>NC_140592.1:1057022414-1058222414 GCF_964204655.1 Triturus cristatus
CAGAGACCGAGAGAGAGAGACAGAGACCGAGAGAGAGAGACAGAGACCGAGAGAGAGAGACAGAGACCGAGAGAGAGAGACAGAGACCGAGAGAGAGAGACAGAGACCGAGAGAGAGAGACAGAGACCGAGAGAGAGAGACAGAGACCGAGAGAGAGAGACAGAGACCGAGAGAGAGAGACAGAGACCGAGAGAGAGAGACAGAGACCGAGAGAGAGAGACAGAGACCGAGAGAGAGAGACAGAGACCGAGAGAGAGAGACAGAGACCGAGAGAGAGAGACAGAGACCGAGAGAGAGAGACAGAGACCGAGAGAGAGAGACAGAGACCGAGAGAGAGAGACAGAGACCGAGAGAGAGAGACAGAGACCGAGAGAGAGAGACAGAGACCGAGAGAGAGAGACAGAGACCGAGAGAGAGAGACAGAGACCGAGAGAGAGAGACAGAGACCGAGAGAGAGAGACAGAGACCGAGAGAGAGAGACAGAGACCGAGAGAGAGAGACAGAGACCGAGAGAGAGAGACAGAGACCGAGAGAGAGAGACAGAGACCGAGAGAGAGAGACAGAGACCGAGAGAGAGAGACAGAGACCGAGAGAGAGAGACAGAGACCGAGAGAGAGAGACAGAGACCGAGAGAGAGAGACAGAGACCGAGAGAGAGAGACAGAGACCGAGAGAGAGAGACAGAGACCGAGAGAGAGAGACAGAGACCGAGAGAGAGAGACAGAGACCGAGAGAGAGAGACAGAGACCGAGAGAGAGAGACAGAGACCGAGAGAGAGAGACAGAGACCGAGAGAGAGAGACAGAGACCGAGAGAGAGAGACAGAGACCGAGAGAGAGAGACAGAGACCGAGAGAGAGAGACAGAGACCGAGAGAGAGAGACAGAGACCGAGAGAGAGAGACAGAGACCGAGAGAGAGAGACAGAGACCGAGAGAGAGAGACAGAGACCGAGAGAGAGAGACAGAGACCGAGAGAGAGAGACAGAGACCGAGAGAGAGAGACAGAGACCGAGAGAGAGAGACAGAGACCGAGAGAGAGAGACAGAGACCGAGACAGAGAGACAGAGACAGAGACCGAGAGAGAGAGACAGAGACCGAGAGAGAGAGACAGAGACCGAGAGAGAGAGACAGAGACCGAGAGAGAGAGACAGAGACCGAGAGAGAGAGACAGAGACCGAGAGAGAGAGACAGAGACCGAGAGAGAGAGACAGAGACCGAGAGAGAGAGAGAGAGACAGAGAGAGAGAGAGAGAGACAGAGACCGAGAGAGAGAGACAGAGACCGAGAGAGAGAGACAGAGACCGAGAGAGAGAGACAGAGACCGAGAGAGAGAGACAGAGACCGAGACAGAGAGACAGAGACAGAGACCGAGAGAGAGAGACAGAGACCGAGAGACAGAGACAGAGACCGAGAGAGACAGAGACAGAGACCGAGAGAGACAGAGACAGAGACCGAGAGAGACAGAGACAGAGACCGAGAGAGACAGAGAGAGACAGAGACCGAGAGAGAGACAGAGAGAGACAGAGACCGAGAGAGAGACAGAGACCGAGAGACAGAGACCGAGAGAGAGACAGAGACCGAGAGAGAGACAGAGACCGAGAGAGAGACAGAGACCGAGAGAGAGACAGAGACCGAGAGAGAGACAGAGACCGAGAGAGAGACAGAGACCGAGAGAGAGACAGAGACCGAGAGAGAGACAGAGACCGAGAGAGAGACAGAGACCGAGAGAGAGACAGAGACCGAGAGAGAGACAGAGACCGAGAGAGAGACAGAGACCGAGAGAGAGACAGAGACCGAGAGAGAGACAGAGACCGAGAGAGAGACAGAGACCGAGAGAGAGACAGAGACCGAGAGAGAGACAGAGACCGAGAGAGAGACAGAGACCGAGAGAGAGACAGAGACCGAGAGAGAGACAGAGACCGAGAGAGAGACAGAGACCGAGAGAGAGACAGAGACCGAGAGAGAGACAGAGACCGAGAGAGAGACAGAGACCGAGAGAGAGACAGAGACCGAGAGAGAGACAGAGACCGAGAGAGAGACAGAGACCGAGAGAGAGACAGAGACCGAGAGAGAGACAGAGACCGAGAGAGAGACAGAGACCGAGAGAGAGACAGAGACCGAGAGAGAGACAGAGACCGAGAGAGAGACAGAGACCGAGAGAGAGACAGAGACCGAGAGAGAGACAGAGACCGAGAGAGAGACAGAGACCGAGAGACCGACCAAGCTCCTGCAATGACCACCGTTACTACCCCATCTCCATTGCATCCCCCACTGCAACGCACACCATCACTCAGTCACCATCTAGCTAAGCCTGCTGGAGGCCTCCTGTTGCGCAAGGGCAGAGATGCGGCTCCGAAAGCACTAGCGGGCCCCAACACACACAGAGGGGTCTCTGATCTTCCCTTGGCCTGCAGTCTCTGGGAGAGCAACTTCGACAAGCCCCTGGGGAAATGCAAGGGCCATAGAGGAAAGGCACAAACCGGAGGGGAGGTCCCTCGACTACTGTGGTGCAAGCAAAGGCTGCTGGTTGCCCGACCGGGAGAGCTCAGTTATCAGGGCGCAGGGCCTGATACACCACAAGCCTGGGGGAGAATGTAGGGCTCTGGCAGTCTTGTGAGACTGGGTAGCACGATATGCCACCGGGGCATCTACATCTGTGTTGGCGCTGAGACCTTTACCGTGATGGTGACCAGCAAGGGGAAGGCTCCTCTATCTTCCTCCATCTGGGACATGCTGTAGAGGCCGGAGTCCTCGAGCCCCCCCAAGGCAAAATCTCCAAGTCTGCAACTGGTGACTGAGGAGAGAGCACCTACCCTCGGGACCCTATGACCAAAGAACATTCGGCTACTACTTTCTGAATTCCGCAGGCACCTCACTTCTCTTCGCCAGCATTTCACCAGAGCCTTCACTGACCATGACCAATCCTTAGGGCAAACACACTCCCGTCTGACACAAATTGAATCCCCGGTTGCAGACTACACATGACCATGTGGACCTCGTGGCCTGCAGTGAAAACTGGAATGGGGTCACACAATGCTACGCGGTAAACTCTACCTCAAACAATGTGGGGATCTGCTATAGCTGCTACAGTCCTTCAGATGGACCTGGAGGCCCATGTACAGGTCCCCTTTTGCTCACCTGCTGCAGTTGCCTGTCAATCAGCCGGTCCTCCTAGACAGAACGCACCTAGTGTATACAAGCCTTCGCGACACCAGGTGGTCCAAGGAGCCTTCCCTTTATTCTTTGGACTATATTTGTTGATGCTAGTCTTTTATGCCACTTTCTTGATTTCTGACCCAGGCCTCTAGTGAGGTTTGGAAGTCTGCCCCATCTCAAATTTTTCAGTTGTTCAAGAATATTTTTTATGGTTTTGTTTGTCTATTTCTGTGATACTTCTGCGGAATGCCCAGCATCAACACGAGGATGCATGTTTCTTCCAAGTTAGCGTTCACGTAGGCTGGGACACCCTGCTTGATGATGGTCACCCTCCTTATAGTTTGTCAATGTATAGGGCTTAAACTCCCGAATGAAGTGCCTAGCCCTACCGAACTGAATTCAACAGAAGGAGTTGGACATACCGCCGTTCCAGGAGACCCACCTTCTTAAAACAGATATCAAGCGCCTGTGCCCTTACTAGTATCTGACACAGTTTCACTCCTCTCACACTAATAAGCCAAGAGGGGTAGTGATCCTTCTACGCAGGCAAAAGACACACAATTGATGGACAGAATGCAGAACAAATCAAAACATTCACCCCCAGTCAAGAGATATGGGTTAAATCCATCATTCTTTTGCTCACCATGCACCCCAGTTTAGACCTGGCTATATGCAAATCAGTCTTGACTCATGGGAACAGTCCAGCTCGAACTGCCAAGCCAGGTCCTCCCTGGACCTGAAACAAGCATCCTAGGACCGGTTTTGGTGTTTCACCCCTCTTCAGCCAGGATAGCTTGATTCCAGTTGCACAGTGAGCCCAGGACTCACGTCTGAGCATACCTGGCGCACTTAGGGCGAGAAAGCATAAAACACACAATTGATGAACGGAATGCAGAACAAATCAAAACATTCACCCCCAGTCCTTCTACGCAGGAACCTCTCATTCACTTCGGACAGCACGCATAGGGATTGGGAGGTGCGATAGGTTGGGGATATTTGGCAAGTTGGGCTCCACCCAAGCAAGCATACTATTGGTCTATGGGCCAAATGGGGACCATGAGGAGTTTTTTCCTGACTTTTTCCCAAGAGGCTCCCACTTTGCCCGAGGAGATACAGTGATGGGTGGTGATTGCAATACCTCTCTAGACCTTGAGCTTGACCGCTTCCATCCTCGCCACCACAAACCACGACCCCCTACAGCCCTTCTCCACGGATTGTGAGAGATGGCCTTGGTCGACACCTGGCGTCATCACTCCAGGGAGCGGGACTAAACCTTTTACTCTAACGTCCCCAAAACTTATTCCTGATTAGATTAGTTTTTGGTCTCCCAATCCTGGCTTCCCAGACTGCTTGATTCCACAATTGATGTGAAGATCCTTCCTGGCCATGCCTCTGTTGGACTGGTGGTGGGACCCGCAGATCCACAGTGTCCATTTCTGTGACCGTGGAGGAAGTGGCACTCTGTGACCCAGCCCTACACGATTGTATCAGGGATACCAAAGAACTCTATTTTGCCAAAAACGACAATGAGGAGGGATAACCTGGAACCCTTGGGATGTGGCTAAAGCAGTCTTCTGGGGCGAACTGATCTCCCACACAACGGCATTTGAGCGAGCGACCAGGCTCTTCAAACGAGAACTAGAAACACAAGTATCCCAGGCTGAGACACAGCATAAGGAGGGGGCATGCCTAGAACCCTGAGGGTTCTCTGCAACCTCCACGGAGAACTGGAGCAGATCTTGATGGAGGGTAAGCAGCTTCTCTACCATAACCATACCAGTTACAAGCGGGGAGATGAGGCGGATAGATTCTTGGCCCATGAACTGTGCACATATGAGCGGCACTTAATCCTATCAGAGGTCAGAGATGAGGAGATTCGGTTGCATCAAGAGACGGCAGAGATTCTTGCCTTTTTCCAACGTTACTATATGGCCTTGTACCAGGCTTAGGCTTTAGAAGTCCAGCACAAGAGAGCTACCTCTGTGACTATGCACCCCTGAATAGAGGCCGAGCTGCATCTTTTGGAGGAAGATAGCACACTGGACGAGGTCTGGACTCGATACACAGCCTCCCCTCCTGCAAAGTGCCGAGCCTCGGCGGGTTTCCGGCCACTTTCTATAAGGTCTGTTGCCCTCTTGAGCTCATAATCAAAGTTTTAAATTCCTTCTTGGTGTCAGGGATAGTTACCGCTAGGATGGTGGCGTCCCACCTTACCCTTCTTCTAAAACCAGGTAAACCCCTGATGATATACTCTTCATATAGGCCAGTCGCATTGCTAAATAGTTATGTAAAGCTCTTTGCTTCCATTTTTGCGGCCCGCCTCCAACCTATCTGGCTGACTCTTATTGCCCCTCAACAAGCAGGTTTTACACGGAATAGGCAGTCTAGCAACAACTCGAAACTTGTGGTAGCGCTAATGGAAGTGGCAGAGCGTCGACAGTAGCCATTGGCCCTATTATCGCTAGATACTGAGAAGGCCTTTGATAGTTGATTGGACATAACGATCAATGGTGCTGGATAAAGCTGTGAAACTCAAGATCAATTCTGCTTGGCAAACCGCTGGCAAACAGCATCACACCTACCTGATAAGCCACAAGTAGAGCAAGGCGCATTGTGCAGGCCGAGTAACAAGAAAAGTGAAAGGCCCCCCCCCCCCTTATGGAACCAAAGCTCTTATGCCACCAAGCAAGTGAAGAATGTAATTGCAACCCTCGCCATAAGAGCTCTTGTCTTTCATCCAAGCATCTATCAATTCATCCTTTCATTCACCCACTGATATCTAGCATTTTACCTTTACATTGTCATCCATTCATCCGCCTTTTTCATCCATATCCAAACCTACCCATCCATCTCAAACCTATCCATTTCAGCCATCCGTCCATCCATCCTTCGCTCACCCATACACCCACTCTTTCACTCCATCCATTTATCCACCCTCTCTTTCACTACATCCTTCCACTCATCCATCCATTTATCCTTTCATTTACCCATCCTTTCATTTACCCATCCTTTTTGTTCCCTAATCCAATCCACCCTGTAACACATCCATCTATCTATTCACTTTTTCCTTCACTCAGAATGAAGTGTACTCTTTGGTGTTAAAACTGTTAGCATGCCTTGCCCTTGTGAAAGCGCTGAAACTCTGGGTTTCCCTTTGGCCATGTCTCTGGTGTGACCATCTCAGGACTCCTCATCACTAGTTCTTGCCGCATAGATTTAGTGGTCGAAAGGTGATTAATTATTTTCTGGGCCCTGGGACACTGGACCAGTGTCATGCGAGAATCTTCTTCCAAAAATATAATTAGAGTGCAGCCATTAATGATCTCTGAAAATGTAGAGAAGAAATAATGTGAAAAAAAAACTAGAGCAGTGAATGTTGGACCGTCGGAGATTGATTCCCTTAGGTTATTACTCTTCTACAATTAAAAAAATTCCTGGAACGGCAAGTTAATTCCAAGAAGTATTTTGGGCTTGCAAGATATGGTTTGCAGGCCCCCTTCCCCTTTTAAACTTTCTGTTGTATCTCCTGACCTTCCAGTAAAGCAGGAAGAAATTACTGTTTTAATACCTCCTTACCATTGCAGAACTTGAGGCCCTTATTTTTAAACAAAGTTATGCGCATTTGGGCTAATAGAAAACATCAGAGCCTACTTACGACTATGAATATGAAACAGACGAACACATCACTAAAAGTTTATCTTTGAGTTTAAAAAAAAAGTACATTTTCTGAGGGTGTCATTAAATATTTAATTTTTTGTTTGTTTCCATCTAAGATGCACTTCTGATGAAATGCACACCCTTTTGATTTTGCCTGCTTTGCCATGCGAAAAATCCACACACTGACCAACATCTCATGTGCAATTTAGTCTTTTGCCAGACCATTGTTAGACCGACTATGACGTGTGAAAGTCCTTTTAGGTCCAAGAAGACCCTTAGGGATCGAAGGGTGCGTTGTATGGAAATGTCTCGACATTTTAAGTGAGAAGCACGCCCAGGAGGAGTTAGCTTTGGAGGAAGAACAAGGAGGGTTCTCCCCCCCCCCCCTAATGAAAGCTCCAACTCGGAGATCGACTAAGAGATGAGCAACTTCCATCAGGTCAACAAGTGAGTACTATGGCCCCTGCTCCATTACCCAAGCAGGCCTCAATACATACTCAGCCGGATAACCACTGCCTTCGGGTCCTGGTTGGATCCGGAAGAATGTTTTGGATGCCCTCCTCTTGGGCCTGGCACCGCAAACTGATCCAAAGGCCAAGCCTTCGAAATTGACCTCTTTGGACTGAGACTGACCTTCAGACCAAGATCGACCTTGGAGTTTGAGCTAACATCCAACCTTATTTACTTCAGTTCCATGGACAGAAAATACAAAGCGGCCCCTTCTCACCCCCTTATTTTTTATTTTTTTAACAAGGGTTAAGTTCATCCCGACTCTCTATAGTTAGTACTACAGTTCCTAAAAGAGCAAACATCCAGGCTACTGGGGATACCCCACCTCCTGAGAAAGAAAATAAGAGAAATAGATCTAGTGGCAGCTAATTATTGGCGGATTGCGAATAACCAAGTGTGAGAAAGTGGCTCTGTATATACTGTTCCCAAATAAGTACAGGGTGTACACAGTCCACGGAGGTTGGGCAGAGGCTAAAGTTAGATATAACCTTACTCTCTAAAGTGGTAGCTTGGTCGAGCAGTAAGGCAGTATTAGAGGACAGTGTAAAGCATTTGTTCTACACACTCAGTCAGCAAATGGTCTCACACACTCAATAACTGAACTCTAGGCCAATGGTTTATATATAAAAAATATATGCTTGTTTTATTTTAGAACCAACACTTGGCATTAAAATATACTTTCTCAGAATGAGATGCTTTATATAAATACTTTTGCAATATGCAATTGACTTTTGTAAACAGTTACAAGTGGTTGCAATAGGCAACACTATTTTAAACACAATAATGCATTGAGTTCAATGGAAATTTCATGTTATTTGCCACAGATTACTTTTAGGATTACTTTTGGAATTCCAGGACTGGATCCTAGATTCAGTCCTGGGTCAGTACTTGGAATCAACTGATAAAAGTCGACTTAATTACTGTGATTTTTAGACCATATTTTTCTATTTTAAAAGTTGACACTTAGAAAATATTTCATAGAAAACAGAAAATGGCAGAAAATTCAAGTTGCAGGTATAGTATGTTCTCGTTAATTTTGTAATCCAGTACTGGGTGCCTAGACTCAGTACTGGGACCTTTATCCAAAACAGGTAAGTAATTATGGTTTCAGATATTATACGATTTTTAAAGAATATTTAAAGATTGCAGAAATTGACACTTGGAAGAAATTTCACAGAAAAACAGTCAATGATTTCCTATGGGAGAAAATTGGGTTACTGGTAAGTACAGTTGTAAGTATTTTTCATAGTCCGTGCTGGGCACCAAGATCTAGCACTGGAAGCTCACCTAAGAGCAGGTGAGTATTTTTGTTTTCGTTACTAGTCTGATTTTTGGTGAATATTTTAAGTTTTTGAAAAGTCCACACTTAGAAGAAATTTCAGAAAAAGCCAGTCAATGTTACCCTATGGAGAAAATTGAGTTATCGGTTTAAAGGTAAGTACTCGACTGGCAGAGTTAAGGTTCTGGGCATAGACTCAGGGGTCTCCCAGGGTCAGGTAGGTACAGTTAGTTCACCCCCAGCAGCACAAGGGCGACCGGGTGCAGAGAGAGTTAGGCCCAATGTTATCCTATGAGAGGTAGGGGGGGCCTTGATTGGTGGCTGCTGACTAGCAGGCCACGCGGCTCTGGGAGCTTGGCTCCTGGTCACTTACTCAGGGCAAGTGGGGAAGTAGATGGGTGTAGAGGTTGCACTGCCAGGGCCACTCGGGCGGTTGGGTGCAGGGTGCTTTTGAGCCTTTGGGCGCTCAATTGATTTCAATGGGAAATCTCTGGTTTAGAAAGACTGCAAGCTCGGGGACAAGGATTCTTCAGGTGCCACCACCACTTCGAGAGGTAAGTTGGGTAGTTGAAGGATAGGTAGGTACCCCGGGATTGGGCACAGGGGGCCGCGGGGCACCGGGTGCAGGGGTGCCTTTTGGTGTCGGGAAATCTTACCCTCTGTTGATCGCGGTTGGGGGGGCACCTTGTTCTGAGGCTGCAGGCTCCTTCAGGAGTGTCGAGGGAGGTCCTTGGGTGCCGAACTCTGGGTCACAGTCGCCGTGGGGTCGTCCTCGTGGTCTTTGTTCACTCCGGCCCAGGCTTGGCTGGTGCAGTGTGTGCTGGGTTCACGGTTCCGGGCTGCTGCCAGGGATTAGAAGTAGATTTTGAGTAGAGCCTCTACTCATGGGGAGTCCCAGGGGCTTAGAGTCAAAAGGTAGCCAGGTCATCCGAGGTTTGTGAGGTTACTGGCCACAAGAGATGCCGGGTTGGAGCAGGAGCAGGTTCGAGGGGCGACAGGCCGGTTGGGCTGGGGCGAAAGCAGTTTGTGTCTTCCTCTTCTTAGCAGCTGCAGGGCAGGTCTTCTTTCTTCTAGCTCTTCTTCGGATTTTGGAATCTGGGGAAGGAAGGTTCAGGGTGCCCCTAAATACTAGATTTAGGGGCGTTGCAGGTAGGTGAAGGGCAGGGACCAATGGGTCCCTGTCCTGGGGTGGGTACACCCCCCCTATCCTGCCCCTCTCCTGTGGGAGGGGGGCAGTAGCCTAGTCCTTATAGGGTAGGGCTTCCCATCTTCAAGATGGCGAGAGCCCGGAGATGTGCTTCACCTCGCCTCCTCCACCTGAGGGGTGGGGTTGGCAGGCTGGCACATCCCCTGTCCTTATTTGGGGTTTCCGGCCAAGCTTCCTGCCAGAGTGGGGGGGTTGCAGTGGCCTGGGGAAGCTCACAGAGGCGGCATGCCTTTGAAGCTTCCCCCTGCCCATCCTGGGGGAGGAGATTTAGCACCTCGCCCAGGATGTGCATTGTTGCAGGCCCAGGAGAGCAGGGGCTCTCCTACCCAGGGGTCCAGCAACATGTCTGCTGTGTGGCAGCCTAGGCAGCCTCAAAACAGACGTGGATTGTAGGTTAGGTTTTAGGGGGCATCTCTAAGATGCCCTCTGGGATGCTTGGTACATTAAATCCCACACTGGCAGTGTGGGTTTAATGTGCTGAGAAGTTTGATACCAAACTTCTCAGTCTTCAGTGTTGCCATTATGGTGCTGTGGAGTTCGTGTTTGACGAGCTCTCAGCACCATGTACTCTTAAATGGCAGCACTGCACTTAGTGTCCGGGAATGGACCTGGGTACTGTAGGGGCACAGGGCTCCTGCGCCCACACCATTGGCATAGGGCACCCAGCAAGAGGGGTGGCTGATATATGCCATGGCAGTGTAGGTGATGGGCATGGCACACAGGGATGTGTGCCATGTCGACACTTTGTTTTGTCTTGCACCCAGACGCCCAGCCTGCAAGGGCAGTGTGTGTGTGTGTGTGTGTGTGTGTGTAAGGGTACAGGGCCTCTAAGGGTGGCACAATGAGTGCTGCAGCCCTTAGAGGCTTTCCCTGGTCACAAGGCCCTGGGTACCTAGGGTACCATTTACCAAGGGCTAACATGTGGCCAGGGTTTGCCAATTTGGGTTTTGTGTGTTTAGGGAAGGAACATAGGCCCTGGGCACCTGATTGGCAGGAGTCCAGGGCACACTCAGTCAAAGTACATTCAGCAAAAAGTGGGGGCATACCATGTAAGAAAGATGGCACTTTCTCACACCAAGCTCTTCTGGCACGCTCTGATGGAGCCCATTGGGATGAAATGGATAAACTATTGCAGTACCTCCCTGAGGACCATCGCAAAAGGAGACAACAGATTGTAAAAGACTGTCAAGCCATCACCAATAACCCCATCCGATGTACACTAGATGCAGCGGATACAGCTGCTAGGGCTATCGACACCAGTGTATTACTTAGACGCCGCATGGCTTAGGTGTTCTGACTTTAAACCAGAGCTCCAGCAGGCAGTCCTTAATATGGCTTTTGACAAAGCACACCGCTATGGCCCACAAATAGACACCACCCTTGATAAAAATGGAAAAAGATAAAAGTACAGAGAAGGCTATGAGAGCGTTAGAGGACAACGCCTAGAGGGTCCTTTCGTCACAAAAGTTACTAGGGTGGATATAGATCGAACACCACAGACACCTCCACATCCCAACAAAAAACATGTTTGTCAGCCTACAATAACGCCTTTTTGGGGGTTCCTTCAGAGTCTGAAACAAAGGAAGAGGCAGGGGTGCCTCCACTCACGGAGAAATACCCACTAGAAAGCAGTGAGTACCCACTCCTTGCCCCATGACCACTACACACCTGTCAGGGGGCAGACTACAATCTTTCTACCCTGTCTGGGAATCCATCACTACAGACCAATGGGTACTAGCCATTAACCAACATGGCTATTGTATGGAGCTCATTATCACTCCACCTCGCAGGTTGTCACAGGATCCTCAAACTCTTCTCAAAGGAGCTATAGAGCTGTCCAGCTTCGACAGCAGGGGTAAATTCTCTATTTTTTTTTTTTTGTTCCCAAAAAAGATGGTCACTATGACAAATCTTAGATCTCATTCCCCTCAATCAATACATCCTATCGGAACATTTCCCTATGGCTTACCCTACAGGATGTCCTTCCACTTTAGGGCAACACTGGACCTAAAGGACTCATATTTTCATATACCAATATACCCTGCATGAGATTTGTCATAGCAGCCAAACATTACCAATTCAAAGTTCTACCTTTCAGGGTGACAGCAGCACCTATAGTGGCATTAAACTGTTTGGCAGTAGTGGCAGAACATCTTAAGACAGACAAAATGTTCACGTATTTCCTTACCTGGATGATTGGCTCATCAAAGCCAGTACCTACCTACAGTGCCAGTAGGACACTGAGTTGACAGTGGATCTGCTTCACAGCTAGGGGTTTGCAATAAATGTTTCCAAGTCTCACCTCCACCCTCTCCAAATTCAACCCTACCTAGGAGCAATCCTCATCACACAGTCTGGATTGGTTTATTCCAATCCAGCTTGAGTTAAGAACGTTCAGGTAACTTTCACATTTCCAACCCAACTCATTTCTGACTTCTTGAAGTGTGATGTCTGTTGAGGATGATGGCCTCTTGTATTGCCATAGTTCCCCCATGCATGTGCTTCCCCCTACAGCAATGTCTAGGTCGCCAGTGGTCTCAATCACAGGGTCATCGAAGATCTAATGTTGATAGACCTCCATACTCACCGTTCTCTGCAATGGTGGAACACCAACAACCTACTACAGGGGTAGCCTTTTCTGGACCCTGTTCCTCACGTCACCCTCACCACAGCTGCATCGGAGACGGGCTGGGGTGCCAGTCTACTAGACCTCACAGTACAAAGTCTTTGGGATACCAAGCATCAATCTCTACACATCAACTACTTGGACCTTCAGGCGATCTTCCTAGCACTGAAATCTTTCCTTCCTCACTCACCTCGCAAGGTTGCCTTAGTTCGGACGGACAGTATGACAGCCATGTATTATATACAGAAACAGGGGGAAACAGTCTGGTCAACTCACAACGGTCTCAGACCACATGGAACTAGACTCTTCACCACCACATTCATCTCTTGCCAGAAAATCTTCCGGGAGCAGACAACAATTTGGCAGACCTGCTCAGCAGGATGCATCAACAGACCCATGAGTGGGAACTCCAACCACAAGTCCTCCTTCCTTCTAAAAGTAACAGCCAAAAATACAAGATGCCTAAACTGCCCCTCCATGTACCCACATCCACTGTGAAAGGGCAATGTACTATAGATGAGTTGGTCAGGGATATTTGCCTACGCTTTTCCACCTCTCCCCCTCATTACATGTCTGGTTCAGAGACTCGGGTAAACATCTCTCACCATGACTAGTAGCTCTCATTTGGGCACATCAACACTGGCTCACAACACCACTAGATCGTTCAGTAGTTGAAAATAAGAAGCTCCCCAACAGGCTGGACCATGGTGCAAGACATTATCTGCTAACTGCTCCATCAATCAATCCATCATTATACTTGTAGAGCGCGCTTACCCGCGAGGGTCTCAAGGGGGGGGGGGGGGGGGGGGGGGTGCCGCTGCTGGTCGAAGAGCCAGGTCTTGAGGAGCCTCCTGAAGGTGAGCAGGTCTTGGGTCCGCCGTAGGTGGGTGGGGAGGGTGTTCCAGGTCTTGACGGCGAGGTAGGAGAAGGATCTTCCGCCAGTCGTACGTTGGATGCGGGTGACGGCGGCAAGGGCGAGGCTTCCGGAGCGGAGCTGGCGGGTGGGGGTGTAGAAGCTGAGTTTGCTGTTGAGGTAGGCTGGACCGATGTTGTGGAGTGCTTTGTGTGCGTGGGTGAGCAGCTTGAAGGTGATCCTCTTGTCGACGGGGAGCCAGTGTAGGTCTCTCAGGTGGGGGGGTGATGTGGCTGTGGCGAGGGACGTTGAGGATCAGTCAGCGGAGGAGTTTTGGATGCGTTGCAGTCGTCGGAGATGTTTGGCCGGGATTCCTTCGTAGAGTGCGTTGCTGTAGTCCAGTCTGCTGCTGACGAGGGCATGTGTCACAGTCTGTCTTGTTTCGGTGGGGCTCCACTTGTAGATCCTGCAAAGCATGCGGAGGGTGTTGTAGCAGGAGGAGGAGACGGCGTTAACCTGCTTCGACATGGAGAGGGAGGAGTCTAGGATGAATCCAAGGTTGCGTGCGTGGTCGGTGTGCGTTGGTGCTGTTCCTAGTGTGGTCAGCCACCAGGAGTCGTCCCAGGCTGAGAGGGTGGACCCGAGGATGAGGATCTCCGTCTTGTCCGAGTTCAGCTTCAGTCGGCTGTTCCTCATCCATTTGGCGACGGCCGTCATTCCCTCGTGGAGGTTGGTTTTGGTGGTGTGCGGGTCCTTGGTGAGGGAGAGGATGAGCTGGGTGTCGTTGGCGTAGGAGATGATGTTGAGGTCGTGCTGGCAGGCGACTTGAGCGAGGGGGGCCATGTAAACGTTGAACAGCGTCGGGCTGAGGGAGGAACCCTGGGGTACGCCGTAGATTATGACGGTGGCTGAGGAGCGAAGGGGGGTGGGGGGGGGGTGGAGAGAGGCGGACGCTCTGGGTTCTGCCGGAGAGGAAGGACGTGGTCCAGTCCAGGGCCTTCTCTTGGATGCCGGCTTCTTGGAGTCGTGTCTTTAGTGTGCGGTGTGCAAAAGGCTAATTTACCCTATATTTCCATTAGGGTACACCTTGCTGCCCTAGCTGCCTATCTCTAAAATGGACAGCATCTATCATTGTTCAAAATAGTGGTCATCAAAGCTTTTAATGAAGGTCTGAAAAGAGTCATCCCTCCTAAGGTTCCTCCAGCTCCCTCTTGAAACCTTAACATTGTTCTAACCAGGCGCTTGGGTCCTCCTTTTGAGCCTCTTCACTCATGCCCCCTTCAGTTTCTTTAATTGAAAGTGGCATTTGTGGTTGCCATTGAGAGCGTTTTAGTGAACTCCAGACTTTAACATTACAGGAACCATTCTTTCAAATACATAAAGACAAGCTGGTTCTTTGTACTAATCCTAAAGTAGTCTCTCAATTTCACCTCAATCAGCACCTTGAGCTCCCATTTTTTTTTCCCTAACCCCGATTCTGTAAGGGAAAGAGCTCTTCATACTCTAGATGTTAAGAGTGCACGCGCTCTACATAGATCTAAAACTTTCAGAAAAACGAAGGAACTTTTTGTAGCTTTTTCTCCACTTCATAAAGACAACCCTATATCCAAACCGGGCATAGCAATATGGATAGTCAAATGTATTCAAACTAGCTACATTAAAACCAAAAGACCTTTACCTGTTAATCCCAGAGCACATTCCACACATAAGAAGGGAGCTACTATGGCCTTATTAGGAAACATTCCAATATCTGACATTTCTAAGGTAGCTACATGGTCTAACACGAACACGTTTTAGCATGCCAACAAGCCAATGTAGGTCAGGCAGTGCTATGTACCCTTTTTCGTACACAGGCTAGCCACCGCTTCTTAGGAGGGTCTGCTTTACAGTCTATACAGCCACACTTCCCATCGAACAGATTGTTACCCTGTAAGCATCGGTTTCTGGCATATAGTGCTGTAGATTAAAATTTGCTTTCCGGGAACACCTGTGGCAGTTGTAGTTGCATGCCAAATTTTTTTTTTTTAATTTCTTTATTGGTATTTTGCATTTACTACCAAAGATTTGCAGCATTCAACATCTAGCATTGTTACATGTATGCTATCCCAATCCATATCTTATCTGACCCAGAGGCCTTAAAGTTCCATGACTTGATGGTCCAGGTGGAATCTCCCTTACCAGGCTTCCAGCTCATTCATAGCAAAGTCCATGATTGGGAGAAGACAGTCCATTACATAATCTCGTCATCCTTCCCACGCGCAGCCCTGGTACTAGATTGCCGTACCCCTAATGAGAAGCTGCGGGGGCAGACTAAGGGATAAGGCTCGCCAGTCGGTCTGTGGGGGGCGGGGTGGATCTCTATCAGGTAAGCCTGGAGAGTCCTATATGTCCCGCGGTCAAGAGCTCGGGGAGAGCAGTTCTGCATAGGTCGTTACCTGGTCTTATATAAGGTCCTGTCACCATTCCTTACATTTGGGGGCCTGACCTCTTCCCCCCCCCCCCCCATCTGCATGCAACCAATCGTACGGCCATGAGGAGGCCTAGTGCCACAAACCTAAGGGAGTAGCCCAACAATTCAACTAATGGTGTAAAGGTCAGGGGGCTACCCATCATCTGGGCCAGAGCATTAGTAACTTTTCTCCAATGCTCTCCGACCACCCAGCACACCCAGGCCAGGTGGAGAAAGTCTGCACCCAACACCACACATTTTGCACACCTATCATCTGTTTGCAAGTTGTACTTGTGTAGTCTGACAGGTGTAGTAAAGCTGATGTAAACATTTAAAGTGAATGATGCGTAGTTGGCTAATTGCTGCTATGCAACCAGGTTTCTGGCATCAGTAGAGCCATTGTTTGTTGTTGAGCAGTGCCTCCAACTCATTTTCCCATCGCAACGCGCATTCCTCGCCATCTGTGTTCCAGCTGTACAGTGTAGTGCAGTGCTGCGTGTGGGAGGATCCCATGGGAAGTCGGGAGTGTCCGCCCTAACATTATTTATGATGGAGCCTGAAATACAGAAATACCTCCAGGGGAGTAGATGCCTCTCCAGGAAAGAACTTGCTGCGTGTGACGAACAGTCCCTCGGGGTACAGGTCCGCCCCAAGCTGTGACACCCGCCCTGTGTAACCTATTTCTGGATGCCATCTCATGTCACTGAGAATAGGGGATGGTAAGGGAACCAGATGAGCGGGAAGTAAAGGATAGGCCTCTTTAGTCGTTTAGCCGATTTTGTCCCAGGTATCAATCGTGCAGGCAACAGTAGAGGATGCCTTGTCTGCACCTGTACTCCCACAAACGCAGTTGTGGGAACAATGGCCATATATCCTTGTTCTATGCAGTCCTGCCACGTTCCACACATCAGGCGTTAGACTAACTCATTTCATTGGGGTGCTCCGCATCACGACACATATGCATAGCGCCTCAGCGGTCACAAGACAAGCCGTTTATTAACACTGCCTAAATAGAACTGTGGAGTCCGTGGCAGAGCGCCATGCATGAACTGCTCCCGCTGGCTTGGGGCTCGCAGCATTACTTTGTTTGCAATTTTATACTGCGCGAACTCAACACAAAGGTATTAGTGCATTTTTCTGAGAGCACCAGTTACATTACAAAAGGCCAATTAGTTTTATTACTTCTAAAACTCACCCAAGTGTACAGCTACCAGAGCAGCACTGCTAAGTGGAGTTGTAGAGGATGTGGCATTTAGTTGGAGCATCAGCAGAGAGCATGCATGTGGTGTTGCTCTCAGAAGTTCGCCGCCGCCTCCTCGTCCTGTATCCTTCCTCCGGTAGTGCTGGTCGCTGCTGCCTCTTCCTACAGCTCCTGCAGGAATGGGCTCTCTCCTCCCCAGGAGCAACTGAGCTTCTGTGCTGCTGCTTATCCTGCCACTCTTCCTACAGCGTCTCCGGGGGTGTGTGGCCTGAAGAAACAGGGTCCCACTGTGACTAACAAAGGGACTACTATTGACAGGGCACCTCCGAAGGGGCACACTTGAATTTTTGGATTTCTAGTTTGTAAAGTTGTACTTTCATTGTGCTATTGTTATAGTGTTAGTATTATTTAGGCAAGCTACTTGATGTCAACTTTTAATCGCTCTCGCGCAAAGTTTTCCACTAGTTTGTTTTTATTTATATAATCTAGTCTGCCAATGCATGTGTTGGTAGTGGGAGCCTGTCCCTCTGTATTTTTTATCAGTTTCACGTGGTTGACTGTATGCTCTGCTGGCAAGAAATCCCCAGGCTGCATGTTTTTAGGTTGTTCGCAAACTGCCAATACAGCCACGCTTTGTTAAAACTAATACATTTTCATTAAAGCAATACACAATGTTTTTAGATATTTCTCATAAGGCACTGGCATTCTACGTGCAAATGTGTATGATAATGCCTGTAGCTGAACGTTTGAGTCAAGCTGCATACGTGTTCCGAGGGCGGTCTCAAATGTAAACGTCTGCTTCCAAAGTGTCTTGCTCAGTACTGACAACTGCTGATGTAGACTAACAGTTTGCTTTGTCAGTTGATGTGAGCACTCGCATGTGAAAGTCTCGGAAATGGGCTCCTTCATCCTGCAATTCGCTGTATTTACTGTCTGTGAAACAAAATGTCCCCAATAGGCCATGAGGGTATTATGGTACTTGCTAAGTGGCATGCAGCTACCAAGTGTTGGTGACACACTACCGTGCAAGAGATAGTCACTCATAGTTGTTGAATGTCATTCATGATTACACTGAAATTATGAAAATATCACACATTTATCTGAAACCTTAGCAGCTATGTCTATTGCCAAATTTGGCATGCAGGGGGATCGGTCCATACCAGTAAGCTCACACAGTGGGCCTGCGCACACCGAAAATAAAGGTTCGAGGCATATGAGCTGCAGATCACACACTGAGGATAAGATCGCCATCTGGTGTTGGGCTCGGATGATTGCAGGTTGTTGTTGTCTTCGGAGAAGCCTTTGGTCACGAGGTTGGTGACTCCTCCCCTGGACAACAGTGCGCATGGGCATCCACTCCATCGGCAGATTGTTTTTTTCCGCCATTGGGTTCGGATGAACTTTTTTCCGCTCCAGCAGAAAACTTCCAGCAATCGATTTAACTCTTTGATTTGTATTCCATCGACGTCGACATCAACTCGGACCGGTTCCGGAAGCGGCTGATGGACAGGACACCCTTCAAAAAATGCCCCCAGTGTGGAGCGAAGTTCCCCCACAGTGACCACCACGAGGTTTGCAACCTCTGCCTGTCGCCGGAACACAACGAGTCCACCTGTCCAGCTTGTTCCGCTTTCCGTTCGAAGAAGACCCTCCGGGACCGAAGAGCTCGACGCCATATTATGGCCAAACCAGCTCCAGAACCGGAAGACATCTTTGCTCAAGATGTTCCCGAAGACGACACCGAAGATCTCGAGATCGTGTCCGAAGCCGACGATTCCGATGACCTCATCACTCCAGGGCAGCGTGTGAGTACCACCCCCCCTGCCCCTGCCCCATCCAAAAAAGCAGTGGTCAAGACTCCGCCAGTTGGGCCCAGTCGCGACCGGAAATCCTCTTCAGAAGCCCCGCCCTCGGGCCCGGCTCCGAAGACATCTAAGCCTGTGGGTGGCTCGGGCTCGAGCAAACCTCACCTAATTGTGCCTTTAACACCCTCGGCACCCAAACACTCATTGTTGGCACCGAAACAGGCTCCAAGACCGAAATCTCCTTCGGCACAGAAACGTTCCTCGGCACCGAAGTCTCCACCGGCACCGAAACGTTCTTCAACATCGATGCCTAAAAGTCCATCGGCACCGAAAACTCATTCGGCACCGAAACCTCAGTCGGCACCGAAACCTCAGTCGGCACCGAAAAATCAGTCGGCACCGAAACCTCAGTCGGCACCGAAACCTCAGTCGGCACCGAAACCTCAGTCGGCACCGAAAAATCAGTCGGCACCGAAAAATCAGTCGGCACCGAAAAATCAGTCGGCACCGAAAAATCAGTCGGCACCGAAAAATCAGTCGGCACCGAAAAATCAGTCGGCACCGAAAAATCAGTCGGCACCGAAAAATCAGTCGGCACCGAAAAATCAGTCGGCACCGAAAAATCAGTCGGCACCGAAAAATCAGTCGGCACCGAAAAATCAGTCGGCACCGAAAAATCAGTCGGCACCGAAAAATCAGTCGGCACCGAAAAATCAGTCGGCACCGAAAAATCAGTCGGCACCGAAAAATCAGTCGGCACCGAAAAATCAGTCGGCACCGAAAAATCAGTCGGCACCGAAAAATCAGTCGGCACCGAAAAATCAGTCGGCACCGAAAAATCAGTCGGCACCGAAAAATCAGTCGGCACCGAAAAATCAGTCGGCACCGAAAAATCAGTCGGCACCGAAAAATCAGTCGGCACCGAAAAATCAGTCGGCACCGAAAAATCAGTCGGCACCGAAAAATCAGTCGGCACCGAAAAATCAGTCGGCACCGAAAAATCAGTCGGCACCGAAAAATCAGTCGGCACCGAAAAATCAGTCGGCACCGAAAAATCAGTCGGCACCGAAAAATCAGTCGGCACCGAAAAATCAGTCGGCACCGAAAAATCAGTCGGCACCGAAAAATCAGTCGGCACCGAAAAATCAGTCGGCACCGAAAAATCAGTCGGCACCGAAAAATCAGTCGGCACCGAAAAATCAGTCGGCACCGAAAAATCAGTCGGCACCGAAAAATCAGTCGGCACCGAAAAATCAGTCGGCACACTGCGTCCCCGCCGAAACAAGCTCATAAAGACCCGAAGCGGACGTCACAGACACCACCTTCGGAGCCAGATGATCTTTTTCGACCAGATCCTACTCAGAAGCGGATCTACATCAATCCTAAAACGGGACATGTGACTGCCATCCCATATAAAAAGCGGAAGCTGGACACTACACCTCCCCCAGCTCCCATACGGAAAAAGGACTGTGCTACTTCACCACTTCGTCCTTCCTCTCCTGTTTTACCTCCTAACCCGTCCCCCCCTCCTCCTCCTGCTTCTCCTTTACCTTTACCTTTACCATCTCCCTATCATTCACCTCCTCCACAGGATGATAATGATGACTTAGGGGGAGGGGCGGACCCTGATTTATTTGATGATCCTGCTGACCCAAACGACCCTTTTACGTTCCCAGACCCAGCACCCATGGATGACTGGTCTTATCCTATACCTGACATGCCTGACCCCACTACCTACCCTTCCAAGCCCTCCCCTCCTGATGACCACCTAGGGTACGGCCAACTTATAAATAGGGCAGCAACATTCCACGGCGTTACAATGCACACAGACGCCATTGAAGAGGACTTCCTCCTTGATACCTTTGAGCAGTCACAAAAGACTGTCCACATACTGCCCATGATCAAAGGGGTTATAAAGCATGCTACTGAAGTCTTTAAGGACCCTGTTCGAGCTAGGGTGCTCAACCCACGCATCGAAAAAAAGTACCGACCAGCCCCGCAAGACCCTGCATACATTAAGGCCCAGCTCCCTTTAGACTCCCTAGTCGTATCAAATGCCAGGAAGCGCGCTAACTCTCAGACAACTGGAGAAACGCCTCCCCCAGACAAGGAGTCTAAGCTTTTAGAAGCCTCGGGCAAACGGGTCGCCGCGCAGGCGGCTAACCATTGGCGTATTGCCAATACCCAGGCCCTGTTAGCAAGGTATGATAGAGCGCATTATGACCAACTTGAGGACCTTATGCAGCATCTGCCTGAACCTTTTAAGTCCCAGGCCTCTGACCTCATCCAAGAAGGCAAATTAATATCTAATGCCTCCATTAAATGCGCCTTAGATGCAGCAGACACTGCTTCTAGAGCGGTCAATACTGGCGTCTTACTCAGACGACATGCCTGGCTCCGTATTTCCGGTTTTAAACCGGAGGTTCAAACCGCAATTCTTGCTCAACCTTTCAACCAAGAGCAGCTATTTGGCCCTGCAGTGGATACTGCATTAGAAAAAATGAAAAAGGATAATGAAACTGCCAAGTCTATGGGAGCACTGCAGTCTCAACAGAACCGGGGTTCCTTTCGTCGCTCCTTTTATAGAGGAGGCTCCAAAAACACATCAACTGAGACCACGTCCACCTTTAAAAATTCTGGACAAACATCCCCTAACAGAGGTTACTTCCGGGGAGGTTATAGGGGAAACAATAACAAAGGTCGAGGACGCGGCAATAACAACAACACCCGCACCTCACCAGCCACCAAACAGTGACTTGCCACCACTCCCCCCAGACCATTCCACTCCGGTCGGGGGACGACTCCAACAATTCCTGCCTGTCTGGACTTCCATCACCACAGACAGGTGGGTAAGACAAATTATCCAGTCTGGCTACTGCCTCGAACTCATACAATCCCCCCCAAACATACCGCCCAAACAACGTCCAATGTCCTCGCATCATCTCTCTCTCCTCAAACAAGAAGTTCAATCCCTGTTACAAAAACATGCGATAGAACCAGTTCCCCTTCAACATCAGGGAAAAGGGGTATATTCTCTATACTTCCTCATTCCCAAAAAGGACAAAACACTAAGGCCCATACTGGATCTCAGACTACTAAACCAGTATATACATTCGGATCATTTTCACATGACCACTCTCCAACAAGTCCTCCCACTTTTACAACAGGGAGACTTCCTCGCCACATTGGACCTCAAGGACGCATACTTTCACATCCCTATGCATCCCGCTCACAGAAAATATCTACGATTTGTGGTAGATGGGCAACACTATCAATTTACAGTTCTCCCATTCGGAGTAACAACAGCACCCAGAGTGTTCACCAAGTGCCTAGCAGTCGTGGCAGCGCATCTCAGAAGACAACAGATCCATGTCTTCCCCTATCTGGACGATTGGCTCATAAAAGCCAATACATACCAAAAATGCGTTCTCCACACTCATCGCACGATTCAAACTCTCCACGATTTGGGATTCACTATCAACTACCCCAAATCCCACCTACAACCTTCCCACTTACATCAGTATCTAGGAGCAACCATAGATACATCCAAAGCCATTGCCTATCCCAGCACAGCCAGGATAGCCAGTATACAAAATCTCATCTCTCAATTTCAAACTCATCCATCTCTTCCAGCAAGAGTGTTCATGCAGCTCCTAGGCATGATGGCGTCCTGCATCTCCATAGTCCCACACGCACGACTTCAAATGCGTCCCTTACAAGAATGCTTAGCACAACAGTGGAACCAAGCTCACGGACAACTTACCGATCTGGTGTTGGTGGACAGTCGCTCACTTCGATCACTGAAATGGTGGAACACCATCAACCTGTCCAAAGGGAGACCGTTCTTAGAGCCTCTTCCACAAGTTGTGCTAACTACAGACGCATCTCTCACGGGGTGGGGAGCCCACCTCCTTCACCATACCACTCAGGGCAGATGGACCAGTCAACAGAAACTGCTCCACATCAACCACCTGGAACTCTTAGCAGTGTTCCTAGCACTAAAATCCTTTCAAATTCACCTAAAGAACAAAACTGTCCTCATACGCACAGACAACATGACGACAATGTATTATATACAGAAACAGGGAGGGACACACTCTCTCCAACTGTCCCAACTGGCACAGCAAATCTGGAGATGGGCAATTCCCCAAAACATCTACCTGTTAGCAGAACATCTCCCAGGGATCCACAACCAAGTGGCCGACCTCCTAAGTCGCCACACACAACAGATCCACGAATGGGAACTACACCCCAAGGTTCTACTCCCCTTCTTCCAGAAGTGGGGACAACCAGACATAGACCTGTTCGCCACTCCCGAAAACACAAAATGCCCAACCTTCGCCGCCAGGTTTCCACACCCACAGTCGAAGGGCAATGCCCTATGGATGAACTGGTCAGGCAGATTTGCGTACGCCTTTCCGCCTCTCCCACTAGTTCCATTTGTGGTACGCAAACTGAAACAACAGTCACTAACACTAATACTAGTGGCTCCCACTTGGGCACGTCAACCGTGGTTCACCACACTTCTGGAACTATCTTTAGTTCCACATCAAAAGCTACGCCTCTCCCCGGATCTGTTAACCCAGAACCATGGAGAAATCAGACACCCAGATCCTCAAACACTGAACCTAGCGATCTGGCTCCTGAGGTCTTAGAGTTCGGTTACCTCAATCTCCCTCCAGACTGTATGAATATCATAAAAGAAGCCAGACGCCCTACTACTAGAGCGTGTTATGCCGCTAAATGGAAACGATTTGCCATCTACTGCGCTAATAATGACATACATCCATTGGATGCTTCCATCCAAAACATCATTTGCTATCTACTACACTTGCAAAGATGCAATCTAGCGTATTCCTCTATACGATTACACCTAGCAGCCTTGGCAGCCTACTTGCAAAATAGGCAACACCTGTCCCTTTTTAAGGTACCAGCCATCAAAGCGTTTATGGAAGGTCTCAAAAGGATTCTTCCCCCAAGATTGCCACCTGCCCCAGTGTGGAATCTCAATGTGGTCCTAACAAGACTCATGGGCCCCCCATTTGAACCTATGCACAAATGTGAATTGCAATTCCTAACATGGAAGGTAGCCTTCCTTATCGCAATCACTTCCCTGCGCAGAGTAAGTGAAATACAAGCCCTTACACTTGAAGAACCTTTCTTACAACTACACCGTAACAAAGTGGTTCTTAGGACAAACCCTAAATTTCTTCCAAAAGTGATTTCCCCTTTCCACCTTAACCAATCAGTAGAATTACCGGTCTTTTTCCCAAATCCAGACTCGGTAGCTGAAAGGGCCCTACATACCTTAGATGTTAAAAGAGCATTGCTTTATTACATCGACAGAACAAAACCTTTTCGAAAGACAAAACAACTATTTGTTGCTTTCGCGCCACCACACAAAGGCAACCCAATCTCCAAATCAGGGATAGCCAGGTGGATAGTTAAATGCATCCAAATATGCTACCTCAAGGCTAAACGTACACTCACAGTTCCCCCTAGGGCGCACTCCACGCGTAAAATAGGGGCTTCTATGGCCTTCTTAGGCAATATTCCCTTAGAAGACATTTGCAAGGCAGCCACATGGTCTACCACGCATACCTTCACTAAACACTATTGTGTTGACGTGCAGGCCAAACAACAGGCCTCCGTGGGCCAGGCTGTCCTAAAAACTTTATTTCAAACTGCTGCAACGGATACAGGCGACCACCGCTAAGGGGAGCACTGCTGTATAATCTATCCTCAGTGTGTGATCTGCAGCTCATATGCCTCGAACGGAATATGCTACTTACCAGTATGCATCTGTTCTTGGCATGTAGAGCTGCAGAGTCACACACGCCCGCCCGCCTCCCCGGGACCTGTATCTGTTCCAGCATCCGTCTTACTTAGACATTACACATGGACATCCTTTCTTTCTTTTCTATATACTCCATCTTTTCCCAACATGGCGAAAAACAATCTGCCGATGGAGTGGATGCCCATGCGCACTGTTGTCCAGGGGAGGAGTCACCAACCTCGTGACCAAAGGCTTCTCCGAAGACAACAACAACCTGCAATCATCCGAGCCCAACACCAGATGGCGATCTTATCCTCAGTGTGTGACTCTGCAGCTCTACATGCCAAGAACAGATGCATACTGGTAAGTAGCATATTCCTTCCATGTCATTGGCTTCAAACCCTCCCTTTGCAAATGGTTGTGTGAGTATCCCCCATTTCAGCCTCGGTTGTTTCCCTCCAAATGCTAGTCTGATAAGCTGTGTTTTTAAGGCCTTGAAGAAATGGCGACCCCATGAGTGAGGGATATTAAGGAATGATGAAGAAATGTTGGTAAAACTATCATTTTCATTAGAGACTCTGCCCGCCAACAAAAGGGGAAGGCAGACCCAGCATGTGATGCTATCTGTTACTGTGTCCAAGGCTGTACCATAGTTTGCCCGTAGCAGTTCATCCTCGTCTCTAGTAACTGTCATTCCCAGGTTCTACGAGTTCCGACTCACACCACACCAGCGGGTAGTGCAGGGTGTTTCGCAGAGTGGCAGGGGTAAGATCTGAGATTTCTTCCAGTTAATGTGGATAACCTACAGGCCTCCAAAGTGGACAAATTCACACAGGATGCTATTAGGCTATCTCGTGTCTCTCTAACATACAATGTGATGTCATCCACATATAACGACACCAAGTGCCTAGTAGTGTAGCAGATGGCATAGTTTTGATGTCTTAATTTGGCCTTGAGTGGCTCCACTGCCATTGCAAACTGCCAGTGCGAACAGCAGGGCGACAAAGGGCTTGGTTGGCTGCTTGGTGCCACGCAAAAAAGAGAATAAAGGAGAGTTGGTCCCATTTTTTGCACCTTTGCTGCTGGTCGCCAATACAGGAAAGGGAGGAGGGGGGGAAACCATATGCCAGAGCACCCTCATTAGATAGTCCCACTCGAGAGAATCTAACGCCTTAGTGGCATCGAGGAGTACTGCTACCGCGGCCAGCTCAGAGGTCTGTCTTGTAGCAGCGAAGAGCGTGTGCGCAAGTTATGCGATGTGGTGCGCCCTAATTAAAAAACAGATTGGTCAGGACTGACTAGGAAGTCTATCCGCAGACTCAATCGCTAATATCTTCGAGTATTTTGGCATTACATTTGATGCGCGATAGGATTCCCATTTTTCTACTGGTTGCCAGGCTTATGGGGGGGGATATGATCATTGCTTCCCTCATCGAGGGTGGGAGAAGGCCCGATTCCCTCACCCTCTAAATAGTCTTGAGAATAGGGACAACGGGACCAATATCAGCTGGCAGTTCATCTGGACCAGTAGCCCTGCTGAATTGCAAAAGCATTATGGCCTCTGATTTAATTTTCTTCTGTCTGCCGAGAGGAACTCCGTCTGCACGTCGTTCAGCCAGTCCAGCGCCACATCTCCCAGATATATCTACGTTGTGTGTCCTGCAAAATGAGTAAAGAGTAGGAGGCGGAAAAAGTATCGAGTATTTCAGATGTGTCCCTGACCAGGGTGAGAAACAAGAGGGTGTGCAGTTCCTATGGGTGGGGAGGGGAAGACAGGTCTTTTCTAAAAAGTGCCTCACACACCCCAAAGGATGTCATGCTTCATCATTGAGCCTGCTCCTCGTCTGGCCGATGCTGCAATGCCTGACGGGCACCCGCGAAGGGGCTCTTTAGCAGATGACTTTCAGAACCCTTTCCATTTTGAGGAGGAGTTCAGTTCTATGAGAGGTCGAGTCTTCAAGAGTTTAGATGCTGTGTTCCGCCTCCCCCATGCAGCCATCCTGCTTCTCCAGCTTTTGTGTTGTGGAGTCCATACAGGATCACATTGAGTCCATATTGGAATCCATGGAGGTAAGGCTATGTTGCATTGCTACAAGAAGTGTCTTCATATCCGTGGTGTCAGTCTGCACCTCAGGCTGCAAGTCTTAAGGCATATTTTGGTCAGCACTGCTTCCCTGCACGAGGGTGGTTTGCGGGTATCAAATTGGAGTTTTGTCTGCCTGCCCTCAGTCTTGTCCATAGCATTAGTTATGGCAGTGCTGTCATTTGGAATCCGCAATGTGGAATCAGCAAATGGGCAAATTTAGCCACCCAGAATTCGAGTAGAGGTCCGGGAGGCGCACGGCCCCACTTCACCTCCCCAGGTTTGTATGGAGTGTTAGAGCAGACCAAAAGCTTTCCGGGCAGCAGAAAAAGATGGCACACAAATTAGGAGCAGCAAAGGAAACTACTAGGTGGTGCAGCGTATCGTCCGGTCTGCAACATGCACTGGCAGTCATGCGTAGTATGCCAGCAAGCGGTCGTGCAGCAGTGACAGTGGGGGGGGTCAAATCTCCTGGGTCCCCGGGCAGCCCAGGCACGGCGACTCCACGCCAAGCGAGGCAGCCAGGACCGCACTGTGCGGTTGGCAAGATCAAAACCAATGAAGGGCAGCCGAGTAGCAGTGCGGGCCATAGATCACGGACCAATCTATGAACAGGCTACTTCTGGGCTCTCCTCCAGCTGCTGCGTGCAGTTCCCCCACTCCACAGCGAAACTGGGATGCCTTCTCAGCGGAGAGTGGCCCAGCCAACAGACTGCATTGCCCTTGCCACTGCTTGCCCAGCCGCAGACCCCCCCATTCACCTCAGCGCGATGAAGGGAGCCGGCTTGGTCTCCATCATGGCTTCCATTTTGAAGCGCAGTCCTCCTTCCGCGGGTTGCCTATTTGTCTTCGGTTTGGGCCTCGCCGGTTTGCTGGCGCTCAAAATAGGCACCATGCCTAAGCAATGTCATGCTGGCTTTAAAGTGGCAAGTCATAGCCATCTGGGACAGGTTTTTGCCGGTTGATGACCCCTAACCGCAGGAGCCTCACACAGGTGCGGCCATCTTGCTCTCTGGCGCCCGTAGTTGCATTTTATACTTGCGTGATACAATTACAATTAGCATGGACAGCCTCATTCTAACACTCTTAGACTCCTGACCTGCCTGCGGGAAAACAATTTAACAAAGGAGTGGATGCCCATGGGCATGATCAGAGAGAGGAGTCACTTGGTCTTGTGACTCGAAAAACTTCTTTGAAGAAAAACTTGCACAGCTCCAGACCCAACGCTACATGGTAGGGGTATGCAGAACATGTGAATCTGCAGCTTTACATGCCACGAACAGATGCTTATAGGGAAAGTAACAGAATCCTCTCTTGACACTAACATGTGTTAGTGACGCTGTCCAGAGTTATTTCAGACGGTTTCCTATTTTAATGTTACCCAAATCTATACCATTCATTGTGCCAGCCTTTGAAAAAGTTAGTTATTCTTCTCTGCCACATAAGCTGATGCCTTTGCAGTTCTGACCTTAAGACATTGAACGGTTAGAAAATATGCCCTCTCAGTTCTTGCCTTCAGGCTGCTTTTAGATATCTGTTTGCAAAAGACATCTTATGGACTGTACCAAAAACCTGTGGTGGGCTTAGATCCACCCCTTGATTGCCATTAGTTGGCTTTCGTATTACTCACATTTGCTTGCTCCTTATTTCCTTTTTGAGGATTTGTCCAACCCCCAAAGACCCACCCACCCCAGAGCTTCTTTAGCTTCCTTTTGATTAAATGTCATATCCTTCCACTGTTCATATTTAGGAAAATGCTTTTTTTTCTTTCAGCACTGCATGAAAGTGCATGTGTTCTTGCTCTCACCCTTGCGTTATGTCCCCCTGCAGCCTCCCCCTATCAAATCCTCACCCCTGCACGCTCCTTTCAGGCTCTTTGTTCTTCCTTGCCCCATACCCCAGCTTATTTGTAGTTCCCTCCACTTGGTGTTTTTTTTGTTAATTTGTGTTCTCTTTTTGACATTCCAGGTTCCTCTGTTGCTCCCCAGTTCATTTTTATTTGCTCCATCACATCTCCAAGTCTAACTTGCCCCAACATCCCCACCCCAACCTTATCCTCTGTTGCCCCGCCTCTTCCCCTAACTGCCCAATTTGTTTAACAAACTTATTGTTGCTTTTTGGAAGAAGGTCTTTTGTGCTAGTAAATATTTTTTTTAATGCATCACTCAAAGTGGCATCCACAATCTTGCAACATAAAACTATTAATAAAATGGTGCCCTCTTCAGCCTGCACAAGTGTACCTCGTGACACATGCCAGCAGCATTGTGACATATACTTGTTCATGCCTGCATCATTGCAGCTTTTTTTTCCTTGATGTGACACATCTGCAAAAAGCAAAGGCAGTAGGTCAAAAAGACAAAACCTATTGGCTTTGCTAATATTTTTCTATGAGGTATTTAGAAGTCGCCCATAGTTTAGTCCTTTGTAGTAAATGTGACGGAATGAAAGTTGACCCGTTTATCTGCCCACAAAAATAAAAACATGGGACTAAACTTTCTTTTCTTCCTGAATGCAAACATGCAATGTGAATTCGTGTTTTCCTTGTCATATGCAATATCTTTGTTTGCTTTCCTCCGCGACTCTGCCCAAACCTGTAATCTAAAAATATCTCTAAGTTAATATAGTGAGCCTAATTCACTCTGGTGGTGTTAAAAGTGCTGCACTGTTCAATTTGTAGGATTTTCATGCTTGTGTGTGGTAGTAATTTGTTTCACATGTTTTTATTAAATTCATAAACACTTCCATTAGCTTCTCAGGCTAAGCATGCACAGCGTTCCCATATTTTATCTACTAAAAGGAACCGTGCAATATTTACTGACTGTTGTAGTTTCGGGAATTTTTTTAATGCAATTTCATTTTTGTACAATAAAACTTTTCCCATTGACTCAACTCCTTGCTACACACACTGCTATTATAGAAACCATTGTAGATGTGAACACACATGTTCGAGGCATATGAGCTGCAGATTGTACACTTAGCATAGGTCGCCATCTGGTGTTGGGCCCGGATGTTTGCAGTTTGTTTTTCTTCTTGGACAGTCTTTGGAAGTCACGAGTTTGGTGACTCCTCCTTCGGTCCGTACTGCGCATGGGCTTCGGCTCCATCCTCAGATTGTTTTTTTCCGCCATCGGGCTCGGATGTGATACTTCGTGCTCCGGCTTCGAACTTCTACGGTTCCAGCCTCGACGGAAAATCCTCGATTCTTCGAGTTCCTTCATCATCTTCATCTCTCGAAGCGGCACTTTTCTCCATCCCGTACATCGACACCGGCCTTCGGGCCCTCCGCGACTCCGGTCCCGGCCGATGGAAAGGACTCCGTTCAAAAAGTGCCCAAAATGTGGGTCTAAATTTCCCCACACCGACCTCCATCAGGTGTGTAACCTTTGCCTCTCTCCGGAACACGAGGCTAGAGACTGCCCCGCCTGCAAGTCTTTTCGATCGAAGAAGACCATCCGAGATCGAAGAGCTCGACGCACCATGGCGCACTCATCCTCGGCAGCTCCACCGGACATCTTCGGAGACGACGCCGAAGCTTCGGGGCAAACACACACCGAGCAGGAGGAAGACGTCGTCAGCGCTTCCGAGGCCGACGACTCCGACGTGGAGGACGTTACACCAGCGCAGCGGGCCGTGAGTACTATGCCCCCTCCCACCCCCGCGCCGAAAACCAAAGAGACTCCGGTTACTCCCTCGCCTGCCGGCCTGGGCAAAACCAAAACTTCGATCACCCCACCTTCGGGACCGGTGTCGAAGCACCCAAAGTCTCATGGCAGCTCGGGATCGAGCCAGCCGACACCCGGTGCCGAAAAACAGCATCCGGCACCGAAGACTGCAAAATCCAGCTCGACTCCGAAACCACCGGTGCCGAAGCCTGGACACTCGGTGCCGACGAAACACAAACACAAATCTGTCGGCACCGACGCTCCGGCGCCGAAACATCATTCGACGCCGAAACACCCGGAGACCTCAAAAAAGCATGGCGCACACAGACCATCGAAACCCCCGGTTCCGAAATCACCGGTGCCGACAGACGACTCGACACCTTTGGCTCTGTTTACACCAGACCCTTTACAAAAGACTTTGTCCAAAGATCCAAAGACTGGGCTTTTGACTTTAACTACCAAGAAAAGACGCCTTGATGCTCCGGCTCCTCCTCCTCCACCCAAAAGGAAGGACTCTGCTACTTCTCCCCTCAGAGTGCCCTCCCCACCACCGCCTCCCCTACCCACACCTCCTCCACCGCCTCCACCTCACAGGTCTCCGCCACCTTTACCTCACTACGATCCGGCCCCATCCCCAGATCCAGATGATGGGGATCCGGACAATTACCCGGCGGACCCCCCAATGGATCCCACTCCACCAGGGACCCCAGATCCATGGGAGGATTACAATAACCCTGATATACCCAATGTACCTCAGGACGACCTATACCCATCAAGGCCGTCTCCTCCAGAGGACTCCTTAGGGTTTCATCATTTAGTGCAGAGAGCAGCACACTACCATGGGGTGGACATGCACAGTGAACCAGTAGAAGAAGACTTCCTACTGGATACATTTGATATACAAGACAAATCTACTTCCATTTTACCCATGCTTAAGGGTGTCACCAAGCACGCTACAGAGGTGTTCAAAGACCCTGTCAGAGCCAGAGTACTGAACCCTAGAATAGAGAAGAAGTACAAGGCGGCACCCACAGACCCTGCTTACATCAAGGGCCCTGCTCCCCTAGATTCCCTAGTTGTCTCCACAGCTAGAAAGCGGGCTAACTCCCAATCCTCAGGAGATGCCCCACCGCCAGTCAAAGAATCTAAACTTCTGGACGCGTCTGGTAAACGCACCGCCTCCCAAGCTGCAAACATGTGGCGCATTGCAAACACACAAGCACTGCTTGCGCGATATGATAGAGCACACTATGACGAACTAGAGGCTCTTATGCAGCACCTTCCAGAAAAATACAAGCACAAGGCTCATGACCTTATACAGGAGGGTAAACTAATCACAAACACCTCCATTAAGTGTGCCCTCGATGCAGCCGACACTGCTTCTAGGGCCATAAATACCAGTGTCCTGCTTCGCCGCCACGCCTGGCTCAGGATCTCAGGGTTCAAACCAGAAGTCCAGGCATCCATACTCAATCACCCCTTTGACCAGGAAACACTCTTTGGGCCAAAGGTAGACGAAGCGCTCGAAAAGATGAAGAAAGACACAGACACAGCAAAGTCTATGGGGGCACTCCAAACACAAGCCTCCAAACGTTCCTTTCGACGCTCGTCCTTTCGTGGCACAGGTAGAGGCTCCTCCACCGATAACGCCTCTTCCTCCTACAAGTCCCCTCCTCAAAATACCTTTTCAAAGGGCTATCGGAGAGGTGGTTACAGGGATAACAACAATAAGGGCAGGGGCAAAACCAACAACACCCGTTCTGCCACCCCCCCCCGCACAATGACTCCCCTCCGCTCCCCCCAGACCATTCCACTCCGGTCGGGGGCAGACTACAAAACTTTATCCACGTATGGGAGTCCATAACATCGGACAAATGGGTGACCCAAATTATTCGGTCAGGGTACTGTCTAGAGCTAACATCTACCCCACCCAATATCCCACCAAGGCACCGTCCAATGTCTCAAGAACATTCCACACTGCTCAAACAAGAGGTACTTTCACTCCTGCAAAAACATGCTATAGAGCAGGTCCCCGTCAACCAACGAAATCTAGGGGTCTACTCTCTATATTTCTTAATACCAAAGAGAGACGAGACCCTCAGACCCATTCTGGACCTCCGGCCTCTAAATGCCTACATACACTCAGACCATTTTCACATGGTCACTCTACAACAAGTCCTCCCACTCCTCTGCCAGGGAGACTTTCTCACAACCTTGGATCTGAAAGACGCATACTTTCACATTCCAATACACCCCTCTCACAGGAAATACCTCAGGTTCGTGGTGGACGGGCAACATTACTAATTCACGGTTCTCCCCTTCGGGGTCACCACCGCACCACGGGTGTTTACCAAATGCCTAGCAGTAGTAGCAGCACACCTCAGACGTCAACATATTCACGTCTTCCCTTACCTAGACGACTGGCTAATAAAAGCCGCGTCCTACGACCAATGTGTGCAGCATACAAACAGCACCATCCAACTGCTCCACCAGCTAGGCTTCACGGTGAACTACCAAAAGTCCCACCTCATACCATCTCACACAAAGCAATACCTCGGGGCCACTATAGACACCTCCAAGGGTATTGCCTATCCAAACTCAGCCAGAATCACAAGCATTCAAGCCTTACGCAAAACATTCCTTCCTCAGCACTCTCTTCCAGCAAGAGTGTTTATGAAGCTCATAGGAATGATGGCGTCTTGCATTTTCATAGTGCCCCATGCAAGACTCCACATGCGTCCACTTCAAGAGTGCCTAGCACAACAGTGGAACCAGGCCCAGGGTCAGCTGACGGATCTGGTGTTGGTGGACGGCCGCACACATCACTCTCTGCAGTGGTGGAACACCACAAACCTTTCCAAAGGGCGGCCGTTCCTGGACCCGGTTCCTCAAGTGACTCTAACAGCGGACGCATCGCTCTCCGGCTGGGGAGCGCACCTTCTACACCTCACCATGCAAGGTCTATGGACGCCACAGCAAAAATCGCTCCACATCAACCATCTGGAGCTCTTGGCGATCTTTCTAGCCCTAAAATCTTTCCAAAAACAGATTTCGGGCAAAGCAGTCCTCATTCGCACAGACAATATGACTGCAATGTATTATATCCAAAAACAGGGGGGGACACACTCTCCCCAGCTCTCCCGCTTAGCCCAGAGCATATGGAGATGGGCAATTCCTCAAAACATCTTTCTCCTGGCACAGCACGTTCCAGGCGTACAAAACACCATGGCAGATCTGCTCAGCAGACAAACGCAACAAATACACGAATGGGAACTGCATCCACAAGTTCTTCACCCATTCTTCCAACAGTGGGGGCATCCTCAGATAGACCTCTTCGCCACCCACGAAAACAAAAAATGCCCAAGCTTCGCCGCCAGATACCCACACCCATTGTCCAAGGGCAATGCGATATGGATGAACTGGTCAGGCAGATTTGCATACGCCTTTCCACCTCTCCCACTAATTCCATTAGTGGTCAGGAAGCTACAACAGCACTCACTCACACTCATTCTGGTAGCTCCGACGTGGGCCAGGCAGCCGTGGTACACCACGCTACTACAACTGTCAGTGGTACCACATCAAAAACTGCATCTATCCCCATGCCTCCTAACCCAGAACCATGGAGAAATCAGGCACCCGGACCCAGCTCAGCTCAACCTGGCGATCTGGCTCCTGAAATCCTAGAATTCGGATACCTTAACCTTCCCCCTGATTGTATGAACATCATCATGGAAGCCAGACGTCCTACCACTAGAGCATGCTATGCCGCAAAGTGGAAAAGATTTGTAATTTACTGCCGTAACAATACAATCAACCCTCTAGATGCATCCATACAGCACATCATATGCTATCTACTCCATCTTCACAGGTGTAACCTGGCATATTCATCCATACGCCTACACCTAGCAGCGATCGCTGCTTATCTACAAAACAGGCAGCATTTATCACTCTTCAGAGTGCCCGCTATTAAAGCCTTCATGGAAGGCCTTAAACGAGTAATTCCTCCCAGGGCACCACCTTCCCCTGTATGGAATCTAAATTTAGTTCTTACACGACTAATGGGTCCGCCCTTCGAACCAATGCACAAATGTGAGCTACAGTTTCTCACCTGGAAAACAGCTTTCCTTGTAGCTATCACTTCCCTTAGAAGGGTTGGTGAAATACAAGCGTTCACCATACAGGAACCCTACATACAAATGCATCACAGCAAGGTCATACTTCGCACAAATCCGAAGTTTCTGCCCAAAGTCATTTCCCCCTTCCACCTCAATCAATCAGTGGAATTACCTGTCTTCTTCTCGCAACCCCAATCTGTTGCAGAAAGGGCCTTACACACACTTGATGTAAAAAGGGCGTTACTATACTACATACAAAGAACGCAACCCTTCAGGAAGACTAAACAATTGTTCGTTTCCTTCTCTCCACCACATAAAGGCAACCCCATTTCAAAATCAGGGATAGCTAGGTGGATTGTAAAATGCATACAAATTTGCTATCAAAAGGCAAAGAGAACATTATCTGTTCCCCCTAAAGCCCACTCTACAAGAAAGTTAGGGGCTTCTATGGCTTTTCTAGGGAATATACCCTTAGATGACATCTGCAAGGCAGCCACATGGTCTACACCGCACACCTTCACAAAACACTACTGTGTAGATGTGCATTCCAAGCAGCAAGCTAGGGTGGGCCAGGCTGTACTAAAGACACTTTTTCAAACAGCTGCAACGGATACCGGTGGTCGCCGCTAAGGTTGGGTACTGCTATATAATCTATGCTAAGTGTACAATCTGCAGCTCATATGCCTCGAACGGAATATGCTACTTACCAGTATGCATCTGTTCTTGGCATGTAGAGCTGCAGAGTTGTACACGCCCACCCGCCTCCCCGGCTACCTGTATCCGTTCCAGTACATCTTATTTAGATACAACACATGGGTTTCTCACTGTTATTACTACGCTCCATCATTTCCCTGTTGGCGAAAAAACAATCTGAGGATGGAGCCGAAGCCCATGCGCAGTACGGACCGAAGGAGGAGTCACCAAACTCGTGACTTCCAAAGACTGTCCAAGAAGAAAAACAAACTGCAAACATCCGGGCCCAACACCAGATGGCGACCTATGCTAAGTGTACAACTCTGCAGCTCTACATGCCAAGAACAGATGCATACTGGTAAGTAGCATATTCCTTCACATCACCAGTTGTTTCTATGAGCATGGTTGAGCCTTCTATAAATTTAGCAAGTGCATTTTAAAAGTAAAGACTGCTTCTCATTTCTATTACCCAGGGTTCACGGGGTGCACCCGCTGAACTCCATCTGCTGCACACTTCTTCTCAAATCCTGCTTATGAGTATGCACTGTGCAAGGTATGCACAAGTAACAGATTTTGTTTTCTATTGAACGTAATAAACATTTTGACTTTGCAAATGGTATCTAAGTTAGAAATGGTATCCAAGTTAGAAATGGGTATGTTAGTGTTATTGGAGTGCAAGTCAAACTTGCAGGTAAGGATTAAAGTTGAAATGTGCTGCAGTCCCAACTTAACAACTAAGAAAACCTCTCTACTGGAACTGAACAAAACTATACTGCCATTACTGATGTATCACATCTTTAGACTGTTTAAGAGCACTTAGAGTTTTAATGTAATAGAGATGTATGTAATTTGAGTTGTTTAATCACCAGTAATGTCCTTGCTAACACTGCAGTGGTTACTGTAGAAAACATAGTGGATTTGTAGGTCACTTGAAATATTTTAGATACCCAGAAAAAAGGTTTTGTAAAATAACAGCAATAACCTATCTGACTCATTAATCTTTTTATTATACCTATATCTTACTGTTTTTGTCCATTTGCCTTACTATGTTGTGTGATTTTGATTTCACAGCATTACTTGAGAAAAGGCGCTTGGAGTTTGCAGATCAACTTAACAAAATGGAGGCGAGGCCTAGGCGCCAGTCTCTGAAGGAAAAGGAGCAACCAGCGGCACAGCGGGAAGAACAGAGTGAAGAGCAGAACAAAGAGAACAAGGAACGCGAAGAGGGTAAGGTGGTTAAACTCGAGGAAGAGATGGATGTTCTAGAGGTGATGGAGGTAACAGGTAACCAGAGCAATGATCTAGAAAGGGAGGCAGCAAGAGAGGAAGAAAAGGAAGTGGGTCCAACTCATAGTGATGTAGAAAAGGAGCAAGAGGAGGTAGTGCATGAGGAGGAAGATCATAAATTGGAAGCTAGTGCTACAGTAGAAGAGGATGAAGTGGATATGCGTGAATGTGAGCAGCAGGAAGATAGTTACCAAGGTAGTTACCAGGAAAGTACACTTGTGTATGAGGAAAGTATGTTAGTGTATGAGGAAAGTGAGGAAGCAAGGGATGAAAACAATGAGTATTCAGCAGTTGATCAAAGCCTGACTGAAAATAACCATGATGATGACTTTGAAGCAGAGGCTAGGCAAGAAATAGACTATAGTATGGCAGAGTATGACACTCGGCCTGAAAATGAATCTGTTGCTGAAATGGAGAGAGATAATGATTATCCTGATAAGGAAACTGAATCTCCAGAGAAGCAGGAGAGGGAGCTTGAACCAGAATTCAAGCCTGAAGTAGAGAATCAACCTGAGATTGAGCCACAGCAGGAGGTTAAGGTTGAGGTTGAGCCTGAGCAGGAAGCTGCGCCTGAGCAGGAAACTGCGCCTGAGCAGGAAACTGCGCCTGAGCAGGAAACTGCGCCTGAGCAGGAGGCTGAGCCTGAGCAGGAGGCTGAGCCATTTCCTCATTCTATCCATACATTACACGAAACAGTGGATGAAGAAGCTGTTTTATCAGCATTTAAACTGGCTGAGATGCAGGTACAGGATATTCCATTACCACCTTTACCACATAAAAGTAAAGCTAGAAGCCGAAGTAGGGGTCGAACTAAAAACAAGATCAGGAAGACTAGAGGCCGTAGCAGTAGCAGCAGCAGCACTAGCAGTAGTGAGAGCAGTAGTAGTGAGAGCAGTTCTAGCACTGGTAGTAGTTCTAGTCGGAGCAGTTCTAGTAGCACTAGCACGAGTAGCGGCAGCAGTAGCAGAGGCAGCAGCAGCAGCACCAGTAGCAGTAGTGAGAGTAGAAGCCGTAGCAGAGGAAGAGGTGGCCATGCTAGGGACAGGAAGCGCAGAAGGAGTGCAGATAGGAAGCGAAGGGATGCCACAGGATTAGAAAGAAGTCACAAGTCTTCAAAAGTTAGTGGCCGAGATGTAAAAGGATCAAAGGACAAAAGTTCAAGGTCGGAAAGGACTACCAGGAAGAGATCTATGTCAGAAACTAGTCGACCAGGCAAGAGACCATCCAGAAGTGAAAGAGATCGCAAGTCAGACAGGAAAGACAAAAGACATTGACGGAAGAGACCCACTCGTTACACCAGAAGAGAGACTTTGAGGAATGAAAAGTATTCCTTTCCCAACTATGGAAAGAGGACACTGCCTTAACAGTTGCATGTTGTAAAATCGTTTTGGGAAAGCGGTGGCTGTTAAAAGTACCAGACATTCTTGTACTTTTTTCATAGTTTTGTAAAAGGTTATGTATCAAATTATGTAACGATCAAAAACTTGTAATAAAACAAAGGAAGGCATTTACATTCCTTTGTCTTGTTTTCTTTATTCTTAAACGACCGTAACCTTATTCTTTGTATTTTTAAAGACAGACTTTTTTCTGAAGTTTGTGATTGCTTCCAGTTCTGTAACATAGTTCCATGTAGAATAAATGTACATTTAATTATTATTTTTTAATTACCTTATTTTGTTTTGACAGTTTGAATGGTTTTTTTGGGTGGGAGGGGCTGAGAGGAGCAAGGTGTATGTATAAAGATTTTATTTTTCATAACGTTGTCCAGTGTAAATGTTTTCACTACCCAACTATTTTTGGTCCTATAAAAATCTAGTGGGTTCGCTTCAGTGGCCTAATTGCTTCAGTTCAGATGGCCCTTATTCTTGTTAAATCTTTCAGTGTATGAAGTTCATCCTGGAAAAATCATTTAAAAAAATGCACTGTTGGGAAAGTGGTTGGGAAACAAAAAATCTGTTCAAAATAAATGCAAGACATAAACAGAAGTGTTATGGTGGCAAAGTGTTTTATCAAAATTGTATTTGTTTTATAATTTTGTATGACTACTTTAGATTATACTGTTTTCCTGTTCTGTTCCTGTGCAAAATAAACATGGCTTTTTAGACAAAGGTGTAAGTGCATATTTATTTTCAAACCCACTATATTAGGATCCATAAGGCTAAGTTATATCCTATTTCAATGAAATGGTGTTCTAAAATGTTCTTTTGCCTAAATATGTCTAGTAATTCACAAGAAGAACCCATGATTCCAATCTGTCACATTTCCCCGGAGCACTGTTGTGTATGCTTATAAGAAATCTGTGTACTGCAAGTATTAACCAGGGTTTACACCTTCTACCCAGGATCTTTGACCAGATGAAAACCTGGAGAATGTAGTACAATGCAGTTTGAATTTGGGGTAGAGGGCAGTTCCTATGTTTAGAGTTAGGACCCATCCGAGGAATATCACAATATGCCTCAAAACCCAAAGCATCATCCTCACACAAAAGAGCAGTCTAGAAAGCTTATTGTTGGTGATTGTTAGTGATGCAGAACTGGGTAAAAAGAACTGTTCCTTTCCATCTGATAGACATCTAGCTGCAGATTCCTTACCCTTGAATTTTCCAGGCGTCAGACTAGATCCGAGGGTATTCTTCGAGTAATACAGTTGCATGCTGGTAGGTAATGTTGGTCGTCTCCTCATGACATCGTCTGTCTCATCTCCACCGTTGTGACATCTTGCTACCTATATAAGAGCCGCTTGTCGCGTTGGTGTCAGTTCTTTTCTTTCTGCGCCAGTTAGAGCTGATCCGTGAAGAGAGCTACCCTCTCTTTTTGATGGGCTTTATAAAAAAATGTTTTTAAAGGCTTTCAGATACAAGCCATGTGGCGCCTGTCACCACGTAACGGATTCACACCTGGTGTGCCTTTGGTGCATAGAGAGCAACTGCAATTCGAAGTCGTGCTTCGACTGCCAGGCCATGCCTCCTACTGCTTTGTGGAAGCAGTCCCTTAAGCTACTTTTGGCTTGGCACCATGTAATTTGTGCGGGTGGTCTCTTTTCTTGGTCCCAGTCGAGAGGAAGGCCACTCCGAGAGACCCAAGTCTTCGTCCTCGCTCTCAAAGTCCTTAAGTCAGTCAGGTAAGAAGCACAAGAATCGACAGAGGAGTCTGTGTTTTAGGCCTCGTTCGGCTGAACCTGTGCCTGGGTTGGCTCTGAGTTTCCCCGCTTTCCCGGTAGCTGGAGTGACCCCTGCCCAACCCAAAGAAATTTATGACACCATACACCTCAAATTTTGAACCTCATGGCGTGCCTTCGGGCACCGTAGGCTCGGAGAAGGCCACCATCCGGTTCTGCACCGGTGCCTTCAGCCCCGGCGTCTATGACCAACCCCCTCACACATTGATCTGGACCTACGCCGGTCGTGCCACTAAGACAACCCTGGTGCCGGCCCTGGCACTTCTGCCGGCACCAACCCCATTCTGATCCCAGACGACCCAGAGCAGGATCAGTGCATATCGACACCGATTCTGGCATCGACAGCACCCATGTGTTCTATTTCGGTTCCTAGGCCTAAAGGGCTAAGAATTGAGGAAGATTAGGAGAGGTCTTTGGGCTCTTTACAAGATCAGCCTCAACTCGAAATGGACTTGTATGAGGAATTAGGTGAGGCCAGTGGACTGGATACCTCCCTGGATTCCTCCCTGGATTCTGTCCTGCTTTCTTCCGCCTACCGTGGCTACTGAGGAAGGAGCTTCATATGCTAAGGTGGTGAAAAGGGCAGCTGAGGTCCTGGACCTTCAGCTCCCTTCGGTTGTAGTCAAGACTAACATCTTGACAGAGGTCTTGCAGCTGAGAGTCTCTTCCTCGGAACTCCTCCTGCCATTCAATTATGCCTGGACTGATGTCCCCCCCCCCCCCCCCCATCCCGCATTTCCTTCTGCAAACTCCAAGAGGCTGGATAGTTGGAGTAGGAAAATCTGTTTGAGGCATGTGAGCTGTAGATCACATGCTTTGCATACTCTTGCCATCTAGTGTTGGGTCAGGATGTTTGCAAGTTGTTTTTCTTCGAAGAAGTCTTTCCAGTCAAAAGGTAGGAGACTCCTCCTTTCGGTGATAGTGCGCATGGACATCAACTCCATTATTAAATAGTTTTTTTCCGCCGTCAGGTTCGGACGTGTATTGATGCGCTCCACTTCGAAACTGTTTCTTCAGGCTCCCCTCGGTGCACAATCCACTCTACCCGCGTCGGTATTGCTTCGAACGCATATCCCACTTCTCTGTGTATTGTATCCATCGAAGAAAAATTCAATAAAAATCGAAGAAGAAAACGCTCAATGACAGTCTGGCTCGATGTTGCAAAATGCAGTCAAAATGTCGAATACACGCCGAACATCTTCGGCGAACGATCCGAGCATGAATTCGACGCACAAGGAGCCAAGAAAGAACAAGAAGAACTTGTCTCCATTCCTGAATCTGATTCCGAGATGGCAGAAGACTTGCCACAAGGTCAACGTCCCATGAGTACCGAACGCTCCTTGACCCAAACTCCAACTCCAAAAAGCTTTGGTCCCACCCACACCTTCGGGCCACAGTTTTCACCAAGATGATGTTTCTGATGCCCCGCACTCCCACTCGCCACTGAAACACTTCACTAAGCCTTCCGGCTTGGGATCAAGCCGGCCAAAGTCTGGCATCTAGCCAAAACCTGTAGGCTCGAAGCCGAAAACTGCGTTGGAGCCAAAATATTGACACCAAAAACGAAGCCTCCTTCAGCACCGAAACCTTCAGTGCTGAGTAGTCATTCTACCCCGAAACCGAAATCCTCGGTGCCGAAACCTAAAACTGTTCCTCGAAGCTGCAGGATCTGATTTTTGACAACCTAACACCCAAATCGGACCCAAAACAAAAGGAAATTAATATAAATCCAGATACAGAACGTGTTCGGACTAAATCACCTCAAACGCAAACCTGAGTCAGAGGACACTACCGTATTCATTTGAAGAGGAAGAATGTAGGTACTAACCCCTCAACTCCTCCTCTCCACGTTCCCCTACACCAACTCCTCCACCTTTGCAGCATTTACCAATTACACCAACTCTCACCACTGCTTGATAGTGGAGGGGGAGGGGAGGGGGGGGGGGGGGGGGGGAGAAGGCAATATTTTACCAATAGACCCCTGGAAGGATTACCACCCAGATTCACCTACAGATAACAACCCAGATCTTTACCCTGCAAAGCCTTCCCCTCCTCAGGACAATGTAGGATATCTAGAATTACTTGCTAGAGCTGCAGAATATCATGGGGTACAGTTACACAAGGAATCTCTAGAGGAAGATTTCCTATTTGAAACGCTCAGTAGCACACAAAGGGCTAGCCACACTCTACCTATTCTTAAAGGTATGATGAGACATGCCAGTGATATCTTTAAAGATCCCGTGTGTGCTCGCATTATCACCCCCAGAATTGATAAAAAAATAAAAGCGAGCTCCCTTAGATCCAGTCTTTATTAGAGGACAGCTATCACTAGACTCTTTGGTGTTGTCTAATGCCCGTAAACGGGCCAAGTCACAGACTACAGGGGATGCTTCCCCTCCAGACAGAGTCAAAACTTTTAGATGCCTCCTGTAAACGAGTAGCTGCCCAAGCAGAAAATCATTGGCGCATTTCCAACACCCAGGCCCTGCTAGCCAGATATGATAGGTCACACTGAGGTGAAATGGAGCAATTGCTTCAACACTTCCCAGATGAACACAAAGCAAAAGCCCAGGATTTAGTCCAGGAAGGTAAGCTCATGTAAAATTCCTCAATTATAGGTGCTTTAGATGCTGCATACACCGCAGCTAGAGAGATAAACACTAGTGTGTTATTAAGGAGACATGCATGGTTGAGGGTTTCTGGTTTCAAGTACAACAGTCTATTTTAAATACTCCTTTTGACAAGGGGCATCTCTTCGGGCCCGAAGTAGATAAGTAATTAGAAAAAATGAAAAAAGGCACAAGTAGCCAAGTCTATGGGAGCTCTGCAGTCTCCCTCTAATCAAGGTGCCTTTCGTCACTCCTTCTACCATGGAGGGTCAAAAACCATGTCCTCAGACAATACTGCCGCCTCCTACAAGGGCAACAATCAATATTCCTCTACAAGGTGGTTCTTTAGAGGATGATACAGAGGCAACAACGAAAAAGGTCGAGGCAGGGGTTCCACACCACTTAATTCCCCCTCCCCCCAACAAGCAGTTGTCTACACCACCCCCGATCATTCAACACATGTCGGGGAACGTCTTCTACAATTCTTCCCCATTTGGCAATCTATCACCACAAACAAATGGGTGTTAGGAATTATCTAACATACACCCAACACATGCTTTCATTGCGTACACACTGCACAGCACTACATCTATCATGTAATGTATTCCTTTCAGGCATGCATACACTTGGTACATGCACCCAGTTGAGTATAGATGCATCTCCCACAAACCCTGCCTCCCTACAGCCCTTCGGTCAAGGTTTCTATTTCAAAACCAAAAAAGAAAATCACACAACTTGATTCTAGATCAGACTCTCAGTAATCTTGGACCCTCAGCATCTCCCCAGAGGACTTTGAAACCATTGTATCAGTAGAATCCATTATCCCATGTGACTGGAACGACCATTACAGCATCTTATTCTCCATCAGCATTGAGGTAATCCCAAAAAGATGCCAACCTACAAAAACAAAACAATGGAAAAGGAATATCCAAAATATTAAATCCAGTGCCCTGGTAACCCAATGCAACCCCGTCCTGATCCCCCATGATGAGCATGGTTGATGTCCATGACCTCAGACTTTTACAATTCCACTATGCTTGAAATTCTTTTTTTTTTTTGTTTTTTTTTTTTGTTTGGAAAACCTTTATTTAACAGTATGTGCAGACAAATACGGGCCTACAACCCTCAGGCCGGCCTCGACAATAAAGGGCACATCAGCAAGCAATTATACAACTCAGCAGCATATCAGTACAAGCACGAATAGACCCGGTCACGTTACACACAATTGTGCCGCCGAGCGCCAGGATGATGAGGTTTAATTTTATAAAGTTTTGAAATAAGTCCATAGCAACTGGTCTGGAAGGATCCGAATCAAAGCAATGCAGTTAGGACTATAGTGGGCAACGATCATCAGAAGAGTCAGCAAGCATTATCCGTAAGGTAATCAATCGCACTCAATGAAATCAGGATAGAAAAGAAGCATATCACATGACGATCCCCAAGCACTACCCACGCGTTCCCAATCCTCCCATCGACCCAAGAAAGAAGAAAGGAAAGAGCAAGCGAGAAAGGTAAAGAGTAGAAAGGGAGAAGAGAAAAAGAGAAAAGAAAGAAAGAAAAAGGAGGCCCATAGAAAAAAAAAAAACCAACAAGGAACTATACCCCCCACCCTACACGCATGCAGAGGCTACGGCCTACCCCCCCTAGCAGTGTGTCTGTCGCCCCGAAAGAGTACCCGAAATGTAGGAGAAGAGAAAGAGAAGAAAAAGAAAAAGAATGTCACGGTTGATCGGAGGAGGGCCAAGGATCTATTCAATGCAAGCAAAATCGATTATCCGCGGTCACCCAACCCCAGGCCCCGACCTGACACCCATGCTACATGTACCTCCAACAGTCACAAGTCCCAGTCCCAGCCATATACGTATCAATGTGCAACAAGAAAAACCCCCTTCCTCAGCCTTGGCCCCTTCGAATCTGCAGTCCAACAGAATCCAATTGCAGTACAGCCAACCTGGACGGGATGGGCCACCATGGAGTCCGTTGCAGAAGTCGAGGTGTAAAAGACAAGTCAAACTGGAGTGAAGCTCGATAGTAAAGGACCACAGAATGCGCCACTGCCATGCCGTGGCTAGTACAACAGGGAGCAGGACGATACATAAGTTCCAGAGTAGCGGCCGGCCGATGTACAGGAAGCAAGTCCAGGAGGACGCTCAGAGACGTGGCACCAAAGGACAAAAGAGATGGGCAAAACGGCGTCTGAGACACAAGCTCCGGCCATACCAAGGGAGCAGTATTGTCAGACTCCTCCAGGGCAGAGCCGAAGAGTACCGCAGCGGGCACTGGGACACGTCCCCCCGTCACTGCCACATACCTCAACTCGGGTGATCCACCGACAGTCGACTGAAGATGTGGCTTAGCATGCCGCACTGGAGAATCCTCATGGCCAGCTGAAAAAGTCCAATCAAACCGGTCCTCCAAACCAGTGGCAGAGTCGTGGAAGGCCAACCGCAGGTCCTCCAGTGCTGCCAGGATGTCGCGAAGCCCCAGCGGTGGATCAAGGATGGAGGGTGCCGTTGCGTCCGCCATCTTAGGCAAGCAACCATCGAGCGCCCCGGGAAGCAAGCCCCCTTCACCAGCCATCAGTATCTGGAAAGTGATGAGCTCTCTGCGGGGCCCTGGTGGTGCCGGAAACGTGGAGGCAGCCGGTCGTGGAGAGGCTTCAAGGACAGGGGAATCTGTGGTGCAGGGAAACCCACCGGCAAGACCAGGGTTTCCGATGCGGAAGATGGCGTCCGCTGCTGTAGGCTGCAACAAAGAAGCGATCCCGGCCCTCTCCCAGCTGGGCCGGGATACAGTATACGAGAGCCGGATACAATGTTGCGAGCGGGGCGCGCTGGGCAGCCGAGCCTGGAAAAGGCTGCTGTGAGAATCCCAGCGCCGCGCTCCAGGTCCGGTGCACCGGCTCCTCCCTCTCCACAGCGGCCGCTGCTATCGTTGTCGCCGCCGGCCGTCCCCACTAAACAATGGCCCGGCTGCGACCGCTTGGAAGGCCGGAATGGAAACCGGGGCTCAACTCCGCCGGGGCAGCTCCGTTCTCGACCGGAGTCACAGTAACGTGGTCAGGAACGTGGCGCAGGTAAGCGTGGGGCTCGGAGGCGCAGGATTCTTGCCAGGATATCGACGAAGGGCGCAAGGGTCGGCGGAGCCGAAGAGCTAGGCGGCCATCTCGGCTGCAGGCTAGGCTCCTCCCCCCATGCTTGAAATTCTTGACTCTACAGCGCCCCTCCAAGAAAAAATAATTTCCTCCAAACCATGGTTCAATGAGAACCTGAACTCTGATAGGCGCAAGCTAAGATCAGGTGAGCGAACATGGAAATCAGCACCCTCCATTGATCACCTATATCACCTAAGAGCACTGAGCAATACATAAAACAGAACAATCCTAAAGGCCAAGGCAGACTTCTTCAAAACCCAGTTGAGCCAAGCCATTAACCGTCCCCAAAAAATATTCGAAATTGTCAAACAGCAATCTCGCAACTCTCCTAACGCTATGGAACTAAGCAACCCAGCTACCCCAAATTGCTATGAGCTTGCAAACTTCTTCCTAGAAAAGACAAAAACCATTGAATAAAACATTCAATCTAAGAATACCCTTCCACAAACTATTGATGAGCCTACTCTTTACACACAAATCAAGGACCATTTTAGCATTCCGATCGAAATTCCAAAAAACAATGCCTATTGGCACACCTTCTCACCCATCCCTGAACACAAAATCTATAACACTCTTCTAGCGAACAACCCTTCCAATCACTTCTCTGATCCTTTACCCCCTTCTTTATTCAAAATGATAAAAACCTCTATTCTACCCTTATGGCCAAAAATTGAAAACTCCTCTCTGAGGCAAGGCTTCATACCTGACTGCCTTAAAGTAGGGCAGGCCACACCTATACTAAAGACAGCCAACTCCCTCTCCACAGATCTCAACAACTGCCGCCGTATATCCAACATCCCCACTCTGGGGAAACTGCTGGAAAAATGTGTACAAATTCAACTATGCAACCACACCGAGAACTACAACTTCCTAGACAAACACCAATCCGGCTTCCGTCAAGGTCACAGCACTGAATCAGCACTCGCCCATATAATGGATGACTTACAAAAAATGTTAATCATAACGAATCATGTCATCTGAAAGAAACACGTTAGTTAGATTCCTCACCTTGGAATATCCCCAGGCGTCAGACTGGATCCGGAAGATTTTTCGTCAGCAATACCCCTTGCGCGTCGCTAGGCGTCGTCTGCGGCTCTGTGTCCGTCGTCGGCGTCGTGCGCCGGGTTGATGTCGTCGGAGTACTTAGACGCCACCTTCGCGCGCTGACGTCAGTTTCTTCTTTTTTCCGCGCCAGTAAGCGCAGATCCGGGAGAGCTACCCCTTTAGTCAATTTTTTACTAACTTTTTGATCCTGTCAATCGACACCGGTGCCGGTAGGATGCCTGGGTTTAAAGCCTGTAAGGACTGTACCCGATTGATGTCGGTTACGGGCCATCACCGCCGGTGCCTGTACTGCTTGGGCCTCGACCACGACGCGGAGTCGTGCTCGGACTGTAAGGCCCTGACCTCGAAGGCTAGACGGGAGCGGTCCCGTAAGCTTCTCGAGATTCGCCACTCGGCTCCGCGCGCCTCTCGATCCCGGTCCAGGAGGAGGTCCAAGGATCGGTCGCGGAGCCGCAGCCGACGTCACCATCGGTCGTCGGGATCCAAGTCTTCGGGTAAGTCGAAGCATTCCAAGAAGTCCAAGAGGCGACATCGCTCTTCGGACTCCCCTCGCTGGTCGCGCGACTCGGCCGAGGGTCAGGGTGGTTCCACCCCCGCGGTTCCGGCGGAGCCGCAGGCGCCGCGCCCGTTCCCATACCCTCCGGTCCCTGGGACTAACGCGACGCCGGCGGAAGTCAGTGCCTTCCTCTCGGCCATGAGGAACCTGGCTCCGCCGTCGGAGCCCGCTGGTGTGCCTTCGGGCCCCGCGGACCCGACTGGGCTGCCTTGCCTGCCGGTGGCTCCGGCCCCGGCGCCGTTGATGGCTCCGGCCTCGACGCCGCAAGCGCCCGAGGGACCCGTTCTCGAGTCCCCGCCGACGCCGGTCGACCTCGTCACGCCTCCTCCGCCGGCGTGGACACCGGTACCACCCCCGACGCCGACGTCGACTCCGCTCGACGTCGAGCCCCAGTTCAGTCCCGCTCCGGGCCCGGCACCGGTCCGGCGTCGATGGACGCCGAGATCGCCGCTAGAGACACATTATGTCTACCGCCCGGCTCCGTTACTTTCTCCTCTATACCAGGAGTCGGATGATGGGGACAACTGGGAGGTATCTGAGGATCCTATGGCCGTTCAGGCTCAACTGTCCCAGGACTGGGCAGATGAACTGGGGGAGGCCAGTGGCCTGGATACCTCTCCAGACACTGGATTTGTCTCTCCTCCGACTGTGGCTTCGGAGGAGGGCGCTGCTTTCTCTGTGGTGCTGCGCAAGGCGGCCGCAGCCCTTGGGCTCGAGCTGCCTGCCGTGGCTGTGAGGACTAACGTCCTTACTGAGGTGCTTCAGTCTGCAGCAAGCTCCACTGAGCCTCTGCTGCAATTCAATGAGGCCCTCATTGACGTTCTGCAGGGCACCTGGTCCAAGCCCTCCACAGTTCCTCCTGTGGACCGGAACGTCGCCAGGCGCCACCGCCCTGCTCCGGGCGACCCCAGTTTCCTGTCCCAACACCCTACCCCTGAGAGCCTGGTTATCCAGGCCTCCACCTCCCAATCCTCTTTCCCGACCGCCCCGCCGGACCGGGATTCCAAGAGACTAGAGCAGTTTGGCAAGAAGCTGTTCTCTTCCCTTAGTTTGGGCCTGCGGTCTTTGAACACCGCTTGTCTCTTGGACCGTTATTCCCACTCTCTGTGGGATGCGGTGGAGGACGCGCTGCCCCTGTGTCCGGAGGAGGTCCGGACACGACTTACCCAGGCTCTGGCCGATGGGAGGGATGCCGCGCGACATGCGATACGATGTGGGCTTGACACCACGGACTCGCTGGGTAGGGCCATTTCTACCACAGTGGCGCTTAGACATCACGCCTGGCTGCGGTCCACGTCATTTTCGGGCGATGTCCAGAGCACTCTCATGGACATGCCGTTTGATGGCACTCGCCTGTTTGGCGAGAAAGCGGACAGTGCGCTGAACCGCTTTAAGGACTCCCGGGCTACGGCCAAGTCCTTGGGCCTCTCGGCCCCGCGGTTGCAATCTTCCGCTTTTCGCCCCTTTCGTGGCCAAGGAAGGGGTGCCTCCTCACGTGCGCCTAGCCACCAGCTACAGAACCAACCTGCGCGCGGTCGCGGACGTTGTTTCCGCCGAGGCGGTTCTGGAGGACGACTAGGTCAGCCCACATCCACCCCGGCAGCATCCGCCTCAAAGCCTTCCTAGTCCGAGCTTTCAGGCCGATTCCACGCCAGTGGGCGGCAGAGATCGCCATCACCTGCTCCACTGGCGGTCCATCACATCGGACAGGTGGGTGCTGCAAATCGTCCGAAGGGGCTACTCCCTCCCCTTCGAGACGATCCCTCCAGCCATGCCACCGCAGCACCACCGTATCTCGGGGGATCATTTGAATCTTCTCCACGAGGAAGTTTCGGCCCTCTTGGCCAAGGGGGCCGTCGAGCGCGTTCCGAGTCCAGAAGTGGGTCGTGGTTGTTATTCCCACTACTTTCTGGTTCCCAAGAAGGGCAAAGGGGGCCTACGCCCTATCTTGGACCTCCGGGACGTCAATGCCTTCCTCCGGAAGGAAAGGTTCAAGATGTTGACTTTGGCTCAGGTTCTAGCTGCCCTAGAACCCGGAGACTGGATGGTAGCGTTGGACTTGCAGGACGCATATTTCCACATCCCCGTCCTGCCGGCCCACCGGCGTTACCTGCGGTTCACGGTGGGCCAAGAGCACTTTCAGTTTACCGTGCTCCCCTTCGGCCTCACCAGTGCCCCTCGGGTGTTCACGAAAGTGATGGCGGTGGTCGCAGCTCATCTGCGCAGATCAGGGGTTCCAGTCTTCCCCTATCTCGACGACTGGTTGTTGAAGGCGGGCTCGCCCCAGACAGTCGTCTCCCACCTCCAGACTACGGCGGATCTCCTGCATTTGCTGGGGTTTTCCATCAACGTGCCGAAGTCACACCTGAGTCCCTCTCAGAAGCTCCTCTTCATCGGAGCGGTTCTCGATTCGGCGCAGTTCCGGGTCTATCCACCGGAACAGCGGGTCCGGGATATACAGGCCCTGATTCTCATCTTTCGGCCTCAATCCTGGGTTTCGGTCAGGCTAGTGTTGCGGCTTCTGGGGCTGATGGCCTCCTGCATCCTACTAGTGCATCACGCCAGGCGGCGCATGCGGGCTCTGCAGTGGGACCTGAAGTTTCAGTGGGCCCAGCATCACGGAAAGCTGTCCGACCATGTCTTGATCTCGGAGGGCACTGCACAGCAGTTGCAGTGGTGGCTCACGGACCGCGATTGGGTCTTGGGCAGAAGCCTCTCCCTTCCCCAACCGGAGCATGTCGTAGTGACGGATGCGTCCCTCCTGGGATGGGGTGGCCATATGGGAGAGGTGGAGATCAGAGGCCTCTGGTCTCCGGCGGAGTCTAGTCTCCACATCAACCTGTTGGAGTTGAGAGCGATCTGACTTGCACTGAAAGCCTTCCTTCCCTCTGTCAGGGGCAGTGTCGTGCAGGTGTTCATGGACAACACCACCGCCATGTGGTATTGCAACAAACAGGGCGGGGTGGGGTCGTGGACCCTTTGTCAGGAGGCTCTGCGCCTCTGGACGTGGCTGGAACACCAGGGCGTCACCCTAGTGGTTCAACATCTGGCGGGCTCTCTGAACGCCAGAGCAGACGAACTCAGCCTCCGGTGCATGATGGATCACGAATGGCGTCTGAACTCCGAAGTGGCGCAAGGTCTCTTTCAGCAGTGGGGAGAGCCTTGGTTAGATCTATTCGCCACCGAAGAGAACGCGCAATGTCAGCAGTTCTGCGCGTTATTTCCAAGGCGGCACTCGCTCGGCGACGCTTTTCGTCACGAGTGGAGTTGCGGTCTGTTGTATGCCTTTCCGCCTATACCACTTCTCCCCAGAGTGCTGAAGATCAGGCACGACCGGGCCCAAGTCATCTTGGTGGCTCCGGATTGGGCACGAAGGTACTGGTATCCCGAGCTACTCAGTATGTTGACCGATCCTCCGATACGTCTGCCCCTTCGGGAGGATCTTCTGTCGCAGCAGCAGGGGACGGTCCTCCACCCGAACCTGTCCAGCCTCCACCTCCATGCGTGGAGATTGAGCGGCGGCAGTTGATGCCATTTGACTTGCCTCCTGAAGTCTGTGATATCATTCTGGCAGCCAGGAGTCCCTCCACAAAGACGGTATACGCCTGCCGGTGGAACAAATTTGTGGCATGGTGCACAGCAAAGGCTGTGGATCCCCTTTCCGCCCCTCTTTCTGAGGTTCTCCTCTTTCTTCTTTCTTTGGCCCGGCAGGGCTCTGCCCTGGGCACCATGAAAGGTTATCTTGCTGCCATCTCTGCCTTCTTACGGCTTCCTGATCAGCCTTCTCTTTTCAAGTCCCCTGTAGTTACACGCTTTCTAAAAGGCATTACTCACACGTTCCCTCCTGTCCCTTTTGTAATGCCTCAGTGGGACTTGAATCTTGTCTTAACATTCCTGATGTGCGCTCCCTTCGAGCCTCTTCACAATTGTCCTCTTCGTCTTCTGACTCTTAAGACTGGTAGCCATCACCTCGGCTAGACTGGTGAGTGAGCTCCAGGCTTTATCTTCAAAGCCTCCTTTTCTGTCTGTTCATCCGGACAAGGTTGTCCTTCGGCCTCGTCCCTCCTTTCTTCCAAAAGTGGTGACTCCATTTCATCTTGGGCAGTCTGTCACCTTGCCCACCTTCTTTCCGCCTCCGCATCCTTCCAAAGAGGAAGAGAGGCTCCACCGTCTGGACCCAAAACGTGCACTCTCCTTTTATTTGGACCGCACTAAGCAGTTCCGGGTAGACGACCAACTTTTCGTTGGATACGTGGGTGCTAAGAAGGGGAAAGCTGTGCACAAACGGACCATCTCTCGGTGGGTCGTTTTGTGCATCAAAATTTGTTACTCTTTGGCAAAAAAGGAGCCTCCTGTTGGGCTGCGCGCCCATTCTACTCGGGCCACAGCGGCTACTACTGCTTTGGGACGGGGTGTCCCTTTGCAGGACATCTGTCAGGCGGCGACGTGGGCTTCACTACACACGTTTGCCAGGCATTATTGCCTTGACAGCCAAGTCCGGAGGGATGGCTTCTTTGGCCGTTCTGTCCTCCAGGACTTTCTGGTGTGATCTTGGTTCGCAGACCCACCACCGGGGATGGTATTGCTTGGGTATCTATTCTAAGGTGAGGAATCTAACTAACGTGTTTCTTTCAGATGAACAAGTTGCTTACCTTCGGTAACGATGTATCTGTTAGAAACATTAGTTAGTTAGATTCCTCACCGACCCACCCATCCTCCCCGTTCTGCGAACTGACATCTAGGGTTAAGGTTGTCCTTTCAGGCCCCTAGATTTTATTTTTGGCACCAGTGTCGGTCTTTGCATGGCTCTGCGTTCCTGGCGCGGAAGGCTATGTACAAGAACTGACGTCAGCGCGTGAGGGCGGCGTCTAAGTACTCCGACGTCATCACGACGCCGACGACGGACGCGGAGCCGCAGACGACGCCTAGCGACGCGCAAGTGGTGAAAATCTTCCGGATCCAGTCTGACGCCTGGGGATATTCTAAGGTGAGGAATCTAACTAACTAATGTTTCTTACAGATACATCGTTACCGAAGGTAAGTAACTTGTTCTTTTGATACTTCTTGATCTATCCTCTGCTTTCGACATGGTTAAGCATGACAACCTACTGTCCCTACTCGAATGAAGGATGGGATAAACTGGCCCAGTATTACAATGGTTCACCTCCGTCCTAAATAACAGATCCCAAAGAATCAAGATGAAGCAATCACTTTCTCAACCCTCCATGGTCACCCAAGGGTTCCACAGGGCTCAGCACTATCACCAATTCTTTTTAATCTACTCATGGAACCCCTGGCAAACGTGCTGAACTCTGCGAACATTCTATATCACCTATATGCAGACGACACACAACTGTATATGAAAATCTCCTCTCCAGATGACTTCATCTCCCGCAACACTATTCTACATAATACTCAAAGTTGGCCCAACGGCAACCACCTCATGCTTAACACCAAGAAAACAGAATTCCTTCTCAAAATCACACACCAAAGATGCTTATGGCTGAAGCATCTAACTTCCTTTGATTGCTCTCCCCACATCATTGACTCCGTGAAATCACTGGGAGTCACCATAGACAAACACTTAAATATGCAGGCGCAAATCAATAATGCTACCAAGAGAGCTAAACAACTGATGAGAATCATAAGGAAACTTAAACCCTTCCTCCCACAGACCGAATTAAAAATGGCGGTACAAGCCTTAGTGTTACCAAGACTGGACTATGGAAGCACCACTCTATGCCGTCTTCCCTAATACAAGCTGGCCACGCTGAGGGCATCGCTTAACCCTGCAGCCAAACTGGTCTCGGGAACAAAAATAAATAACCACATCCCTCCGGCCATGAAAGTTCTGGACTGGCTACCCTATGAGGTGAGACTACAACTAAAGATCGCCTCCATGACCCATATATCCCTGCATAGCAACACCACCAGTTACTTAGCCCAAAAGCTAGAGCGGTCAGGAGAATGCAGAAGATCACGAAGTTCAAGCTCACTACTTCTAAAACCACAATCCTTCCACAAAAAGAGAACTGGATGCAGAGCATTCTCCGGTATCGCACCGAATATTTGAAACTCCTTACCTCCCAGATGTACGCATTATCTCTTCCTTTGACTCCTTCCAAAAAAAAAGTAAAAATGCTTCTAATGAACAAATTCACATCCTGAGACTCTAGGTCTTTGACTATTAGCCACCTATGATATCCATATACCACTGTCTACCTCTTTTGTATTCAATGTCAAATTTCGAATGTATGTATATTACCCCAATCATCTAATGTTTGATAAGTGTATTGTAAAGCGCACTAAAAAGTTATAAATAAAGTTAAAATAAATATTTAAAGCAGCACGAGTCAGCCATTAACTGGTACAAACCAACAATCCCTGTCTCATTCTGAACCACAGGTATCACTTTGTATTCATACTCTCCCTAGAAAGATTAAATCTGCCGCTATGAAATACCTCCAGGAGTACAAAGATGCTTGCAAATTGACTGCAACTCTTGAAAATGCTAAATCCAAATAGTATGTGAATCTCTTCGTTGACGCAACCGCTTTCATGTGACCTCCCCTGCAACCTCCACTCTCTTCTCCCTTCCATATCCTACTGTGTCCCCCTCTTTAAATCCTAACTAGCCACTTGGAGCCTTATTCTCCAGACTCTCCACAAACTCACTAAGCACTTACATAGCATGCCTCACTTTATCTCCTCATTCACAGCCCGGATACAATCCTTTGCTCTCATCTTCCCCTCTGAAGTCCCACAACCTGCAAGCGCAACCTGTGCCCTTCTGTTCCTTTCTTTCTACAGCTCTCCAGTCCATTTGCTATATAATCTGCTGTCCTTGTATCACTTCCTCTCCTTCAATCATTCTACCCTCTGCTCTGCAGTACTATGGCTTAACTTTTTCTCAACCCTTTGGCAGCTGCTCTTTAGCATCCACCAATTTCCTTTCCAGTCAACCAATTAATTGGCAGATCCACTCCTTAGTGAGTCTTTACTTATGCGATCAGTTTACCCCACAGCAGCCATTTCTGTTGTACTCTTCAACTTTATTTGCATTGTCGATAACCTTACCCCCATCAACTGTTTCTTTTTAGGCATTGTGTATACAGCAATAAAATGGTTTGTGTTGCGTATCCCTGACTGCTTGTTCTCTCGATACCCAGGTGTTTCTTACTGTCTCCTCTCGCCTCATTTCCAGTAAGCATCCTCCTCCGTGATCAGTACCTGTCCCCATTCTCTTTTCAAAACCAACATATTTTTCGTTTACTTCTCCTACCACCTTTACGCTGCTGCTTCCCAAATCTTGTTCTCTTCTATCTTGTTCTTTCCCTTCTTTTATGGCCCAGTTTACACAAATACCCTCTCAACAAGGAGTATGGTAGTCCATTAATTTCTCAATATATGGACAATCCTTCCACTATGGTCCTTTGAGGTGGAAATGCCTAAACCATTAGCTAACATTTGTGATCAGCAAATTGATTACGCACCAGCTTGCTTCTTGGGATACTATATTTCTCCTTTCCTTCGACTAGGACTCCTTTTCAACTTACCTGAGGCACATCTTAATTCTACTACATAAACCAAGCAGAATGATTCGTTTTTTGTTTTTAAACTAAAATTAAAGATGCAGCTAATTCACCTAGATAGATGTTGACAATCACAAAGTCCCTGTTGGAATCTACCACTAAGGCTCCTGCGGAAGTAGCCTCTACTGACCGATGTCAGGCCTTAGCCAACGACTTAAATACCAAAATGATGAACATCTGTCGTTTCAAGAAATCATTGAAAGCGATATGTTCATTCCACTGAAGATTAGTGGGTATGGACGTTCACCTACCCTTTCCCAATTCACCCCTCCCTTTCCCTGAACGACTTTATTGCTCTTTTTGGGAAAATTAAAACTGGATCCCCTCTGGACCTGGGACCTTTGAGAGTTCTTGCTCTTGAACCTGAAATTATTTTCTCTATTTTTATTTTTTAGTCCTGGTCAACCTCTCCCTGGAAACGGGTATGATGCCTCTCCATGGAAGCATGTGATGATCAGAACTGACCTTTAGTTTGAACTCTCTTTATTGGATTATTAACAAACAAGATGCAGCAAGAGATAATGCCCATGTCACAGGTTGGCAGCCACATGTTGCTTCGCAGAGCATCAAAAATAACCTCAAAACAAACCCCCCTCCCTCCCCCCCTTCCCCAAAGAAGAGCTAGACCAAAAAAAAAAAAAGAGCAGACCCCACATTCTATTGCACAATGCTATAATGCTTAACTTGTGCATTGATGGAGTTCGGGTATGCGCAGAAGTCGTAAATATCTAGGACAGGACAGCTCACGGAGTTCAGTGCACAGCAAGGTGACAAATGGCTGCCACACATCAGCAAAGGAGGCCTCATCCCCCTGGAGCGTAGACGAGATGCGCTCCATGCCAAGAACAAACCACAGAAGATGCAACCATCACTGCAAGGTTGGTATTCTATCGGTGCCTCATTGTGATAAAATATTCTGTAGTGCTGCCCCTCGGGCTATACCTAATTGTTTACCTTTGCGGGACTTAAGTTTGTCAGACACTCCCAGGACCACATATGCAGGGAAGCGTAAGAGCGTCGTGTCAAAGTGCCTGTCAATCTCGTCCAGCAATTTGTCCAGTAAGTGGCAGGAGTAGGACATTCCCACAGGAGATGCAAGAGTGTACCTTCAGCATCACAGCCTCTCCAGCAAGTAGGGGAGCTGTCTGGGTTGTATTTATGGAGTCTGGAGGGAGTGAGATACCAATATGTCATAATCTTACTAGCCGCCTCGATGGTAGATGTATTACGTGCTGTGTGTCGGGCTCTATGATAGACGTCCAACCATTCTTTAGTGGTCAAGGTCCGGCCCAGCTTAGCCTCCCATTATCTTTGACCCGCTGACTTTACCACTGGTTCTGGAGGACGCAGGATATGGTAGAGTTCTGTGATAAAGTCGCTTTGTAGAGTGTTTTGAGAGTATCCAACGTTCGTACTGAGTGAGGGGCCTCTCTGCACTGGGGCAGGTTTGGGGTTGCATAGCCCAGTGTCCTATTTGGAAATAGTGGAAGCGTTTTGGTTCGGGTACATCATAGTCCGTTTTAAAGTCCTCAAAGGGTTGAGGGCCCTTTGGATTGAAAAAAACACCCTAAAGACTTGCACTCTGCTAGGTCCCAAAGGCTGAATGCGTTCCAATCAAGACCTGGGGAGAAGTCCGGATTTTTTGTAATAGGGGTGGTGGGCAGAACTGACCTTTAAAAGAAAAAACTTTGACCCTGCCTGCTTAGATAACTTTTGCCCGATTTCTTTGCTTCCAGGTCTAAGCAAAGTGGCAGAAAAACATATGAATAGATTTCTGTCAGGTACTCTGGAAACTAATTCGATGCTCCATCACACACTAATTGGCTTCCGACCTAAGCATAGTACAAATACCGCCCTATTGGCGGTGGTGAAGTAGCAAAAAAGACTGGATCAGGGGACCCCAGTGGCCATTATGCTCCTGGATCTCACTGCAGCCTTTGATACTGTGGACCACCCTACACTTTCAGATAAGGTGGCAAGGCCAGAGTCACAGGAAAAGCCCTGGATTGGTGAGCTCCTTAAAGGAAAAAACCTTCCAGGTCTTTGACAGAGAAGATTGTTCCTTGGAAATTCTGCCCATGGCTTGTGGGGTGCAGTAGGTCCTCATTTAGTCCCACATTAATATATACTTACAACCACTGGCAGATATTGTAGCCCCCTTTAGGATCTGTATAGTCTCTTATGAGGACAACACTTAGCTGTTTTTCCCCCTTGCCCCAGACTCGAATCCCCTAGCATCTACTCTGTGACCCTTTCTGGAGTTGATAGCTGTATAAATAAGTTCCTGTCGGAAGCTTAATTGAGCTAAAACCGAACTAATGATTCTTGGGAACGATTCCTCTGTCCAACAAGGTCTGGGTTGGCCTACTGGTCTTGGTACCGCCCTCCTCCCCAACCCCTAAAGCGGTTATAAAAAGCTTGGGAATGTGGCTTGAAGATTCTGACAATGAAAGTCCAGGCCACCAAAACCTCTACCAGTTGTCCTGGAATGTTGGTGGATGTTGCGCAAGACCCTACTCTTGCTTCCCCAAATCTCGAGACAAGTGGTGGTTCAAGCCCTCGACTTATCCTGCCTGGACTATGGCAACTCACTGTACCTGGGGTCTCCTGAAGGCATTACCTGCAAATTGCAGGTTTGTCACGTTGGTTCAGCCCTCAGGATCAGATTGTTGCTAATTGAGGTCCACCTCTTGATCTACCCAAGCCTAAATAGCCGTAATGGCATAGGTCATTAGGAGGATCAAGTGAGGGAAGGAAAGGAAGGGGACAGCAGGGAGGGAGACCTGTAAGACATAAAGAACACGATTAATACCCTACCTATCTTCCCTAACTTCTTGGTATGCCTCTTTATCTATATATGCTTCCTAAACATATTACCAATTCGATGTACCTGTAAAGGAAAAGAATGTGCAGCTTTATGGCGTCACTCTGGGTGTTCCTAACAGCTGTTCTCTGTGGTGTGCTACATCAGAGGATACAGAGTAACAATGCAATCATAGGACAACAACACAGCGTCTCAACTAAGCACAGGTTTTCCCCAACACATGTTACATCACAGTTTAGGTTTCTACCCGCACCTACCCCAAGCAATGCTCCACCTTGCTTCACAGGAAGCGTGCTTGTCCGCACGTTTAAAAGGGCTCCCTGTTAAAGATGGAGTCGAGAGCACACACAGTACATCACAACATTGAACATTTAGGAGCAACAACAGAGTAATTCGCCAAAGGGTTCTCAACCACCTGTCAGAATCCCGACATCCTGCAAAGCTTGCGATAAAGACGTAAGGACACAACAAAACGAGCATTGAGTAAAGCTATGAGGCCAAAGTTACTGCCACCTACTGGCCTGTGATAATTTGCCAGGTGATTCGCAAGATACTGAGAAGAGCCGGAAGCCTCCGGACTTGAGTAAATATCAAGAGTCAAGGAGTCGGTGGAACTGCACCACTGACGACGAGTGCAATCAAAAAGAACTCCCCTTTCTCCGCATGAGCTGAGCCCAGCTTCACCAACGTGAGAAAAGAGGACGGGACCGTGGACAGCGTTTGGACTTGGTGCACTGCACCCTTACCGGACAGAAGCCCAACAGGCAAACGCTCTACCTCCTCCTTACGATCTCTGCACCAGGGGTATGCAGGCTCCGCAGCGACCGCTACACAAGGATCTGGTACTAGAAAGGAATTTCTGACGCTCGGTGGGGCTGCGTCAACGTCTTTGTAGCGGCTGCTCGGGCGTGATGACTCCTCACGCGTCGTGCGTGAGGCGCGCACGGGCTTTCTGGGTACTGTAGTTCTGGCGGGAGGGGTTTATCGAGCGCGCTCTAGCTCGAACCGCAACAAGGTTGTGCAAAATGAAGCTGCACACACGCTGCTTGGAATTCCCAGATCATAGTCAGTTAGGCTAGGACTGAGAGACCTCCATGATCTTCCCATCGCCCAAATATTAGAATTTAATTCACTACTTATTGCCCACCGAGCTTCCCAAGGTCAAGGTCCATTTATTATATGCCGGCTCATCACCTCCTATACCCCCAACAGATCACTTCAATCTTTGAACCCTAATTTGGCAACTGCCCCAGTTATTAAAAGAGCTGGAATGGTTGGTCGATCCTTCAGTTTTAACTTCAACTGCAAAATCGAGGAAGAAGAAAAAATAACAGTTCACGGTAAATTGAGCCATATATGTGAAGGGTTACAGTTTTGCAGCAGTAGATGTACGTTTAGTTATGCCAATAATTAAGTTTTAATTTTCATCGAAATGAGAGAAAACATTAGACAAATGAGTGTTGCTTACATCCAGTGTTTAATGGCATGTAATGTGGGAAGCAGGGCAAGCCACTGCTGCACCCCCATTCATAAAAGGAACTCTGGAGAAAGTTGTTCTGCTTGTGGATTACAGCTCCTATAAAGCAACGGGTCTCCAGTCACTCGGCGGTGCGACCCTAATTGCCACTGATAGTGTTGCTCAGTTTTCTGCCTGTCCTTTCTGCCTGTAACCAGCCTAGAGGGTTCTGCTGTAAGAGTTAACCAGCCCCTGCGTAAGCTGGTGGAGAATGAGGCTCTCAATGCCACTTTGAGATTCTGGTTTATCGAGTATGCCACAGTACTCTGCTGTCGACCTTCATACCTTCCAAGTCCAGACCACTAGTTAAACTTAATGAAGAAAAGCCTCTAGTGGCTAGCTGGGAAAAAAGGGGAAGTCTTATAGACTGATGAGGGAGTGCTGTGACTAATCCCCAGGCTACCTGGAATCAGCCTAGAAATGGTGACTCACTGACGAGGCAAATTGTTGGTTCCAACAGGTCATCTAGTAAGAGGTGTAAGGAGTCAAGAGGTAAAGCGGGTAGCCCTACACTACAATAATTAACCACACGGATCCTGACGAGGATCAAAATAACAAAGGAGCAGGGACGCAAATGGTGCAAACTGTCAAGCGCAAGAGTAGCCATTCAGTCGCTCCTGCCAGGTAGTCTATGGAGACCACCCGGCCTCTACACTACAAAGTATCCATTTCATCATGCCGAGGGCCAGATTCGGTGTGAGGTGTTGAATATAAAGGGCAGATGGTCGCTCAAGGCTATTGCCGATAATACCACCACAGTGTGCATGTGTATTCTTTTTTGGGTGGGGGGGTCCTGTGTGGTGAAGCTAAACGCATGCCCAAGGCCTAACTGGCTTGCTACAGTCTACTGAGTGGAGTCTTGTCTTATGTTTCTACAGCCCATGGTACCCCGGAAAGCGCTGGTGCATGCTTGTCTCTGATTCGTTAGTACCCAGATGCCTTTTCTTCTTGGTGAGGTTTATTTCCGTCCTGACTTGCAGACCCAGTTTCCCATGCCCTGTCTGCCAGAATCGCCAGTGGCACGGTTTGGTAGCTAATCTATGAAATGACGTGTGCCCGGTATGTAGTCTAATCCTTCTTAAAGGTGAGTATGTGGGATCGTAATGCGAGTTACCCTTGATGATTTGCCAATCAGTAGCCATTTGGAGCTGGTCACTGACTCCCTCATTTAGAGTTTGGCAAATCGGTCTCCAGTCATCTCACAAGTTAGAAGCATGGCTGAACTCCCTTATTTAAAAATTGACATTGGCTGGTCAAGCATTGTTCAGTGACGTGGCACGTTTCCATTGTTGACAAACATTAATTGACAGAAGAAAGTCCCTAAAGCAGTGGTTTTGTTTCAGAAAATAAATCAAAGCCCATTTCCGCATATACTATTTAGTTGCGCAGTGTAGTTTTTCCAGACACTGGTTTCACTTCGATTCAAGAATCCATATTTACGCCCTGAGTCCGATTTAGCACATCCCACCCCCTTGTCTGTGCTGCTCCCAACTGGTATAAAAAGGGACCCGGTGGACATACAGATGTTGTCAACCACTAGTTGGGCCTGGATGCAGTTGGCTCTAACTACAGGAACACAGTTGCTGTACTCGCCAGGTATTTAGTGAGCTATCGAATGACCAGTTTGGACCTTTCCCCTTCACCCACCCAGGCACTGTTTGGGTATGTGAAGGAGATTGCTAAGCCGTATAAGCGTTTCAGTGAAATTGCATTGTTAGCGAAAAAGGAAGTGGCGCTTCACTGGGGAAGTAAATACCCGCCAACACTAAGGGGCTGGATGTTCAGCATGTCTTATTGTAATACTACTAGTGAGATATATGCACAGTTACAATACCCCGTGTCTAGGCCGCTGGATATCTGGCAACCTTACAGATCCTACGTACTGGAGCAGACATCTGTTAGCTCGCAGACTGAGCAGGATGCTAGCCCGCAGAACGACTTGCGCAACTGAGTATCTAACTGGCGTGGGATGTAAGAGAAGAATGGGAATAAGTCACTGTATTACATGTGGACAGCATCCACCTACTATTTTTACAAGGTGGATGCAGCCCTGTAAAATATGCTGAACTCATCCTGGTGTAATCTTCTAACACCGGGATAAATTCAGCAGCACCTGCATGTTGTCTGCTTTCATTCCGAAACAACTCATTCTACAAAAACATGCGGGGAGGGAGCCTTCTTATTTCAGACTCCAGCTGGGCCCATAACAAAGGCCGAATTTGAGGAGTCATCAGGCCCCCCCTTTGTTCGAATCTCCTGGCTGGGAGCGATCTGAAGCCTCACACCTAGATACACTTGGATGCAAATGCAGTGGAAGGGAAACAAAGAACACACATTAGCACTTCATGCACACTTAAGAAATGCATTCTTTTGACTTTGTTCAGTCGCTGTGTGTGAGATACGCAGGCATTGTAAGAGTGTCGAATGTGTTGTTCTTTCCCAGTATTTACACAAAATAAATTGCATTTATATAGCGCTTGCTACCCCTGACTAGGCGTTAAAATAATTTAAATACCACAATTTTATCTTTTATAGCGCTACTCATCTCAATCCAGGGCGTCGGAGTGCTTTACATCACATGTAAACACTACATATACAGTAAATCATATAAGTTTGTAAATCAGTGTACAGGATATGTTACATAAGGCAGAGGAAGTTACAAGGTGTAGAAGTCACAAATCACCCTTCATAGCTGTAGGAACCTGGATTTTTATGTGGTAGTGCAGATGTAAAGACACACCATGCAAAAAGTCCATATGATGCTTATTGGTTTACAGGGCTTAGATTAATAATCCCAAGTGCTCTATTTGTGGTAGTGTGGTCCTAGGGAAGCGTTAAGCATTTTTTTTGCACGCACACAGTCAATAAATGAGACACACTCAAGAAGAAATTCAAGGCCAATTTAGAACAATAACAGATTTTTATATAATTTTAGACACCAAGTTCATCAGAATCAGTAAAGTACTTTCAGAGATATAGGTTTTACAGCAAAAGAGTAAAATGCTCAAATAATGGTTTTTGAGGTATGATCCTTAAACGCGTTAATGTTATCCTATGGGAGAAACATACACTGCATACTTATACTTGCAAACAGTTGTTGAGGGTGCCTTCTAGGACTTAAGGTGCATAGGGGACACTAGCAGTTCGGGTTTACCTGACCTGGTGTGTCGAGGTGCTGGTCGCATTGGTAGCCTTGAGCGCTACACATCTGAAAGAAACAGTTACTTATAGATTCCTTACCTTAGAATATCCCCCCCAGGCGTCGGACTGGATCAGGAACGTTTTTTTGTCAGCAGTACACCTGCGTGTCGGTAGGTGGCATCGGTCGACTCGTCGTCTGCGTTGCCGGGATGACGTTGCGTAGGTTACTTCGACGCCACCCTCGCGCCCTGACGTCAGTTCTGTTTTGGGTTTTTTCGCGCCAGCAAGCGCAGATCCGGAGAGAGCTGTAACGCCGGTCCCAAAAGCTCCTCGAGGCTCAGCAGTCGGATCTGCGTCGTTCAAGGTCCCGGTTGGGTGGGAGGTCACAGGACTGATTGCGGTGCCATCATCACTCCTCGTCGAAGTCTTTGCACTCGGGGTAGGGTAAGTCGAAGCATAAGAAGTCAAAAAAGCATCCTCGCTCTTCGACTTCCCCTCGTCTGTCGGCCGACGAGACGAAGGGTGTGGGTGGTGCCACTCCCATGGCTCTGCATGCAGAGCCTTAAAGGTCGACTCCAGCCTTCCCTCCCTTCCGGGGACCAGGAGCGACCCCTGCCCAGCTTCGTCAATTTTATGAAGAGATGCATACCATCTTTGGGCAGCCCAACTCTGCCGGTGCGCCTTTGGGCCCCGCGGACTCCGTTTGGGGCCCTAGGCCTTCGACACTGGCAGCTCTGGCCTCTGCTCCACAGGGCCTCCTTGGATCCAGGCCTGGATCCGGATCGGCGCTGGTTGACCTCGTGACACCTCCACTGGCGCCGATTCCCCCGGCACCACGTCTGCAGCCAACGCCGGTTGGACCTCCACCTGACATCGACCCCGGCTTCCATCCCGATGTGGATACAGAGCCGGACCGACAGACGGCGGATCCAACGCCAATGGGTACTTTTGTGCCTGCATTCCACCCTGGCCATTTGCAGCCAGAGGAAGGTGAGAAAGACTGGGAGGGGTCTGAGGACCCTTTAACTGCCCAGCTAGAGCATGAGCCGGACTTGGAGGGAGGAACAGGGGTATACCTCCCAAGACGTAGGCACATTGTCTCCTACCGTGGCTACGGAGGAGGGAGCGTCATACGCAGTGGTGTTGTGTAGGGCGGCCGAGGCTCTGCCCCTCGAGCTTCCTACGGTGGCAGTTAGGACTAACTTCCTGACAGAGGTGCTTCGGGCGGCAGCAAGCTCTTCGGAGTCCCTCCTGCCGTTCAATGAAGCCCTAATGGACATCCTTTTGGGCACCTGCGCCAGGCCAAACACAGGGGCTCCTGTGGATACGATGGTTGCCGGACGCCACCGCCGGCCCAGGGCGACCCCACTTTCCTCTCCCAACACCCTACTCCTGAGAGCTTGGTGGTCCAAGCCTCTATGTCCAAGGGCGCCTTCCCTACAGCTCCACCTGATAGGGAATCCAAGAAGCTGGACCAACTTGGGAAGATGTTTTCTTCCTCCAGCTTGGGACTGAGGTTGGTAAACACCGCATGTCTGTTGGGCCGTTATTCCCACTCTGTGTGGGATACGGTGGCGCAAGTGCTGCCTCAGTGCCCGGGCCGTGCTCTCCCATGCTGTCGCCGAGGGGAGAGATAAGGCGAAGTTTACCATGTGCTGTGGGCTGGATACCGCCGACGCACTGGGCAGAACGATTGCGATTTCAGTAGCCCTTCGGCTTATGGACATGCCCTTTGATGGCCGTCGCCTGTTCGGCGACAAGGCAGACAACGCGCTGGAGTGCTTTAAGGACTCTTGAGCTACGGCCAGGTCCTTGGGCCTCTCCACCACATGCCCTCTGCAGTCTGCCTTTAGCCCCTTTCGTGGCTACGGAAGGGATGCCCCACTACGTCCATCCCAGAGCCACAGGCCGGCACAGGCTGTTCAGCCTCGGCACGGCTGGGGACGTTGGAACCACTTGCATGGTTCTGGGGGCTAGCGAATGGGCCAGTTCACCTTAGCCCCCTCTGCATCAGCCTCCAAACCTTCCTAGTCTGACCTTCCAGGGCCACCAAACGTCAGTGGGTGGCAGCATTCGCCATCACCTCCCCCACTGGCGCACCATCGCGTCGGACAAGTGGGTACTGCAGATAGTCCGAAGGGGCTACTCCCTCCCCTTTGAGACTACCTCTCACTCCATGCTTCCTCAGTACCATCGCATGTTGGAGGATCACTTGTCCCTTCTCCAACAGGAAGTTTCGGACCTCTTGGCCAAAGGGGCCATCGAGCACATTCCTGTTCCAGAAGTAGGTTGTGGTTGTTATTCCCACTAATTTCTGGTGCCCAAGAAGGACACAAAGTCCTGCGTCCTATCTTGGATCTCAGGAACTTCAACCGCTTTCTCCGAAAGGAGAAGTTCAAAATGATAACACTTGCGCAGGTCTTGTCTGCCCTCGACCTTGGAGACTGGTTGGTGGCGTTGGACTTGCAGGACGCTTATTTTCACATCCCCGTCCTGCCGGACCACCGGTGTTACCTACGGTTCACTGTAGGCCACGAGCACTTTGTTTACCATGCTCCACTTTGGCCTTACCAGCGCCCCTCGGGTGTTCACGAAAGTGATGGCGGTGGTCGCAGCTCATCTGCGCAGATCAGGGGTTCCTGTCTTCCACCTTACTCGACGACTGGCTGTTGAAGGCAGGCTCATCCCAGGCAGTCGTCCCCCACCTCCAGACTACGGCCGACCTCCTGCATTTGCTGGGGTTCTCCATCAACGTGCCGAAGTTGCACCTGATTCCCTCTCAGAAGCTCCTTTTCATTGGAGCGGTTCTGGACACGACGCAGTTTCTGGCTTATCCTCCCAAACAGCAAGTCTGGGATATTCGGGCTATGATTACGATGTTTCAGCCTCTATCCCGGGTTTCTGTCCGGATGACCCTAAGGCTGCTGGGCCTCATGGCCTCCTGCATCCTGCTGATCGATCATGCCAGGTGGCATATGTGGGCTCTGCAGTGGGACCTGAAGTTCCAGTGGGCGCAGCATCAGGGAAATCTGTCCGATTGCGTCCAGATCTCAGAGGGCACTGCACGACCATTGCAGTTGTGGCTCACGAACCAGGATTGGGTCAACGACAGATCCCTCTCTCTTCTCCAACCTGATCACACAGTGGTGACAGACGCATCCCTTCTGGGATGGGGTGACCACATGGGAGAGGTGGAGATCAGAGGCCTCTGGTCTCTGGCGGCGACCGAACTCCCCATCAATCTTCTGGAGCTTCAGGCGATCCGTCTTGCCCTGATGGCATTCCTTCCCTCTGTCTGGGGAAGAGTAGTGCAGGTGTTCACAGACAACACCGCCGTCATGTGGTACTGCAACAAACAAGGCGGGGTCGTGGACCCTATGCCAGGAGGCCCTGCGCATCTGGACATGGCTGGAACATCAGGGCATATCCCTGGTGGTTCTACACCTGGCAGGTTCACTGAACGCCAGGGCGGATGAACTCAGCCACAGGTGCATGATGGATCACGAAAGGTGTCTTCACTCGGAGGTGGTGCAACGTCTCTTTCAACAATTGGGATAACCTTGGTTAGATCTATTCGCCACCGAAGAGAACGCGCAATGTCAGCTATTCTGCACGTTGGAATTTCCAAGGCGGCACTCGCTAGGTGACGCTTTTCGTCGCGAGTGGAGTTGCGGTCTTCTATACGCCTTTCTGCCTAAACCACTTCTGCCCAGATTGCTCAAGAAGATCAAGTGCGACCGGGCCAAGTCATTCTTGTGGCTCCGGATTGGGCACGAAGACTCTGGTATCCCGAGCTGCTCAACATGGCCATCGATCCTCGGATTCTACTGTTTCTTCGGGAGGATCTTCTGTCGCACCAGCAAGGGACAGTCTTCCACCCGATCCTGTCCAGCCTCCACCTCCTTGCGTGGAGATTGAGCAGCGGCTGTTGGCGTCATTTGACTTGCCTCCTGAAGTTTGTGATGTAATCTTGACAGCCAGGTGTCTCTCCACTAAGACGGTATACACCTGCAGATGGAATAAGTTTATGGTATGGTGCACAGCAAAGGCTGTGGATCCCCTTTCTGCCCCTCTTTCTGAGGTTCTCTTGTTCCTCCATTCTTTGGCTCAGCAGAGCTCTGCTCTGGGTACTATCAAGGGCTATCTTTCGGCCATTTCTGCCTTTCTAAGGCTTCCTGATCAGCCTTCTCTCTCCAAGTCCCCAGTTGTAAATCGTTTCTTAAAATGCCTCACTCCTCTCTTTCCTCCTATTCCCTTCGTGATGCCTCAGTGGGACTTGAATTTGGTCTTGACCTATTTGATGTGCGCTCCCCTTGAGCTGCTTAACAACTGTCCTCTACGACTCTTAAGACTGCATTCCTGGTAGCCATCACATCTGCCAGAAGAGTGAGTGAGCTCCAGGCTCTATCATCCAGGCCTCCTTTTCTTGCTGTACATCCAGACAAGGTTGTCCTAAGAACTCGTCCATCCTTTCTTCCCAAAGTGGTCACCTCCTTTCACATTTGGTCATCACTTTGCCAACCTTCTTTCAGCCTCGGCATCCTTCTAAAGAGAGAGCGTCTCCACCATCTGGACCCAAAACATGCGCTCTCCTTCTATCTGGATCACACCAAACAGTTCCGGGTGGATGACCAGCTCTTTGTTGGCTACGGGGGCGCCAAGAAAGGTTGGGCCATACACAAGCGCACCATTTCTTGATAGGTCATTTTTGTGTATAAAAGCCTGTTATTCTCTGGCTAAAAAGGAGCCTCCAGTGGGCTACGTTCCCATTCCACCAGGGCGACGGCAGCCACTACTGTTTTGGGACGAGGAGTCCCTCTGCATGACATCTGTCAGACAGCTACGTGGGCATCGCTGCATAGGTTTACAAAACACTAATGCCTCGACAGCCAAGTCCGCAGAGACGGCTTCTTCGGCCATTCTGTTCTCCAGGACTTTCTGGTGTGATCCTGGTTTGCAGACCCACCTCCGGGGTTGGTATTGCTGGCGTATCTATTGTAAGGTAAGGAATCTATAACTAACTGTTTCTTTCAGATGCACAAGTTACTTACCTTCGGTAACAATATATCTGTAAGAAACATAGGTTAGTTATAGATTCCTTACCGCCCCAACCATCTGAGGTTCTGGACTTTTAAGAGTCCAGAGGTGTCAGGGAAACAACACCCAAAGACCCCTGAGTTCCTCCTGTCTCGGTGCACAAATAAACAGAGACACGGGCTTCTCGATGGTGGCGTCAAAGACCAAGGTTTATTTACTGCAGGGACACAGAAGTCATAGGAACCACACAGAGGCAGAATCTACGAGACTGTTCAAATTGCATTAAGTGGGTTGTTCTTTAAATACACGCAAAATGTCTTTAGGCAACATTACACGAATATTTCTCATGCCCAACCCGGTATCCCAAACAAACAGTAAATAGACATCAAACAATAATTAGTCGTAGGATTTCGGTATTCGATCAGGTTCCCTTGACAGTTTTCCATTCTTTGTCCGATTCTCCCAATCATAAAAATCGTAACCTCCCCATTGTAAAAGCCCAGAAGGAGAGGAGCAGAGCCAGGTGTAAAGGATTGAAAAGTAGGATAAGAGGTGTTTATGGATCATAAACGGGCATGGCTACCGTCTTCGGCCTTTCAGTCAGGACAACGGACACGAGAACCAGTATAGCAGGACTGGCCTCAGGCAGGGGAGGCAGCTTGATTCTGCCTAGTCATGTAGCGTCAGCCTTTCTCGGGGCTTGAGCTTACGTGTCCTTAACAAGGTGACTCTGCCGGGGTCATCGCCCGTTCATTGACTATGTGAGGGCAAGAAACAAAATGGATGCCGTAACTAAAATGGATGCCATGACTTTACAACAGAATGCCCTATTTCTCAGTGAATTCATGCTAGTTGCGTAGCGAAAACACTGTTATGCATATAATGGATCATTTACGGTTCATTGGTACCAAAATCGTGTCAGTACTACGATACCGATTTCACGGGTTCGGATCGCTACAGAACCTCAGACCGTCCTTTTGCCCTTACATAGGCAATAACTCACTCTATGTCAGAATCCATTTCTATGTTCATCAGGTCACTGATATGTTGTTGAAGCATTACTCTATCCCGTGGCGTATCTCTAAAAACAGGTGGTCTTCTTACGCATGTTGAAATGCAGAGGTTACATAAGGCAGGACCACACTGAACAATGAGACAGCACGAAAATAAAAATACCAACGCAACACCAGTGACTATCAGAACCTTCCATCCCCACGCAGACAACAGGCTCCAGAACCATCCCATTAATGACCAGTCACCTTCCTCTACATGAATAGAGTCAGAGATTTTGTGTAACTTAGAGATGGCCTTGTATACTGTTGGCGCATTATCTGGGATAAAAACACAGCAACTCGATTGGATCATCTTACACACTCCACCTCGATCTGCAAGTAACACATCAAGAACCATACGGTTCTGTAACGTCATGAGGCAATCCGCTTGAAGCTCAGCTGTTAGGTTACTAAGGGCACCCGCAGTTTCGGTGATAGTGGATTCAACTACCCGTGTTAGTTGACGTAAGTTTCTACTGTTGGCCATAGGCCCCCAGAACGGAAGGAAACCTTTGAAGAAGTCTCCTGCTTCTTGGCCAGCAGTATCTTCTTTACTGAAAAACCCTCTCACAACTCTAGTTTTGTGATAGTCCGGTGCAGCAGTGTATGTCGGAGGTAGCAGTTGAGCGATATAACATGAGCCTGAGAAGTCAGCAGGCAGCCATGTGTATGCTCTGTCTTGGCAAACAAAATGGGTACCCTTAGCAGCTAAGAATGCAGGGGAAGACTGTGACGGGAAAACATATGTTTCGATACAGTCACTCTTCCCTAGTCGAGCTTTCGGATTCCTCCCATTTCCTTGCAAACAGACCTGACCTTGGTGGGGTACGACCCAGATCGGAGTCGAGCTTTTACGTTTGTTCTCACCCAGAGTAATGCCATATTCCGTAACATTCCAACCCATGTAAACTCGCAATTCATCCTTGGGAATGAACGGAGTATTATTGACATCTCTAACCATGTCAGTGATTCCTTTTACCAAGGCTCTATTAGCAGAGTTATACCGAGTGGAACGCGGAGGTCGTGGAGGATAGGTCTCTAGGGCATAAGCGAACATGGTCTGAAATGCCCAGAATGATCCATTATAACTAAAGGGCAGAACCAGATAAGAGATGCCCTTGTCCATGGTATGTGGTATCCAGCCACACACCCAGCAGTTTGTTGTGTTAACCACTAGTTGATGTTGGTGCAAGAGCTGAATGAAAGTGTTATTTATAAACTCAGAGCGTCGAGCTTGCTCGTGGGCAGGAAAAGGATGGAAAGAATGAAGAGAAACAACAGTCGGAGAAACAGGAACGTGGGGAGATACTGTAGATGTAACAGGTGTAAAGATCAACTGAATACCAAAAATAATTCCGCCTACCAAAGTTATCAAAACAATTAGAAGTGTCAGAGTACATTGCATTAGAAAACATTTGCTATATAATATGTCGTATAGCTTTGTCTTGTGCACATTTATGACATTAACCCGTCGCAGTTCAGGAAGCTCCATCTTCTATAACCGTTCGCAACGGATGGTTTGTACCTGTTAAAAACTTGCCTCTGTTTACCCTGGGAGTTCCCAAGATAGACAGAAGAAACCGACCTTATGTCTGATTCCCTGCAAATTAAAACAAGGCACACGTTACGACCCTACGGTAACCCAGACGGCAAGGTGAGAGAAACAATAAAAACAAAAAGATAAAAATTTTGAGCAAACTTCCTGACTGAGTGGAATGCAGTAAGATCAAAAACTGTTTTCAAACAGAAAGGTAATTATGCAATGTCATTAGTTCATAACATGAGAACGTAGATTATATCTGTACTTTCCGGGGCTTGTCTGATCTTGAAATAGCTGGTCTACAGGTGCGGAAATGTTCGACTCCACAGGTGACAAATGTTCACGTTGTACAATACTCGGTCCAAGATTCAAAGGAGCGGTTCCTGCTGAGGTGTCAAAGTTCTGTGTTTCAGTTCGTGGGTGGTCCGTTATGTACTCTGCATCACTGAAAGGGATGTGCCTAGGAACAGGTTCTGTATCGGATACACCAAATCCCTGTCAAACCCAATTGTCATAGGGGAGAGGGACACGCTTCGTATGGCTAGCGTGCACCCAATTTTTCCTTCCAGCTAGGCGTACAGCAGTTCTTGTTGTGAGGAGTACCTGGAACGGACCCACGAATCTTGGCTGGAGGTTCCGAGTTCGTTCGAAATTCCGAACTACAACTTGGTCGCCTGGTTTCAACGTGTGGCCTGGACTCTCTGGCAGTTTAGGCAAGGATTCGAATACCTGTTGATGAATAAGGCTTAATTTAGCAGTCAGATCATAAAGATAATCAATCAACATTGGGTATTCAATCTGTTTGAATTCCTTTGGCCTAGGGACTCCCCAAACATTAGCAGGACGACCGAACACAATCTCATATGGGCTAAGCCCTACTCGAGAGTGTACAGTCGCTCTGGTGGACAGTAGAGCTAAAGGCAGTGCGTCTGGCCAAGAGAGACCAGTGGAAGCTTGAATTTTAGCAAGTTTCAGCTTCAGGGTGCCATTGTACCCTTCAACCAAACCCGCTGACTGTGGGTGATTCGCACTGTGAAATTTCTGGGTAATACCTAAACCCGCACACACACTCTTCATAACTTTCCCTACAAACTCACTTCCATTGTCCGACCAAACAATCCGTGGCATACCATACCTGGGGAAGTATTCTTTGAGGAGGACTTTGGCAGTGGACATAGCAGTGTTATCCTTTAACGGATATGCCTCAATCCATCTTGAAAAGGCACAGACTACCACTAGGACGTATTTAAGATTGTTACACCTATCCATGTGGATATAATCCAACTGAATCACTTCAAAGGGACAAGAAGGGGGAGCAAAATGACCAGTTGGGGTTCCCTTGCCAGGATTATGCATCAGGCATATCATGCAATTTTTCACCACTCTTTCCGCACACTTAGTAATTCCATCGTTCTTCCATACTGGAGCTAACATTTTACAGATCCCTTTCGAACTGATGTGCGCCGCTCCATGCGCCATCGTGACTACCGCAAGTACATACGCATCAGGTAACATCCAACGTTGCTGCTCAGACAAATCAACCCAACATCCACTTGAATCCATTTTACCCGTTTTCTCCTTCCATTCATTCTTCTCATTTTCAGTTGCTTCATTCTGGATTGCCTTCACACTTTCAATCGTATTCTCACACATCCCTGATTCAGCAATCCATCTTGCAGACGTTGCAACATACATTCGGCTCGTCATGTTCTTGGCCGTCTCTTTGGCGACCTCATCAGCAAACGCATTCCCACGGCCAACATCATCCGTAATCTTCCGATGTGCACTGCACTTCACAATCGCAACTTCATTCGGTAGGGTCAGAGATTCCAATAGATCACTGACTAACTGTCCATGTTGGATCTTAGTTCCATGGGACGTGAGAAAACCTCTTTCTCTCCAGAGACGTCCAAAGCTATGTGATACGCCGAAGGCGTATTGGCTATCAGTAAACACATTCACTCTCTTTCCCTCAGCTAAAACACACGCTCTTGTTAGTGCAATTAATTCTGCAGCTTGGGCAGAATTCTGACTTACTCTTGCGGTCTCAACAATCGTACTCAAAGTCGTAACTGCATACGCGGCCGTCACATCACCATTCTGTAATTTAAAACACGACCCATCGACATATAAGGTGCCGTCTGGATCTAGTAACGGAGTATCTTTCAAATCAATCCTACCTTTTGTCTCTTCCTCAGTTCTGAAACAACAGTCATGGGGCTCTGAATCACTCGACTCCTGAGTAGTCGGCAGCAGCGTTGCTGGATTCAATATGTTGCATCGCTTGATCTGAATGTGACTTGCCAAAAGCGTCAGCTCGTAGCCTGATAGTCTAGCACTGGTGAGGTGCTGAGTTTTCGTTCGATTCATGAGTGTATCCACAGCATGTGGAACCATGACTACTAACATGTTGTTCATGACTAGTCCAGCAGACTGTCGAATAGACACTGCAGCTGCTGCTGTAGCTCTCAAACAACTTGGCAATGCTCTGGCTACCGGATCTAATGTGGATGAGAAATATGCGCAAGGTCGCTGTTTGTCACCAAATTGTTGCGTTAAAACACTCCATGCACAACCTTCTCTTTCATGGACATATAAAGTAAACGGCTTACTGTAGTCAGGAGTACCCAACACAGGAGCTGAACACAGCGCATCACGTAAGTCAGAGAAGCTCTGTTGACATTCATCAGACCATGGCAAAGGGCTCGGAACACCTTTTCCAGTCAGGGCTACCAATGGTTTTGCCATGAGAGAAAAATTTGGGATCCATTGCCTACAGTATGACGTAATACCCAAAAACGCACGCACTTCTCTCTGTGTGCTTGGTACAGTCATCTGCGAGATTGCTTTGATTCTCTCTGGGGTCAACCTTCTTCCCTCCTTTGACAAAAGATGACCTAAGTAGGTCACTTCTTGGCAACAATATTGCAGTTTAGAAGGTGACACCTTGTGATGTAAGTCTGACAAATGACGTAATAAAGAAATTGTAGCTGCTTTGCAAGTTTCCTTGTCATCAGCAGCCAGTAAAAGATCGTCTACGTATTGGATCAGAGCAACACCAGGAGGAAGTACAAGAGCATCTAATTGACTCTTCAATGCTTGACTGTAAATTGAAGGGCTCTCACAATAACCTTGTGGAGCGCGCTTGAATCTAAAACTGCGACCTCCTAAGGAGAAACCAAAAATGTCTCTACTTTCCTCGGCTATCGGAATGCTGAAAAATGCATTTTTCAAGTCGATAACTGTAAACCATGAGGCTGAGGCAGGAATCAACGTCAATAATGCAGTGATATCTGGGACTACAGGAAACTGTGGAATCACTATTTTGTTAACCTCTCTGAGGTCAATCACAAATCTGTAGATTGGAGGCTTGGAAGGGTCAGTACGTTTCAAAATCGGCAGAACAGGACTATTGCAGATATTTCCTCTAGTTTCCTCAATCACATCTTTCTGTATTAAGTCTTTCACAATCAGCAAGAGTGCTCGTTCACCTTCATTCGAAATCCGATACTGTGGGATTCGTGGGAATTTAACATTCGCTTTCAGACTTACCACATAAGGGGGAATTTCCAAGAGGCCTACATCGTTAGGACCAGTTGCCCAAAGAGTATCAGGGAGAGAACGCAGCTCCAGTGGGAGCTTATCCATCGACATATACATTGGAGAGATGACTCTTTTGCCTAATGTGAGCTGTACTCCCGAAGGAGAACAGTACAGTGTCGCATGCAGGCGTTTCAACAGATCTAAACCAAGCAGATTCTCATTACAACCGGTTGTTAGGATAAGGGGTGCTTCTAGTTCGCATGGCCCAACAGATATTGGCAAAGGACTATGTTGGACCTATGTCCTAGGGGTAGCTTGGCCCAGGTCAACAGGCTAACATCTCCACTTGGCCTTTCATGCTTGCATCCTACTCAGCTCACAATCTTGCGCAGCACCACCCAAAAGAAAGGACACTACACTGTACTTTTTTTAGAAAAAAAGGTAGAAAAGTTTATCTTCCCTTTCCAAATGAATCAATTTGGTTTTTATCCTCTACATTCCAGTTTCACAACATTGCATTATGTTCTAAATGGTAATACTAGTCAACATCAGATTGGCAGATAATTCATCAACACAGGATAATGTAACCCAGCGCCTTAAATTCCAGCCCCTATTACAGTACCACATATAACATGTACATCCCACTGGCAATCAAATGGTTATATATTCTGTACAATCTTCAAGGCAAATGAGTACATTACAGCTATTTCGAGATCCTACAAGGTCTTTGGGACCAGATTGTTACTCTAGCAAGTTTCCTCCAGGGTATACACGATAAGGGCACCCCCAGCGCTATTCTCACATCCCACAATGCGCTCGGAAACAGTTGGATGCACTACGCTCTATACTCTGATGTACCAGGGATAGTCTTATGCAGGCTGTCAGTTCTTGTCCTCTTGTTGAAAGTTTACCCCCAGGAGGCCCAGCTTACACTATGCCTGGCTTCCTCCTCACGGGGTGCTTCACGGAGACAGGGGCCGAGTTTCTGGCTAATTTCTACTGAATCTTGACATTCAAGGGAGTTCTCCTCGGGGAGGGCGAAACCAGGGACCTTTTTCTTCCGCCCGCCTCCCCGGGATCTTTGCGACTTGCAGGCTCCCAAGTGAGTGGAGGCCCCGCTCCACAGCGCTTCCCCTCCCAGTCCGTCGGCCTCACCTCAGTAATGATCTCTGGAGGAGTTCAACGCCGGGGGGAGGTCATCCTCAGCTCTTCGTTGTCCTCACACCCCCGACACCAGTACTTCGAGCCTCCGCTTCGATTAGAGGCGCACCCGACGCCGCCAGGAGCAGCGCGGCTCTCGGGGGGCGCGGCTTCCTAACTCACCCAGGAGCGGCGGGGGCGGCGCTCCAAAATCCACCCCCGTCACGTGACACTAGTCAGGCCGCTTCAGAGCTCGACACAGCCCCCGTTTCCTCAGCGCAGCCTCCTCACACCCCCGGCTGCGTCGCTGTCCGGCAACTGGCACACTAGAGCCCCAGATCTCCCCACAAGGCCCCAAGAGACTTCAGGGACGCTTCTAGATCCGGGTCCGCGGCAGTGAGTGTTCCCAACTAAGGTTCCAGACGGGGGGGGGGGGGGGTTAAAGGTAAACAGGCGATCTGCACACCCAGGCGGTCACATTGATAAGCCAACTCCTGGGGACTACAGCCAAGTCTCTTTCCTCTCTGTCAGGAGGATGATCAGTCGATAGTTCTGGAGTCCAGTATCCCAGGGGTCTACCAGGATGTAGGAGTGATAGTCCAGGAGGGGGTCTCGCTTCCCTGACTCTCTTCAGCGGTCCTGATTAAGTAGGAGCGTCCTGGGTAAAGGTGACCTCAGACAGTGGCCGGGGACAGGGACAGGTCAAAAGGTCGAGGGTGGTATCGGCTGAGGAGGGAAGGATCGCAGAACCTCAGAACTATCAATTTCCCTCTCTAGCGCAGCCACCTCCCCACTCAGATGCCTTACTCCTGTCTACCTCACAGCCCATCTATCAACCTAAAATGGCCGACCTACCTCACCCCTATTTATAACCTGGGCCCTGACTGACCAGAGTGGTCCAGAAGGTTCCGGAACCCCTCATGATAGTCTATGGCCCAGGTCCTAGGGTGACCGTTTAATCCACCATTTTGTGACAACACTAAATCCCCTCTTCCATTTTAGTGAGACACCTTGCGCCTCACCCTCAATTAGTGAGAATGGGGCGCCCAGAGCCTCTACGTCCACACCCCAAAAAGTTTGGTAGACAAAAAAAATGAGAAGGTGAAAAGGGACATAAAAAAAATAATAAAATGAGGAGGGAACTGCCAAAGGGCTGACAGGTCTAACACGCGTCCCCCCCAGCTGAAAGTGGGGAGAGCTACCCAACCCCTTGGGAGTCCTCTTCACTAAGGCGGAAATACCTGGAGAGACCGTCAGCATTGGCGTGGTCCACTCCTGGGCGATGTTCCACCCTAAAGTCCATCCCCTGTAGGGAAATGGACCACCTCAACAGCTTGGGATTCTCGCCCCTCATTTGCATCAGCCACCTAAGGGGCCGGTGGTCGGTCTGAACCAGGAAGTGCGAGCCAAACAGGTATGGCCGCAGCTTCTTCAGAGCCCACACCACCGCAAAAGCTTCCCTCTCAATTGCACTCCACCTCTGTTCCCGGGGGAGTAGTCTCCTAGATAGGAAAACCACCGGTTGGTCTAGTCCCTCATCATTAAGTTGCGACAGCACTGCTCCAATACCGTGCTCCGACGCGTCTGTCTGGACAATGAACTCCTTAGCGAAGTCAGGGGCCCTGAGAACAGGTGCCGCACACATGGCCTTTTTCAAGGTGTCAAAAGCTTGTTGACATCCCTCGGTCCAGATCACCCGTCGAGGGTGCTTTTTGGAAGTGAGCTCAGTCAAGGGGGCCACGATGGTTCCGTATCCCTTGACAAAGCGTCGGTAGTAACCAGTGAGGCCCAAGAAGGCCCGAACCTCTGTCTGTGTCTTGGGGGGTTCCCAGGCCATGATGGTTTCGATCTTGGCCTGGAGGGGTTGCACCTTGCCCCGACCCACCAAGTGACCGAGGTACACTACCGACCCCTGCCCGATCTGGCACTTACTGGCTTTGATCGTCAGACCTGCCTGCTGCAGAGCCTGAAGTACAGCCTGAAGGTGACACAAATGGTCCTCCCAGCTGCGGCTGAAGACAGCGATGTCATCCAGGTACGCAACTGAAAAGGCTTCCATTCCAGAGAGGACCTGGTTCACCAATCGCTGGAACGTAGCAGGGGCGTTCTTGAGCCCAAAGGGCATCACACAGAACTGGTAGTGACCCTCGGGTGTGGAGAAGGCTGACCTCTCCTTGGCTCCATCCGTCAGGGAAATCTGCCAGTACCCGGAGGTGAGGTCAAAGGTACTGAGATATTGGGCAGCTCCCAACCGGTCAATGAGCTCATCCGCCCTCGGGATTGGATGAGCGTCTGTCTTTGTCACAGAATTCAGTCCCCTATAATCCACACAGAACCGGAGTTCTGGGGTAGTGCCCGGTGGGGCAGCTTTGGGTACCAGTACCACCGGACTGGACCAGGGACTACTCGAAGGCTCAATCACTCCTAGCTCTAGCATCTTGGTAACTTCCTCATGGATGCTAGCCTTCACCTTATCCGACAGTCGGTAGGACTTGGACTTCACAGGTGGGCTGTCCCCTGTGTCCACGTCATGGGTACACAGATGAGTCCTTCCCGGGATAAGGGAGAACAAGGAAGCAAACTGCTCCAGTACCTGGCGACAGTCCTTCCGTTGTTCAGGAGTTAGTGACGGTGAAAGGATCACTCCCTCCACCGATCCATCCTTCTCTTGGGACGCAAACAGATCAGGAAGAGGTTCACTTTCCTCTTCCTCTGACCCATCAGTCACCATCATTAACGTGACCTCGGGTCTCTCTTGGTGAGGCTTGAGGCGATTGACATGGAGCACCCGATGGGGCTGCCTGGGGCTCTTAAGATCTACCACGTAGGTAACCTTGCCCTTTTTCTCAACCACCTCAAAGGGACCTGACCAGCGATCCTGGAGGGCGCTAAGCTCTCCAGGTTCCATCACCCACACCTTCTGGCCAGGCTCCAGCTCCACCGGGTGAGCGTTTCGGTCATACCATTCCTTCATGACCGTTTGGCTGGCTTCTAGGTTTTCAGAAGCTTGCTTCCACAACCTAGCCATTTGGCTACGAAAGGCCAGCATGTAGCTCACCACATCCGGGGGAAGTTTTCTGGGAGTCTTTTCCCATCCATCCTTCACCAGGCTGAGGGGTCCACGCACAGGGTGCCCGTACAACAATTCGAAGGGGCTGAAGCCCACTCCCTTCTGTGGTACCTCCCTGTACGAAAACAGCAAACAAGGTAGGAGGATGTCCCATCTCCTCCGCAGGCTCTCGGGCAGACTCCGGATCATGCCCTTCAAGGTTTTGTTAAACCTTTCCACCAGACCATTAGTCTGGGGGTGATAAGGAGTGGAGAACCGGTAGGTAACTCCACACTCTTTCCACATAGCCCGCATGTATGCCGACATGAAGTTGGTACCTCTGTCCGACACCACTTCTTTGGGGAATCCCATCCGGGTAAAAATTCCCATAAGGGCCCGTGCCACCGCAGGTGCAGTAATGGTCCTCAGAGGAATAGCCTCTGGGTACCGTGTGGCATGATCCACCAGGACCAGGATAAACCTGTGACCGGCCGATGTTGGTGGATCCAATGGCCCGACAATGTCGATGCCCACCCTTTCAAAGGGGGTACCAACGACAGGCAGTGGTTCCAGGGGAGCTTTCAGCTTCACCCCTGTCTTCCCACTAGCTTGGCAGGTTACACACGTCCTACAAAAAGTATCGGACGTAATCCTCATCTGAGGCCAGTAAAAATGAGGGACAAGTCGAGCAAAGGTCTTGTCTTGTCCCAAGTGTCCTGCCAAGGGTATTTCGTGAGCCAGTCCTAATAGGAAGGCTCGGTAACGCTGGGGAACTACCAAGGCCCGGGATGAACCATGCACCGGAGCCTTGGGTTCGCTATACAGGAGTCCATCTTCCCAGTATATGTGGAAGTTCCCCGAATCGTTACCCGCTGCCTGGGCTTCGGCCTGCCGCCGTAAACCCTCAAGGGTAGGGCACTCCTTCTGGGCCCGACAAAACTCTTCCCTAGTAGGTCCTCCCTCCACCTGCCAGTCTGCAGGGGTAGGCAAGCCCTCCAGGGACGTTACATCCCCCTCCGTAGACTCCGGGACCACCTTAGTTGCCCCATCCACCTTTGGAGGGTCAGATGCCGGGGCAGGCTTTCCCCGACCCCGTCTACCCTTTCCGGCAGCTGGTTGGGCCTTTGTCCCAGGCTCCAACCTCTGTGAATCCCCTCTTCGGGTGGTCACGGACCGAGTGTGGGCACACGTCCATTCAGGGGTCCCCAACATTTCCATGTGGGCCCTGAACTCAACCTCCTTCCACGCCGAGTGTTCAAGGTCATTTCCCAACAGGCAGTCAACCGGCATGGCAGGGCTGATCGCAACTCGTAGAGGACCCGCAACCCCTCCCCACTCAAAGGGAACCTGGGCCACCGGATAGTGACCCTCTCGGTTGTCAGCCAACACAACCGGGTGGACTACATTGGGGACCACCTGCTCTGGGGACACCAGCTGACTCCTTACCATAGTCATGCTGGCTCCTGTGTCCCTCAGAGCCTCCACCCTCTGGGCATTGATGGTGACCCATTGCCTGTACTTAGTAGTATTCGAGGGCATCTGGGTCTTAGGAACCATCTCACAATCCCCTAAGGACACTAAGGTTAGCCCTGCCCACTCACCTCCCTTATCTAGGGGCAACTCCTCCCCGAGCACTACACTCGCCACCCCAGGGGTCTTTCCTCCAATGGGAGGGTGTGGTCTCTTGAGACACTTGGCATCCCCCTTATAGTGCCCAACCTCACCACACTCGTAACATCGGACAACCCTAGGCTGCTGACCACGGTCAGGATAAGGGGGTTTGTGGGGACCAACCTTAGGAGGGAATCCTACTCCCTTCCCTGGTGAACTCTTTTGGGGACCTTTAGAGAACTCCCTCTTTTTGTCTCCCCCCTCTGTCTTCTGGGGGGCGCCCTGTCCAGTCCTTTGGAAATTCCCTCCAGTCCCTTTTGAGGATACCCGGGTACTCGCCCAGATATCCGCCTCCTCCGCAAGCTTCCTGGGATTAGTTAGCTTGCTGTCTACCAGGTGCTGACGCAGCTCTGGAAAACTTTTCTCTAGGAGGTGCTCCTTTAAAATTAAATTGTACAGTCCCTCATAGTCCTTGACATCACTGCCCTGCACCCAGCCCTCTAAGGCCTTCCTGGCATAATCCAAGAAGTCCACCCAATTCTGAGTGGACAACTTCTGACTGCCCCGAAACCTCTGCCTAAATTTTTCAGGGGTCAGTCCGAATTTCCTTACTAGGGCTACCTTCATGACGGGGTACCTGGTCTGGTCTGGCTGTTCTAGCGCTAACAAAGCATCCCTCCCCACCGGAGGCATATACCTATACAGGCCACCCCCCCCACTGGGCTTCAGGGACCCCATGGGCTCTTAGAGAAACCTCATAGGCAGCCAGCCATTTTACAATATCATCCCCTATGCCATAGCTAGCAACCACGTCTTTGGGCAGGTAGGGCCTGGACTCTCTCGAGACTTCTCTCGGTATGCTGCCACCATTAGGACTGCTGGGGGTTCCAAGTTGAAGGACTTTGAGCTCTAACTCTTTTAATTGAAGCTCGTGGAGGAACTTCCTCTCCTCCCTCTCCTTTTCCAACCGGGCCAGATCCATTCTAAGCTGTCTCTCTTCCCTCCGATCAACTAGGTCAGCAGAGGACAGGCTCCCCCCCGAGGCGCTACTTCCCACTCTTGATGGGGCCCTGGACCCCACGTCCATATTACCGCTCCCAGGGGGTAGAAGGACTTCCGGTTCTTCTAGGAGATCTAGTCCTGGTTCTTCTTCCCGTTTCCCGCTAGGGTGGGCCATAACCCAGGCTCTTAAGCTTGCCTGGAGCTCGGTCTTCTTCACCCCCTGCTTAAAGAATACCCCCCGTTCCTGGCAGAACTCCCTCAATTGGGCCGCTGTGTACTCCTCCAGCCTACCCAATTCGAATTCCATCCTACCAAATGGGACCCCAACACAGGAACTTTACTCAAGAAGGGAACCTACACAGGACAATTTCAAAAAAAAAAAAAAATCCTCCAATTAGAAAACAATCTGGAGAAAACTCCAGTCAAAACAATCCAGTGTAGGTGGTGATGCGCGCAAAATTGCCACTAAGCGGATGCAAGCACTGAATAAGTAATCCCACCGCTGAGCACCAACTTGTTGGACCTATGTCCTAGGGGTAGCTTGGCCCAGGTCAACAGGCTAACATCTCCACTTGGCCTTTCATGCTTGCATCCTACTCAGCTCACAATCTTGCGCAGCACCACCCAAAAGAAAGGACACTACACTGTACTTTTTTTAGAAAAAAAGGTAGAAAAGTTTATCTTCCCTTTCCAAATGAATCAATTTGGTTTTTATCCTCTACATTCCAGTTTCACAACATTGCATTATGTTCTAAATGGTAATACTAGTCAACATCAGATTGGCAGATAATTCATCAACACAGGATAATGTAACCCAGCGCCTTAAATTCCAGCCCCTATTACAGTACCACATATAACATGTACATCCCACTGGCAATCAAATGGTTATATATTCTGTACAATCTTCAAGGCAGATGAGTACATTACAGCTATTTCGAGATCCTACAAGGTCTTTGGGACCAGATTGTTACTCTAGCAAGTTTCCTCCAGGGTATACACGATAAGGGCACCCCCAGCGCTATTCTCACATCCCACAATGCGCTCGGAAACAGTTGGATGCACTACGCTCTATACTCTGATGTACCAGGGATAGTCTTATGCAGGCTGTCAGTTCTTGTCCTCTTGTTGAAAGTTTACCCCCAGGAGGCCCAGCTTACACTATGCCTGGCTTCCTCCTCACGGGGTGCTTCACGGAGACAGGGGCCGAGTTTCTGGCTAATTTCTACTGAATCTTGACATTCAAGGGAGTTCTCCTCGTGGAGGGCGAAACCAGGGACCTTTTTCTTCCGCCCGCCTCCCCGGGATCTTTGCGACTTGCAGGCTCCCAAGTGAGTGGAGGCCCCGCTCCACAGCGCTTCCCCTCCCAGTCCGTCGGCCTCACCTCAGTAATGATCTCTGGAGGAGTTCAACGCCGGGGGGAGGTCATCCTCAGCTCTTCGTTGTCCTCACACCCCCGACACCAGTACTTCGAGCCTCCGCTTCGATTAGAGGCGCACCCGACGCCGCCAGGAGCAGCGCGGCTCTCGGGGGGCGCGGCTTCCTCACTCACCCAGGAGCGGCGGGGGCGGCGCTCCAAAATCCACCCCCGTCACGTGACACTAGTCAGGCCGCTTCAGAGCTCGACACAGCCCCCGTTTCCTCAGCGCAGCCTCCTCACACCCCCGGCTGCGTCGCTGACCGGCAACTGGCACACTAGAGCCCCAGATCTCCCCACAAGGCCCCAAGAGACTTCAGGGACGCTTCTAGATCCGGGTCCGCGGCAGTGAGTGTTCCCAACTAAGGTTCCAGACGGGGGGGGGGGGGGGGGTTAAAGGTAAACAGGCGATCTGCACACCCAGGCGGTCACATTGATAAGCCAACTCCTGGGGACTACAGCCAAGTCTCTTTCCTCTCTGTCAGGAGGATGATCAGTCGATAGTTCTGGAGTCCAGTGTCCCAGGGGTCTACCAGGATGTAGGAGTGATAGTCCAGGAGGGGGTCTCGCTTCCCTGACTCTCTTCAGAGGTCCTGATTAAGTAGGAGCGTCCTGGGTAAAGGTGACCTCAGACAGTGGCCGGGGACAGGGACAGGTCAAAAGGTCGAGGGTGGTATCGGCTGAGGAGGGAAGGATCGCAGAACCTCAGAACTATCAATTTCCCTCTCTAGCGCAGCCACCTCCCCACTCAGATGCCTTACTCCTGTCTACCTCACAGCCCACCTATCAACCTAAAATGGCCGACCTACCTCACCCCTATTTATAACCTGGGCCCTGACTGACCAGAGTGGTCCAGAAGGTTCCGGAACCCCTCATGATAGTCTATGGCCCAGGTCCTAGGGTGACAGTTTAATCCACCATTTTGTGACAACACTAAATCCCCTCTTCCATTTTAGTGAGACACCTTGCGCCTCACCCTCAATTAGTGAGAATGGGGCGCCCAGAGCCTCTACGTCCACACCCCAAAAAGTTTGGTAGACAAAAAAAATGAGAAGGTGAAAAGGGACATAAAAAAAATAATAAAATGAGGAGGGAACTGCCAAAGGGCTGACAGGTCTAACAGACTAGAAACAGGATTGTGAACAGGGGCGCCTGAAAAACCTACTGAAGTGTTCGTTAAGCCAGACAAAGGTGCGCCAGGGAGTTTCGCATGCATAATTGAACTTTTTGCCGCACCAGTATCCAACAGAAACAGTTCGACCACGCCTGAGGTAACTACTGCGACATAAAGTCCACTCTGATCAACTGGAACTGATACTACTCCCTCTCTTTGCCTGTGGCTGTCCTAGTACTCGCTTCTCTGAATCTCCTCATTATGTTCATAATAATCTTCAACATGATACTGTGGAGATCTACCTGCTTGCGCAGATTGTGCATTCCGCTGATCGAAATAATTCGATAGACGATCGGCCTGTGGTGTCATAGTACCACGTCCTCTACCTCTAGGAGTTTGCATAGATCCAACAGTACCTCTCTGAGCTGGGACACCACTAGTCTGTGCGTGCAGTACCGGACACTCATTCTTATAATGGCCCTCCTTTTTACAATAGGCACACTGATTCCATGCTAACTGTTGTCGAGAAAAACCATAATTAAATCTTTGGGACGTCCCTTGCTGGAATTGTGGCTGTTGCTGAAACTGGGGTCGCTGCTGTGAATCTGACTGATTCGAACGAGGCGGATACGCCTGTTGCAAAAGAACTTTAGTCTTTAAATCTTTTGTTTTCTTTTCTGACTTTTCCTTCTCTTCTTTCTCTCTATTCTCGTAATACTGAGCAGTTGCAAGTATCTGTGCTGTTGTCGACACTGCCCATGCACTTTCAGAATCCTTTAACTTGTTACTAAGTTCAGGTAGTAAATTAAACACGAACTTGTCGACAAACAATCTCTGGCCTCCTTCCGTACTCATATCTTGCCCACTGTGGTCTACGAATGTCTCTTCAAATCTAGTGAAAAAGTCAGAGACGCTTTCGTCCTTCTTTTGTTTGCATGCCGATAGTTTATCCCAATTGACTCGTAATGCTGGCATCAGCGTTTTCATCAGATTAATTATTCTGCCAGGTAGGGCAGCAATCAGAGGTTCAGGTTTAGCACCGCCAACTTGTTGCGCATCTGCTGCTACAATAGCTGGCCAATCACCTCCTAAGGCGACTGGGTGGTTCTCTTGCCGAATCTTGGCCCATATAGGCTGTGGCACTACATTACCAAATAACATTTCAATGTCTGCCAAATTCATGATGCACGCTTGAACTGTCTGCGTTAACTCTTTGTAATAACCAGCAGGATTTTTACGTGGGTCTGGTAACGCTTGTTTTACAGCTAATACTTCGACCCGCTTCCAAGGGATGTGTATCCACACTCTCTGGAAATGTGCCGGGGCAGCTACAATATTATTAGCCCCATCAGCTTGAACTGCATCACGCCATATCGGCGGAACTTCCCTCATCGGATATTGACCTCGTTTTTTCCTAGTAGTAATCGGTGAACCGTCAGGGTCTCTTGTCGCTCGAAGAGGGGAATCATCCCTATGAGCTAAAATCAGTTCTATCGCTCCTCTTACTTCTGAACCTATCACCATTCCTGCGGCGAACTTCTGTTGAATATTTATCAGAGGGGACGGAATCTAAGTCATCATCTTCCCATTCTTCACGCACAAGAGAACACATCACGTCAAAAACATAACGTTGAGTTGGTTCATTCCATTGCATAAAAGTATCTAACACTCTTTGTGCATCATACTTCACAGCTTTCGACATCCACCTAAGAGCTGTCGAGTCTAACATGTCTCGTTCCTGAGGACCAGGAAGCTGGCTACGTCTCTGTATAGAGTCAGAAACGGGGGTCTCAATTAAAGACCTGTAGAGAGGAGTTAAGATATTAGTTACAGAGTCGGTTATTTTCCGACGAACGGAAAGCGGAGTCAGAATGTTCACAGGGTTCGGGGATAGGGCAGCTGGAGCAGATGAAATAGTAAGGGTGGGAGTAGCAGGTAAAGTAGTTTGCGTAACGACAGGCAAAGGCGGAGCAGGCGACCCAGGAAGAGGGGGTGCCGAAGGAACATTAACCACGGGAAGGACAGGAGCTGGAATCAAAGGAAGTGGAGCAACTATTCCAGGCTGACCAGCAGCTGGCTGTACAACAGGTAGTAACTGTGGTACTGTAATACCCTGTGCATACGGTGGAGGTGAATTCAACAGGTAAGACAACAGAGGATCCTTTTCATGATCCTCCATCGGCTTAGTAGGACAAGATGGCAATACAGGGTAACATTTATCAATTGCCAAATTATATTTTCTATTTGCCATCTCCATTGCTTTCTCGGTCTCGTTGACATGCAGCTGCCTAGCAGACTCCATTAAAGTCAACCCTTTCTCTTTCTGTTCTTTCTTCGTCTTCCTAATTTCTCTCTGTTTGGCTTCTTTGCGCCATACGCGAAAAGAGTCAAACATTGCCGGCCGGGCTTTTCTCTTAAACAACTTAATTTCTAGATTGTCTAGAATTTCGGTTTCGAAGCTACCATGCGGTGGCCAACTAAGGACACCATCTTTTCTGGTATAACGGACCCATACTTCATTATACGTAATAGGACCAACACCATGTTTACAATAGCGCTCATATGTAGGAGTTCCAATCGGAGGAACCGAACACGAATCCTCCAACCGGGAATCCCCGTTGCAACGTAACCAGGACAGGAAACAATTACTACTGGTAGTCATGACAAACAAAGACAAATTCCAACCAAAATGCGCAAAGAACTTAGGCCTACCAAAATGAACTAATACCAAAACAAAGATTATCTAAACAAGAGCAACCAATGATAATCTACGAATTAAACCAGAGCAACAAGGAACAACCAAACTGAGCGTAACCCACTTAATACTTAACTGAAATGTGGAAGACGTCACCAAGGAGAAACCGTCTACGTCTCGCCGTACTAAGGTCTGCACCTCGGGTCCAAGACAGGGTGACAGTCAGGGCAGCGGTCCTCTGTAGCCGTCTGGGAACGGGAACCCTCGTGAAAGAGATCGTCGGGCCACTTTTACGACATGCAGGGATCGATGAAGCGGGGTACCTCCCTCCGGAATCTTCACACGAAACTTCTCGAACTTTTCAGGCTTTGGACCGGTACCGAATGACGTCGACCCACGTTGGGCGCCAATTTGAGGTTCTGGACTTTTAAGAGTCCAGAGGTGTCAGGGAAACAACACCCAAAGACCCCTGAGTTCCTCCTGTCTCGGTGCACAAATAAACAGAGACACAGGCTTCTCGATGGTGGCGTCAAAGACCAAGGTTTATTTACTGCAGGGACACAGAAGTCATAGGAACCACACAGAGGCAGAATCTACGAGACTGTTCAAATTGCATTAAGTGGGTTGTTCTTTAAATACACGCAAAATGTCTTTAGGCAACATTACACGAATATTTCTCATGCCCAACCCGGTATCCCAAACAAACAGTAAATAGACATCAAACAATAATTAGTCGTAGGATTTCGGTATTCGATCAGGTTCCCTTGACAGTTTTCCATTCTTTGTCCGATCCTCCCCATCATAAAAATTGTAACCTCCCCATTGTAAAAGCCCAGAAGGAGAGGAGCAGAGCCAGGTGTAAAGGATTGAAAAGTAGGATAAGAGGTGTTTATGGATCATAAACGGGCATGGCTACCGTCTTCGGCCTTTCAGTCAGGACAACGGACACGAGAACCAGTATAGCAGGACTGGCCTCAGGCAGGGGAGGCAGCTTGATTCTGCCTAGTCATGTAGCGTCAGCCTTTCTCGGGGCTTGAGCTTACGTGTCCTTAACAAGGTGACTCTGCCGGGGTCATCGCCTGTTCATTGACTATGTGAGGGCAAGAAACAAAATGGATGCCGTAACTAAAATGGATGCCATGACTTTACAACAGAATGCCCTATTTCTCAGTGAATTCATGCTAGTTGCGTAGCGAAAACACTGTTATGCATATAATGGATCATTTACGGTTCATTGGTACCAAAATCGTGTCAGTACTACGATACCGATTTCACGGGTTCGGATCGCTACAGAACCTCACATCCTCCCCGTTCCTTGAACTGATTTCTAGGGTTAAGGACATCCTTTCAGGGCCCTAGTTTCGTGCACCAGTGGTCAGTGTCTTGCGTGGCTCTGCGTTCCTGACGCGGAAAGTTGTGTACAGAACTGATGTCAGCGCACGAGGGCGGCGTTTAAGTAACCTCTGCGACATCATCGCAGCGAACATGATGAGGGACGCGGAGTCGACAGACGCCACCTACCGACAAGCAGGGGTACTGCTGACAAAAAACAAACTTTCCGGATCCAGTCTGATGCCTGGGGGGGTAAATATTCTAAGGTAAGCAATCTATAACTAACCTATGTTTCCTACAGATAGATTGTTACCAAAAGTAAGTAACTTGTGCGTTAAAGTCAATGGAAGGGTACCTGTAACAAAAAGGCTGCAAGTGGGAACTTGGGGACAAGTTTGGCAGAACCCAAATGGGGGGGCTCGGCTCATGACAGTCTCTCGAGCAAAGGGACACAGTTGGTTTCTGTGGACCTGGGCTGGGGGGCTCGAGTCCAGAGGGGTTTTTCTTTGGCGGGTTGCTTGAGTTCGAGGCTATTGTGGTTTCTGGGTGACCTGGAGAGGGGAAGAAAACTGGGCAGGAGGGCCACTCTCGGTGTGAGCTGCATGTGTCCTGAAGTCCCTTGTCAGCAGGGCTGTTTTTGCGGTGGTGGTGTCTGGACTGGACACTCAACAAGCCTTTGTTGCGGCAAATGCTCCGGTCTTCCGGGTATTGTGCTGGAAGGCTCCTGGAGGGTCTAGTGTCTCGCAACTCACTGGAGAGATGGGGCTGGCCTCCTGGAATGACAGTGACTTCCTTCTGATGAACATAATCTGCAGAATTTTTCCAAAGCACCATGTTGTACATCCTTGGCTGGATAAATTGTCATCAGTCAAAGTTGAACTCAGACAAGACTGAAATTGTGACAACTAAAAACAAAATGCATAGCTGAAACCCTTCCATTTGGCCATTAGAGATGGGTGCTCCTCCCCTCCCCAAATAAGCAGTCAAGATCCTTGGGATTATCATAGCTGAAGACTTTATGAAGCCTCACATAGGTGCAGTAATTTCATCTTTCTTTTTCCAGCTCTGGAAAATCAAAAAAAATCCAGAAATATTTCACTCTTGAGGCGATTATTCAGATTATAATCGCCTTGGTCATGTCCCATATCAACTATGCAAACTCACTCTATCTGGGACTTCCTAAGGGACTGAGTCACACGCTGAAGCTAATTCAAAATCAGGCTGCCAGGCTGGTCTGGCGCCAGCCTAGATATTGTCACACTAAACCTTTGATGGCAAAACTACACTGGCTGACAGTCACCCAGGGGACCTTGTTTAAAACTGGGTGCATTTCTTTTTAATAATATTGTCATGGCACAAATCATACCTTTGTGACCTCCAGAATCCAAATCCATACCCCCAAACGTAACCTTAGATCAGCTCATCAAAATATGCTCGAGGTTTCCAAGTACAACAAAAAGAGGCTGGGTGGGACAAGGGTGGCTGTGATTGCCCCAAACATATGAAATTCTCTTCCCCCACATATTAGAGCCACAACTTGCTATACAAGCTTTCTGTCCTCATTGGGTGAGAGCATTTATACTTTCAGAGGTCAGAAACAAAGCCTGTTCTGGGTGGAGGGGTTTCACACCTCCCTCTTGCAGGAACAGCAGCACTTGGCGGTGATCCTCAAAAGCTCTCAACTTGTGTTATGCTGATTAGGACAGCTCCAACTAGTAGAGATGCCCGCTCCACTATCTCAGCCTCACTTTTGGCCTCAGGACAGGTGGGAAAATTAGCCAACAGAGTAGGCCATGAGCTGAGATGAACCCTTCTCCGCAATTCTTCATCTTGAGTTGGAGAATTAGGCCCAATAAGAACAGGGATGTGTCCCTCTCCCCAAAGGGAGGGGGAACCTAAAGAGTGTAGTCACCCAAGGGGACAGTAGCCATTGGCATTGTTTCTGACCTCAGAGCATGGGCTCTCACCTACAAGGGGTCAGAAACGTGTCTGTGGTGACAAGTTGGATTATACCAGTCAGCCCGTACACCAGAGGACCAGTAGGTTTTGCCCTCTAAGTGCATGTCACTATAAATCTGATATTGTCGTCCGTATAGATTTATTGAGTTGAGGTGTTTGATACCTAAAACCATTATTTTCAGTGAAGCCATTGTGTAGCTGGGTAACTCATAATGACCAGTGCCCAGTACAAGCCTTTAAAATGGCCTCCTGATTACTTACAATGTCTTAGTAATGGTACTAGACATTACAGGGGCATATCTGATCATGTAGATGTGCCCTCACATGTAATATACTGCACCCTGCCTTAATGCTCTAAACCCAGCTGGAGGGGTGACTTACATATAAGACATGCAGTGTACTTGGGCATTACCCACAGGGAGTGTGCAAAGTTGTGTTTTCAGAAGGGCTTGCACCCTTTCACACACCCTGCAGGGGCTGACTGCATTCAGTTTCTGTGTCTCCCTTTGGGTGGCAAAATACATGCCCTGGTTATCATAGGTACAATTTATCGGTGACTTACAACTGTGCTAAAGTTCTTGCCAATTGGGGTACCATTTAGTATGTTGTAGATTTAGATAAAGAACAATGGCACTGGTGCCTGGTTAGCAGGCTTCAATGCACTGTCAGTCGAAAACCAACACCTAGTAGTTCAAATGGAGGTAAAAAGTGGGGAACATCTGCAAAGAGAAGTCTAGCGTCCTACGATAGCTCACTTTGCTATATTAGAAGGATTACAATTTAACTGCAAGTAACATAAGAATCTCTGTGTTCAAAGTAGTACCCTCCGTACCTATCTATGTAAAATAAAATCTGCCATCTGCATGTTACAAGACGTGCTTTGCAGGAGACACATTAACCCTCTATGCTACTTTGAGTCAAAACTGGGCCAGAGTTTTATATAGCGCAAACTTCACCCGAATCCAATCGGGTATCAGAGCGCTTTACATAGCACCAGTTACGTTACATTAGGACACACATTCATTCTTAGTTAGGCATGGGGGAGATTATGTGATTTGCCCAGAATCACAGGATGTTCAGCGTCATTACCGAGACTCGAACCCGGTTCCCCAGGTCCGAGGTCGAGCGTCCTAGCCGTTAGGCCAACTCCTCTCCTCATCTGACCTTGTATTCTGACTTCCCAGCCGTGAACCTATTTGGTTGCTCCTTCCCCTGTATCCTAGATTCTTATTATACATGGTGCAATATTACAGCCTATTAAATAAAACATGAGAGATTTGCCTGGGATCACAGAATTTGGTCAAAAGCGGAAGGCGGAATTGAGCCCAGATTTTCTACTTTTGCATTGTTCATTTCAGCCATTAGATGGACTTCTCTTTATTGTTCCTATCTATTCTGTTTTACATCAAATATTAATGCATTGTTTTTAATTCCTGGCACATGAGGTTGAAGCGTGGGTGGAAGGCAGATGCCACAACTGTGCACTTTTCACTTCAAATAATGACTGCCTAGCATGATCCTGCCTGCTGCTCCATGACCCAAATATTTCAGTTTTGTGCAGAAATATCTAAATCTACCAAAAGAACACTATGGGGCATGCCCAAATGAACCTCCCATACCTGGGCATAGAAATATCTCAATCTGGCACATCCAAACAAAAAATGATTTCTAAACATTTGAAATTGTGCTTTAATTATCAGTTCCAGTCACTAAATGACAAGTTGCTTTTTTTTGTACCTCTGGAAATTCGAAAGTGCTGGATATGATTGTTAAATTTTGCCAAGTTGTTACCCTGAAGAGGTATGATGGGCAATTTTTGCGGCAGGGTTGAGTAAATTATGCAGCAAGAAAATGCAAATTATGCAGCATAACGCTGCACATTTTGTGATACTATTACTACGTTATTTCGGCATTTATAAACTTGGTAACACTGTATGGCCATTGGTTGCACCTCAGTACCAGTTTAACACCTAAATGCAGAAAAACAGGTCTCCATCTGACAGGCACAATAGTGTGCCCTCCCTGGTGTACCCAGTTTATCTGAGAAAGTGTGGTAAAAAAGACAGACCAGAATCGGGGTGGGAACCCAAGAGCAATCAATGGGTGGATAGACTCTTTATAAAGAATGGTTGCAAAAAATATGAGTCACACATTTCTTCAAGTTCATGTTGATCATCCACCATAATGCAAGGAGGAGGACAATGAGGAGGTGAAGGTTGGTGAAATGGATCATTCACAAATACCTTCAGTTGGTAAATAGGAAACATAGTATGCATTTTCCTAGGTGCAAGAAGCTTAAAAAGGAGGCCCAAAATAGCATGGTTTTTTAGTATAGTTGCTATTCATCTGGCTGGTACAAAACAGGAAGACAACCAAACCTTATCTCCAGGATGAAAATTAAGTGTAGCCCTTCTAATGCTATCAGCTTGAACTTTCATGGTGTGTTTGGTAGCTTGTAGATTATTTGTTATAATTGGTCTTTGTTCTTGTGACTATTTTAGGAAATCGTCAGCTCTTTCAACCAGAGGATACAACCTAAGTGTTGAAGAAAAAGTTTTGGGATGAAAACCCTGTAAGCAGAAGAAAGATGAAACGTTGGTTGGTGTAATAGGCAAACAGTCGCACAGATATTTAAACCAGTTATTATGAGTGGCATGGCTTAAGCAATGAAGACGTTGTTCCACATATTTGTTCGCACATTTCATCTGATCATTAGTCTGAGAACAAAACCCAGAGAATATTGATTGTTTTGTTCCACAGGAAAAACAAAGGACCATCCAGAAAAATGATAAATATACTGAGTATCTTTATCAGAGATATTGGTATGATGCAACCCATGAAGTTGAGAGCTATCAAGAATTAATTGCTTAGCCATTTCAGTAGCAAAAGGAATGGACTGGAAAGAGGAGAAATGGGCATTCTTTAAAAAAGTGTCTACAGCAAACTTGATTCCTCAACCGCAACCAGATGGAGGAAGATCAATAATACAGTCAGTGGGCGTTGTATGCTATGGTTGAGGTGTAATAACAAATGGCTGCAAATATCTAAAAAGCTTTAGATGAGTAGATTTTCCCTGAGTACAAACTGGGCAAGCTGTGACACATACTTCCACATCCTGGTTGACGGAAGGCCAGCAAAAAAAATGATGAAGTAGGCCTCCGGTAGATTTGATACCGCAGTGAGCTAAAATTGCAAAGTCATGACACGTGTATAGAACTTTTTTGTGTAGGGAGCGGGTTGGAAAATATAAAGGCTTTTGTTGGAAATACAGATGATGATGGTAAGTCAAAGGAGTTTTACAAAGTATATCTTCCAACTCTCACTTGTCCATTAGAGTGGGAATGTTTCTTAAGCTCTGAAGGTAGGATTGTACAATGCTAATTGCTCATCTTGGTAAGAGAAGATGGGGCCTTCTGACTTCTTGATCTTAATTATGTTGCTTGATAAAGCATCGACTTCTATTTCCTGAGATCTGGGAATGTATTTAGTATAAAAATCTAAAGATGCCGCCATTCAATACAGGCATGTTTTATGGCTAGAAGTTAACACCTAAAAGAATTACTCAGTCCCAGAGTGTGAAGACCTGAGATAGATAAAATACAAGTGTTCCAATCCTTCACCAGGCTGAACCATCAGAACTGCCTCAGCTCTTCTTTCAGAAGCATTTGTCTCAACAATAAAGTGTCTTGTTGGCGTCAGGATGTCAGAGGCAGGAGCTTGGGTGAATGCCTTCTTCATTTTGTGGTATGCTACTTCAACTTCTTGGGGCCAACGAAATCCATGGGTTGCATTTTCTTTTTTAAAGTATGAGAATTGTAGAATATCTTGTAGGAAACATCTTGAATAAATTGTTCATGAAAACTTACTAAGTCAAGGAAACACTTACAGAAGTTAGGAAGGCCAGTCTGTGATGGCTGATATCTTTTCAGAGTCAATTGATAATCCTTGAGAAGATAGAAAATAACCAAGGTATTCAATATAATCCTTCTCAAACTCACATTTATCAATTTTATAGGAGAGCTGGTGTTAACAAAGTTTAACAATAACTAACTTGAAAAGCTGTCTGTGTGCCGCCAAATTCTGAGAGTAGATCATATTGCCAATTAGGTAGAAAACAGCGTAATAATAAAGAAAGTCAGGAAAAATATGGTCCATGAATCTTTGAAAGCTGGAGCACTGCCCAACCCAAACAACATCAGTCTATTTTCAAAGTGATGAAATGGGCTACAAAAAAAGCCAGCTTCCACTCATAACAGGCCTTGATACAAAGGAGATAATGGCTCTCGAATTTAGTGAATACTTTAGCGCACCAGACAGACTCCTGGACATTTTTTTAAAAACTTTTTATTAAAGTTATTAACGCAACAATACAGACCTGCATACAGTATTATACAGTCTCAATGTTATTTCTATACAGTCAGCTGTTACACATTTCTACCTTAATACAGTTTAGTCAATACCTTTACATGTCCTCACCGAGTCACTCTCATCTTCTGGGGGGGGAGCAAATATTCCCTCTGAACACGCTCCACTTTCTCCACACCTTAACCCATTTGCGAGGGCATTTCCTATGTATAAATGTGACCTTCTCTGCAGCCATGACCATATCCATGTCCCTAATCCATTGTGTTATTGTTGGTACTGTCCCCACTCCCCATTTTTGCGCTATGTTCCGCTTAGCTATTGTCATGCCAGGCGTGGCCCAGAGGCGTTCAGGGTGTGTAAGATCTGTCGGGTCCCATATATTAAGGATACAACATTGGGTCCCAAGTGGAACCTGTTTCTCGATAACATCTGTTATTACTTACCACTTCTTCCCAGTATGGCGCAAGTTTGGGGCAGTCCCATATGGTGTGATAATAGGTACCTATGTCGCCGCAGAGGCGCAGACAGCTTGGGTCAGGGGCCCTTCCCATCTTGTGTAATACCGTCCGTGTGTAATAGGTCCTGTGTAATATTTTAAACTGCACCAGTTGTAGTCTGGAGGAGATTGCTACTTCTTTGGGCGAGGCGATCGCATCGTGCCAGTCAGGATCGTCCATATCTCCAATGTCAGACTGCCAAAGTTCCCTAAGTCGAGGAAGTGGGTCCGGTCGGTTGTTGATTATTTTTTTATATGTCAGTGAGGTTGCTCTTTTGTGGAGATAGTCGGTGAGTAATCGGTCCTCTAAGGGGGAGGATTCCGTGAGTGTCTCCGTTGTGGGGAGGGCTGTTTCAATCGCATGTCTAATCTGCAAATATCTTAACCGTTCGCTTGGAGCCATTAAGTACTGTCTTGCAGGTGAGTGAAACTGACGACTTTCCCGTTATGCCAAAGATCCCCCACTTGGGATATGCCGATCAGATCCCACTTTTGAAACCCTTTACTATTGCCTAGCTTTCCAAGTTTGCGTGTGTCCCACAAGGGTGTGTGTTTCGTAAGTTTGTCAGTCCATCCCAAGTGTCTGTTCACTGTGTGCCATATGCGAATGGTGTGTGATGCTGGGCCTATAAGGTTATGGGTTTTTTGAGTGTTATAGAGCACTCTATTGATACCGCCTTTCCCTAAAGTCATTCTGTCCAGGTGGTAGGCTGGGTCTATATCTGGCACATGAAGCTATTGATTAATAACCGTAAGTTGTGAGGCCCAGTAGTATGCTTTGACATCAGGAAGGGCTATCCCGCCATCATACCAGCTCCTCACCAATTTAGCCGTTGCCACTCTTGCCGGTTTATTGTCCCATAGGAGAACCGCCACCTCCGAGTTACTCCTGGACATTTTTTATGAAAGGCAAGGGACATCAGTCTATAATAGTAAACTTATTTAAACTTTGGTAATCAATACATCATTGTAACTCTTGATTTTATTGGGCATAAAAATAGGGAGGCTGCAGCTGGAGAGGTGGAGTGAATAGTAAGACCATTCTACAGATTTTCCTCAAGATATTTTTGAGGGCCTCCTTTTCTGATAGGGAATTAATATACCCAAAAGGAAAAGAAGGTTCAGCCACAATGGGTATAGCGTAGACAAACTCCCTCTTTGGAAGAAGGGAGAATATAGTTGGATTTTGGACTTCACCCAGAACTTCAAGATACTGTTGTGCAATATGTGCCAAAATAGCAATAATATAAGAGTGCTAAGCCTCCTGTAAACAGTCTTTTACCAATGACAAGTGTGAACCGGAAATGTAACAATTGTCTTGATACAACTGAGATTAGAGGCAGAGTAATAATATTCGAGCCAAGCAGTTTATGAAAGGATTTTCTCATGTGAAGTCACTTCAGACCAGATAAAATGGCATAGTTAGAAGGAGCAGTGAAGTCAATTTAAAACTTTCGGTATTAGTACCCAAAGAAACAGAAAAAGGTATTAGTACCCAAAGAAACAGAAAAAGAAATACATATTTCTTTCACTGGTCCTGAGGATAAAGGGGTTTCCTCTGCCATCGGGACTTGCTCCGGCATTTTCTTCAAGTCTGATAGAATTTGTTGCTTTCGAGTCTGCTGTTCAACAATGTAAATACCAGAAGCCGCAGTGTTGTACGTTTCTACACAACAAGGAAACCTGTGAGTCGTCTGGGGCCTTGGGTAAACCCTACTAAACAAAACAATGGCCCTTAGACATGTGAATACAACAATGCTAACTACCAAATGGTTATTTGTTCCAAGTAATAATCAAAAATTATTCTTTATAAAAGCATTGTAATAGAAGCAGCGGGTGTGAGCGAAAAAACGTGTTTGGTGTTTTCTCATAGGTGTTATACACACATGGCAATAGTGATCCAAAGTGCAAATCTAAAAACAAGAATAGCACGGCCAGATCCTGGCTAGTCAACAATGTGGGAAAGGGTCTTCGATTTCAGTTGACGTTTCGATCCCGAAGGAGAAAACAGGGCTCTAGATATAACTGAGCCCGAGAATCATCCTGAAATAAAGAAAAGTTAGATCGTAAGGAAACCAGAAATAGCAACAACAACAGCAATCATATAGTTGTGATGCGCCTCTGCCCACCATCCACTTTCTCCCCTCTAGTCAGTGACATTCATGCCGAATCTTGTTTTGAAGGACATCCAAATCTTACAACAGAGGAAGGTCTTTACATCATATAATACATAAATGCTCAGCACTAGAAACAATAAAGCATGACACATCACTTATAATCAAGCCCGCAGACAAGGGTGGTGGTATAGACTTGCAACATAAGAAATCCTACAAATCTGGAATATATCACTAGTATAATATCATCGAACATTTTATGAGACGTGACAGGGATCCTACCACCGAGTTTCAAACAGAGATTAGGAGGTCAACATCAGACATGAGAGAGAAAGAGTATCTAGGCAAAAACGTCTTACTCAGATTCAGAAAAAAATAGATTCTTCCAAAAGGAATGGTTGCTCAGGGCTCAATAGGAATGGCACTAATACAACAAAGAGGGACCCTGAAGCAATGAATGGGAGGGGAAGGAGGTCAGGGAATAATCAAGACAAAAAACAGAAACCCATTCCCCCCACTAGCACAATAAATGTAGGCAATACGTCCATAAATTAAACTGTGTCCACAGACCAAGCAGAAAGAATTTTTTTTTTATTATTTTTTCACATTTTGTTTTATTTTTCTAAAAATGATGGTGTGCATATTACTGTAACTGAAGCGCCTCACTGTCTTGGTTATGTTGTATTTTCTCAATAATGTTGTATTTTTTGCTGTTGTTTTGATAGGTCTGAACGAACTTTAAACATTGTTTGGCTGCTTATTACAGTTCGGTTTACGCATATGATTGTTGTCTTTTTTCTATTGTGTTAAAGTCCATTTTATAATGTACCTGATGTATATGTACTAATTGAATATCAGTAGCATTTTTGCTACAACAGTTACAGTAATATGCACACCATCATTTTTAGAAAAATAAAACAAAATGTGAAAAAATAATTTAAAAAATTCTTTCTGCTTGGTCTGTGGACACAGTTTAATTTATGGACGTATTGCCTACATTTATTGTGCTAGTGGGGGGGAATGGGTTTCTGTTTTTTGTCTCAATAGGAATGGCACAATCAAACTTCCAATGAGTAGGCAAGTTTAACTCTTTGTGCTTCTCGAAAACATCTGTAAAACTATGGAACTGAGCTGGAATCTCTTGAAGGTTTATCACACAGATGTCTGGAGCAGAATTTGGCACCAATTGCTTGGGACTCCAGTAATCTTCAGAAGAGTAACGATTCTTACGACAGAACTGAGATGACAGGAAATTATTCTGGTTTCCCAATTAATATAAGGGCTATGGCGCGCCAACCATGAAATTCTGAATATGGCAGTATGATTAGGCGCGCAATAAGATAAAAACAGATGGTTTCCTGGAGTTATCTTCAAGGATGCTGTCAGTTCCTTTACTGGCCCTGACGTCAGGGTTGTTATGTCCACTATCTGAACCTGCTCAGGAGATTCTTATGTCATTTAGGGAATGTGTCATTTATTCGCCCAACTCTTATTCAAATATAGGCCACTGCTCCACAGTCAATGAGTGCCAGAATTCTTTCATTCTTTCTATCTGGCAATTCATCTAAAATAGGAAGTAAAAAAAAGTGGAACATGGTTAATTCCAAACATATCAATGAAACGGACTTGCTAAATTCCCATCTTTTTTCCCTTCCCAAAAGACGGTACTTTGAGCTTCTTGACATTTTCTGGGGGTGTACCAGACACACTTTCACTAAATGTTTGGGGGATCCATAATTCATGCACAAACAATGCTTCTGATGATGATCCTGCTCTGCTTCAGAAAGTGGTCCCTGGGCCACACCTGTTTGCATGGGGTCTTCAATAGATGAGCTCGATGGAACTTCTAAATGTGGGTTCTAAGCTCTGAACTGGGATCTGTGAACTGCTCATTGCAGAAGATGGGCAACTCCTTTGTCATTCTATCCTACGTTCTCAAATTCGATGCTCAACTTAAAAGGCTTGATCAACCAGTTAGGAAAAGATTCTGTCCTGGGCGAATGCATCAGTTTGTCCATAATCTCTAATTTAAGACCCTTGCAAAAATGGGTAAGCATGGCTCATTCTACCCAAGTAGTCTCAGCCACCACTTGATGGAACTGGGTTATATAGGTCAGCACATCTCGACTACCATGCTGATTATCATAGAGAGCCTCTTTATATTGGAGTAATGCGATAAATAGGGGTCTTCAGTGGTTACTAAAATGTCTGCCCAAGCTTATGCTGGCCCAGCCAAGGCACTGACAAGATACCCAACCTACGAAAATTTGCCATGATGAAAATGAAGAATACCGTCAAGGAATCCTGGAACTCCTTTAGCTTTTTAGGATCACCGGAATAATGAGAAGTGCTAGGTGGCACTACCAGAACAACTGTACCCCTGGCTGCTGGAGCTTGACGTAAGACTGCGTTTTCACTCTGCAGGGGCTGAAGTTCTTGTGCCTGTGTTGAATGGTCAGAGCCAGATCCTGAGTGTGGTTCTCTTTGTCTCTTCAAGACTGAAAAGCGGGTGTCGCAAACTGTCACTTGGTTGATGAGCTCTTGATTCTGATCCCAACTCTGGAGGATAAGAACTTCACCGACTTGGCCAGCTTGAAGTAGTGGCGACCCCTTCCAGTAGCCACAATGCTGCCGACTAGTGAATCCCCCTGTAGTTCGTGAAGAGGGGCTTCAGGATGGTAGAAACAGAGCGACAGACGAACCACCAGCACCTTGTAGGATGTTCCAGGAATAAGATAAGGAGAGTTGCAAAAGAGGAACAGGAGACAATAAGATGGCTTAAAGTCTTTGGATGACACAGAAAAAACTAGGAAGGAGGAAAACTTGCAAAATATAGGAGAAAAGAACAGCCAGGCGCGAGGAACAATGCAAATCCACTGCACAAAGTGTTGCAACGCAAGGAACCACTGAATTCCTTCCCCTTTTATAGAAAAAACCGACAGTAAGTTACATCAAGAACAGGTACTCCATCTTGGATTATGAATGAACCATGGATAGGGATTATGTGGTGGCCTTCTTGGAACGGATACCTATAAATCACAAGAAACCTTTGGACAGGAAGAGGTGAAGCATCAAGTTGGAAACTCTACCCCCCCCCCCCTCCTCAGTGCAAGGAGTAACGTCTCCAAGGGCAACACCAGTGGGCCAGCTGCTGTAACGGTCTGCTGGTCTCTCCCGCACCTTTCAAGTACGCAACCCACCTGACTGAGCAGGGCTTGGCAAGAGAGCTTTACACAGTGTGAATCGCGGAAGAAGTGTTACACTGAGATAATTTGGCCATTATGGAAACCTACTTGGATAGAAAGTAAAAAGAGATGGGAATAAAACATGTCAGTGGGATGTTTTTCTAGCGTAGACATTGTGAAAGAATGTAGATGGCTTAGGAATAGTGCCAACTGATCAGATCAGAGTTGGGTCCGTGGTCAGTTACATAGCTCTACCCATTAAAATGCTGCTCTAGTGCACAGGTTTGAGTCTGTCCTGTGACATTTTGAAAATAAAAGTGAATTCCTTTTTATAAAAATATATTTTCAGAAAATACATTTCAAGCATATCGGTAATGTAACTGACATCTAAACTGACAAACCAGATTTGAAACTATGGAGTAGCTTTTAAGTATAGAAATCTTGGGTAAAAAACTGCAAGCACCTGGTGGTGGCCAGTTTGATCTATAAGATAAAAATATGGGCTCCAATTAGAAACATTGTTGTTTACCTGCATGAATCCTACTGACTGTCTGAAGATGCATCGCCGATTACTGTTTCTAGTTTAAGTTTGACTAGGAAATTTTGAAATTTAGTACTACTTGGATTCATCATGAGGAGTTTTTCCTTTATATAATAATTATGAAAGTTTCTATTGACATGTTTATTTTTACACAACTCGAAAATAAACAGTGTGCTGGTCTTGGACTAAAGACTGCATATTATTTTTGTATCGTAGTTTGAAAAATAAATTAGGTCAATAATTTTAGCTTTTATGATAAGGAAATATTCACAAATCTATTTACAAAGAGATACTTTCAAATTATTATATTATAACTGATGTAGAGATCGCATTGTAACTTACATCTTCTCCATTGATATTCAGTATGTGAGACTGTGTGGGTACAAAAAGATACTGTGTCCTTATTGTATCCAAACATGAGCCCATGAGAATTAATTGCTTCCAGACCAGTAATTTAGACTGTTTGTTATGGGAGGCTTATTTTGTAGCTTTGTAGATCAGTTTTGCTCCATAAATCAAGTATGAAATCAAATGATTCCAGTGAAATCCGATTCAGATAAAGGAACACTGAAAGTATTGTTTTGAAACATCCAATTTAGGGGCCGATTTATATCTTGACGGTGTAGATACTCCATCACAAGATTATGGTCCGCCCACCAAATTTAAATGCAGGCAGACCTTAGGTTTAATCATATCTGTCTCTCCCGTCATTGAACCTCTCAGACGGCCCTACGGAGTAAGGGTTGTCAGAGGCAGACCTCTAATTCTGCCAACCTAATTTAGATAGGCGGAATTAGTGGTCAGTTTCCGCTGCCAGGAAAACCCTGGCAGTAAGGGGCAGTGAAAACTGCTAAATGCATCCCTCGCCATAGGAGATGTCTCCCATAGCAAGGAGCAAAAAGAACAATTGATAGACAGAATGCAGAACAATATCATACATTCACCCCAGTACAGAGATCTGGGCCTAAATCCATTGTTTTGCTCACCAGGCCATTCCAGTTTGAACCCAGCCATATGCAAATCAGGCGTGACCCTGCGACCGATGGGAACAGTCCAGTCCGAACTGCCAGGCCAGGTCCTCCCTGGACTGGAAACAAGCATCCTAGGACTGGTTTCAGGGTTTCACCCCTCAACAGCCAATATAGCTTGACTCCAGTGGCATGGAAAGCACGGGAACCACGTCTGGGCATACCCGTCCCACTCGGGGTGACAAATGCAAAAAGAACAATTGATGGACAGAATGCAGAACAATGTCATACATTCACCCTAGTACAGCGGTCTGGACCTACATCCATTGTTTTGTTTGCTTACCATGCCATTCCAGGTTGAACCCAGCCATATTCAAATCAGGCTTGACCCTGCGCCCAATGGGAACAGTCCAGCCCGAACTGTCAGACCAGATCCTCCCTGGACTGGAAACAAGCATCCTAGGACCGGTTTTGGGGTTTCACCCCTTATCAGCCTGGGTAGCTTGACTCCAGTGGCATGGAGAGCACGGGACCCACGTCTGGTCATACCCGTCCCACTCGGGGTGACAAATGCAAAAAAGAAAAATTGATGGACAGAATGCAGTAAAATGTCATTCATTTACCCCATTACAGAGATCTGGGCTGAAATCCATCATTTTTTTGCTCACCATGCCATTCCAGTTTGAACCCAGCCATATGCAAATCAGGCTTGACCCTGCGCCCAATGGGAACAGTCCAGCCTGACCTGCCAGGCCAGGTCCTCCCTGGACTGGAAACAAGCATCCTAGGACCGGTGTCGGGGTTTCACCCCTCATCAGCCAGGATAGCTTGACTCCAGTGGCATGGAGAGCACAGGACCCACGTCTGGGCATACCCGTCAAACTTTGGTGGTGTGGTGAGCAAAAGAATGATGGATTTAACCCAGATCGTTGTGACTGGGGGTGAATATTTGCATTGTCCAGCATTCCGTCTATCAATTTTTTCTTTTGCATATGTCGCCCTAAGTGGGAAGGGTATGCCCAGACGTGGGTCCCGTGCTCACTACACCACTGGATTCAAGCTACCCTGGATGATGAAAGGCAATACCCTGAAACCGGTCCCAGGATGCTTGTTTCCGGTCCAGGTACGACCTGGCTTGGCAGTTCAGGCTGGACTGTTCCTACAAGGAACAGGGTCAGGACTGATCTGCATATGGCTGGGTCCAAACTGGGGTGGTGTGGTGAGCAAAAGAATGATGGATTTAACCCAGATCATTGTTACTGGGGGTGAATGTTAGAATTGTCCAGCATTCCGTCCATCAATTGTTTTTTTTGCATATGTCTCCCATAGCAAGGAGAGCATTTTATTTTTTATTTTCAAAAAATGAAAATCCCACTTTGGGATTTTGTTTTTGTGTAAAAAGAAAATAAGAAAACAGTTGAGTGCACGGCTCCGTCATTTTGGCAGAGCTGTGCACCAACTGTAAACAGTATTGGCAAGAACTGCCATAACAACGGTTCCTGCCAATGCTCCAGCACTGTTAGCACGTATCCTGTGGGTTATGGTGCTCCACCCTGCTCCATCCACTCCAAAAGGGTGAAAACTTGTCACCCTATAGTCCCGGGCCGGGGGCAAGATGTACCGTTTGCTACTTGGTGATGCAGTATGCTGCATGAATCGTGGGACTGGAGGGTGCAGCCTAGTGTGCCTCAGAGGCCCCGAGGTGACAGGGGTCATGGGTGAGGCGGAGGCTCCTGAGCCTTGCTGGCGCCCCCCCCCACACACCCCATCACCTCTCCTCATCTTCACTCCAGACCGATGAAGACTATTCCTTCTCCAGCGGCTTTCCAGCCGGCCGGCCGTACCCACCTTGAACCTCGCAGCAGCGTAAGCCGTTAGGCCTTGAGGTTCATGGCCTGATTGAAACTCGATTGGGGGAGTGCTGTGTGTTCCGTATCGTCACCCACCTTACCTAGTGTCCCTTGCAGCCCAGTGTTGGGCCATGCGGCTGCCTCACTCGACAGGTATGACCGCTTGCGGGGGCCTGGCGTGTGAGACTGGGGCATGGAGCTGGTGTTGCCACTCCTACTGGCGTCCCTTGGCTTTGTGGGGGCGCAAAGCTGCTGGACTTCCCTTTACTCTGCCCCCTTCCAAGGTTCTGTGAGGAGGTTGGATCCTTCGACCTCCCCCTCCCCCCCCCACGGTACAGCCTACGGAAGTCTGTGTCATGTGAGCACATTGCTGGCAGTCCTATAATGTTCTGCAGGTCCCTCTTAGAGCTACTTCCAGTTTCTCCATGATGCCTCAGGGCCATTGACGCTCCACATTATACTTTCTGTCAGCGTAGTCACCCTGCTGTTCTCCCTCGCCGTTTCAAATCATGCTGTGAGACCCTTCTGCTTCCTAATCAGCTCATTGTCCACTGGGGTTGGGCCTGCCCCGTCTCTGTAGCCTCACCACTGTTCACTGCAACTACGTTGGCTGGTAGGATTGGAGCTATCCCCACACTGTGGCCCCTGCTGGTTGCTGCCGCTCCTATTTGTGCCTCTGCCTGTGAGCCCTCTTCTCCCACCTATGGGCCTGGAGGTGTTCTTGGCCTACCTACAGCTTCTAACCAGCTCCCCAAGTATAAGGTGCCCACTATACCAAACTTCTTTATTTCGGTTTAACAAACCATAAAAGAAGCAACCATACAAATCATGAGTGTGTCATTTTAGGTTGAAAGAGCATTCCGGAAAGCAAATGTACAAATGGGGAATAAAAACGCTCAATTTGACACAATGAAATGACAATGACATCATATGAGTGAAACAATTCCACACGATTCATGACTTCGGTCTCTCTAACATGATTATGGAAATAAAGTGCAAGTGCATCATCGAGATTTGTGCAAATCCATTTCCAGGTTGGTAGCCCGCACATTAAGCAGAAAAAAGGGGGGGATTGCCCCTAGTTTCAGAACAAGGCTCTAGCACTAGTCACAAGACATAATAAAATACAACGATAAAAACAATTATTTAAGAATTATAAAATAGCAGTATTAACTGGTCAATGTAATCTTGATTGGTCAGCATAATCTATTTTAACTGTTCATACCAATCGGCCCTGGCAGCTGTGCCCTCCTTTTAATCGCCCAAAAATAGCCCAGGAATTTCGCAGTGGCAGAGGCGAAAAGGGGTCTAGCATCTGATTTTAGTATCCGTAGGGCATCTTTAGAGCTTCGTGTCCCTAATTGTCTGCACACAGGAGCTAACCATTTGCTTCTTGGCTTGGAGTATGCTTTACAGGCAAATGGTACATGCCTGATAGTTTCATGTGGACATGGGCAAGAAGGACAGCCCTTGGGTTGAAGTTTATTGTTCTGCCAGGAATTAGTAAAAGCATTAATTGGTAAGCTGCCATGTCTGAACTGTGTATACAGCTTCCTATCGGCTGGCATCTTAATGATGTCAAGGTAACTTTCTAAATAACAATTTGATTTCAGATCAATGAAAGCATCTGTTAGGCTGCCAGGTTGACTTTTCCGAAGGTTTTTCTCTTTGACCCAAGCCCAATAACAGATGTTTTACTTGACTTCTTGAGTATGAAGGGGATGGCTGATAGCCTGAGTTGGCTAACCAATTCTAGACCATAGGGCGTTTACATGTTTAATCCAACCAATTTTATTAGCGGTGTCCCAAGTAGGAGACCTCGCAAAAAGCAGCTACATAGTGTGCCAAATCAGGAGTGGAGGCCAATCTATGCCAAAACAACAGTGGGCAGAGCCTCGCTTGATCGTTGATGGACTTGACACCCATATCAAGCTTAAGAGGGAGAAGGGGTGTACTAAGGGGAGGGATATCAGGCTCCTAAGGAACTCGTGCCCACTAATCCTACTGCTATTTCGCCTGTGGTACACCAGGAGATCCATTTGACATGGGCCGTGGGAACCCCAAACCGTGCAAACCTACCTTTGACTGCGCAAAGGCAAGGGGGAGGTCCAGCTCCCTGTCAGATGGGCACAGCGCACCGCAGTTCCCTGACCCCCCCCCCAGAGGGTTCTGCGGCCATAATTGCAGAACTCCGGGCTGGTTTCTACGCCATTGACACCCATTTTGACAACCTGGCCGCGTGGCTGGACTGCATGGCGGAGCACCTGGAGCTCCATAGCACTCGTCTTGATGCAGTGGAGGAAAGTATCTCTGGCATGGATGACAGCACGACCTCCCTCACTCGGCGTTTGGAGAAAACGGAGCATCTCCTGAAAACAGTAGCTATTAAAAACGAGGACCTTGAAGCCAGCACATGCCAGAGCAACATTCGCATAGTTGGCCCAGGGAAATCCACAAATATGGGGCGTCCTGACCATTTTGTAGAAAACCTGTTCACCAAACTACTTGGCTCCCAGCACTTTACGTCTACATTCGTCGTCGGAAGAGCCCACAGATAGCTGGGTCCCCATCCACCTCCAGGCACCTCCCCTTGCCCCATTGGGGCTGCCCTTTTAAATTACAGAGACCGTAATATAATACTATACTTTGCCTAGCCCTTGAACATGGTCCATTGCAGTATCAGGGCACCACGATCTCTATTTACTCTGACTTTACACTTGCTGCACAGGAGGCGAGGCGGAAGTTCAACGCAAAAGCTCAACTTTGCAAGCATGGACTCAAGTATGGTATGTTGTATCCAGCTAGGCTCTGGGTGATTGTAGATGGCAAGGCCCTTTTTTTGGTACCCCGGCAGAGGTGCTCTCTTTTTACAATCAACTGGGACCTAATAGACCTTCCTCGTCCTGCACTACATTGGAACGTTCCTCTTCGGACCTCCAGGTTTCAGCTAGCACCAACCTTTTCCCCCCCCTGGCTGAATTGCTCAGTGGCCTCTTCGCATTTCCTACCATTTATCATTTGTTCTGAGGGCTGACTAATGCTGTAACTCACCAATACCATATTATGCCTCAATGTCCGTTCGACCTGTAACTCTAAATTCTTTTGTTTAAGCACAAGTTATTACTTTCCATTATGGGCATTGATTGCCGTAGCAATATGTCTCATATGTTTGGGTTTATGTTTGTTGTTTGGGTGTCTCTGGGATTCACTGGATCTCTAATGCCCAGTGTGGGTGGGGGAGGGAGTCATTGCTAGTTTTTGTGGGTATTGTTTTCTGTTACCTTTGTTTCTTTAAATATGTTGGACGAGACCACTCATGGCTTCACATGTACGACTTGACCTCCACAACCGTTCCCTTTGCATTGACAATGAAAGGTGATAGACTACCAGCAGAACTCACGTTCCTTATGTGGAATATTCATGGCCTTAACAATCCAAGAAAGGGTAAACAGGTATTATCATATCTCAGTTGACATGGTGTTTAGGTGGCATGCATACAGGAAACTCATCTCCCTCCCCAATCTTCTCCTGCGTTTGCAGCATCCTGAGGGCCCCAGTTATAGCACGTATTCCTGTGGGGTGTGCATACTCCTTCACAGAAGTCTTCTGCTTAGCCATCATACCACTATCGCAGACAAACATGGGCATTATGTCCTTGTTGTCGGGACTTTGCTGATGAGAAGGGTCCTCTCGAATGTTTAGGCCCCTTATGTGGACGATCCTTCCAGAAGCTGTCAGCCGTCCTCGGCCTATTTGACACAGACACCATATTGTTGGGTGTGGATCTGACTTGAATTGTTGACCCCTTATTAGACACGACCAGTGCATATTCTGGTGGTAAACCGCTTTTGTTACATGTTCTCTGGGACATTCTTGATTCACATACTCTCAAAGATGCTTAGCATCTCCATCACCTCTATACACCAGGATACACTTTCTACTCTGCATCTCATCCAGTGTGGACATGGCTAGACTACTGGTATTTATCCTATTTATCCAATAGTGCTGGTCCGTGGCTTAAGGATGTACATATATAATCATGTACACTGTCTGACCATGTGCCAGTTAAACTGCTACTTACCCTCCCCTATGGTGGGGGCTGGTAGAGGCGGAGGTCCTTCCCCACTACTGCTTTGTTGGATGCAATTTTTCATTCAGAACTATGCAACCCATCCTCAAATTTTTCTAAATTAACTTGGGCTCCTTGGGTAGGCATGCCATCTTTATGGGATGCCTTTAAGGCATATATTTATCGGATCTGCATTTCAAAACATGCAGATGTGCTACGAGACATTCGCGACAGTTAGGCATGGATAGTGGCCTAATTTGTTGAAATCTACAAGTATAACTCTCCCCATTCTAAGTCCTCTTCCCTACACAGACGGTTGATTATCATTGCGGAGTTCCAGGACCTTGCCGTTAGGGAGGCCGCTTATCTCGGCAAATACTCTGTGGCTTGTAAATATGGCAAGGGTGAGTGCCCTGGTCTCACTTTGGATTGCCTCCTACGCCCCAATCTGGGTCACAAGTGCATTACTGAACTTCATCTGGACATCTGCGCCTGGGTTACTGCTAATGAAGACATTCGCCCAGAATTATGTCATATTATAAGACTCTATACACTTCACGCTCAGATCTTGACAAAACATTGCATGCGTCCTATTTTGAGGAAATAGCCATGGTTTGACTCAACACCGGGCAATCCCAATTTTTGAGTCAACTCTTCACTGCTGAAGAAATCACCCAGGTGATCGACTCCCTTGATGGCTCTAAGGTGCTGAGCCTTGATGACTACACCAGTGCCTTTTACAAGGCATACAAGGGTATACTCGTCCCTCATCTACTGGATGTTTATGCTGAAGTCCTAGACAAAGGGATCCTCCCATCCACTGTGCGAGAAGCGGTGATCTCTTTACTGCTTAAACCAGGTAAAGACCCTAAATTCTGTGCACCCTGTAGGCCACTTCTTTCCTTACTCAATTTTGACAATAAGATCTTAACCAAAGCAGTGGCCACCAGATTATTGTTGCTGCTTGAACAAATCATCTCCCCCATCCACTCAGGATTTGTTCCCCATTGGTCTACCTCATTCAACTTGCTCTCCGTATTCTACATTTTAAATAGGGTCTCCCCAGAAATACCCACTGTGGTTGCCCTTCTCGATGCGGAGAAGGCTTTTGATTCTTTCGAATGGCCCTTTCTCCATGCCACGCTGTGGTGCCTTGGGATTCCAGCTGGATTTACCACCCTCATATCTCTCCTATATTCAGACTCTACAGTCCACATATGGGTAAATGTCTCTCTTTCTGAGCCCTTTGCCATATCCAGAGGCACCAGACAGGAGTGTCCTCTTTCGTCCCTGCTGTTCATTATAGCTATGGACACTATGGCCCGCCACCTCCAAGAACATCACATGCACCATGGCCTACATTTTAACCTAGATGACTCCTCATTGCGATGTACGCAGACGACATTTTATTATTTGTTCCGTATCCCTCTGTCAATTTAGCCCCCTTGATGCAATAAATCATTAGTAGACTTTCTGGTCTGCACTTTAAGTGGGTGAAGTCCGAGGTCTTTCCCCTTACAGACGTCACTGGGCTTTCACCTTGCGAGTATCCCCTTAAATGGTGCACAGTCTCTACCAAATATATGGGTGTTATTTTACATAGGGACAAAGTATAAGTGACTTGTCTTAACTACGGCCCCACCATCAACAGACTTGCAGTCCAAATCGAGCGCTGGATTCGGCTTCTTCTCTCCATGGCAGGTTGTATTGCCATTATTAAAATAGTTTGGCCCCCCCTGTATTTTGTTTTAAATATACCCATTCCATTGACTAATTAATTCTTTGCCACCTTGTGTAGCCTCCTTCTGAAACTGATCTGGGCAGGTCGCAGGCCCTGGATCACCTGGAATACTCTTATCCTCCCATATGACCGGGTGGGTTCACAGTCACAGATACCACTGGTATCATCCAGATGCCCCTTTTACCTTATGCTGAACCTGAACGAGACTTGGCAGACCCGACAACGCTAGCAACTCAGTTGCCTCATGGTCTCAAGCTAGACCCTTTGGATATCAAGACCTTTTCTACAACATGCTGGGCATGGCGAAAACTTACTAAGGTCTGGGGCTGTGTTTTTTTTATATTTTCCTGAACTTCCTATCTCACAAAATCCATGGCTGCCTTTGACCCTCGAAAAACTTGTTCAATGCACACTAACAAGACACAACCTCCACACACTGGGTGAGTTATTCCCAGACGGCTATATGCTATCCCATTCGGTGGACGCTAGATTTGCTGATGCCACATACATGGATACGTTGTATTTTACCCGCTGCTTGGGACATTATGCTTCCACATCCTCTCTGACCCTCTTGCCCCCGATGACTTCCCTCCCCCTCTTTGTTAGTAAGCGATTCTTAGGGAACTTATATGGTGACTAAACTCTACAGTGCATGCGTGCCCATCAGACGTGCCCATGACAGCAAGATTCAACAGCAGTGGGAAAAAGATCTGGGCCACCCTACATCTGACAAGGACTGGTCCTATTCTGCGCAAAGATTAAACTGATCTGCTCTAATCACCGCCACAAGCTACTTTACTTTCGAGTTTTGCACAAATCCTACACTACCCCTGCTGGTCTAGCCCAACTCAACCCCTCAAGGTCATCCCTGTGTCCAAAGTGCAGCAGATTTCCGGAGTCAGACTTGACTTGGACCTGTCCACACACTGTCATGTTTTGGTCTGATGTATTCACTATCCTTTCCCGCATGAATCACTCTCGAACCCTCTCCCCTAATGGCGCTTCTTGGTAATATGGTGCTCATCCCTAAAAGCATCCGCAGATTCACAGCAATCGCTTTGCTGCTAGTGAAGAGATAGATCACACTTCACTGGGGAAGTGGGATATGCCCTACCACTAAGGCCTGGCTTCGGAGCATGACTTACTGTGACCTGACCAGTAAAGTATTTGCCACGTAACAACCCCCCACCCTTAGACCCAAAGATATTTGGCAACCCCTCTGAACTTATTTACTCTCACTGGAGCCAGACACCTAGAGCTCAACTCCTCCTTCTCCCCCAGATGCAGCCTCCTCATATTCCATCAGTCAAGACACAACTACATAGGGCCTCTCACTCCCTCTGTCACTGTCTATATCGATGATCGCACCACCTTGTGATTGATGCACTGTAGACAGGGAGATTTCTGTGCTCAACAAATTCGCCCTGAACGTGGATGACCCCAACTTCTTCCATGCAATGCAAGATTTGGTGGCATAATAGGCGGATATGCCCCTGTTCTGGTTGGGAGACAGATGAGGCGCTTTACAGACTTCCACCCAAGGAGGGGGCCAAGCCTTAAATGACCAGAGCCCTCTGGGTGGTGATGGACAACCTAGGGCTAATTTACGCGTGGCGGACACTTCACCCACAGCAGACAATGTACACTTGCTGCTCCCCAATGCACACCACCCACAGCAGGCTAGATAGGTTATTGATAGGGGAGGGAGACCCCTTTATCAGAGTGCATCACAGTAACCCCATAGCCAGCTTCCTCAGATCCTCTCGGATCACTCTCTGGCGCTTTAAACATTGCGATGAGGTGGCCTTGAGGAACAGAAAGCCCTTTGGAGATTACCAGTGGAGGTTTTGCCTGATACGGTAGGGAGAAAAGTCTTGTCATATGTGCTGACTAAATACATTGGGTCCAACTTGGGTTCCACGGCGAACACAGCGACGGAATGGGAGGCGATGAAGGTAGTGCTGTGCATGAGTGCCTAGGGCTGACATGCGGGGTACAGCATTAGTTGCAGGCGGACCTATTGGAAGCAGAGGCAAAGCTGGCAGTGCTGCAGGAGAGAGACCTGGCTGATCGAGTAACCTGGTGGGTGGAGGCAGATATGCGACAGCGCATAGCTGACACATGAGACAGGCTGGACAGGTACACCCTGCGGCGTTATAAGCTACAATTGCATAGGGAGAGTGATAAGCCGGGGAGACTACTGGCCTGGATCATACATAGCGAGATTACAAACTCCCCGGTCACACACTTGGTGACCCCCGGGGGAGATACAGTGACTCCTCGCGTGGGCATAGACTCCGGGTAGGGATGTTCCTGGAGGAGTTCTACCAGGAGTTTTTGGCAGTGGTTACATAGGGCCTCTTGGAGGTTTCTCTAGAAGCAAAAGAGAAGGTTTTTTTTGCATCCTTCCATGAGGGAGGGGGAGATTTGCAAGTTGCCCTAGCCGGACAAGGATTGAAGTGACCCGACGGCTTATAGGCCGTTAACAATGATACATTCCGATGTCAAGGTCTTGAACAAACTTTTGGCTAACCGATAGATCCCTTGATGAAAGGCTCTGTACACGAGGACCAATGCTGGTTTATCCTCGGCATAGCATATGAATCAATCTCAGACAACTGATATATGTATTACATCAGGTTGAAGGCAGCACTGAAGAAATGGCTCAGGTTTCAATAGACCTGGAGAAGTCTTTCGACACGGTCGATTGGGGTTATCTGCTAAGAATCAAGGGGCTTCGGCCCCAGTTCTGGGCCTGGGTCATGGCGCTTCATGCCAAGCCAAGTGCCAGAGTCCGGGTGGGACGATGCAGGTCTGAGAGGTGGGAACTGAGTAGAAGGACACAGCAGGGATGTCCTCTCTCCCCACTCTTGTTCACTCTTGCGATGGAGCCCCTGGTGGTGTGGGCTTGAGGGAGCTGCACGACTGGGGCATAGTTCTGGGGGAAATGCAATGTATTTTATCACTTGATGCTGATAATGCTCTGTTTTTCTCAGGGCCTTTGGAGAACCCCTAGGAATCCTGCAACGGTTGCTAGATGATTTCGGGGCCATTTCGAGGTTACAGATCAACTGCAATAAGTTGTTATTGTTTCCTCTTGCATTGTTGGTGGGGACACCAGTGGGACATCTACCCGACATCTAGCTTACGTTGGGAATTGGAGGGCATAATGGTGGCACACTCCCAGGAAAAGCAGCGTCACCTTAATGTGGGATGGCTGACTAACTCATTGGTCACCTTCTGGAACACACTGCCCTTGTCACTGATGGGCAGGGTAGCGATCTCCAACATGGTGCTCCTGCCGCATTGCCTGTATGTCATACAGAATTCCCCTTGTCCACAGCCCTCCTTGGTGTTCAGGAAATCGGACTCTATTCTGATTTTGCTTATCTGGGCTGGTAAATGCAGCAGGATGGCCTTGACCACCCTGACACGTTGTTACCAGGAGGAAGGACTAGAAGTACAGCGCCTGGAATTCTGAAATTGCGCTGTGCAAATGCAACATGCGGCTTGCTAGCTTGGAGGGGTGGAAATAGCTATGAGAAACGTATGCTAGCAGGAGTGATGGACATAGCGGATCTCCCAGCATTGTTGGTGGAGGTTGAAGGTGTGCCATCCTGCTCACCATACGTGATCCAACAAACTGCACACATATGGCAGAAACTTGTGAAGATTGTACTTCCACACACAACTTCACTTCAGGGCTCCCTCCCCTCACAGTTTTGTCTACTGAGCAATATAAACAGGCCCAAAGGGCGCAAGATGGCATATAAATATCTCCAGCTCGTGCTAGTTCTTGCCCGTGGGAAACAAGAGAAAGTAGAGGATGATGTGCATGCATGGAGGGCCCAGGGAGACGGATTTGTGACTCAAGGAGATCAATCAATCAATCAATCATAGCATTTGTAAAGCGCACTACATACCCGTGAGGGTCTCAAGGCACTCGGGGGGAATGCTGCTACTGTTCGAAGAGCCAGGTCTTGAGGAGTCTCCTGAAGGTTAGAAGGTCTTCGGTCTGCCGTAGGCGGATAGGGAGGGTGTTCCACGTCTTGGCAGCGAGGTGGAAGAATGATCTGCCGCCAGCGGTCACTCTTCGGATGTGGGGGACGGTGGCGAGGGCGTGGTCAGCGGAGCTGGCAGGCAGGGGTGTAGAGGCCGAGTCATCTGTTGAGGTATGCTGGTCCGGTGTAGTGGAGTGCCTTGTGTGCGTGGGTGAGGAGCTTGAAGGTTATCCTCTTGTTGATGGGGAGCCAGTGCAGGTCTTTCAGGTGGGGTGTAATGTGGCTGCGGCGGGGGATTTTTAGGATCAGGCGTGCCGAGGTGTTCTGGATGCGCTGGAGTCGTTTCAGGAGTTTGGCCGGGGCTCCTGCGTAGAGTGCATTGCCGTAGTCCAGTCTACTGCTGACGAGGGCCTGGGTGACCGTCCTAGTTTCGGTGGGGATCCACTTGAAGATCCTGCGAAGCATGCGGAGGGTGTTGAAGCAGGAGGAAGAGACGCCGTTGACCTGCTTTGTCATGGAGAGTGTGGAGTCGAGGATGATCCCAAGGTTTCGTGCGTGGTTGGTGGGTGTAGGGGGTGCTCCTAGTGCCGTCGGCCACCAGGAGTCGTCCCAGGCTGAGGTGGTGGAGCCGAGGATGAGGACCTCCGTCTTGTCCGAATTCAGCTTCAGTCGGCTGTTCCTCATCCAGTCGGCGACGGCCTTCATTCCTTTGTGGTGGTATTCTTCCATATCCTACTGATATGGAAGACTAAAGCCCCGAGCAGGATGGGGCTGGAGGGGTGCATCATGGCTGGTAGATGTTTTTGCTATGCATAGATTGATAGACTAGCCATATGTGGGTAGCTGCTGTCAACTATAGTGATGTGATTCTGTACTCTTCTCGATACACTGCATAATGTGTCGACTGTTAAATGCTGCAATGTTGTCTCACTTGAAAGTTATAAGTAAAGGGGTTAAAAAAAACAGCACTAATGCATGTCATTAAAAACGAGAATATTATGAACATTTCTAACATAGTTGGAATGTCATTTAGCACCCTAAAGACGTCTTCTACGCGCTATAATATGAGAGAATGGAGTAGCTTAACTTCCATTTACAGTTTCTTGGGATTTAGCGCACCGCATACCTGCTTACAGCAAGAATCTGTCATTATCAGAAAGCCGGAAGAGAGTGCTCCCTCGAATGGAAAACACACATCAACTTGGCTCAGCTCCTTTCCTCTCTGAGAGGGCTCAGTTTCAGCTCTCAGCATAGGAATGGATGCTGCGGTAGTACAACCGCCTCGGTCAGGATCTCTGGCAGAATCTGGTGCAATAATCTGGGGTGAAAGACCTGTCTGACTCAGTGGCCATTTCACGGGGCTTTTATGGTATTGGCCACTGACCTTTTAACTTGGGAATTTTGGAGCATTTCCATTAAAATCCGGATATAATCTGCATGCACCAAATGATGGTCTTAGACAAACAAGTATGACAAAAGTACATCAATTAAGGCTACATTATTATGTTATATTTGCTATCTGACCTTGAAATATAGATAACACTGATGTTGCATTAGGAGGTTTCTCAAGGCCTGCATGATTGGACACTTTCAAAGGTTTTTCAAAAGATAAGGGGCGATGGTATCTAGGTCAAAGGTAAACAGACCAATGATGGAGCAGAAAGTAGAGTCTGGCCTTTGCCTCTTTACGGCAGCATGTAAGTAGAACTTTACTGAGAAAACCAACTTTTTTATGTGGTGTGTGTAGTTTTTGAGAAACTTGCCTTTGAAATATCTGTGGGGCCGGCAATGCAGACTTAAAATTTAGCGATATCGCTACAGTTTAAACTCTGAAAGGACAGGGTGAAGGCCATGTGCGATAGAGCGTTGGGCATGGTTGTGCAAACAAACAACTGAATGCAATACTTCTTAAATAAAATATATTCACTGAATAAACTGGCACATTTACCCTTGGTACACAGCTTTTGTTCTTCACATGCCTTCAGCAAAGGAGTGTACTGGACATGACTGGGGTGTCATTTATGGTGTATGTTGTTCCCTAAACCGTACCTAACATTTACCATTTGTTTTTTTTAGTGAAAATATATATACATATATATATACCTGTGTGTAAATATACACATGTATGTATATGAACACATTAATATGTATAATATATATGTGTTTATACACGCATATATATGTGTATAATATATGCATGTGTAAAAATGCATATATATGCTTGTGTATATATATATATATATATATAAATATATATATATACACACACACACACACACACACACACACACACATATATATATGTCGCCACTAGGTAGTTATAGTTGGGTCAGCTGTTCCTTAGGAAAATCGTTGTTTGTGTTGCTAATAAGTTTGGCACTGTCTGAGGAATTTCCACAACACTTTAAAAAAGGTGCTAGTAAGTTTCAGGGTGATCTGTCAAACGAGGGCCAGGTAAAAAGTGGGTCTTAAAACACAAACTCCCCATGGATTTTCCATAGACCTTTTTAAGATGGGCTACAGCAAAAACTGCTGAACAGAATCACACCAAATTAGGCAGAACACTAGATTTTAGTCCACAGAGTGTGCTTTCTGTGATTTGGGGTAAACCCTTTCAGTACTTTTTGAGAAATTAAGTTTGAAAAATAATTGTATATCTGGATGGTAGAGTCCATGAGAGACTCTTGCGGGAGTGCCAATTTCAAAATAGAGCATTCTAATTGGCCCAACGAGCTTTCTTTCCCTTGGGCCTTCTTGCTACTGTGAAGTCAGACTGATGCAGGAGCTCTGATTGTCTGCCAGAAGAACATGAGACTTGATGACCTGTCCTGAACATGTTTAAAAAATATATATAAACGGTCACAGTAGGGATATACTGACCCTCTAGGCTTCATGGGGGAGAACCAGAGGGACCCTCCCGGGGCCAAAACCAAAACAGCAAAATTAGCCCCATTCCCACTGAACTCCCACATTTGAGACGTCATCAGTGATGTTATAAATGGTGTCATAGAACTTGCCATGAGTGATGTAATATAGAGGTCACAAGCAGAGCATGGCGTGGGTGCAAGATTTAACTGGTGAATTTCTGTAGATTTCTTTTGTTTAAAACATTAATGTTGGGGGAGAGCGCTAGGTGGCGCTAGCCAAGATGGCCCGCCGAGGTGAAGCTCCGTGATGCTTGACCCCTCGCATCCGTTCTGACTCCGCCGTCGCTGTCCTGGGCGCACTCTGCTTCACGTCGCCTGACACGGAGCCGATGCCCTACCCTCGCTGAAACTCCTGGCCGATTTGGAGCCGCGGGGACTGAGATCTGCCGCCTGTGAGCGGCACCGCTGAAGAGGCGCGCACCCGGCCGGTTCCTCGGCGCCACACGAGGGGAGAAGGCCGCGACCCTGCCGGCGGCTGACCTGTGGCGGGAGGAGTCCGCGGAGAGGAGCCTCTGCCTGCAACGAACTACGGGTGAGTCGGGGGGGCGGCGGACCCTGAGCGCCTCCCCGGACCACCACCAGCTGAGAGGCCCTGATCGACGGGCGGATCGGCCCGGGCGGTGAGGGCCCACTCGTGGGACTGGACCCAGCTTCGCCGCTGCCCGCACCCGCTGCCTCATTGCAGTGTGGTAAATAATTTTCCTTTACCGGGACTTAATTTGATACGGAAACATAATAAAACAGCTCAGTAAAATGAGAGGCAGAATCCGTGGTATTAGAGGTTCGGAATGGGCTTTATTCCAATGAACGATTATAATCGGTTGCTCCAAGTTCCGTCACCACGAAGGTTCAGGAAGTGAAGTACATACATTATTGACATGAAATGACTTTTATAGATCATACATTACAATGAAGCGAATGCAATAGGCGTAACAATTGATAAGGAAAATGACGATTTGTCTGCGTAACCAAAAATGGGTGTAATAAGGAGTAAAAAGGAACATAATTGGTTATGATGTCATATATAGGTGGATCTATAAGATAATACTCGGCATAGATGCGCGCGCAGCAACATGACGTGTAATTGACGTGTAACTAGGGGGTGAAGGGGACTTGACATTTAGCTCTACATGTGGAGACGAAAAGTCTGGGGGGTCAAGTCAACCTAATCCCAAATCATATCTAACATCCTATGTTTAAAGAACTATGTTATCCACAAAAGAAGGACTCTCGGACAGAATCTATTCTATACTGACTGTGTGTGCGTGTACAAGCGTCTAAGTGTCTACACTAAATGCGAGGGGGTAGAGATATTCCATGGTAACAGGGCTATGAATTACTTGCATGAGGACAGAGAAGCCGGGCCTTTTGCTCGGTAGCTGGAAGAATGTTTACTTAAACTACTAGGCAGGAATGCATCGGCTGGGGGGAAGCAGATAACTTGAAGGTGAAATACAGTTCTTGGCAGAGAATAGGCTGATGTCAGGCTTCGTGAGCCGCGCAGAGAATGAGACAAAGTTCATGGTCACAGATGCAGGCTCAGACTGGAGCTTTCAGAGGCAGAAGGCAAGAAGAGTTTGATGACAGAATCGGGCCTACTTGCCCGGACTGTAAAATGGAATAAGTGAACCATATAAAGCCGGTGGCCTTTCATATTTAGGAATGGAATATCCGGCCTATTCATGGCGGATCTGACAGAGGACATGTTGACGGTGGGCGCACATGTATTTGCGTCTTCATAACTGGAACTGGAGGGAACATACATGTACTTGTGACATGCACATAGAACCGTTGGGGTCCAAGATAGGGGACATAACTGACCAGAAAAATCCATATTTCCACATTCCCTCCTTGTCCCCTACTTGCCCGTTAAGAGATATCAATCTTCATTAATCCATTGATCTGTTCATATAGTATCATTTGTTCTTCTTTCTTCTTCCGGGATCTTGAATGAAAATCTTGATGTGGAATGCACGATGTGGCACACAGACCACAAATCGCTGGTCCACATTGCAGGCATAAGCAGCAACTGAATAGTATGAGAAAGCCAATACCTAGGAAGGATAGAACTCTCCATCCCCAGGCTGATATCACACTCCAAAACCAACCGGACCAAGTCCAGGCGCCTGGATTCTGGTGTATCTGGCTTACAATCTTGTGAAGGCGAGTTATAGCTTTATATACAGATGGCGAATTTTCTGGTATGAATACGCAGCAGCTTGATCCGATGACCCTACAAGCTCCGCCCCTATCAGCCAGGATGACATCAAGGACAAGACGATTTTGAAGCACAACAATCCGCATAGCAGACTGCTCTTCTGTTAAATTGCCTAAGGCGGAAATAGTTTCATTCACTACTGCTTCAAGGGTTCTAGTTAATCTACGTATCAGCTTGCTATTAGTAACAGTACCTATATAGGGAAAGATGCCTTTATTGAAATCTACATACTTGTCCCATGCCGTCTCAGTATAATCGACAATTGGGAGATCTCTCCGCTCTCTATTGTGTACTAAATGAATATTTCTGTAATAATCAGGAGGAGCTAGGAAAACAGGTGGCAAAAGGAATGCAATGTAGCAGGTACCATCCCAATCTAGAGGTAGACGCATATATGCAGTCTGACCACATATAAAGTAGGAGTGGCGATAAGCTCTAAATGAAGATTTGCCTTGATCACTGAATTCTACTGTAGTAGTGCATTTACTATGGCCCATATGTATGGAACCAACTTTTCTTACACACAATTCACCTTTCGCTGGGAATACTGACATGGTGGGTAAGACTAGTTCAACTTCGGATACGACATTTAGAATCATGAGATTAGGTGTAAAACTACCTAATCCATATACTTCATTTTCTAGATCAGTTCCTGTTCTTTTGGGGCGACCCTCCTGGTCAGGGTAACAGACTTTGAATAAAACTAGGTTCAGATTTCCCCATACCCAATGATCTTGGTAAACTGCTGTGTCTGAGTCTATGGAATTGATTAAACTAAACCATGCTCCACAGGAGCCATTATGTGTAAATGGATGTGGAAAGAATGGCAGGACTCCTTCATAATTCTGATAGGGAGGGAGCCGGCCACACACCCAACAATTAGTTGCATTACTAGTCTGATGGGAATGATGTAACATACTAATGAAAGTGTTATTGCGCAGCGCGAGTCTATAAGACAATTCATGCGGAGGTAAGTCACTAAAAGAATGTTCAGCAGTAACATTGTAAACATTTCTGGCAATAGGGTAATATATGTGCAACAATATACTAGTAGTAATTATTAAAAGACTTAAGTAAAACAAGATTATTAATGTCATTATGCAATGGCTACGCAGTGATTTACAATACGCCTGTCGTTTCAACATTTTCCGCGACTGTCCATGATTCAGGTCTAGAGGATACATGTCAGAGACAAATTCAACCGCTTCACCTTGGAGAGGACTTAAACAATCAAATTGTCTGACGTTCTAGGCCTCAATTTTACTTTATAGAGTTCGGTTTTGGTCTTTTCAACCAAAGGAAGTTTTGAATCAGTCTGTGAGGGAGTGCAGGGCACAATGTCTATATCCGAGGATAGTCCATGAAATTTCTTGATATGACTTGAATGAATCCAGCCCTTGCGGCCCTCGATCTTCACGGCTGTCCTTGTGGTGAGCAGAACCAACTTGGGTGTCCTCCACCTGGGCTCCAGCTGAGTCTTTCGGTCGAAATTTCTCACAAATACGAGATCACCCGGAACTACGTCATGGGGTTTCACCTCAGTGTTGTCGGGAAAGGCTGCAGCTACCTGTGAACGACAAGATTGTAGTGCAGACATCAAGGAAGCCAAGTAATCTGTCAGCATATTACAGTCAATATCAGTTATCTTGCGTGGTATAGGCGTCCCCCACATATTTGGTGGTCTGCCGAAGATCACCTCATACGGGGATAGCCCTGTTCGAGAATGTGCGACCATTCTTGTGAAAAAGAGTGCAACTGGTAGTGCTACTACCCAGTCGACACCTTTCTCCCTGCATATTTTGGACAATCTAATTTTCAGTGTTTGATTATGTCTTTCTACGAGACCTGCTGCTTCGGGGTGTCGGACACAGTGGAATTTCCACTGATATCCTAACAGAAGTGAAACATGTTTCATTAATTCGGATGAAAACGGCTGGCCGTTATCTGAGTGAACAACACGTGGTAAACCGTATCGTGGGAAGAATTCTCGAACCAACTGTTTGGCAGTAGTCGGGGCAGTGTAATCTGAAACCGGGTATGCCTCCGTCCAACGGGACAGAGCGCAGACAACTACGAGAACATATTTGAATCCTCGACATCGTTCCATCTGGATATAATCCATCTGGAGCACTTCAAAAGGGTGATTAGGAGGATGGAATCCACCCTGTTCTACGGGAACACTTTTTCCTGGGTTGAACTGACAACAGATCATACAGGTACGGACCTTTTGTTTGGCTGCAGCTCGTAAATGCTTGTTGAACCAAATATGTTGAATGCTGTCTAGCATAGCTTTCTCTCCTAGATGGGCTGGACTATGGATAGTGTTAATAATGACTTGGACCATTGAATCAGGGAGGAACCACACAGATTTTTCCTTCGTCATCCATCCTTGGTCCGTTTGGATCCCTCCTAATTCAGTCCATTTCTTTATTTCATCTGGTGTAGCATGTGTCTGTATGTCAATTACGTCAAGAGTAGGATCTTTAACTGTCATACAATGTGTCGGCATCGGGACTATTGTCTTTGTCATGTCGGATGTTTGTGTTTGAGCAGTCTGTTTAGCTGTTCTGTCAGCTAAATCATTGCCTTGGGAAATGATATCAGTAACCTTCGTATGAGCCTTACATTTCATAATTGATATTGCAGTAGGTAGATGTATTGCATCTAATAAGGCATGAATGAGGGGTCCGTGTTGAATGTGGGCACCGTGGGAAGTTAAATAACCTCTCTCTCGCCACAGCACGCCGAAGTCATGTACAACTCCGAATGCATAACGTGAATCAGTGTATATGTTGACTTTTTTATTTGTGGCTTGAATACAGGCTTGTGTCAGAGCGATGAGCTCTGCGGCTTGAGCTGACAAGGTATTTATACGATTAGTTTCAATGACTTCAGTATCTGTTGTGACTGCGTAAGCAGCCACTAATTCTCCTGTATTTGTTCTCATACATGAACCATCTACATACAATGTCAGGTCTGGGTCTGACAATGGGACATCTGTTAGGTCTTGTCTGGGTTTCGTCGTTATAGTAATAACTTCAATACAGTCATGGGCTAGTGGGTCTGTTCCGGTTACTGGCAAAAGTGTGGCAGGATTCAATGTGTTACAGCGTCTGATTTCTATATGTGGCTGAAACAATGTAAGCTCGTACCCTGTAAGTCGCGCTATAGTCAAGTGTTGTGTTTGCGTTCTATTTACAAGAACCTCTACTGCATGTGGTACTTGAACTGTCAATGGATGTCCTAACACTATGGCATCGCTTTGTCTGATTGCTAAAGCTGTCGCTGCTACTGATTTTAGGCATGCAGGCAAAGCCTGAGCTACGGGATCTAATGTACTAGAAAAATAAGCACATGGTTTGTGTGCTCCTGCTTGTTCCTGTGTGAGTACTGACAAGGCAGTACCTCCGCGTTCTGTAACAAAGAGTGTAAACTGTTTTCTGTAACATGGCGTTGCTAAAACAGGTGCTTGACATAAAGCTTTCTTTAAGCTTTCAAAAGCTTGTGTATGTTCCTGAGTCCAAGGGAGAACAGTTGATGTGGCTGCCTCCTGTGTTGTCAACTGAATGAGTGGTTTTGCTAGAAATGCATACTGAGGGATCCACTGTCTACAATATGAAGTGAGGCCTATGAAAGCCCGCACCTCCTTTTGTGTCTTGGGTATTGGCATGTTAGCTATTAACTGAATGCGGTCTGGTGTAAGCTGCCTTCCCTCCTTGGACAGCGAGTGTCCAAGATAAATAACTCGCTGGACACAGAATTGCAGCTTAGAAGGGGACACCTTGTGCCCCTTTTCGGCTAGAAATTGTAAAACTGTCAGTGATGCTTTTTCACATTCCGGTTCACTTCTCGCGGTGATCAACAGATCATCGACGTATTGAAGCAAGGCAGTGTTAACTGGCATGTGGATACTGTCAAGTTCTCGTTTCAGTGCTTGGCTATAGATGCTGGGGCTTTCTGTAAATCCTTGAGGTGCGCGTGAGAATTTAAAGCTACGTCCATTTAAACTAAATCCGAACAAATATTGGCTTTCCGGATCTATTGGGACGCTGAAAAAGGCATTCTTGAGATCTATTACGGTAAAGAATGTCGCTTCGGAATCAATGGCTGTCAGTAATGACGAGATATCTGGGACCACAGGGAATTGTGGCACAATGCATTTGTTTAACTCGCGCAGATCAATAACTAATCTATAGACTGGCGGGGCCTTTGGATCTGTTCATTTAAGAATCGGAATTATCGGTGAATTACATACATTGGAGTCTGTTTCTACAACCACTCCTTGGGCAATGAGCTCGTCAATGATTTGTAGTAAAGCCACTACAGCATCTGGTGGTAACTTGTATTGTCGCATTCGTGGTAGTACCACTCCTGCCTTTAATGTGACTCGATATGGTGTAATATTCATGCATCCAACATCAGTAGGGCCTTGTGCCCATAGATGTGTGGGTAAAGTCTGTAATCGGGGATCCATGTCTCTAGACACATAATGACCTTTAAAATCACGTAAAAATAACCTCACTCCTTCCGGAGAACAACATATTATGGCTCCTAGAGCTTTCAACGTTTTTATTCCTAATAGATTTTCTGGACATGATTTAGTAAGCAACAAATCGGTAGTTCGGGTCAAAGGTCCTATCGTAAGTGGGAGAGGCTGTGACACTTCATTAACAATAGGCTTTCCTGAAAAACCAAGGGAAATATTCTGTGAGCCTGAGAGGGGTGCCCCTGGAACTTCACTACGTTTTATGGTTGTTCGACTTGCCCCTGTATCGAGTAAAAATTTTCTGTCTTGGCCTAATAATTCACTATGTACATAAGGTCCTTCTTGATCTACAGGGATCTCGATAAGGGGTAAGTCAACTTCCCTCTCTAGGCTAGTTCATGCGTATCTCTGATACTCAGGATATTCATACTGTGCGGTCTGATACATTTGTCGTGTTGTTGTCTGTGTGGCAGCAACAGGCAACGGTGGTGCAGCTGGCACAAACTGTATTGGCTGTTGTGCGGCTGGCATGGACTGGGCATGCTGCAGAGCTCCTTGTTCATTCTGATCTTGTCTGAGTGGCCGTGATCTTTCTTGTGTTTTACCTATGGCGATATTATGTTTTAAAACTGGACAGTCGTGTACGTAATGACCTGGCTTTTTACAATAATTACATGTCCCTTTTACAGGTCCTGCTGAATCACCGGAATGTGTCATACCCTTCTTATGTCCTTCAGCTGGAACTGTCTGGGAAACTAGCATTTTCATTTTCGTGTCTTTCATGCGTCTGTGTTCATGTTCTTGTTCCTCTCTAATTCTATTGTGATGGTATTGTAACATTTGTAACATTTGTGATGGAGTGTTACCTTGCCAGGTACTCTCGAATTTTAATACTCTATTCTTTACTTGGGGTAGAGCATTCTCGACTAATTTTGTTACAAACAGATGTGGGTATGATTCGCTACTTGCTTTTAGGCCACTATTTATACCAAAACATTTTTCAAATCGGGCATAGTAATCACTAGTGTCCTCATCTTGCTTCTGTTTACAGGCTGAAATTGTACCCCAATCTTCCTTTTTCGTAGTTAATAAACGTGGCAGTACCTGTACTAATAAACCTGGTAGTGCTTTAGTTTTATCCCCAAGTCCTGCTCCTGCAGTTCGGGCCTTTTCTTCCGCTTCTAACACTGACCATTCTATCTTTTGGTCTCCTACCTCCCACTCTTTTTCCTTGAGTTTTTCGTAAATGCCAGCAGGCATCAATACCTTCAGTATTGTCATAATGTCGGGATAGGTATACTCTCCCATGAGTAACATGTCTTTAATTTCTCGGTGAAAACCCGCTGGGTCTTTGTCATGACTGGGTACCACTTTCTTCATTTGTAACAATTCTATTTTCGATATGGGCGTATATACAAATACGCGTTTAAACTGATTGTCCTCGCCCTTTATTGGGTGCACTTCTCGTAAGGGATTCTGTCTATCCATGTAATACGTTGTTCTTTCCTTGGCGGGTAATGAGACACGATCTGGACATACAAAAAGAATATACTGCTTTCTTGATTCTAGAATTTCTTTAATTAATTTAGTACCTGAACCTCTCCATTTATTCGTAAGCAATTCAGTCAATATGTCAGGTAAGGGACCAGGATCTGAATGTTGACTCTGATATAGTATAATGAGTTGTTGAATCATATAAATCCCAGCTAACCTCTGTTCATCTGGGGTGAGATTCAAAAATGTGCGTACTACTGTATCATCACTATATTTTCCGGGACTGTCCACCCAATGGACAGCTGCCCTGGCTAAATCTTGTTCATCCATAGAATCGAGAAAATGATAACCCCTTCGTTCTCGGAGTAGTTTGTCGGCGGTTTGGAACGAATGCTCGTTAGACCTCATATGGACTACCGGTGTTGGGAAACTCCTGTTATTGTCTGGACATATCGGACGTATCGGGTCAATAGGACATCTATTACTATTACAAGATCTTCCTCTACCTACATAGGCTATAGTGTCTGACTGTCCTGTGGGCAGTCCTGATCCTTCCTCCTCGTTTTGCTCGAATTCATCTACCGCTAATCTTTCTTCGTGTAAGCGTCCTATTTCTTTACGGATCTTTCGGCACATGGCTATTATACAATTTTGTTTATCGTGTCTACCTTCTGATATATTCTGGCTCCATCTGGTAAGAATTTGCATTGCTTCCGGGTCTACCCCCGGTCGGTCTTCATTTCTGATCACACAATTTATGAGGAAACGTAACAGTTCCCCCTGTATCTCCACTTTCTGGTATTCCATAGCTCTGTTAATACATTCTGGATCTCGCCCTGTTTGGACAAAATGGTATATTTTATCTAGATGCGCAGTCATTCCTGGTAACTTCCCTAAATACACTGCGGCTCGTCTGATACGTAATGATGCTAGGGTCATTTCGTCCTCTTTTCCGGGCACAGGGTCATATCTACAATCTATCAGAAGTTCCTTAAGCGTACGGGCATTTATGAGTTTGGGTGTACGTGAATGTGCTGACTCTTGAAAAGTAAGTTTATTTACTCTGGGTGGCGTAGAAAAAATATTGGTAGCACCTCCCGTAGCCCCATCTGGGGTGTCGGATGTGAAAGGATTCGTTGAACGTGATACAGCAACCATAGGTGTGGACACAGCTATAGAAGCAGCTGTGGGAATAGATGTAGGAACAGATGTGCTTGCCGGAACTCGTTGCTGTAGAGATACGGGTACCGGATCTTGGCGTTGAACCTCCCTGATAGGTGGTCTATGTGGGGCGGAATTAGCATACTCGGGAGCTGCGTCATCTAAATATGAGGAAAGGAAAACATCTTCTGCGGTTCTAGGATGCCCCTTAGGATGTACCTTTATTGGGAATAACGGGGGTGGCAAGTCTTTCGGTATCTCTGGAGTAGCCTTAGGTAATCCTTCGGCCAGAAGAGGATACATACCATTCATAAGGGCATTCCTTTGTCTGTCTACTTGTTCTGATTTCACTCGGATACCTTCCTCAATTAATAGATTTTCTCGGACTTCATTAGAATTTTCTTTACTCTTCTCTTCCTGTCTACGTGCTTTTTCTGTTCGTCTATGTGATTCCTTACGCCATAATTCAATGGCATCTTTCTGTGACTGTCTGACTTTCCTTTTCCATAACTCTTCTTCTACTTTCATGATGCACTCTGCATCCCAAGTCCCCGCTGCGGGCCACCTCTGACTTTCTGGTAATTCCTTGGTGTAGTCTACCCATAAATCAAGAAATAATATAGCATCTAAGCCATGTTTATGATACATGAAGTACCCTGGAGTGTCCCTGGGAGGAATAGGAACGGCTTCTTCGAGTACCCCTTTTCTTGTAGTGATCTGTCTTAGTTTCGAAAAGAACGGCATATTGAGAACTGATCTGATACTTAATCTTGAACACACTTAATACAAAAGCACAATAATGAACAACCATTCATACCACAATATGCAGGACGTTTTTAAACACATTAAACATTAAACATTAAACCTTTAACTGAAACAACAATGATGATCGTCTGCATAACTAATCACCAAGCATAATTCTTGACAATAACTAGATACTTCGGAATACTTGATATACTGCTAAACAGTACAGATACACTGCTAAAACAGTGCAGACCGGATTTGTGTACCCAAACCCGTCTTGACCGGCACAACCTATGTGCACGTCAGAAATGCCTCCCCAGTAATGGTACTCACCGGGTAGCTTCGGAAACGGAAGGCCTCGGTAACTTGAACTTGAACCGGACTGGACTCGACTCGACTCGTTGGACACTGGACTCGACTTGGGACTTCGGAAACTGGTGGGCCTCTGTATACCTCGGATCTTGCTCTCTCAGCTAGGCTCTGGTCGGGATACTTCGCACTTCTCACCGCCTCGTCTGGGTGTTGATCGCAGTCTCAGTCGCCCCCGCTTGACCGGAGGGAGCTACAGGAAATCCTGCTGGTACGCGTTATTGTCCGTCCAGCTGTGGCAGGAGACCGGGCCTGCAACTCACCGCCGGCGCGTGAGATGAGAAAGTGTCCCTATTCGGGCGCCATTCATGTGGTAAATAATTTTCCTTTACCGGGACTTAATTTGATACGGAAACATAATAAAACAGCTCAGTAAAATGAGAGGCAGAATCCGTGGTATTAGAGGTTCGGAATGGGCTTTATTCCAATGAACGATTATAATCGGTTGCTCCAAGTTCCGTCACCACGAAGGTTCAGGAAGTGAAGTACATACATTATTGACATGAAATGACTTTTATAGATCATACATTACAATGAAGCGAATGCAATAGGCGTAACAATTGATAAGGAAAATGACGATTTGTCTGCGTAACCAAAAATGGGTGTAATAAGGAGTAAAAAGGAACATAATTGGTTATGATGTCATATATAGGTGGATCTATAAGATAATACTCGGCATAGATGCGCGCGCAGCAACATGACGTGTAATTGACGTGTAACTAGGGGGTGAAGGGGACTTGACATTTAGCTCTACATGTGGAGACGAAAAGTCTGGGGGGTCAAGTCAACCTAATCCCAAATCATATCTAACATCCTATGTTTAAAGAACTATGTTATCCACAAAAGAAGGACTCTCGGACAGAATCTATTCTATACTGACTGTGTGTGCGTGTACAAGCGTCTAAGTGTCTACACTAAATGCGAGGGGGTAGAGATATTCCATGGTAACAGGGCTATGAATTACTTGCATGAGGACAGGGAAGCCGGGCCTTTTGCTCGGTAGCTGGAAGAATGTTTACTTAAACTACTAGGCAGGAATGCATCGGCTGGGGGGAAGCAGATAACTTGAAGGTGAAATACAGTTCTTGGCAGAGAATAGGCTGATGTCAGGCTTCGTGAGCCGCGCAGAGAATGAGACAAAGTTCATGGTCACAGATGCAGGCTCAGACTGGAGCTTTCAGAGGCAGAAGGCAAGAAGAGTTTGATGACAGAATCGGGCCTACTTGCCCGGACTGTAAAATGGAATAAGTGAACCATATAAAGCCGGTGGCCTTTCATATTTAGGAATGGAATATCCGGCCTATTCATGGCGGATCTGACAGAGGACATGTTGACGGTGGGCGCACATGTATTTGCGTCTTCATAACTGGAACTGGAGGGAACATACATGTACTTGTGACATGCACATAGAACCGTTGGGGTCCAAGATAGGGGACATAACTGACCAGAAAAATCCATATTTCCACAGCAGTTTGGACTGCGGACCGGTGCATCCTCCGGGAGACGGCTTCCCCCTAACCTTCTCGCTCTCCTGCCCTGAACGCCTTGATGGGGGATCTGGTGCTGGCGGGGTGACTCCCGCGGGGGCGCGGTCCCCCCGGAACTTGTGGAAGGCCTCCGCGCGTGGAGCGGTACCATTCCCTTGCACCCACGGCGGCGACCTGAGGGAGACGCGACGCTAGACTGTTCCCACCCGGCGCCATCTGTCTGAGGGCCATTGCTGGCGGAGAGGCCCCCCCTGCATCTTGCCCCTCATCCTTCTAACCCGGCGAGGTTGCCCACGGCGCTGGGTCTGGGCTGGAGGGGGCGCTCTCTGACCCTTGCGTCCCGGAGGGGTCCGGCTGTTGGCCCTGAGCTGGGGAAGTGGCGGTGTTCCACGTTGCTGGATCGGCCCTGCAGATTGAGGCAGGGGACGGCGTTGGAGCGGCCCGTGCGCCGCGGCTTGGCTGGGGGCCGCTTCTGGGAGCTGCCCGCAGCGCGGGACCGGCGGTGGAGCGGTGCTGACCCGGCCCCGGATCCGGAGCGGGAGACACGTGGGCCTGTCATGGGCAAAGAAAAAGGCCTCAGGCCACCGGCGGCGTCCCACCAGACGAGGATTGACCGCTTTGCGACCTCGGACCCACCGGGTGCCGGCGGAGGGGAGGCGCCTGCCCCAAACAAGGACTTGGCCACCATCCTACAAGCTATTGAGGCATCTCGCACCTCTTTGGAGGGGATGGTTGGGGAGGTGAAGGTAGACGTTGCACTTTTGCGGCAGGACCTCCGCAACGCCACGGCCTGCATTACGGAAGCGGAATCGTGGATCTCCACGGCGGAGGATGACATTCGCCAACTACAAGTCCAGGCCCGGGAGCTCACGAACCACTCCAAGGAACTGCATAGGCGGGCGGAGGATGCCGAAAACCGCGCCCGCCGCAACAACCTTCGCTTGGCGGGCTTTCCGGAGGGGGTTGAGTCGGGCCGGGCCGACGACTTCCTGGATGCCTGGTTTAAGTCCTGGATGCCGGCGGACAGCCTGTCAGCTTGGTTCGTGGTGGAGAGGGCGCACCGGTCGCTGGCGTCCAGGCCTCCGGTAGGAGCCCCCCCACGCCCCTTTATTCTTCGGATCCTTAACTTCAGGGACAGAGATGCTATCCTGCGGGAGGCGCGGGTGAGTGGCCCATTGAATTATAATAATCACACCATTATGATCTTCCCGGACTACACCCGGGAGGTCCAGGAGCAGCGCCGCTCCTATACGGAGGTAAAGCAAAAGCTGCGCTCCCTGGGCCTCCCGTACCAGCTTCAGTTCCCGGCCCGCCTCCGTCTTGCCTTCCAGGGCAAGACGCTGTTCTTCGACACCCCCAGGGCCGCCTGGACATGGCTTACCGAGGAGCAACCTCTGCGACAGCCGAGTGGGGGGTCGCCCGCGGCTGGGCCCAGGGGCCCCGTCGTGGCTGGGTCCCAGCGGCCGCGGCGCGGGAAGCGCACGTGCTCCCGGCAGCGGCGAGGTGCAGCGGTCGCCAAAGCCCGATCCGCGAGCGCCTCTGGCAAAACAGTGAGAGACTCCTCCGCCTCGTCTGAAACCTCCTCCCAGGCGGCCGGGGGGGCCCGGCGCCGAGCGTCACCTGGGCCGGATGGGTCTCCGACCCCTCTCAACACGCACATTGACTTATCAAATCTTTCCCGCAGTCCTGCTATATGATTTTTCTCCTTGTTTCTTGTATTCGTGGGGGGGGGGCGACGGCCTTGCCCGAGGGCGGGGGTGGGGGGCTCCACAGTCTCGCACTCCCCAGTAGCAGCCCAGGTTAGGACATTGGAATCCGTACTCCAGGAGGGGTCCACCACGCTCTTTATACCCGAGCGCCTGAGCTTGGGGTCTTGTGACTGTTGGTTTGGTTCGGGCGACAGATGCTTCCGTTTTTGAAGTGTAGGGGGGGGGGGGGTTGGGGTTTGGTATTTGTTGGCTGTTTCTCCATGCGAGACTGTTTTCTTTGGGTTGGGGTTGTTACTTACTGAGCCTCTCACACAGCACCACACAGCGAGTGGCGTTGTGTCACTTCATGCAGATGCACAGGTGCGCTCCACCGCCGCTCACCCTCCGCCGCCGTCCGCTGCTTTCCCCTGGGGTGAGATCCGTGGTCCCTCCGGGGCCTGCGCGCTCCTTGCCCCCTTCCGCCTGCACCCGGGTCCAGGGGTGTCCTCCCGGCGCTCCCTGGCTGTCTCCACCCCGGCGCGCTCCGTACCCATTGCTGCCATGGCTGATTTAGCTCCCAAAGCCCATGTGCGCATCTTATCCTGGAACGTGAACGGCTTGCTGGATAGGCTTAAGCGCACCGCCGTCCTTAAATATGCCCAGCGCGCGGGAGCAGACGTGCTCCTGCTTCAAGAAACTCACCTGCTGGCGCGCTTCGGGTATGATCGGGTGTGGCACTCCGGGTTCTCGCGCGGGTCGCGGGGGGTTGCTGTCCTACTGCGCCGTTCCTTCCCTTTTGTGTTGACCCGGGTGATCCACGACCCCCAGGGGAGGGGAGTTGCCGTTAGCGGCACGCTTGAGGGCCGGACGCTCAGCCTCTTGTCGATTTATTCGCCGCCCACAGGACTGTCTCCGGCCCTATCTCAGACCGCATCCTTGCTGGCGACTTTTCCGCTGGGCACTATTGTTCTTGGGGGGGATTTTAACGCCGTTTCTGCCCCACACCTTGACTCCTCGGGTCTGGTCTCGGACTCCCGCGCGGCGCGGGCGAGGCAGCTGGCCGGTTGGACGAAGGCACAGGGCCTGTGCGACGTATGGCGAATCTGGCACCCACACACGTGGCAATACACACACACCTCAGCCGCCCACCACACCCATGCACGCATTGACGCGATCTTTGTCCCCCCTGCTGATTGTCTGGGCATCCAAGACATCCGCATCCTCCCCAGGGGGATATCCGACCACTCTCCGCTTCTACTAGGTCTGGGCCACCCGCCCCGCGGGGCTCGCCAAATGTGACGCTTTAATGCATGGTTCCTTCAGGAAAAGACGCTCCGTAAGGAGGTGGGGTCCGCGCTGGCACTCTACTTTGGCGACAACGACGGGTCGGTCTCTTAGGCGGGCACCCTTTGGGAGGCTTGTAAGGCTACGGTTAGGGGGGCTGCCAAGGCACAGGTGGTGAAACATCGCCAAGCGCAGCTGCAGCAGCTCACCGCTTGTGAGGCTCGGGCGCTGCACCTGGAGCAATCCATTTCTGAATCTGGTGATCCGGCCGAGACCCGGCAGCTGCGACTCCTGCGTGAGGAGATTCGTCAGCGGTCGCTTGACGTGGCCAAGCTCCTCTGGCAATCCTCGCTGGCGAGGGTATACGGATGGGGTGACAAGAATGGGGCGCTCCTGCATCGGTTGGCCACTTACCCCAGGGCATCGCGCATCATCCCGGCGGTGACCGATTCGGACGGCACGCTCCAGTCTTCCTCCGTGGCTATAGCGGAAGCATTTGCTCAGTACTACTCACAACTCTACCGGGCTCGGGCATCGGACCTGTCCCTGGCTTCACTGCTCGCCGCTGATGATCTAAGACTTCCCCGGCTGCGGCCGAGTGATTGGGAGAGTCTGGAGGTGCCTATCTCTCCTGAGGAGATCGGGGACGCGATAGGGCGCACGTCCGCCGGGAAGACCCCGGGCCCGGACGGTTTCCCCCAGGAGTTTTATGCCACCTACAAGGACCACCTGGTCCCACGGTTGGGTGCCCTGTATGCGGAGGCGGTTGAAAGAGGCTCCTTCCCCCCGGAGGCCGACATAGCCACGATTGTGGTTCTGCCCAAGTCCACTCCTCCGCCCGGTGACAGGTCGGCCTACCGGCCGATCTCTCTGATCAACACCGACATCAAGCTGTACGCTGTGGTCCTGGCCCAGCAGCTCCGGCCCTTTCTGTCATGCCTGCTGCACCCGGACCAGTGCGGCTTCATGCCGGACCGGGGCACTCATCACTGCTTCCGCCGCCTTCATGTGGCATTGGCACATCGCCATCGCATACCTCCCTACCTCACTCTCTTGCTTGCCGATTTTGAGAAAGCCTTCGACTCGGTGGGGTGGCCCTACCTGTTCGATGTCCTGACCCACATGGGTTTCGGTCCCAAGTTTGTTGCAATGGTGCGGGTCCTGTATGCGCGCCCTCGCGCCAGAGTGTTGGTTAATGGGGCGCTGTCGAGAGCGTTTCGGATCGGCTGGGGTACGCGGCAGGGGTGCCCGCTCTCGCCCCTCCTCTTTGCGCTTGCAATGGAGCCCCTTGCTGCCCTGATCAGAGCGGACCCTCTCATTCGGGGATGGGAATGGCCGGGCCTTGAGGCAGACAAGATCGCCCTTTATGCGGACGACGTTCTGTTGTACCTTGGTGACCCGGCACGCTCGGGCCCTCGGGCTCTCCACATTTTGGGCCGCTTTGCCCGCGCTTCTGGCCTCCACCTAAACTCGCACAAGTCGGTCCTCGTGCCTCTGCACCCCTCCCGGGAATGTTCTGATTGGCAGAACACGATTCCCCTCCGCCGGCTGTCCTTCAAATACCTGGGCATCTGGGTCTCCCTCCTCCCGGAATTGAGCTGGGCACTCAATGTGACCCCCCTAGTCAAGAAAGCCAAAGCGGACCTCGCCCTGTGGCAATCGCTCCCGCTAAATCCATTGGGGAGGGTGGCGCTCTACAAAATGATGACTCTCCCCCGGTTCCTGTATGTATTGCAGAACACTCCTGTGTCCTTTCCAAGGACGTGGTTTCGCGAGTTGGACGGGATGGCCACCAGATTCCTCTGGGGTGGTGGGAGGCCACGCTTGGCCCTGTCGATATGTCGCCTCCCCACCTTTGATGGGGGACTTGGCATGACCAACCTTTATCTTTACTACCTGGCCACCCGGCTCCTGGTCATTCACGACTGGTTTGGGGGGGGATGGTCTGACCCGGCTTACAGGGTGGAATTGGAGGCCCTGGGTTTTTCCTGTATTCACAACCGCATGTACGGTGCCCCTATTCCCGCCTCCTGCCCAGACATCACCAAGGCGATTTTCCTGGCTTGGCGGGCGGCGCTCCGCCACACCAGGTGGACCGGGAAGTTGACTCGCGCCACCCCCCTCTGGCATGGGACATGGTTGCGGGAGGTTGCGGGGCTGGAGGGTTTTGCGCCATGGGACTTGCTCGGCATCTCCCAGCTTGGGGTCGTCTGGCGGGGGGGACGCATGTGCTCGTACTCAGAACTGCAGGCGCGCTTTTCTCTCCATTCATCCCAATTTTATAGGTACCTCCAACTGCGACACGCTATACGTGCATACACCCCGCTGGACATCAGGCTGCCGGACCATAGCCCCCCGGAGGCTCAGGTTCTGATGGGTAACCTGGGGAGGGGGGGGGTATATCCAGGATATATCGCTCTCTTATTAACAATGCCCCCGCGCCCCGGGAGGGTCTGAAAGAGCGGTGGGAGGAATGGGTGGGTCCCCTGGACGAGATCGATTGGCGGGACGCCCTTATGGCTCCCAGGCTGGTGACGGCCTCCGCCAAGCTGAGGCTTATCCAAATCTATTACCTTCACACGGCCTACCTCACACCAGCGCGCCTGCGCCGTGCAGGCCTCTCCACTGACGCAGCTTGCCCCCGCTGTAGCTTTGACCCGGCCGACTTCATTCACATGGTGTGGTCATGCCCGGAACTGGAGGGGTATTGGCATGGCATAGAAACTGATCTGACGGAGGTCTTGGGGTGGGAAGTGCCGCATAACCCTAAACACATCTTACTGGGTATCACTGACGGCCTAGATGGCACGCGTGCTGAGAAGGTGTTTCTTATGACAGCGTTAATGGTGGCGAAGAGGGATATTGCGGCGGCATGGAAACAGCCGCAACCACCCAGTCTAACCAAATGGAGCACCGGAGTGGACTGGTGTGCGGCGCAGGAGCGGACTCTTTACCAGGCACGGGGCTGCCACAAAAAGTACCGTAGGGTTTGGGGGAAATGGTTAGGAAATGTATTGTGAATTTGCGGGGCGGGGCGGGGGTGGGGGGGAGTTCGGGGGGGGGGCGGAGAGGGGGTGTGATTCCCAGGCGGGGCTAGTGCATGCTGATGGCTCGAAAGGCTCACTGTTTTCTGTTGCATATGACAAAATAAAAACTTGTTTATCAAAAAAAAACATTAATGTTGTCACTGCCGAATTCAACTAACTATAACATTACTATAACCTTATATTTTTTATACATATATATTGTAATGTAATAAAGAAGTAATTTTTGCCCCGCACCATTCCGGAGTCCGTGCCTGCTTCTGTGAAGGAGTTGTTGTTTGTGATATCAAGGGATTCTTTTTATATATATACAATGGTGGGCATGCAACAAGGATTGAATGCCAATGATCTGGATTTAATGCAAGACCTTCAGCAACTACACAAAGAAGGCTCCAGCTCTGATTTCACAGAAGAACATTTAGTTTTGAATATGCCCGGCCACACCTAATTCAAACCCAAATCTACTTTCACTCCTTTAATGCTGCATGATAACATTGATATTTTTCACGAACTGTCTATCTCAGAGATTAAAAAACTGTATTCATCTACCCTGCGTGAAAAATTCAAACACACTGCACAGAACAGCTGCTACTTTCAACTTGTCAGTAAACTGCAGGCCAATGACAACATCATTGTCCGCCAATCAGACAAGGGCGGCAACGTAGTGCTATGGCCCAGGGATCTTTACATGGAGGAAGCCTACAATCAGCTTAATGATTCCCAATGCTATAGACGTTGTGATGCAGCTTCAGTGAAAATAGCACGGACTGAATTTTACTCCCATCTTGTTGCCTGGAGGAGTACAGGATTACTTAGTCAAGATGAACTTAAATTCCTCAAAAATGACTTTCCAGTAATTCCTGTTATTTATTTTATTCCTAAAATCCATAAGAACATTGAGAAGCCTCCAGGTAGGCCAATCATATCGGCACGCAGTGGGTTATGTGAAAATACTTCTGTATATATTGATGCCTTTTTACAGGAGCATGTTAAGGCTTTGCCATCTTATGTGCAAGACTCAGGTGATTTCTTAAGGAAAATAGCCGGGTTGACTTGGGACCCCTCATTTTGGCTGATAACGCTGGATGTAACATCCCTCTATACCAGCATTCACCATCTTGATGGTGTGAAAGCAGTCAAACACTATCTGGGCAGCAGACCCATGCATATGTCCAACCATAACAAAATGTTGCCAACCATGATTTCCTTTTGTCTGCACAATAACTTTTTCATGTTTGGCAACCAGTATTTCCAGCAGGTCAGAGGTGTTGCCATGGGGGCCTGTTTTTCTCCCAGCTATGCCTGTCTTCACATGGGCTGCTGGGAGGAGCAGGTCCTCTATGGTCAGCATCACGACACATTTGCAAAACATGTAATTCATTGGTATCGTTATATAGACAATATTTTTATGATATAGCAAGGCACAAAACATCAGGCCCTTGACTTTATTGAGGTGATTAATTGCAATACATTAAATCTCAGTTTCACCTCTGATATAAGTCAAGACAAAGTGTTCTTTTTAGATGTAGAAATCTTTGTCGACTATGGCAAACTCATGACACGCCTTTTCAGGAAACCCACTGCGGGCAACACCATGCTCCACGCCACAAGCCATCATCCAGTGCACCTTATTTGCAGCATACCCTATGGGGAGATGCTGCGCATCAGGCGCATTTGTAGCACGGAGTTGGATTGCCTTAGAGCACAGGAAATGAGCAAATTGAGATTTTTAGCCGGGGTTACTCTACCTCTACAATTGATAGTGCAATTCGCAAGGCTAATTGTTTGTCTAGAGATGAGGTCCTGATCAACAAAGCATCACCAGCTACATCGGTCCATACTAAAGAGCCAGTCAGGTTGATCTTGACATATAATCGTCAACACCAAGCACTCAGAAAAATCTTAAAGAAAAATTGGAGCTTGGTTTGCAATGACCCTGTCATTGGGGATCTAGTGGCAGTGAGTCCAGAAATCACGTTCAGGAAAGCTCGCTCGATGAGCGATGCTCTGGTCAAATCCAGCCCTGAGATAGGCTCCAATACAACTTGGTTGCAGTCAAGTAAGGGCTTTAAGAGATGTCCTAGCTGTAAAGCGTGTAGACATGGTGTCAGTAGAACACAGTTTTCTATTCCGTTCTGTGACATCCCTCGCCCCATCACGAAACTACTTACCTGCAAGACCGAGTTTGCTGTGTATGTGCTGGAGTGTCCATGTGGCCTGCAATATGTTGGTAGTACCAAGTTGCAGGTCCACAAACGGATACTCCAGCATATACGGGCAATCAATGGAAGTGATGCTTCCTATCCGGTTGCACGCCATTTTAAAGAACTACATGACAATAAAAGCGAACTTTTAAAGTTCTTTGTCATTGATGCAGTACTCCCTTTGAGACGTGGAGGCAATAGAGAAGCATTGTTGCGTGCACTCGAAACGAGATACATCTTAGAATTAGATACTAAGACGCCACAGGGCCTTAACTCTAGCGAAGATTTTTACACTTGCCTTTAATTGGGTTCAGTACATGACTTCCCGTATGTTTATCTGTAATGTGTGTTGGTCACACCTCCTTTACCATTTATTGGTTTTAATAATTTTTATGACACATTTTTGACACGTTTTGTACTATGCATGTAATTCTGTATGATTTCTTTGCACTAAGACATATTCAGATAGTTGTCTAAATTTGGACTGACAGTCTAGTTACAACAGGGCAACATCTATAGGCACCATTTTGCAACCCCTTTTTCTTTTTGGGACAGGCTTCCACAATGTATTTATACTGTAAATAGTTGGGGCCGTAAAGCATGTTCTAGCCTACAACAATGTGTAACGGTGGCATTGTAGGTCTTACTCAAAATTGTTAGATTATACCCACTGGGGTTAGATCTTTATATTGCTAATTTTGCACAACTTATGCTCGTTTTGCACACGTAGGAAAGCAACAACAATTTTTTAGAATTTTTTTTTTTTTTTTTTTTAAAAGTCTTTCCGAGTTGTTTTACATCTGGTTATATTCTTTAAACATTTTAATACATGAAATCTGTTTTATTAGGATTTTAACCATCTAATGTATGTGCTATTAAAATGTTGCCCTTTACCGCTGGTGACTAAGATCAAGTATTTTTTCTATGTCTAAATGTGCAAAGTTTGAACTAGCCAATTGTGTCATTTTTCTAATCAGCACTTAGCACTTTAAAAAGCGGGATCGCAACTCCCATGGCGTCATGTGATCAAGGCCTCTGGTAGGCTGAAACGCGTCATGCAGGCATTGCTGTGAACGAAATAAAATAATTCACTCACTTGCAACTTGGGTCGGTTCTCGTCTGTTCCTGCTTTCCCTCGAGATCGCGAGTGTTCAGGAGTGCTCCAGGCGAAATCCCCGTCATATATATATATATATATATATATATATATGTATATATATATATGTGTGAAACAAAGAGTTACCCATGTGGCCGGCACTCACGGGCAGATAAGATAAAGACTCTTGGCGATACCAAAGGGGATGATGGACGGAGCGCTAGAGCAAATCAAACACTCACCCCCAGTCAACTGATCTGGGTTTAATCCATCATCATTATTTAGCTCACTCCACCACCCCAGTTCAGACATGGCCATATGCAAATCAGTCTGACCCTGTGCCTCATGGGAACAGTCCAGCCCGAACTGCCAAGCCATGTCTTCCCTGGACCGAAAACAAGCATCCTGGGACCGGTTTCGGGTTCATAACCCTCGTCAGCCAGGCTATCTTGAATCCAGTGGCAAAGTGAGCAAGGGACCCACGTCTGGGCATACCCTGCCAACTTAGGGCGAACAAAGCGATACCAAAGGGGATGATGGACGGAGCGCTAGACTCTTGTCAAGCTAGCAATGATCAGCGTCGCCCCCTCTTGTGCGCTGATCCGACGCGTTTCGGGAACAATACCTACGGCAAGTCCAAGTTTTATTTCATTTAATTTATACAAACAGGAAGTCTGTCTCAAGTGAGCCACAAAAGCATCATGGGACAAGTAGTCCATTGAGGTAAGTAACTCCCAAGTGGGATGCCTGCCACAGAGCAACTGTATATATATACAAAAAATAAGCAGAGAACTCTGGGTAGTTCCCAAGTTTAGGTGGAGAGCAGCTCCTGTATAGAGCACCCTACAACACCAGCACACACACACTGAAAAAACATAAAGGTTAAAGTAATGTTACATTTAGCTGAGAGTTTCAGTGACAATGTAACATTTAAAATGTGCAAAACCTCTGAAGTTCACCAGTTATAGTTAGCTCTGGTAACTATAACTCGTGCCTTAAGGTAACTATAGCTCACACCCCTGCCTTAATTGGCTTCAAGGGCCCCATTCTCCAGGGCCAAATTCCAATAAAAAGGGAAGGGGGCTGTGTGTCCCCTCTCCCCAAGCCGACTGTGGCCCCGGAGACCCTATCCCGGGGCCTTTTTAAATTATAGGTAGGTGTCCCGGTGACTATCGGGGGGCTTCCACCACGCAACACATTTCAAGGGGAGGAGCATGCGCAGCCCCATTCCCCAAGCTTCATTAGGCCCCGGATGACCTGATTCCCAGTGTCAAATTCTTGGGCCAAATTAGATTTAAAAGGGGAGGGGGCACGGGATCCGAGTAAATAAATGATGGGAGGGGGCGCCCTTCCCCCTCTCTGAGCCTAGCCCCAGGGACCCTATCCCCTGGGGCCTAAATGTATAATAAAAGGGGATGGGGGGCCGCACAACCCCCCTCCCTGAGCCTTTAAGGACCCCAGGGACTCCTTACACCAGGGCTGAATTGAAATTACAAAGAAGAGGAGGTCATGTAGCCCCCCTCCCTGAGCCTTCTAGAGGCCTAGGAACCCCATCCACCCAGAGCACTTAGCCACAACCCACATGGTTGGGGAGCCCCAGAGCCCCGCGGCCCCACCCAACTCTCTGCATGTTGAGGAAGCTGGCATTGCTCCTACCCGGAAGGAGCAGCTGTTTTTTGCATGCAACCACTGGGCCATAGCAATATCTGTTCTGTTTCTCAGGGAAACAGACCAGAAGTCAGCTCCCAACCAGCGGGAGCATGTTTAAATCTCCTGCTGGGGATGAGCAGACTTGCTTTCCCTGAGGGCACTCCTGTAGGCATGGAAGGCATGATTCCTCCCCATCTGGCACGAGCCGTAAAAATGCTCCTGCCAGGTGGGAGCAAACTCTGACACAGCGGTGGGCTCTCCAGGACCCATGTTACAGAGCCGACCCTGGGGGATGGGGTTCCAGGGGCCTTTGAAGATTTAGGGAGGGGGTTGTGCGGCCCCCTACGCCTTTTGTTATACTTTCACGCCCTGGGGGCTGGGGTCTGGGGTCACCGGGGGCTAATTAGGCTCCAATAGGGGGACTGCATGCCCCCCCCTCCTTCATTTATTTACTCTGCCCCGGGGGATGGGGTCCATGGGCCTTTTTAGACTCTCGGCAGGGGTACCACGCAATCCCCCTCCCCTTTTATTATACATTTAGGTCCCGATGGATGGGGTCTCCGGGGCCTTGTTGGGGTCCTCCAGAAGAGGAGCCACATGCCCTCTTCTCTTCTGTTTTTTACTGCGGCCCCGTGGATTATGTCACAAGGACCTGTCAGAGGCTTGGTGAGGGGGACTATGCACCCCCTCCCCAAAATAAAACACCTACCTTCTCTCCCAGGCCCTGGCCCACCCCGTAGAGGTTTTTAAAAAGAAGATTGGGATCCCACTCTTCCTTTTTTCGTTTAAATTTGCTGCAGATTTGTGAATCCTCCACAAATTTGTAGCAAATTCTTTTTTAAAAAACGTTTCTGGACCTCAGGCCCCACCATGTCTTTTTTGCAATTTTTTAGAACTTGGGACTGTGTCTTGAATCCTAAGATGGCTGCCACCACTTCCTGGTTGATGGGGTGGCATTCACTCAGATCTCAGCAGGAGATCTCTTGGATCCGCAAAGCCTTCACAGCATAAGATATACAAGGTTTTTTTGATTTAATTGCTCAAAAAACACTGAAAAGATTTACAACAAATCACAAAAAGCATTCTTTTTGGACCAAGATCTAGCTTTCTGCCAAATTTGGTATAAATCTATTCAGCTGTTTAAGATGTAGCTGTGTCTAAAGTTCCTATTGAAAAAATGAATGGGAAAAATGCGTTTTAATACCCCCCCTTTTTTTCAGACCGCTTGACAAATCACCCCGAAACTTAGCAACACAAAAAGTAATTTTCTATGGAAACACAATCCTAACTGGGTCCCTTGCTCATTTTGCCACTGGATTCAAGCTAGCCTGGCTAATGAGGGGTGTTACTCCGAAACCGGTCCCAGGATACTTGCTCCGGGCCAGGCAAGACCTATCTTGGAAGTTTGGGCTGGACCGTACCCATGACGAAAAGAGGCAAGACTGATTTGCATATGGCTGGGTCTGAACTGGGGTAGAAAAGTGAGTTAAAGAACAACGATGCATTCAACCCAGATCTGTGACTGAGGGTGAGTGTCTGAAAAGTTTTACTGCTCCGTCCATCATCTCCTTGTGTTTGCTTTGTTCGCCCTAAGTTGGTAGGGTATGCCCAGACGTGGGTCCTTTGCTCACGTTGCCACTGGATTCAAGCTAGCCTGGCTGATGAGGGCTGTTAGCCCAAAACCGGTCCCAGGACGCTTGTTTCTGGTCCAGGGAAGACATAGCTTAGCAGTTTGGGCTGGACTGTTCCTCTGAGGAACAGGGTCAAGACTGATTTGTATATTGCTGGATCTGAACTGAGTTGGCGAAGTGAACTAAAGAACGATGATGAATTCAACCTAGATCTGTGACTGGGGTTGAGTGTCTGAAAAGTTTCAGTGCTCCGTCTATCATCTCCTTGAGTTTGCTTTGTTCGCCCTAAGTTGGCAGGGTATGCCCAGACATGATGAGTCCCTTGCTCACTTGCCACTGGTTTCAAGCTATCCTGGCTGATGGAGGGTATTACCCCGAAACTGGTCCCATGATGCTTGTTTCTGGTCCCCGGAAGACCTAGCTTCGCAGTTCAGGCTGGTCTGTTTCCACGAGGAACAGGGTCACGACTGATTTGCATATGGCTGGGTCTGAACTGGGGTAGCAAAGTGAGCTAAAGAATGATGATAGATTCAACCCAGATCTGTGACTGGGGGTGACTGTCTGAAAAGTTTCAGTGCTCTGTCCATCATCTCCTTGTGTTTGCTTTGTTTATCCCAAGATGGCAGGGTATACCCAGACGTGGGTCCCTAGCTCACTTTGCCACTGGATTCAAGCTAGCTTGGCTGATAAGGGGTGTTACTCTGAAACCGGTCCTAGGATGCATGTGCCCGGTCCAAGGAAGACCTGGCTTGGCAATTCAGGTTGAATGTTTCCCATGAGGAACAGGGTCAAGACTGATTTGCATATGGCTGGGTCTGAACTGGGTGGCGAAGTGAGCTAAAGAACGATGATGGATTCAACCCATATTTGTGACTAGGGGTGAGTGTCTGAAACGTTTCAGTGCTCTGTCCAGCTCCTCATGTTTGCTTTATTGGTCCCGCAAGAGGGGGGAGCCGGCAGGGACATCAGGGGCCTTGAGGCTTCCCTGTGCGGTTCAGGGAAAAAGGGCAGGAAAGTGGAGAAATGAGCAGAAAGAGGCAGAAGGAAAGGTAAGGAACGAGCAGAAAAAGGCAAGATAAAGGTGTGAAACAAGCAGAAAGAGGCTGAATAAAGGTCAGAAAATGAGCGGAAAGAGGCAGAATAAAGGTCCGCAACGATCAGAAAGAGGCAAAATAAAAGTGAGAAACAAGAAGAAAGGCAGAATAACGGTCAGAAATGAGCGGAAAGAGGCAGTACAAAGATCAGCAGCGAGTAGAACGAGGCAAAATAGACATCTGATAGAGACATCTAGCCGCAGTTTCCTTAATCCCTTCCATGCATCGGATAGCCGGGAGCCGTCCGACGCACCACTGATCATGTGTGTCGGACTGCTCCCGGCCGCCTGTGCACATGGCACTAAAAATCCCTCTGGTGCAGGCACCAGAGGGATTTCCTTTTCTCCCCAACAGCCTCTGAAGCTGGGGGAGGGCTTCCCCAGCTCCAGAGGCTGTATCTGTGGTTTCTCTGCAATGACAATCACTTTCTACGTAAGGTATCATTTTTATCAGGAGACTGAGGGGAACGCTGAGTGGTAGGAAATTTGGGCCTTGCAGTGATCCCATAACTTTTCCACACATACATTAGAGGAAAATGTGAATTTATAGCTACAGTTGAGGTTTGCAGAGGATTCTAGGAAGGAAAATGTTGGGAGATCAATGCAAGCCACACCTCTCTGGATTTAATAAAACCTTAGAAATTCACTGAAAAAACAGAAGTTACAGGGATGTTATAGGTAGGCTCAGCTATCACTTGTACAAAAAACTCGCAGTTATAGTTACCTAAGCTAACTATAACTTATGCCCCAGCAATGCACTGCGTATGACTTCACATATTACATCACTCTTGACATGGTCAGTGACATCACTGAAGACATAATTGATGACATCTACAATGACATCACTGATAACATCATCCACAGAACCCACCCACTCACACCCAATACAACCTCATACACCCCCTCACACAACCACTCACATAAACCATTCACAGACTGATACAACTGACACACACACACACTCATACAGCGACTCACACAACCACTCACTCATACAGCCACTCACAGGCCCATACAGCTACTCACACACCCACAAAACCACTCACACACTAGACCCATACAGCCACTTGCACACCCATACAACCACTCACATATTCATTCACTCACCCATACAGCAACTCTCACAGCCACTCACTTTCCCTAACAGCTACTAACAGAGCTACTCACTCCTCCATACAGCCACTCACACATCCATTCACTCATCCACAAAACCATTACATACCTATTCCCACATCAAAACAATCATTCACGCGGTCACTCACTCATCCATACAGCCACTCACACAAATACATACTGTGCAGAACACCCACTCACTTACCGATACACCTGCTCAAATGGCCACTCTCTTACCCATACATCCACTTACACACCCAGGCACTCGCCCATAGCCTTTCACACTCCACTCAAGTACCTATACAGCCACTCACACATGCTCTCATCCACCCATACAGCCACTCACACATCCACCTCATTCACAGATACAGCCACTCACACACACAGTCACCCACCCATACAGCCACTCACACAGTCACTCTCTCACTCACCCATAAAGCTACTCACACACCCACTTATTCACCTATACAGCCACTCACACATCCATACAGCCAGATACATACTCCCACACTAATACAGAGTCACAGTTCCACTAATATGACATATATTAGAAACAGTATCACTCATTAGTAGTACAAAAAGAATAGTAATTTAAATTATGCAGTAGCATAGTCTATATCTTTGAGCCTCAGAAACTTGTACAAAACACTTACACTCACTGGATGATGTAAACAGTGATGTTACCACGACCGTGTCTTTAACACGTATGCCTTTACATCGCATGACTTTATAATTAAAATGTAAGTATTTCGCAGGTAAGAATTATGCCTTTATGTATATGTAAGTACAGTGGCGGCTCCGTCGCCCCACTGCTTTCAAGCAGTGCTAGAAGAGGAAACATAACATGATAATAACTTTCAGTTATTATCATGTTATGTTTCCTTTGCGGGCTGGCGGCAGGGTTGGCGGGGCTACTCTGCTCACGGAGCAGGGCAGGGGCGGAGGGGTTTGCCCACTCAAGTGCACAATGACAGTTCGATCCAAAGCAGTCATGCAAACTTCCCTGTTCTTTTTGCAGGCTGAATTACAGCCTGCATGGAGAACATGCCCACCCCTACAGCCCCTGGCTGAGCACTGTGTCATGGCGCTCAGACCAATCACAATGCTGCACTGCAGTGTTGTGATTGGCTTAGGAAAGCGAGCCCGGCTGCCTACTTCTTGAACCTGGAAGAGGACTCAGGAGAGCAGGAGCACAGAAGACGCAGGACCTGCCCTTGAGGTAAGGTTTTTTTAATGATATCTAAACCCCAGTCCCCCCACACACCACACCCCAGTGACACCTCCCCCATCCCCCGTGGCCCCCGCACCTGCTCCCATCCGCGAGCCATGCCAGCCCCTGTGTATGTATATATATATATATATATATATATATATATATATATATATATATATATATATTCACTTAAAATACCATAGGTTTCACACATGTTATAGTTAGGTGGACATTTCACTCGTAAAAAAACAATGAAATTCCCCCGTTATAGTTAGCTCAGATAACTATAACTCGCACGCCCGCAATCCACTGCTCATGACGTCACATATTACATCACTCATGACATGGTCAGTGGCATCACTCATGACATCACTGATGACATCATCCTTTTGATAGAGTGGCGGTTGCGCGAGTTATACTTATCTGAACTAACTATAACAGGGGAATTTCATTGTTTTTTTACGAGTGAAATGTCCACCTAACTATAACATGTGTGAAACCTATGGTTTTTTAAGTGAATTTGCAAGGTTTTTTAAATGCTAATTCCTAACTATAACGTGTGTGAAACCTATGGTTTTTTCAGTGAATTTGTACAGTTTTTTAAATGCTAAGTTATGTATTTATTATTATATTTTTTAGATATTTATTTTACAATAAACTACGTATGAATTTTTTTTTTTTTTATGGCACCCCGCGAGTTTTTTTTTTTTAAATTAAAAAAAAAATTCTGCCATCGTGGTCCTTCAGGGACCCCCTGACAAAGGCTAGGGGGTCAGAAACTCTCTACCCTGCCCCCTTTTCACGTTCGCCACCTTTCTTTTTCACTCTCGCACTCAAAACAAACAAAATGGCGGCCGACACTTCCTGATTTCGACCGATTCGAACGTTGACTGACATGTAACCACCAATCAGAATTACGCTCGCGCACGTTAGGGTGCGCGCACGGTTCGCGCACGGTGCGCGGCTATAGATATTTATGTACTTTAACTGCAATTTTCTCAGGAACTACTGAACAGATTGACTACATATATGCAAAAGGCACATCCCTGACCTGAGGACTACCTCTTTGCCAAATTTCAAGTAATTCTGTTCAGCCGTTCGGGTTGTACCTTCGACTAAAGGTCCTATGGGAAAATGCATGGGGAAAACGCGTTATGGGACCCTCCTTTTTTCTCGGCCCCCGCTTGACGAATCCCCCCGAGACTTTTAGGGTAGGAGCTGAGCGGAGCGCCCCATTAGTTTTGAAAATTTCGCGAGGATTCGTGAACCGGCGCCAAAGTTATTCAAAATAGAATTTTGAGATTTCCTATGGAAACATGGTCCTAACTATAACTATCTACTGGCGACCGCCAGTAGATAATATATATATATATATAGGTGTGTATATTTGGATGCATTATAGTTACCTGTGAAATACTTACATTTTCATTGTTTTATCATGCGTGGTAAACTATATGTGTTTTGAAAAATAAATATGTTTATTAATATGTATTTTGTATACACATATACATATATGCATGTATGAGTGTATAGATTTTTACATATATATATATTTAAAATACATATTTATTTGAATTAATCATGTATAGATATATATATTATATATATATATATATAAAATAAAATTAATGAATATTACTATGTATATATATATATATATATATATTTCTTTTAACAACCCCAACCCTTACCCCAAATCCACCCTAAAAATGTCCTTACCACCCAAAACACCAAACCCACCCTAAGCCCTAAAAAGTTCCTTACCACCCAAAGACCCAACATTAAGTCTAAAAATTCCCTTACCTCCCAAGAACCCAAACGCACCCTAAACCCTAAAAGTTCCCTTGACACTCAAAAACCCAAACCCACCCTAAATTCTAAAAACTTCCCTTACCACCTAAAAAAATAAAGTACACCCAAAATCCTAAAAATTCCCTTACCAACCAAAAGACCAAACCCACCTTAACCCTAAAAATTCCCTTACCACCAAAAACACCAAACCACCCTAAGCCCTGAAAAATCTCTTACTACCCAAAAACCCAAACCCACCTTAATCCCTACAAATTCCCTTGCCACCCAAAAACTCAAACCCTCCCTAAACCCTACAAATTCCCTTACCACCTAAAAACCCAAACATGCCCAAAATCCTAAAATTTTAATTACCACCCAAAACTGACCCTAATACCTCCCTTGCCACCCAAAACCCCAAACCCACCCTAAATCTTAAAACTTCCCTTGCCACCCAAAAAACCATACTCACCCTGAAAATACCCATGCCTCAAAAAAACCCATACCCACACTAAATCCTAAAAATTCCCTTGCCACCCAAAATCCCATACGCTATCTAAACTGTAAAAATTCCTTTGCCATCCACAATCCCATACCCACCCTAAACCTTAATAACCCTTGCCACCCAAAAACCCAGACCCACCCTAAAAATAACCTTGCCACCCAAAAACGCACACCCAACCTAAACCCTAAAATCACCCCTGCCATGCTATACATGCATAAATATATGAGTGTGTCCAGAATCCCTGTGTAAAGCTGATTTGCTGTGGGTGAAGACCAATTTCACCAGATTACGTATGGCCGAGCGCGAAGCGGATGATCTATGTAAACCCTCTGTGAGGGCTCATGTATTGATAACCCCATCTTTTGAGTTGGCTCCTTATTTGTCAGTGGTCACTAATTCTTTTCATAGGTGGCTACTATCCAAATTCCGTTTTAATCAAATCTATATGGTGCTGCGGGACGAGAAAGATTGGTGCAAGCTCGAGGAATCGTCCCCATGCAAATGTGATGGTTTCTCTACCCAGGATAATGCCCACTTTCTGTTCTTCTGTTCTTTTTATCACGAACCTCGTACCCGATATCTAAAATCAATTTTGAAGGAGCTGGGTTTTATGCAGTACAAGCCTGCGTTGTTATACTTACAGATGTTGCTTTCCCCTGTAATCATGTTTTGCACTGCTAGCTTTTTGGCTGCATCTGTTAGATGTAAGAGATCAAGGTTAAGACTGGAATCACAGTTGAGGACAGATACTTGAATTCATGTTTATTGTAGTGTTGAGTGCAAATTGTAATGAATTTTGTGTAAATAATGCCTTTTTAACCTGCTTTTTAAATCTACCTACTGTTTAATACTGTTTTAATCTGTTTCTTAAATCATATGAACGTAAGATATTTGTTGTAGAATACTTTTATGATTTTAATTAATCGAATAAAGTGGATCTTGACTTGACTTGACTTGAGTGTGTTTATTTTTATACCAATGAATTTCTGTGATTGCATGAAGCTGGAGAGCCTGCTAAAGCACGCCTGATACATTCAAACCTGTCTGCCGTTATGTGAACTGGGGCAAAGTCTGCAAGAACTGGCTAATCATTACATTTTGTGATGTGGTAAACTGACCCTGTGAGTTGTAGCCACACAGTACCGCAGGCAAGATAATTCCCCCACGATCCTCCTTCACATCGAGATGAAATCACGATCAGCTTTTGAAATCTGTTTTTGCAGACATTGGAAAATTATTCCGTGGTAAGATCGGCGGCCTCCCGGACGCGCTAAAGTGAACAAAAACGGGACGCGGGACACTCTGGGACCTGTCGGATCTTTCTGGAGCACTCACTCATGGCAAGCGGAAAGTTCACCGGAGGTCTGGGCGACCGACTCCTGGTGTTGTTAGCCCTGCTATTTGTAACAGGTTTTCGAGGTGAAAAGATCTTGTCGGAGACAAAACGATGCGGGGATCCGGGGTGCGAAAGTAAGTTAATCACTTTTTTTTTAGACAGGTAAAGCACAATGAGACCTGATTTGTTGTCAAAGTAAAGCGGAATGACTCAGCATATACCTAAAAGCCAAGACACTGCAAGTATTTTACTGCTTGATGGGCCAGTAAATGTTTAATCTGTATACAAAAAAATCATAAGAATCAATGAAATGTAGGCGCCCAAATGTTTTCCTTAGGGGCGCTCTGCTGCCGAACTCCTGAGTACCAAGGCTGCCGGGCCTCCATTCCACCACCCTACACTCCCTGTCTCTTTGTCTCACTCGTGAAGGAGAGACAGTTGTAAATGTGGGGGCATGTAATAACATTTCCAATGGAGTATGACATTCGATTTGAGCACCTGCACTTAATTCATCATATTATGTTTGTGCAGCCCTCAGAATGTGAGCAAACAGGATATAGGGCCGCAAGGGAACTAAAATTTCTCAATTCTGGAGGAAAATCTAAATAATAAGTATATAATTCACATGTGAAATTTGATTACCACAGCAATATTAGTGTGAAGGAAATTCAACCAGTAAATTGTATTCTGTAGTTAGGGTTTCATCCAGAATTTGGAGGACTTCAATTTCCCTCCATACACTAGACTCTCATGGCCTGATTCACAAAGGTAACTTACACTTTTGAGTAATTTACACTATCGAGTAAATGTACTACTGTTCAGTATTCGCAAACTCCAGGCCTTAATTTAAAACAATATTGTAAGTTACATGCCTCTGGCTTTCTCTTGTGTGGGAGGGAGCAATGGCAGCCGCCATAAACAAAGGGTGGTGAGGCGGGTGGATAGAGGGCGGGGGGTGTAGGGGTGGGGAGGGTGTTAATAATAATAATTTAAACCTTACCTTAAGGTGCCGGCCGCCTCCTGCGCCGCGCACCCTGTTCTCTTCCTGGTCCCAGGAGCCCCTGGGATAGACTCCCCGTGCAATCCCCGCGCTGCTCTCATGCTATGAAAGTAGCACAGGATTGGCCTGGGCGTAGTGAATAGACGCTCCGCTTAGGCCAGGGAGTCTCTAGGGTTTCTCCAGCCCTGCTGCTCAATACAGCCGGGCTGGACAAACCTAAGTGCGCCTGTGTGCTTGGCTGGCCTGAGACAGCCGTCGAAACACATATGCGCACTTAGGGAGTGCACATAGCACTCCTCCTCCCATGCCCCTCCCTGCACAAGCTGGCTCAGAGCCAGTAAATGAAAAATTAAACGATGATGGAACATCATTTTTTCATTTGCTGGCTCTGAGCCAGGCAGTGAGACGACACTTCTCCGTCATTGTGAAGGAGCTGCCGCTGGGTGGGTGACGTCCCTCCCTAAACCCCTACCTGACCCTCCGTAAACCCCTCTTACTCCTCCCTAATCCCATCCCCTTTTGGAGTACGCCTGCCACTTTCAAAAGCCACTCCCCTGTATCCCACCCACATTTACTACTAAAACTTATATGTGTGCAGGGTCTGTGCAGTGGGTGAGGAAAACTCCGCTCACATTAATTGTAGGTAATTTTAGAGATGTAAACTCCGCACGTTGTTAGTGAATATCATTTTGTAAGTACATTTAGTTGTACTACAAATTTCATTGCAAAGTCAGTTTGTGAATGACGCCCTTAGACTTGAGAGGACATAGTTCTTATTTATTGTTTTGTATTCACTCTACCACCAGGTTTGCCCTGGTGATTACCACAAATGAAAAAATTGGAATGCACAGATATTTTTGCAGCAATAATAAAATCAGGGGTAAATATTCAGAGAACATTGTTAGTAAATTGTGTTTGCATCTTAGGGCCTGATTGCGAGTTTGGTGGTCCATTGGGCAGCCGAACCCGTGTTGGAGGTGCAGTGGCGGTCCCCGCACCAGCAGTCCGACCTCTGTATTACGAGTATGGCGGTCGGAGCGCTTTGGGACTGCTGCAACTGCCAGGGATCTGCGATCCCTGGCGGTGGTGCGGTGGCCGGGGGAAGCACTATGCATGGCAGTACAGCTGTGGCACCACCATGCATATTACGAGTTTTCGCACTGCCGGCCTTTTCATGGAGGTGAGCCTGCCATGAAAAGACTGCTGGTGGAGAAACAAAGGGAGGCCCTACAGAGCCCCCTGTTGCCCCTGTGCATAGGGGTGCATTTTCCCCCCTGTGTGAATGCACCCCTGTTCCCTGCATGGCATGACCTGCTCAGTCCATGCCATGCAGGAACGTTCATTACCAGTCCTACGGCAGTGCAGTTATAAGGCTCACTATGAGCCTTTAAACTGCACCACTGCAGAACTGTCACGCCGTCCGCCCACCAGACAATGAAATTGCTCGTAATCTGGTGGGTGTGATGCGGTTGGGTTTGACGGTGTGGGAGTGGGGCGGTTGCATGCCGGCCCACTCACACACAGCCAAACTCGTAATTAGGCCCTAAGTATTCTTGCACCTAGTGTTTGCACCAGTCTATTAATGAGACAAAACAGGTTGGAGTATTTGTTGGAATATGTCTGCAAATATTTCCTAACAGCCCAATATTATCAGTTTTCAGTTCACCTGTATCGTTTTCCTAACCCTAAACTACCATGTTTTTGCCTGCTGAAAATCCTCTGATTTACAGTTCCATATATTTTCGTTTATGGCATGTGGGGTTGTAGTGAATTCCCCAAAAGTGGCGACTTTACGCCAATGTTATGTGCAAGTGTACGGTTTGTAAGGCTGTTGTCAGTTCTTATGTGATCAACAGAAAAAGAGCTTACAAAAGTGCTACTGAGAGAACGTCTTGGGCTTCGCCTACATACAAGTCAATATTTTTGAGTACAGCAATTCAATGGATAGAAAATGTCTACTTTCACTGAAAAGCAATACTTGTGTTGCACTCTTTGTCTTGTAGGAGATTTTACACCAAATACAGCAGAACTGAGTTGAGTATGGTGGTAAGCTACTGATCAAGGCTAGAGGCCTGAAATGTGTATTACGAAAAGTTACATCAAAGGCGGGAACCTGACATTTTTATTGTTAAACCATATGTTACAGTCAATACGCCTTTAAGGGTGAATTGTTATTAATCCTTATTAAAGCCTGCAGACAGTATTTTTTTACATGGACTCTCAGAGATTACCATAGTAGGCAAGGGTAATGGTAGTGGTTACCTCCTCTGGCAAAGCATGGGGGTAGAATTGTTGCACTTTAATAATCCTTGGTAGGTCTTCTTAGGAGAGATATTATTTTGATTGACAGGTGTAATTGTGTGTGTGTGTGTGTGTGTGTATATATGTGTGTAATTTTAGGGCTGTATATCTGATGGTTGGCCTGTGGGATAGCTTACACTCAATACAGGTAGCCTGAAGTCGGTTGTGATGACAAGCCAATGATTAAGGCTAAAGACCTTATTAGTTCACCAGTAAAAGTTATTTCAGATGTCATACGGTTGATTTGTTTACTGTGAAAAGTTATGATGAAGACAGCAGGGCTTATTTATTTAACGTTATCAACAGAATTTGTTAAAGACAATGTTGCTTAAACAGGGTAATGTTGTATTGTTATTAAACTGTGTTACAGGCTAGATGGGCATTTTGTTTTATGGAGTCTCACACATTACGACTATAGGGAAGGGTTTTGTTATTGGTCCCCCCTCTGAGAAATCCGGGGGGTGGAAGATTTTCACAGTTAGGTGGTTTTGAGAAGGGTTGTATATTTCTTGTAAAACTGTAACATTTGCTCATATTTACAATTATATAACTGTGTGCCTGAAGTTTGCCAGCTTATACTGAATTCAGTAGGTCTGGGTTGATTATAATGGCAAGCCAATGATAAAGACTGTAGCCTGATTGGTTCATTGGTTAAAGTTATATCAGATGGCATAGATCGGATCTGTTTATTATGAAACATTTTGATAAAGGCATTAGGTGTGATTGATTTATTATGAAACGTAGATGTTGAAGCCAATAGGCCCTTTAATCTATCCTGGGGTTAAAAGATTTGCACTGTAATAATTCTAGCTAGAATCTGTTCAGATGTCCCGGCAGGTTTGTCAATCTTGTAGTATCACACACACACACACACACCCACACACACACCACATGCACATACACACCACACACACACACCACACACACACCACACACACACCTTGGAAGCAGCACCACGCGTTGACGAACATATCGAGCATGATGTGAGACTCTGAAGTTGGTTGAGTTGACCCATACATAATATGCTTTAGAGCCCTCTGACCTATCATGTTGATCGACTTTGCGTTTGATGGTCAAGAACCTGAGGCCTAAGTATTTCATTATTATTTGTGCACTGATACAGCAGAGTGACTATCTCTTGATCCTGACGAATGCCTTGAACAGTTATGTCGCCTGGGCAAAAACATGTTGATCAATAGATAGGGTATCCCTAACCCTATATTCACTTGCATTTTAATCACTATCACTTAGGCAGGAAGAATAAAATTGTTGCCCCTAAGTAGATAGTTTTTAACCCTCACTTTTTCATTACTATTTCACCACTTTGCACTCTGCCCCTCCTTACCATTTTGAGTTGGTAGATCCAATACGTGCTTTTCACTCCTGCTCCTTTCCTCTTGGGTTAAGTCGTAGCCCACACAGGGTACCTTGCGGTCCCCGTGTGTTGGAGGAACCCAATGATGAAGCATGTCACCCTCGGGTGAGTAAGGGTTTTCGTCCATAACTAGGATATGCCCAAATAGATGGTTGATTTACAGTTTTTAGTGCGCTACCCTATATTACATGTGAGAATTATTCAATTTGGAAGATATATAGGACATTAGTGTTTTTGAGGTAGCCTAGTCCTTCCTTAGACCCTTCTTTGTGTGAGTTACATACTCATTTTCAATCCCATGCAGCCACTGCCTCTAAACCAGGTGACCACCACGGAATATATTGTCCATAGTGTATCATTGTTTTACACTTGTTCTATATCAGCAGTCATGGTGACATTTTTTAACAAGAATGCACCATGTACAAGACCACTGCAAGACGGCAACCCACTATGTTTAATTGTATTTGTTATTACTAGTATATTCCAACATTTTTTAGGCTGCAGAATCTTTTCTTTTTTCTACTTTGATTCTTTTAATTTAATTTTGAATATAGTGTTGAGTTTGTGTGTATGTATTATTATGGTTGTGTAGGTGAGTGGATGTAAGAATGAGTAAGTGGGTTGATGAATTGAAGCATGAGTGCAAAGATCAGTGACAGATTCAATATATGATAACTCATTTAGTGCCTAAACCCATACAAGACTAAAGACACATTTAATTTATTTATCTGCTAGATTCATTTGATTTGCCAGTGCTTAATGTAAATGAGGCCACCGGTTGCATCTAAAAAAAAGTCTCAAGAGATTGCCTCATGGGGTGTAGGCCAATCAAAAGAGCAAAGTGCAAAAGAAAGCTAGACAGTGAACACTTCATTTGACCTCAAGTATTACTGATCAAGTTCTCATTATTGTGTATATCTACTAAGTGCAACAAGCATGGCATATGATAACTTATGGTGCAGCTACCGCAAAGTGAACCAGAGTATGCAAATCACTGAAATTCAGACCTTTGGGAACTTTCTTCCTCATAAACACTTTCGGGTATTTATTAAATAAATAGATTAAATTGGTTTGTTAATTTGGTTACGTAGACACCATTTTGAACTTCATAACTTAAAAATCAACTTATCAATCACATAATATTACAATCATTATTTAAACTACTATCAACATTTACAGACTCATGAAATATTTGAAAGTGTTTGCTGAAATAGTAAAATAACCATGTTGCAGATTTCATTAACCTCATTTTTTAGGTCTCACCTACTAACAAAGGCTGGAGCACTTCAAAGAAAGGTAAAACTGTATAAAGGTAATTAATCTGATTTGCATCAATAGCTTGTCTGCCTGGTGGTAGTACGTGAATGTGAGATAGATCTTGGAAGGTTGAAATGCATGCAGATGATGAACTTGTGGACTTTTCCCCTGTTGAAAGCAGTAAAGGTGTGTTGTGAATAGGCTTAGGAGAGATTAAGGAATAATCAGGTGTGGTGGTGAATAGTGCTTTGATCATGAGATTTTCTTTAGTAGACAAGAAGGGTCAGATCTTCAAGCTGTCGAGTAGAATGAGTCACACTTCACTGCTACACTGGCGATAAATGATGAAGGCTGTATGTCACAATATCGAGGACAGAAATACGGACCAACAGACATATAGGACCCAATTTAGAATTTGGCAGCCGGGTTACACCATCACAAAAGATATTCCGCCTACCTTATTGCAAGTGCATTATAATATGCTATGACTGCGAAACTCTAAAACAGGCTTATAGGCTCCATGATATCGACTACTACTATGTTATCAAGGTAAGAATATATAGAGAAGGACAGAGTTACTCCACATCAATTGACCCTGACAATACACTGCAAACTGCTACTGTGGAGTCAATACTTATGCAGCTCAATAATAAAGCCTTGATAATAAAAATTTGATGCTGTGACTCCCCACCTGGGGAAAAGACAGATGTCACTGACAAAGTGGACTCCTTGTTTGGAGGTAAAAAGGGTAGGTGAGATAACATGTCGGGAATGTATAATGGTCGGGCGATCCTTTTCGTCTGGGAGGAGAGAAGAATGTAATATCCAAGTGCATGCAAGCTAGATAGACATTTATAATGCCACATTAACTACTGTTACTTATGTCCATGTAAGAATCCATTGAGAGGATGCCTAGGAGATCCCCTGAATAAAACCATGATGAGTTAAATGTCACATGTAAAATTGAAGTTCAAAAGGCACTACTTCTTGGCACCAGCATTAAGATCCTATTTATAAGTGCTCTGGCAAACAAAAGTGTAAGATCGAGGGAGAAAGTGAAATGTTTCATCGTCTTTCAGTGAAATAAACCACAAGAAATACCACCAAGTGTGGGGTTTGTCTGAAGATAAAACACACCCTAGATATTGCTCAGCATAAAGACTTTCTGTGGAGGTGTCCTTGGATTGTACAGTGGGTAAGAGAGGCCCAAGGGACTCTACACATTGAGGTGGGTAAGACCAAGGTAGAATGAAGAAAGTTGAACAAGCCAAGAAGTCAGTAGTAACGAGATGGAGAGATGCTGTGCCGAGGAACACAATGGGGAGGGGAGCTGGTGGTAGGCATTTCAGAGAATGTGGCCCCTCATGTCCTTTAAGCAGCCTTTGACCTTTTGACATGTAGACACCGAATGATGACTACAGTCCAAAAGAGGGGATTTGGCTAGGGATCTAACCAACTTTAGAAGGCCAATTGACACCTCAACCCCTTGCCTTTTTATTTACCGAACATTTTGGATTCTTCCATAACAATTTAAGAATATATATATTTTTTAAAACAGATTTTATTTGTCAAATAGCACATATAGAGCAGAGCTCTGTACCCCAGAAACTTCTGTATAAGAAACATATATCATCCTGACTTTGACTGTTTACATGAGCAAAGCAAGGAAAAATGGAAAGCAATACAAATGAAAAACCAACAAAGTAACCATAATCCCACGAACCCACCCCCCATCACACTAACGTCCACCCCAGAGCAACAAATTAAAAGTAAAGGCATCGTCTGCAAAAGCATGGTCTGTCATCGCACAAAACACTATGTCCTGTATCAACAAAATAGAAAGTTAGGCCGAGTCGAGGGGCCCGCCTTCGAAACAGGCTCCAACTCCAAGCCTTGGTAGTGCGCCCATCGCTTCCAGATTTTAAAATGTTTAAGCGGGCACCCTCTTGCTGTGAAGATGGGAATCTCCAACCCCATGCAAAAGTCCAGCCAGTTCTTCCATGCAGACACTGAGGGCACCACCGGTGCCTTCCAAGCCCTAGCAATATCTCTTTTAGCCAGAGTGAACCCTAGCAGCATACAATGGCGTTTGTATATGATCCCCCCAACCCCGTCCATAACATGTAGGAGTACCAGCGTCAGCGAGCAAGGAAGATCCCAACCCAACACTTCAGAGAGGCAGGCCATAACTCCCCTCCAAAAACGTGCCAATGCAGAGCAGTGCCAGACTGTATACAGCAGATTACCCTCCTCCCACTCACATCTGAGTCACACAGGGGAAGCCACCAGACCTGCCCTCCACAGCCTAACCCTGGTGAAGTATACCCGATGAAGGTACTTGAACTGGATGAGTTGTAGACTTACGGCTATGGCAGCCCCCCACGGGGAGGCAAGGGCCTCCGTCCAGTCCTCTTCCTACAGCGGGCCCACGTCACCCTCCCAGGCCTCTGCATCGTTGGGGAGCTATGGATAACAGGGATTGGTAAATTTTTGAGATCTTGTGGTCTTGGAGATCTCGCATGAACACCTTTGCCTCAATCGGGCTAAACTCGGCTAATGACTCTAAGCCCTCCAAACTAGGGGAAATAGCATGTCTGAACTGAAGATATCAGTAGAATTTGTTTTTTGGCATATGGAAATCCTTCTGTAGATCTTGAAAGGACTTCAGGACCGGCCCCCGCATTACGTCACCCAGAGTAGAGATACCAATACTGTCCCAGCCACGAAAACCAGGTAAAGTAGCCAATTGCGGCAGTCGCCCATTGTGCCAGAGGGGAGTCTCCTGTGTCAACCTATTCCACCAGCCCATCCTCCATAGAGCCTGCCGCCAGATTTGGAATACAACCTTCGTGACAGGCCGCAAGGAGTTGCGCAGTGGTGCAGAGTATAGTATAGTGTGTAAAGAGAGATCCCCCATGCATCTCCGTTTCACAGCGTAAGCAGGGTCGGCCCTATCCCCATACCACCATTCATTTAGGACTAGCAGGTGCAAGGCCATGTAGTACGATAAGATATCCGCGGTCGCCAGCCCCCCACTGTATGTAGATTGAAAACAAGTCCGTAGGGCAACTCTGGCCACTCCACCAGCCCACAGAAACTGTCCCAGGGCCGTTTTGACCTTTCAAAACCATCTGGGAGGAATCGGAAATGGGTGATTTTGCAGATGATAGAGTACGCGGGGGAGTGAGACCATTTTAAAGCTGGCCAACCTGCCATATATAGATAATGGCATATGGGACCAAGTCCTAAAATCCTCCCGTACACGGTCCCATACTGGAGCCAGATTTCTATCCCAAGATGTGGTAGGTGAGTCCGATAAACACTCCCAAATATTTAATCCCCCCAGAAACTACCTGAACGAAGGATGCCCATGAGCCGAGACCCACCACATCCCCGAGAACCCAGAGGGTGGACTATCGAGGGTTCATTTATAAGCCAGAGGTCTCCCCAAAAATCTGCATGATGCAAAGCAGCCTCGGTCCCGTCCTGTCTAAATTGGTGAGGAAGAATAGCACATCGTCGGCGTACAGAGCAATACGATTCGACAGACCATGTGCCCATTCAAAGCCCGTCACTTGAGCGTCGATCCGCACCCAAGCGACTAAGGGTTCCATACCTAACGCGAACAGGTATGGAGACAATAGGCAACCCTGCCTGGTGCCTCGTCCAATATAAAACGTGGAGGAGATAGAGCTCGCTACGCGCACTGACGCGGTGAGGTAGGTATAGAGCAATGTCAGATAGGACAGGAAGCGAGGTCGAATATTCAGCCTGCGTAGGAGCGCAAATAGATATACCCAACTAAGGGAATCAAATGCCCTATCCATAACTGCCAGTAACAACGCTGCTCGTTCTCCTAACCCCTGAACGGCCGCAAGAGCAACATGTGCTCGACGAATATTGTGACGAGTCGCCCTCTGGGGCATAAACTCGGAAGATCGGGATGGACTAGGAAAGTGATATGAAAACGAAGTTGGTTGGCCAAGGCCTTAGCCAAAATCTTCTGATCGGGAGGTCTACCGGGCTTGTGGAACACCACCACTTCCGCGTGTCTCCAGTCTCGAGGCAAACAGCCCTGCTCCCTGGCCTCCTCCACCACTCTACGGTAATGGGGTCACAGCTGCAAAAAATATTGTTTAAAAAATTCACATGGAAAATGGCCCTGGGGCCTGTCCTGTATGCATGTCCCCTAAAGCGGCACCCAATTCTTCCTCTGTGAGTGGAAGATCCAGCTCCGCACTCGCCTCGTTGGATAAAGCCTTGGGCGGAAGGTCATCCAAGAAGCGGCCTGCATGCAAACACTCTCTGGGGGCATATAATTCTGCATAATACGTAGCAAAACTTTCCGCAATTGTAGAGGAATTCGTAAGGGACACCTCATCTGGGCCTACAACACCAGGGAGGGCCTGGGGCACAGTGTTCCCTGACACAGTCTATGGAGCAGCTTACTGGATTCATCCCCCCCACTGGTAAATCCTGCTACGGGTTGCTAACCAAGCCTGGCGGGCCTCGTCCAGCAGGAGATCTGCATAGCCTTGTTGTGCCAGCAGCAATTCTTGACGGACCTGCTTGTCCCGGCCATCCCTACTGCGGTTCTCCAGATTGATAATCTTAGCCTCAGCTTGTACAAGGAACTCCCTACGCGCTCTGCAGGCTGCCGCGCAGAAGGAAATGTCCACACCACGTATTGTGGGCTTCATTGCTTCCCATAGAGGTTCAGCCCCATCCACCAAGTCTATATTAAGTGTCATATATTGATCAATAGCACCCTCCATATGCTCCCTATAGTCATCTTTATGTAGATTCCAGGCCGAAAGGCGCCACCGAAATGGCTATCGTGCCAGGCCCACCTGCAAGGTGAGGGCCACCGGTGAGTGGTCTGATAGCCCCCATGAAAGGATATTCGCCTCTACCACCCTGTCTTCAGCCACCCCGGGGACAAATAAATAATCAAGGCGGGAATAAGAATCATGAACCTCGGAGAGATACGTGTATCACTGCGCTGTCCCGTGCAGTCGGCGCCAAGGGTCCCCCCAATCAAGCCCCATCACCACAGAGTGCAGTTTGGTAGGTTGTCGGACATCTGTAGATCCCCCGGGCCTCCAGCGGTACCTGGCCAGATCCATCATGTCATTCCAATCCCCCCCACTACGTGCGTCCTATCTTGTATATCTACCCACAGGGTCATAAGTCTCTCTACCATACCCCAGGAGAGTGGGGGGGGAGGCATAAACACACCCCAGCACCATAGTTTCTTCACCCACAGTACCCTGAAGGAACAGATATCTGCCCTGAGTATCTCCTCATGTCTTGACATGTGTGTAGGGAACCCGACGATGAATCAAGATCGCAACACCCGAGACCCCCTTACAAACCCTGCATGGGTTACCAAGAATATTATTTAATGTTTATTTTGCATCACAAAGATCACTTTAATGCTAATATCTCAGTGCAACATTATTTACATAGATGCTTCAGTTGGCATGTGCTCCAAGTTTGTTCTTCCAGCTGATGGATGTGTACCTGGAGCATAGATACCATCTAAGAATTTTCAGATATCCTTTTTTCTTTACAGTGGTGGCCTGCTAGCTCAAGACAGCTTCAATTGAAACCAGTTCAGTGAAATTCCCTTCAATAAACTGTTCCCTGGTCTGGGCTTGGAAACGTGCACAGGAAACACCATGCCTCATGTGCACTTTGTGATGTATTTCTCTCCTAAGAAGTTACTGATTTCTACAAGCAAGCCAGTCCCCACAACAGCTATGTTTTTAAAATATGTTTGATTGTTTTTTAGTTAAAATCACAAAAGGGCACACTTATAAAGTTGTGCAACATTCACCTTGGCTTTCCTTCATCATCTTAGGTTTGTCCCTCCCCTGGTGGTTTAGCTTCTTTACCTTCTTTTTTGATTGCATACCTTGTATTGTGCCCTGCTTACCTTCTGGGAACTATTTTTTGCTTTTGCTTTTTCATTCAGAACTCCATGTGAGAACATGTGCTTTGCTGCTCTCTCACAGATGCTGCTTCCCCACAGAAACCCACCCCACCCCACCCCGCTCTCCATATTGATCCTTCCTCCCAACCCAGCTGGACCATTGCTTCCCCATAGCGCCTGGTTTCTGTTGTTTTTGAATTTTTACCACCCAGTCTCCCAAATCAGCTAGTCTATTGCCTCCCCCTACTCATCTCCTCTTACAACCAGTCCTGCCCACCTGCTTCACTATTTTCCGTCCTCTCCACGACTCTTACCTTTATAAAAAATATTATTTGCAGGACCAGGTAGCTTCAATTTGTTGTCAGTTCACTCCTTTCTAATCTAAAAAACAAAAATGCCCCTTGGCACTCTTTTCATACTTTTTTAATTTATCGCTCCAACATGGGTGTCCACCATCTTGGAATAGTAAACTGAACAAAAAATGTAATTGCTTCCCTGACAAGGCACTATGACATTGTGGCCATAGTAGCATCATGGCGCAACACATACATTCCTGGAAATACACATATTTGTAGACCTCATTGTTTTATTTTTATTTTTCCAATGCTGTTTTGCATCAAAAACAGGCATTTCTTTTTTTTGCTTTTTACTGATGCACAACAACATCAACAGAAAGTACTGGCAAAGCTAAAATGCCATGTAACACCGTTGAAAGGTGAAACCTATTGGCTTTGACAATGCTTGTTGCCTAAACATCTCTGTTGCATAACCATCAGAGCATTTTCAACTTCCTAACTTTCTCAAACAAGGATACCACCAGTGCTGCATTGGGAGATTTCCACGTCATTGTGATTAGTCTTTTGGCCAGAAGAAAAGACAAGCATTGGTATAGCCAATAGGTCTTGCTTTTGGGACCTTATACGTATTTAGTTATGCAGCACAATATCCTTGGTGCAATAACATCAACTGTTGCATGGCTAAAAACGTATAAGGCCCCAAAGGCGAGACCTATTGGCTATGCCAATGCTTGTTAAATATTCTTCCAGGAACTCATCGAATTGAAATAGGTAATTTCTCCACAGTCTACAACAGATATCGCACCACAAGAGCAAGTCCAAGTACAATTTACAGATAACAGGCGTCATTTATTTACATTTTTGCATCCTTAGGAAGACTGTTTTGGCAGACTTGGTGATGGATAAAAACCCAAGCGCAGAGCACCAAAGGGACACTGTGACCTGCTAATGTCTTTGTCACCCACAATGCCAACATCCTTTGCACGTCACAGGGTATACGAGGCATTACGGGGGTTTCCCCTGCTGGCAACAAGCATTGGAAAGTTACTGATCGCCTTTGTTTAAGAACCAGTTTGGTGGCCTCAGGACCACAACCCTTGACCATTGCCCCACATTCAAACTGCAGGCATCCGAGGGCACACTCAAACATTCTTCCATTCTGTTCACTGGATTCAAAAATCACCCTTTGACAACTCTTAAAGGTATCATTTTTATTGATATTTGCACTTTTTAAAAGGGGTGAGGGGAAGACCTGGACAATACCCGAGGAGAGGAACAGGCAGACACAGAGTAAAAGTAATGTAATAGGTACATCGAAAGGCAGAGCTAGTAAGCTGTGACAATGAGCATTGTTATGAAAATATTTATTTTAAACGAATACTGAGAAAAATCCACATTCTAAGATTCATATGTAGAAAGGTCCCTGCCTCCACAGCAGCACCAGGAGCAGAATCCTGTGAACAGAACAGTTATGACGTGATAAGCAACCCTGTGTGACGTCAGGAGGCCCAGGGTACGTGCAGAGGGGAGGCCTCCGCCGCAGCTGAGGGAAAAGGAGAGACCACTGTTGGGAAAGTATGTCGGGTAGGAAGGGATCTTCTTTCAGGTTGACTGCTGGATCATTTCTGTGAATAAATAGTTTAATTGTCTTAAGAAATTGAATAATAATACCTGTGCAATGCCTGCTCCCCCTGTTAAAATGAAACACGTGGCTTCCCCCACAAAGTGATGATGTATGATGACACGTTGAAAGTCTGCACTGTGACGTGTCCTGGGCATAGAAGGATGGTAACCAGGCAGCTGCAGTGTTGCACTCAGGGACACCGGACGGAGAGGAGCTGGAGATGGGGTCAGTCAGAGGCTAAAGCTGCAAGGGCTGAGCAGTCTCCAAAATGGAAAGGGGCTGGGGTGGGTCTAAGGGTGCAAGGTAAGTGAATGAACCAACCGAAAACTGAACTGAACACTGAACTTAGAGTGGACTTGAAATTCTTACCTTCATCCTTCATTTCTCCCAGAGAGACAGAGAAAGAAAGAGAGAGGGGGGAGGAGGAGGAGAGAGAGACAGGGGAGTAGAGAGAAATATAGAGAGGAGGAGAGAGTGAGGGGGATGGAGAGAGAGAAAGAAAGAGAGAGAGAGGGGAGGAGAGAGAGAAAGAGAGAGAGAGAGGAGGAGAGAGAGCGAGACAGGGGAGGAGAGCGAGAAAGCGATAGATAAAGAAAGAGAAAGAGAGAAAGAAAGCAAGAGAAAGAAAGAGAAAGAGAGAGAGAGAGAACAAGAGAGAGAGAGAGAGAGAGACGTTTGATCGTATTTGCCAGGGATGCTTTGGTTCCTAGTCCATCCCTGAGCAGCTGCAATGGCACTGGGGCCCCACGAAGTGAGGGCCCTCTGCACCAAATTACGGAAGTATTTTACTGCTGAGAAGGACCACTATACTTAATTTCAGATAAACGAGGATATGGCGCTGCTACGTCACTGCTATTTACCCAGCGCCCCGAGCAAAGCAGAAGTAACTCGTGCTAGAATATTTATCTCTGCATCATTTAATAACGCTGTTTATCTAGCAAATGCTTCGGTTCCCAGAGAGACGGTTTTTAGTGCCCTATTAAAACGGGTCTGCGGCAACAAGGACAAGAGCGTCTGGCTGAGCCGAGACTGCCGCCAGGCTGAAGAGATGGTGACAGGATTCATGCAAAACACACAAGATGATGGACGGAATGTTGCACATTGGCAAAACATTCACCCCCAGTCACAGATCTGGGTTTAATCCATTGTTATTTTGCTCACCCCGCCACCCCAGTTCAGACATGGCCATATGAAAATCAGTCTTGACCCTGTGCCTCATGGGAACAGTCCAGTCCGAATTGCCAAGCCATGTCTTCCCTGGACCGGAATCAAGCATCCTAGGACCGGTTTCGGGGTTTCACCCCTCTTCAGCCAGGATAGCTTGAGTCCAGTGGAATAGTGAGCACGGGATCCACGTCTGGGCATACCCTTCCCACATAGGGGGAACAGCAAAACACACAAGATGATGGACGGAATGTTGCATATTGGCAAAACAGGATTCATGCGCCCGGGAACACGATGCAGGATATGTGAATGGGAAATCAATTTGTGAGCGCTGCGCGGTTTCCAGGCAACAAGGACGAGAGCGTCTGGCTGAGCCGAGACTGCCTCCAGGTTGAAGAGACGGTGACAGGATTCATGTGCCCGGGAACACGACGCAGGTCTGTGAATGGGAAATCAATCTATGAGCGCTGCGTGGTTCCCGTCTGGGCAAGTCTTCAGCAGTAACGCAGCAAGGACGCCAACCATAGGCCCAACGCAAGACGCGGCGGCGGAGGGGCGGAGGATAGATGGCGCCTGATCGGGCGCTGAAAGCTGGCGGATGCGCACGTGCATGTGTGCGTGAACGCAAGCACTAGGCCAGCAAATGCTGGGGTAGCACTTTAAAAACCGCACTACTAAATGTCTGCGCTGGCTCAGGCTAGACCTAAAAACCCATCAAATCTACTTGCCAGCTTTCTCTTAGCAGGCATAGGCCTTCTACCAAAAAAGGTAATATTCTCTCTATGTTGTAGAATCCCATAGTATATTCCAAATAATGTCCTGCCTTTCTTGGCATCTGGTACAGTCATCCTACGAAGCCAGAATATTTTACACCGACATTTTGGGGTTTACTCTAAATAGTTAAATTGTATATATTTAAAGCGGGCAGTCCTCAACACATTAGCAAGAATGATCTACCGCTTTCCTGGTCTAAATCAAAGATCATTCCCATCTTTAAACAAGAATTTGCAAAGCAATAGGTCTCGCATTTACGCGAGTTTGAGCTATTGGCATTGTAAATGACAATGCCTTTTATTTATGTTTGATTTTTAAAACATAAAAGGCACTGTCATTTACAATGCCAATAGCTTTAACTCGCGTAAATGCGGGACTTATTGCATTTCAAAAGGTTGTTAAAACCTACTCTTGTGAAGTGAAATGCTCAGCTGCCTGTCCTTTGAGAAGAAGCACAACATCCGTGCTAAGAAAAATACACCTCTGGGCTCATTTTACCAAAGTCATAATGACAGAAGGAATAAAAACACACTTCCCTCGACCAATGATGATACTGTGGGATGTGATGTTGCATGAAGTTTGACTTCATGGTAAAAAGTGACATCTCACACAAAAATGATCCTATAGTTTAAAAATAATAAGTGAATTCCTAGTTACACCGAAGGAGATAAAAGGTAGTTAATTAGTTTTCAAGGAGTAGCATAGAGGTCCTAGCTGTTACCCCAGGTCACCCCTAAATGATGTCCCTTCCATCATGCATGTATTGTCACAGAATCCTGGGTCATCAGTTCCTGAGAGGTGGAAATTCACAAAAGTGCCTATGCATCCACTCACAAGAGCCAGAGGGCCTGCAGAGTCGCTAGGAAAATCAAAGGCACCACATCTGTGTTCCCTGGTGCCTCCGAAATGTCACATGAACAGAATGTTCTCAAACCCCCTCAGACTGGAGACACTCGGGCGGAGAAGACCTCACCACCTCACGAACTCCGCCACCTTTGTTTGCAAGGACCCTGCTGGGTAAACTTAAAAATAATGTAAATAAACTGAGCACGGTGTCCCAAAAGCGGGCGCCGCGCTCAGCTGGATAAAGTTTCAAAAAATAAAATAAACGGAGCAAGGTGTCCTTGTAGCAGGGCGCCGCGCTCCACATTAAACTTTTAAAAAGTCAAATTTAAACTGAGCGCGGTGTCCCGAAAGCAGGCACCCAGCGCTCAGCATGCAAATCCAATTAAAAAAAACTGCAGACATTGTTACTATTAGTACCAATACACAAAATAGTGCTCACCCAGTAGATACAGCAGACCGGGTAACTAGCCAAGTAAAAGATCCAGCCCTTATGGGCGGTAACAAATGGCGACAAGGCGGTACCAAGGCGGGACTAACAAGCCTCATAATGAATTGGAAGGCAGCATTTTCGAAGGACAATGACACAAGCCAATGACAAATATGGGCGGAGGGTGGGCGGGGCTTCCACTGCATACCCTAATACAGCATGCCTGCGTGCTGCCGGTAGGCTCGACCTAAAAAGGGTTAGAGAGAAGACCCTTGTTGTTATTGAGGATAATTCTCAACTGACTGATAACCTGGACTAATGGCGGTCACATATTATCCAATGTACAGTACAGTTTTAGACTGGGTTTAGGAGCTGTGGATCAGGCTTTTAATTAGAATTCAATTGTTAATAAACACACAGTGGCTAATAAAGGTGCACTACACATGACATTTATGGATCTAAGTGCTGCCTCTGATCAGGTTAATAGGAACAATTTTCCTGGATTATTATGCTGAACCTGGTGTAGAGGCCAACATTGTTCACTGTGTGCGTATTTTGCACTTGGATTTATCTACCTTTGTTAGATATGGCGAGAATGGCGAATGCATTAAGCCCTTTAACCTTAAACGAGGTGTGCGTCAGGGTTGCATTTTTACACCCTTTTTATTGACATAAAATTGCCATCTGTTAAGGAGCTCTCGGGCTAGGGATCGACATATTGCGTAAATCCCCAACAAAGCCCCTTTATCGAGCCTTGGGTCAAGCTCCCTGACCCCGCGACAGAGGATCCTGTTTAGGCCCTCGGGATGCTTGGGAGCTCCTGCCTCATCTGCCGCATACCGCCCAGGACTGAAGGGCAGAGGGGACCCTTTCCGCTCACCACCCGAGATCAGAGGGCTAGAGGGACCATTTCCAGCCCCAGTGTGTGAGAAAGGGGATGAAGCACAGCACCTTAGCGGCTACAGTGATCCCCCATCAGAGTTCACCCCTCCACAACCCCTCATCTCAACTGTGGGGTCTCCCCGACTCTCGGGTCAGGAGACCATCATGCTGCACTTGGAGACATTCCCTCTGTGGGTGCAGTGAGGTAAGGCAGACGTGTGCACTACAAAGCGGGCCCGCTGCCGCCTGGACTGGTGACCACTTGGCCCACTCCCTGCCAGCCCCGGGCCGTGTGACCAATCTACTTCCCCGAATGCATTGTAGTCCCGCCCGGGCTCCCCAGCGCTCCTGTGGTGTCGCGGGCAGCAAAAAGTGTTGGATGAAAAGCCCCCGACAAGTATGAACGGCCGGTCGCATCTCAGAAATCGAACCCGGGATAACTACGTATCTACAGAATCAAGTAGAGGTCCCCTCGCCCACCCCACATGCAACCCCCTTCATGCACCCGGCTTGTTGGACCCGAGGTTGGGGAAATTGTGAGACTGTGGCATCCAAAATGGATGACATCAACACAAGATGAGCCTGCAGGGGACCCCTGCTCCTAATCCTCCTGTGGCTCGCTTGACCTTACCGCGTTTGGTGTTCAAATCTGGTAGGCGCCCAAAGAACTGTCCTCAATGACTGCTGACCAAGGGACTGTCATGTGTTTAGGACCTCATTTTTACTCTATGCCCATATGTTCGTTTGCTCATCCTATGTCAACACTGGGCTACAAAGTTATTCTATGCCTATATGTTACTCTATGCCTGTATGCTTTTTCATTATATGCCTCATCCATTTGTAAATCATGAAACTGCTATGGTCCACTGCATACCTCTTCACTGTTTCCTAAGTGACACACCCTACCATAGCTACCTCAAATCTATACGGCCCACACTTCCTACTGTTCATAGTATATTTGTTATTTACTATGGTGCCATGTATCTCAGCTTACCCCATGTAACAGCAACTACTACAGATGTAACTCGTGTAACTGCTACTGTCTACTGTAGGTTCCATGTGTATACACCGTAGCTATGTATTTGTGCCTATATGCACTTTTGCACATTCCACACCCACTCTATATGTAAATCGTTCAACTGCTACTGTCTATCGTATACCTCCACTGTAAAATGTTGCATACACTGTTTCCTAAGTCAACACACCCTAGCGTAACTACCTCAGAACCATACGGACTGCATCTACTGTCCACCGTTTACAGCCTATACTCTGTTGCCATGTATCTGTGTGTACCCTATATAACTACATTTACTCCATATGTAGCTCCTGCTACTGGTACTGTCTACCATATACTTCTTGTGTATACAGTTGGCCATGCATTTTCTCCAAAGGTAACTTGTGCAACTGCTACTGTTTACCGTACACTTCTCATGTATACTGTGGCTATGTATTGTGCCTATACATGTAATGGTATTTAACCCATGTGTAACTCATGTAACTTAGTTTTGCCATATAGGTAAAGCGCTCTGATACCTTCAGGTCGAGTTTGCGCTATACAAAACCCTATAAATAAATAAATACATTTCATATTAATAACCTGCAGCAGCCGCTGGTTGGTGGTGGGCGAGATATGCCCCTGGTGGGTAGGTAACCAATGCATACTTTGTTGTATGCCGATGATGCTGGTCTACTATCCAGAACAGCACTCGAACTACAGTGTTTTTTTGACTCCTGTGTCTATTTTAGGGATAGCCTGGACCTTAGTACTCATTTTAAGGAATCTCATCTCATGGTGGTCAGCCGCAGAGACACTAAATCGAGAGCTTATTTCATTAAGGGTCATTGTATTAGCAAGGTTGACTCATATTTGGGGGTGATGTTTGATTCCGCTCTTCATTGGTCCTCTCTACTAACTTCTAAAAGACATCCTTGGAAGGAGTTTTGCATCACTTTTGATTTTGCCACTAGGCTTGATCACATGTCTTTGGATGCTATGGTGAAGCCTTATAAGGTTAAATGTACTTGTAATGGTAGTGACATCTGGGGATATGTACATTTTTCCACATTGCAAGTAGTGAAAAATATGTTTTTGAAATGCCTGTTATCTTTCCCTCAGATCACACCCTCATTTATCACCCAGAGGAAGTGGGGACAGGGTATCGATCTGATATCCTGCAGGTGTGACCACTTATCCTATGGCTCTTAGGTTTGTTGAAATCTGAAGCTGGTCTCATCTGTCTTATTATTAAAGATTGTCTGAGCCTTGATCATTTCTCAAGAATACCTTGGCTGACCTATGTCGAATCTTGCTTTAAAACCTCGGGGCGACCCGACGTTTACGACCATACTAAATATATTGCTAAGGTGGACGTAGCCTGGATTAAAATGGCTTTTTTGTCCTGGAAAAAGGATGGGAAGGAGTTATATGCTAAAACGACCCCATCGATTGAGCTTTACTTATTGTTAAATATGTCCACCCCTCACCTTTTTATATTAATTTGCTTTTGGTCTAATCTGTTCAATTTCTTATAAATTGTGCCCAAAGGCTGGACAAAAGACTTGATCCTTGAACCTTGTAAATGTGATTGGGTCTCTGAACAGGATACTTTGCATTTTCTTATGCTCTGTCCATGTTATAAATAATTGCTTTTGACATTTTTATATCCTTTGGGGGCTTGGAGGGATTTTAAACTGGTTAGACCTGCACTGCTACACATACAGATGTTATCTGATGCTCACATGTGTTTTTATGTTGTTTGCTTTTTATCTGGCGCTGTCAGCCTGAAGAAATCTCTGTTTTTATGGTGTCTTTTTTTTTTTCTTTTTTGTCTTTTATGGTTTTACTTTTTTAAAACCCGAATAAACAGTATTGATTGATTGGTTGATTAGAGGATCCCCCAGATCATATAAGCCTCTTAGCCTGCAGCAGGTCAATTTCTGGTAATAGTTCTGCTAGCAACATCTTGAAATTTAGGAAGACACCTGATTGGGACATCTGCCACATGAGACATCATTGGGTGTTTATTAGCCCAGTTCCCAGGATTTAACCTCTGCTACTTCCCAAAAATGCTTCTTCTATCTTCGGTCCCAGGCCAGACTCGACCATAGCGGCCCAACAATGTAATTGGGGAAATGAGAGTACGCCAACTTCATCTTGTACCATACCCACTTTGGCACCCTTGATCAAGGCAAGTCAAATAAATTTTAATCGGATTATCACAATCCATAAAAGACAATAGTCACAATAATAACACAGATAAAATACATCCTTAATTATAAAATGTACCCTTGATCATCTTTTGCACATGGGTGCTGATTATGCACTTCTTGCCCAATGCTTTACAATTTCCCAAATATTTGACAGTGCAGAGCTTTGGGAAGGATGACCGCAAGGGAGTCGTAGCTCTGCAATAGATAGAAGCGCCTGGAATAGTTAGAGCATTCTTTCGACTGGGTACCAAAAGATGCTGCTAACTGACAGCATGCAAAGGGCCTCAGCCCAACTCCAGCCCTATTCCTGTCTGGAAGCAAACTGGAGTTTGCTCTTGAAGCTAGATTCTGAGCTTTGCAGTAAATGCCAGACCATTAACGTTTTGTCCATCACAATTTTCTCCAGATGAAACCTGCCACATTTTGTTTAAACTATGAATGAATTTTTATTTTTTTTCATAACTACTTAAAATCATTGCAAAATTGCAGTACATTATCCAAAATTACACAAAAAATAGGTATCTTGCGCCATTATAATACATATATCTGAGCATGTGTAAAAGATTAGGAATGCCATTTGGTCAGTAATGCCAGACCGTTTCTAAAATGTGGTCTTGTTCTTGAATTCATTGATTTAAAAATTAAATATTAGCAAGGTCCGTGGTCCCTATATGTTTATGGGAAATTGATACTTAGTTTGTTGTGGTGCTTATGGGTGCCGTACAGTTCTTTCCTGGAAGGGGCTATTCACCGTGCTGCTCCTTCTGTTCCTACCAGACACTCAACAGTTGCAACCGCACACTTTTCCTCTGTGCTGTTTTAGATTAGGACCCTTTGTGTCATATTCATATATGTGCCAAATTTGGCCAGGTCTGAAGGCTCTGTATTTGACTGAAGCAATGCCACTGCGTCGGCGCATGTTTTAGTCCCATGCCTTAGGAACATTGGTTTTAACAGTATACATCGATGTTGTAGTAATGCAGGGCAGCAGCATAGTAGGTGTACCAATGATTCTGACCTATAATTACACAGCCTGCAACTGACTATATTGTTCAACGATTTTCTCATACATTTTAGGATGACTATACCTAAGGTCACATTGAATAGGAAAGATCAAACTACCTACCGGTGGGGGAGAGACTGGGCGAAACTTTCAAAAGATAGCCCAGTCCTTCTCTTCCCAAAACAGACCCTTTTTAAAGCGGCTGAGTCAGTAGATGAGAATTACAATAGATATAGCAACTTTGTCATCAATATCCTTGACGGATGTGTCCCTAGGAAAAGTTCATCGGCACCTTGGTTCAGCGAGGAGCTGAAATCGCTACGTTCTGCTTGCCGACAGGCCGAGAAGGTGGCGTAGATCCTATTCAGAAATAGATAAAAAAAGCACTGAAATTAGCACAGGCACAATATAAACTGGCCATTAGCGGGGCCAAATCACAATTTTATGCCAGCTCTATTCTACAGGCACCCAATGGCACAAAGGCTCTCTTTAATATCGTGAGGGACCTTTCCAACCCCGGGTGCCTGGCTAACAGAGTCCAGGCATCACAAAAACTTTGTGACAAAGTTGCCACCTTCTTCGATGACAAGGTTGCTAAAATTGTGGGGGGGTTTGACCAGGGTATCACTAGTACCTTGTTGACCGATGAGGAAGTCAGGACTGATATATCTCTTGAGTACTTCCAACCCCTTACTGAAGATCTTTTTAACAGTATTGCCCAGGAGATATCCTCTGGATCGCCCCTTGACCCTCTGCCTCACAATATCTGAAAGGAGTATGGTCCGACCTATTTCCATGGCTGCGCCAAATATGTTGCCAATCCCTGAGCGAAGGAGTAGTCCCTGAGGGGTGGAAGCAGGCAGTGGTTACCCCCCTGCTGAAGAAGCCATCTCTGGATCCAACAATACCAGCCAATTTTCGACCCATATCCCTTTTGCCGTTTCCCATTAAGATCTTGGAAAAGATGGTTAGCAAGTCCTTGTCATGTTACCTGGAAGAAACCATATTTTGTACAGGGACCAGTTTGGATTTCGGCCTGGGCATGGAACGGACACTGCCTTGACAACTGTGCTGGATAAACTTCGAATGCGAGCCGACATTTGCGTCCCCCTGGTCTCCGGTCTGCTACGGAGTGCCCCAGAGCTCGGCAATCAGTCCGATCCTCTTTAATGTTTATCTATGCCCTCTGATCCCTATTATAAAATCTTATGGGGTCGACTTGGTCAATTACGCCGATGATACCCAACTGTTGTTTTCCCTGGAAGGGAAGCATGCATTGCCTATGAACACTTTTCAGGCATGTATGGGTCAGGTCTCGGATTGGCTGAAGGCCAACTCCTTGCAGTTTAACGGGGGGAAGACAGAGTTGTTGTACTTTTCTGCAGCGAGAGTACCTAAACCCCTGCTGGGCGATTTCAGGCTCAGGCCAGAGGATGATCCCATAGTGGCAGCAAAAACGGTCCGCAACCTGGGGGTTATGATGCAATCTCAGGCCAATAAAACAATCAGCATCTGCTTTGCCTTGTTGAGAGCTCTTCAGCAAATTCTTCCCCTTCTACTCAGTGAGGCTAGACCCCTGGTGGTTAGAAGCATAATCCTGAGCAGACTGGACTATTGCAACTCCCTGTATCTGGGTGCCCCTCAATACATCCTGCAGGGGTTGCAAAGAGTCCAGTCCATGGCAGCCAAATTAGCTCTTAATAGACAGCGTGGCTCCTCCGCTGCCGTGGCGCTGAGGGACCTTCATTGGCTGCCCATCAAAGACAGAATCAGCTTTAAGTCTCTTTGTATGGCTTACAGAGCATTACATAACACCGGTCCGACACCCCTGCGTGAGAGATTCTCCTGGTATGAGCCCAAAAGACTCCTTCGGTCCACTAGTCAAAGCCTGGTGTCTATTGCTAGGGTAAAGCTGGCCAGGATGGGAGGTAGGGCCTTTGGCACAGCAGCAGCATGTCTTTGGAATGAGATACCCCAAAACCTTAGACAAGCTGACTCCCTGCTGAACTTCAGGAAGAACCTTAAGACCTGGCTATTTGCCAGGAACAGGTAGCAACACTCCTGATTGATAGCTCAGTTGTTTTCTGCTGCCATAGGTCAACATGGTCTCTAAGCGCCAGGATACCCGTTGGGTGACAGTTGCGCTATACAAAAATTCTATACAATACAATACAATTTCCAGGCTGGGTTCAATTCTTTTATTGGCAGGGGGACTAGGCGTGCCCATTGAATTTCTTTCAAACACTTCCTTCCCAGAGGATTGTTCATATATGGCTGGATTTTATGCGACTCATATGCTTTAATTAAGCCGGCCAGCCCTCTGTTTACCTTCAGTCTTGCTATACCTTCGCTCCTTGAAGTCTGGGAAGTCTGATTATTTACCGCCCTCTTTATTGCAAGGTCATTTAGTTCTTCTTGGGACCTGGATGTTGTGGATAAGTCCAACTCTGCCACTGTCTCCAGGCAGTATTTCTGCCATGGGTTCGATGCCCCCTCAAATATAGTTCTCAGTACCTCCTTGAGGGATCCTTTCTGAGCTTTTGTTGACTTAAACCAAAATTTAACCAGTGTGCTCCTGCATTCGCATTTTTGTTGTACAAGGCCAAACTCAAGCCGAATCTGGGCGTTTTGTGTGTACTTTGGGAGCCTAAAAAGCCTTTTGTAACACTAGCACTGGGCTTTTTCATTCATCTTGTCCATCTTACCTGGGAATGCCTGTGATGCATACCCAGCAACCGCAAGGAGTTTAGATTTTGTGACTCTCATGATGGGTTTCGTCGTAGGGCTATGAAGTTTGCCTTGAAGTTTGCACAGGGCGTAGATGGTGGCTTGTATTTTGGCTTGCGTCTTGTCCTGGTGCAAGATTACCTAGCCTTTGTCGTTCAGCCACGCACCTAGATAGTGATATGCTCTCTCTGTGGCTATGCTGTTGTTGCCCAGTCTCCACCTTAAGCCTGGTTTCTTCAGGTGTTTGCCAAACACCACAACTTTTGTTTTACTGGGGTTGGCCACGAGTTCGTTTTCCAGGTTGTAGCTGTTTAATGCATCCAACCCTCTATGCAAACCTACTCTGGTGTGGTCAAGGATCACCAAGTACATTTAATCGTTGCTGTACGATTTTTGGGATTGCCAAACCTGCTCTTTGTATAGCTTTCCCAAGGTCTGCCTTGTAAAGGTTGAAGAGTGTGGGTGCTAAAACGCAGCCCTATTTTAGGCCACGGTCAGTTGATATCTTGTATATGACCGTGTCCCCCCTAGTTTGATTCTCACCCACGTATTGGTGTACAATGACATCATTTCCTTCAGTAGTTTACCAGGGATCTTCCAGCGGGACAATTTGTGCCACAGCTTACTTCGATTAACCCCGTCGAAGGCAGCTGAGTGGTCTACGAAGCATGCAAATACCGGCAGGTTTTTACTGGAGTTTGCCTGATATACCAGGAACAAAAGGGCCATAATGTTGTCTATAGTGGAACAGCCTTTTCGGAATTCAGTCTGGTAAAAAGGTAGTATTTCATTATCCTCTATCCAGGCTGTTAATTCATGTAGCAAGGTACTAGCATATGCTTTGCCTTCGATATCTAACAAGGCAATGAGTCTGTCATTTTTTGGGTCGGTTTTCGCTCCCTTCTTATGTAGTGACTGCAATAGCGAGCCTCGCCAGGCATCCAGCACATCTCCCAGGACTCTGCATTCCCTGTACAGAGGTGTTAACAGGTCGGCCCACTCCTTAGGATCCTGCTTGAACAGTCCGCCCGGTAGGCCGTTCGGGCCAGGGGCTCCGTTCCATTTTATCCTTTTTAAAACCTTTATAACTTCTTTCGGCTCCTGACCTTATCCCCCCTCGTCTATCTGGTCGTCATCCTCCGCTTCAGCCCCATCTGATCCGGGGAAAGAGCTGACATTTTGGCCACCTGGTTTTGTTGTTTATATTTCTGCCGTATGGTCGAGCCAGGCATCTGCTGTGACTGCATTCCGCCTGTCCGTGTTTGTATTTTCTATCTCGGCTATGTACTCCCACAATTGCTTCTGTTTATTTGGTTTGCATAGTTCGAATAGTATGATCCATTCTTTTTCCATCGTCTGACATTTTTTATTCCACATTAAGTGTTTGTGGTACCGTTGGGTTTCTTTATAGGCTCTCTTGGCCTCTTTTTCGATATGCCCGTCTGGTATATCTGAGGGTGCGGGTGCAGTTCTTCAACTTTATGTTATATTTCCTGGTTCATTGTTATTGCCCCACCTATTTGTGGTTTGTATTCCTAGCCTCTTTCAGTAAGACTGCCCGCAGTGCTTCGATCCAGGTGTCCGAACTCCGGACGGTAGGGGAGAGAAGTCCACTATGTCCCTAGTCCCTGCTTACAGCTTTCCCAATTCGAGACCGTGAAGTGGTTCCATCTAATCCTCTTCACTAATTTGTGCTGTTCCCACCAAGATGTGTTACTTATGGGCATCAATTCCTCACGGCAGTCGCACTGGAGGTTTAATTCTGCGATAAGCATTGCGTGTTCACTTGTTTCATGTTGTTGTATCTGGCAGTCCTGAATTCTATTCCTCGTACTTTTCCTTATGAAAATATATTCGATTGTGGTTTGATTATTAAAAGTCAAGAGATTTAAAGCATTGGGGCTATGTTGCTCAGTCCAAGCCTGAACTTAGATTAGAACGAATGACCTTAGAAAATGATTGAATTCTCTTTCCACAGCTGGGCCTTGGCCGTTGTCTGGGCTCAGGTAGTGGAGATTGAAATCTCCAGTGATCATCGAATCCAGATGGGTGAATTCACAGAGCACTTCCTCTAGGGTTGCGATAATCCGTTTGGTATTTGCCATTTTTTAAGCTCCCTTTTGGTTAAGATATACGTTGATGATTAAGAGTTCTTTTCTAGATTTACCGTCCCATAAGCCGTTTATCACGATGCACTGTGCAGTGTCCGTTGAACTTCCAGTCTCTTTAATTGAGATCTCTACTGCGTGATTCACATAGATTGAGAGGCCTCCCGAGGGCCTACCATGAGAATGGAATTTTCTGGCTGGTAGATGAATATCGGCGAACCCTTCTAGGTGGGTCATATCTGGGGCCCTTGTTTCCTGCAGGAAAAGAATGTCCCCCTTCTGGATCTTTTCCATTGCAGAAACACTTTTTCTTGTGTTTAGAATTCCTGCCACGTTCCATGCTTTGAGCCTCAGGCTTGTCATGTGGTCTCTTTTTGCCAGACCCTCAAAGTTTTTTTGTGGTGGAATAGCAGCGTATGACTTATTTTATGCTACGGGGCTAGGAGTACTGCATGATGTTGCCCTCACGCAGTGAGGTAGCTTTGCTAGGTATCCTTCTTGTCGGAGGTCTATGCCGGCTTCCATCACCTGTGTTCCTTTTGAGTATTTTCCTCTCACTGGGACCCTTTTTTTCACTGATTTCAATTGTAAAGTTGTGAAAACTCAACTCGGTGTCTACGGGGTGAGGCCCTTTTAGGAAGCTTTGTGCCTTTGGATGGTTTCAATGTTGTTTGGTCAGGCCACCGTCTTCTGTGGCTACCACATATGGGAATTTTTCTTCATCTAGTTCACAAACCACTATGCCCCATTTATCAAAAGTAATCTTTTCTCTTAGAACCATGTTAGCAAGGGTTGATGACTTCCATGTTGTTAATGTATTTTCCATTTTGGGTTGCTGTTTATTCACCTCAAATTGTATACTGAGGAGGTCTTTCTTCGTTATTTGTGGATAGCCAACTTAAGTAGTTAATACAGATTCAATTTTCAGTTGTTAGAGGGGATCAACATCTTGTACAGTTTTTAGTCTGACCCTCCTCTCTCTGACAGATGCTGCTAGAAAGCTGGCAACACAGAACATGATTAATGGACACTCTAACAGGTTTAAAAACATTAGGGCTGGCTTTCACTGAATAAAATTCATACTTTTTAACAGTGGAATGAGAAACCTTTTCCTAGCGTATTTAAAAAATGGGCAAAAGAACAGAAAGTGCATGGTGTCTTGAGGGGAAAAGTCATCGCACTTGCAAGGTACAGCGTCTTCTGGTCTACTCCAACCCTCCACCTCCCATAGTACCATATGTATTTGGTTGAACCGTAGTTTAGTCAACAACCATCTATGGAAGGAATTGGTGACTAATGTCAGGTATAGTGGCATCCCCGGGGACGGGGTTACCAAGACATGCCCCCTGACCGAGGATTTACAAAGTTCAACTCCCTCTCGCTCGGCCTCCCTTCATTTGATAAAATTAGATTTTACCCACTCAAGATCTGCCTTACATAGGGATTCTGGGTTAGAAAAAATGTCTGGTCTCCCCATGTATGCAGCTAGCATCTCAATATTAGACAACCACTGGATTTTATTCCTATTGTCTAATCTAATACAGTCCTTTAGGATTTTATGGTTGAGGGAGAGATTCGGGTTTAACCATGTTTTCATCCATAGCAATAATGGTGCTAGTTTAATTATGTCTGTTATATAACCGCACCCAAGTTCCAAGTGGACTGAATAGGAAGCGGTTGATTGTGGGAGGCCAAGAAGGGAGCGCAAAAATTTGTTTTCCTCCGTCTGGATCACATCATGTTTAATGTAGCCCCAAATTGACACCCCATACCTAACAATAGATATGGTTTTGGCTTTATAAATTGTTAATATTGCCTCGACCGGCTTTCCTCCCAGCCTTTTTGCAAAACCTAGTACTGCCGCAGAAGAGTTTCTCGTGGAATTTGCCTTTAATAAAAGCTGGGGGGACCAAGAACTTTTGTCATCGAAAACTACTCCTAGGTAGGTGAATACTCTCACTCGTGAGATTTCTTCTCCCCCGCAAAAGAAGGGCCTAACATTATTTTTCTAGACTTCTCCCCCCCCTTTTGCTATGCTGCTTCCTACAGTTCCTGACTGGTCTAGCAACAGAGGTGACTTCATCAGTGATTTCACTCGGTATGAATGTATCAGAAGCTGAAGAATCCATGTGAACCTGGGCTGTATCCGTGAAAGCAGCTATAGAGGCCGGCTCGCAGATACCCTGTTCCAGCGGGCTCTCTACAGGTATCAGAGGAACTTGGGTACTTATTGAAGGACTATCCATTCCCAGAGAGGCCCTTCGATCGTTATTTATTTTATTTACCTTTTTCACCAAATAATTATCAAGAGGACCTAACCCCGGTGTAAGTGAGTCCTTTAGTCCTATAGGCATTGTGAACACTAGCAGATATATTAGTTATCAGCAGCAATGGAATGGATGAAATATCATTTGCACCACTGGAACAATATGACAGGGAAACACTTTACCAGAGACGAAGTCCTCAATGTCCTGGTAATCCAGCACAAAATGCAAAGGGTATGTCCCAGCCCAGCCACGGCCAGTCCCGGACGGCCACAGACGGTCCCGCCCTTGTCCCGGGCTTCTCCCGGCACTGCCCGCGCGCGTCCCGCGATGCGGAGGAAGCCTCGCTGTTTTTAGCGCCTCCGGGCGCGACGGCTGGCGGAAGTGCCCCAATAACGCTAGGCAGGCTGGGTTGTGTAGTCCTGCGTAGTCCTGCGCTGCCGCCGTGGATCGCAAATCGGCAGCAGCGAAATACACAGCGTGGGTGTCCTTGCCCCAGTCAAATGGGCCCCAGGTGCGTACTTACTCCTCCGTTCGCCAAGGTTCGATGTGCCCCGCTCCTCAGAGGAAGCCTCGCTGTTTTTAGCGCCTCCGGGCACGACGGCGGGCGGAAGTGCCCCAATAACGCTAGGCAGGCTGGGTTGTGTAGTCCTGCATAGTCCTGCGCTGCCGCCGTGGATCGCAAATCGGCAGCAGCGAAATACACAGCGTGGGTGTCCTTGCCCCAGTCAAATGGGCCCCAGTGCGTGCTTTCTCCTCCGTTCGCCAAGGTTCGATGTGCCCCAGTACTTATTGGCACTTACTTACTGGATCAAAAAGTGATCACCGGAACAGACACATACGGCCGGCAAGATGGCCAGAGTGAACACCGAGAGGGCCTGTGCTCCGGGCTGGGGGGCACGCCGAGGCACGAGCAGAACCGGGACGGGTGCTGGGACAGACTTGGGCGCAGGTGGGACCAGGGCCGGACTGTCTACTGGGTGTTTTGGCATGCTGCCGAGCTGGGGGCTGATGTCACTGCGGTGGGGGATAATTTCATTGCTGGAGACCTGCGTGTGCTTCGAAATAAACAAAGCAAAACTAATTTCGTTCATCACACGCAGGTCCCCATCAATAAAATCAGCCCCCAGCTCGGCAGCATGCCAAAACGCCCAGTAGCCAGTCCGGCCCTGGGTGGGACCAGCATGGGGGAGAGCATGGGGGAGAGCGCAGGGCAATCCCGAACCCCCCGCGTTGCACCAACTAGCCAAAATCCCGCCGTGCCCTTACACCGACACTCACCAGCAATCACTCACCAATTTGGTATGGGTGCTTTCGTGCTCTCGGCCCTCCTCCCCAAGCCCGGACCTGGAGCACTCCGACTCTCCGCCCGCTCGCTTCGCCTCACCTCGTGTACCAGCGACCCACCTCATGTCCAGACCACGTGGTCAGAGCAACGTTGTTTAAACTTAAGCCAAAGCATTCTGAGTTCAGACCACTCAGAAAGGGGAAAACTCAATGTACGTTGTGAGCTTCCATTGTCAAGACGCAGATATTAATTAATCGATAATACTAAACCTAGTAAATATCACATTCTGTAGTATATAATGGTTGTGGTATTACCTGCCAGAATACCATGGGAAGCCCTATGTACTTGTTCTGCCTTTAAAAAGTTCTGTTTTCCTGTGATGTGAAAGGAAGACCAGGGCATCCTGGTCAACATGCTTGCTGAAATTGGGGTAATAACACCCTATCCATCATGAGGGCACGAAACAGGTAGCAGTCTACATGGTCTAATGGAGAAAAGAGAGCTGAGATGGGAACAAAGCTGAACTAGCAGGGGATTGGCCACAGGCTCCATCAGTTGTACAAATGTGTCATAGCCGCCCACAGCTAAGGTTTCAAATGGATTTAAGAAGCACCTCATGCTTCACTGCAGCAGGAGATCCCATTGGCTGAAAGTAGAAGCAAACCAAACAAGCATTGGCATAGCCAATAGGTCTCGCTTTTGGACCTTATAAGTGTTTAGCCATGCAACAGTTGATGTTGTTGCACCAAGGATATTGTGCTGCCTAACTAAATACTTATAAGGTCCCAAAAGCAAGACCTATTGGCTATGCCAATGCTTGTTTAGCATGTTGATACAACTGTTTCGCCACTACAATCCATGACAACGAAGTTAATCAATTAACAGAAGTGAACCAACTAACTGCTCGAACCGGGGGAAGCACAGACTGCTCATCGAGCTCTATCTCACTCAGATAGCTGTGACATCCAGCCAGTCAACAGAAGAGTTCTTTTTATCACATCAATCAAAATGAGACCCTACAATAAATGTGTTAAGCACTATGCAATATATTAAAGAACTTCTATATATCTGAAATCTGAGTTGTATGGCCACCTAAGGTTTGATACAGAGATTTTTTTTATCGGGGTGAAGGCCTGCAGCATTACAAAAGAAAGAGTAGGGAAAATTAAGCCATATTGTAATCTTGTGCACTGACTCCGGTAACTGATCTCACACCCATAAAGAAAGGTGCTCTGCTCTGACCTGTCAAAAGTCAATTACAGTGCTGTTCTTACCACTATTTGCAACATGAATTAGTCTCCCATTATCCCCATTTCGATGGGTCTTCTTCTTTGCATTAAGGTCAGGATATAAAGAGCATCTGTAGCCAATGTGCTTGATGAATGTGGTTCATACCATTTATAAACAGTTTTGAGATGGTGCATCTGGAACCTGCCGCCCTCATAACAGCAGCAGCGTATACACAGCGGGACAAGGAAGAGGGCAGAACACAGGAGGATGCAATACACTGGTGTGGAAGGAGCAGCCAGACTGAAGGTAAATAGCCTGCGGAGAAGACAAGGAAAAGTTTGGTGTGGCACAACTGCAGAGAAGGTGGCAGCAAGGTTTGGGCTCAGCACCGGGTGTGATGTAGTGGATCAGAGGAGAGATATCATCAGGGAAGACGGGAACAGGCATGGTGAGGGCAATGTTACACAGTGATGAGCTGCTCTCTGACATGAAGCAGGGATGCTGAGAGTCATAATAACAGGGATGAAGACCACACCCATGAAGCATGGCTCGACAAAGGGAGGGGGAACTTGGGCTGCATTCGAAAACATACTGTCGCTTGTCAAAACAATTTGGGCGTTTTCTTAACAAGCTTTTAAAACTGAAGAAGGCTGTCAGCGGCTTTGAACCCACGTACCAGTGATTAAATTCAAATGCACACTTCTAAATCAAAATCACTATCCCAGAAGTAGCAGCTGTTAGGCCTGACTGGTGTCAGGTGATACTCATTTTACCAATGTTTACCAGGGTGAAACATTGTTTGCATGTATTCAGTTGGAATTTATATATATCGGCCTTAGATCACAACGGAGATTTATAAATAAAAGAAACAAGAAACGCGATCAACAAGCCCGGGAGTTGTGTGCGCGCACGTGCAAAAAAAAACAAAAAACACGCGAGTGGTGCAAACACGCGAGTGGTGTGCGTGAAAGGAGAGGCCTGTGCACGTTCACATGCACGCAGGCTTTAGGCCAGCAAAAGCCTCTCTGGTAGCAATTTGAAAACCCGATACTAAAGGTCTCGCAGGAGCTAGGGCATGCGCTAGCGATCAGGTGAGACCTAAAAAGGAGGAACAAAATGTGCCCCGGCCTATATTTAGTGTACTATTTAGTGAATCATTTACACACAAATTACATTTACAGATGGTTTGATTTTTGTCATTCTCAGCCAAGAAGCAACATTTTGCGCTGAACTTATTCGGTGGGAGGAGACTTACACTAGAAATAATTGTCATGACATTGGCCATAATAAAGTTGGAAGATTCATATAGTGACGAAATAAAAGGAATACATTTTGCCTCCCTGTAAGCTTGATAGCCACTCTAGGGACCCTTATGCTGCAATGGTGTAAGTGTAATAGCTGTATTACCTGTAGCAAATGTTTTATATTGAAACCTCCTTATCCTGGAGTGTCTGGCTAAGGGACTGAAGACAACTGGAATTTGATGGATGGAAATGGTTGAGACGATACTTCTGAATCAATAGATTCCTCTGAGTAGAGCTTCATTCCAGTTTACCAATGTTTACCTTTTCTGTTCTGGTAACGAGGGATTCCAACACCTTGCAAATCAGTGTTAAGCAGGCTGAAAAGAAGCAATTCAGGCCAAAATAGATTACACCATCTGTACATGGCGGCACCGTGAGATACAAATAAATGTTGTCCTTATTGGGTCTCATCAGTTAGGTGCACCTTGATTTCCTAATGTCAAGGACTCTGTTGACACACAAAGCTTCCAGATCATATCATTTGAACTTTCAACATTCATACTTTATCGACACTGTTGTGAAGTTAAATAAAGTGCAAACATTATAAAAATCCAATTACAACAGCAACATTACAAGAATAGGGCAAGCATTTCTAATAGAATTTTCAGAAAGTTGTCAGAGGATCAAAATCAGCAAATGTGATGGGAACTTAAGAGTCAGTATTGAAGAAGAGATGCTCTCAAATTAGATATTTTAGATATCGCTGTTAAAGCATAACCGGCCTAACCAAATATAATTATTTGTACATATATTCAGGTCTGTCTATTCCTAATCTTACGGTTGTTGTCCATATCATGACATATATCAAATATATGGTGTGTAATACTATTTTTGAATGTTGATTACATGTCACTACATTTCTAGCATGTCGTAAAACGATCAACTTTGTGACTTCAGAAGGTTATGGCAATGGTTGAATATTCACACTGTTCTTCTTCATACCATGACATAGGTTTGATGATCAGAGCTCAAGCTTCTCGCGACTATAAGGGGCCTGACTGCAGATATCTGAACTTCAAGTCTGGAGAAGAAATACTTGTGTATTATAAGCTCTCTGGGAAACGAGATGATCTGTGGCAAGGGAGTGTGAGTATTTCAGAGGGCAACAAGTCATTGTAATAGCATTAAGACTGAACTACTACAATATTTGGGAAATATGCTTTCTTTTGTAGGATCTGCCAAAAAAGAACATAGTGTGCAAGCATAAAGCAATACATAAGCTTTCACACTCACTTATGCTTCATGTAGGAGCGTCACAATGGTCGAGATGATTCTAGCCTGCTTTAACATTGTTTCCTAACTTACATCATAAGCATATGTTTTCCCCTGTTCGATCCCACCTACCAACAACTTCATTTCTCCTGTAATATCAGATGGTCCACTCCATTATGGCCACAATGTGTGCATTACATCTGTTTTACTTTGTTTCTTGGCGTTAATATGTGACTGCTCATATTCCCACAAACCTACCCTCTCTTTCCAAAACCTAGAAATGTAAAGTAAATCACTCTTTCAAATTTTCTCTTTGATAATTCTTTCTGTTTTTTTCGTGGGTTGCAAATGAGTGATTCTGATTTAAGAAAAAATAGTCTCCAAAATTGTTTGAGAAATATTAAAAATCTAAGATAGAAAATTTAAAGTAAGTCTATTAAAAGTATATCACAATATAATAGAAAAATATAACAAATGTGTTTATTCATTTTGTTTTCTGTATTTTTAAAGCAAGGAAAAAAATATGGATATTTTCCAAAGGATGCAGTTAAAGTTGAAGAAGTATTCATTTCAAAAGAAGTGGAGGTACCAGCTATGGTAAGTAGCATCAGACTAGACATGAACAAGCATCTAAACATGATTTCCTCTTATACTTGTGTACAGGTATAGTGGTGGATTTAAATAATGTATTTTAGTGCATGTGTGTCCTAAAAATGCTGTATTTCTGTTTCTGACCACAGATGCCAAACATGCTGTTTTTCATTAAACAATATTTTAAAATACACTTTCAGTCAGATTAAATGTCCCAATGCTGTCCAATGGCCTGGGATACTAATCATAACCAAGAACTCACTTTATTCTCCTAACATTTTATAGGTAGATGTGGTGAGCAGTGAAGGCTTACTCCAGAAGGCGCTAGTCAGATACAATATAACAGAGTAATTGCACACTGTACAGCTATAGGGCTAGTCAGAATTATTTAACAGAAAGGAATGCTAGGGTAGTTAAATGATGAACAACATAGGAAAAAAAGGTCGTTGCACTGCCTAGAGCCAAGATTCGACCCCCTTTTTTTATAATACTTAAGTACTAATGCTTAATAATCAGTTTTACATTTGAACCTAATTGGTCATTTTAATCTCTATATAGGGATCGCAAAAACATAGAGTACCTTTGGTCTAGTTGGGTTTACAAGCTTACCAAGTTTTAGTTCCTAACCTCTAATCAGTGGAATCTGGGTACCAGACCCGGGGAATCAATGTGGCAATCCCTGGCTGCGCTTTGAGCTAGTTTCTGCAATTTTCAGTGCTGGGAAGAACCTCCAGCAGGTCTCAGCCAAAACTGGGATGCCCAATCCGACCACAACATCTGACACTCAAAAGTGCAATTCAACCTAAAACAACTCAAAGGTGGGTTACTGGTCAACATAGATAGCTAACAAATATTCATACTCAATGGATGTACGGTCTATTGGGGCCTGCACTAAATAGTGATGGTAATATTTCAGTTTGCTAAGGATGCTGAAAAAGAGATTTTCACATCAAAGTTTGGCATGTTAGTGGTCTGTTACTGATGTCACGCACGCCCTCATCATTAGCAGACTGGACTACGGCAACACCCTCTACTCTGGAATCAAAATAAAACTCCTTTGCAAGCACCAGACCATCCAGAACACCGCAGCCAGACTGGTCCTAGACATCCCCTGTCACAACCACATCACCCAACAACTCAGCAATCTCCACTGGCTCCCCATTGAAAGAAGAATAGCCTTCAAGCTCCTCACGCACGCATACATGGCCCTCCACAACATCGGACCAGCATACCTAAACAACTGCCTCTCCTTCCACGCATTCAAGAGAAACCTCTGATCAGCTGACCTCTCCCTGGCCACCATCCCTCACATCTACAAGACCAGAACGGGTGGAAAGTCATTTTCCTACCTTGCAGCCACAACCTGGAATGACCTCTCCCTCCACCTCCTGCAAAGCCCTACACTGCTCCAGTTCAGGAAAGACCTCAAGACCTGGCTCTTCAGACGACCCCAGCAACCAACGGAGTTGCGCCCTCACTCCTAGTGCCTTGAGACCCTCATGTGTGAGTAGCTGCACTTTACAAATCCCTGATTGATTGATTGATGTCAAGCACATTTTCCCAGGTCAAATGTGCCATTGAATAAACCATAATCATCCATGGGTCATCTTTTTCCTCATTTACTCAACCAGCTTTTCCTGTGGCACTCTCAGAGATGGTATAGCATGAGCAGTATGTTGTTATATATTACATATTTCTTGTAAAGAACTATACACTTTAACCCAGCAAGGTCTTATGATGCTATAGAAAATCAACAAATCTTTACCACTTTTCCTATCCATTCCTCCATTAGGCTTCAATTTCCTCCTTTACAAACATTGCCATCTTCCTGCTCCTGAGCATTTTTTGGGTCACGTCATCCCTGAGTAATATAAGTCCTCCAATTTAATACCAGCTTTCAGTAGGCGGGTTGGGTGTCTGATTATGAGTGTGAGGTAGGCCAATAGAAGCTCAATCTGCATAGTCAAGCAAGGGCAAAATAAAATATGTGAACTCCTTCAGTATGGCTGTTAACTAGTACATGCAGCTAGAGGGAACATTAAGCAGACGACCAAGCCAACCCTTTTATCTGCACGACCACAGCAAGCTAGGTTGCTGTTCTCACACAATCAGAAGAATACAATTAACTTGAACCCATTCATTGCATGTGTGGATCAGCTGGAATCGGGTAACCAAGAGCTCCTTTGAGTGGCGTAACGAACCTTGAAGGGACCCCCCTGCAAAATACATAGCGGGGGCCCCCACACTTTGGACACAGTAAGGATCTCTCAGGCCAGAGGCCAGTGCACAGTCCCAAAGGGGGCCCTCTAAGTCTCGGATAAGGGGGCTAGAGCTGATGCTCGGATCCCACAGCAGACGGCGGGCCTGCCGTAGTCGGGAGTGGACTTGCAGCCTACTGAGGCGAGACGAGAGGTGGGGGCCCAGCACTGGGACACGCGCGAGGCAGGTCCGCTGGCCAGGAAGCGTGCGCATGCTGGGGCCGAAACACCCTGAGCGGCCTCCACACAGAGAAGAAGGCGCACAGTGGCGAAATCGAGGAAGTCGTAATGAGACCGCGGCTGGACCCGCCTCCCCGTGCTAAAGATTCGAGTCCGGAAAGAAACAGAGGAGACCCGCTGGTGACCAGAGGAGGTAAGAGCAGCCCTTCGCTTCACCAAAGGCCCCACTGTCACAGGGGCATCGGCCGAGCCTAGAGAACCGACTTGGAACGCAGTGTTTGGGAGTGGATAGGGGAGACGGAAGATTTCAGCCCCCCGAATTTGACTGCATCGGTGCTTGGGGCATTTGGAGCGGGGGACTCCTTTGTCTATTCCAGACCCTGCTGCAGCAGAAACAGAGGCTGGCGGCAGAGAAGTGGGACGTCAAGTGAGCGGCCAACAGTGAACTGCCACAAACAGAGTGCTGAGATAGCCACATCTGTGATTAGGCACAAGGCCTCTGCCAGGGGTAAAGAGGGGCCTATTGGCTAAAGGTCCAGAAGGGGACCGGCGCTGCTGGGGACCAAACACAAGCTAGGAGTACAACACAGGTACACGTAACACAAGTACCTCCCCTTCCCCATTGTAGGATATCGGCCTGTGGCAAAAAGCAGCAAATGTACCGGGCTGGCGTAGCGTAAACCCAAGGGAAAGATATACCAGAGGAAACTGATGCACGTAGGGCCTCAGGAGCTGTGGATGATACTAGAGAACGCTGTGGCACGGTGCAGTGGCCTCAGAGTGCAACTGGGTAGCCTGCTCCCACCTGCCCACATTCAACCTGCTACCCACAGCTACGTGGACTATTGTATTGTAATTGTATTTATATAGCGCTTACTACCCCATACGAAGCGTCAAACTGCTTTTTCGGTGAGTAGCACGCTACTCCGGGACCCGTAGAAGATTAGTGTTGAATTAGTATAGTGAAATATGAAAGTAATTTTAAGTGGTGGATCGGTTAGTCAGTTATTTGGATTCGGAAGGATAGCAGAAGGATAGAAGAGGAAAAAAGGTTTGTATTTATATAGCGCTTGTTACCCCTGATGGGGTGTTGAAGCTTTTTTTTTTGGCGAGAGCACGCTACTCCGGAAACCCATAAAGGATTAGTGGTGAATTAGTATGGTGAAACATTAAAGTAATTTGAGTGGTGGATATTAGTCAGTTATTTGGAGTGAGAAGGATAGAGGAGGGATAGAAGGGGAAGAAAGGTTTGCATTCACATAGCACCTGTTACTCCTGATGGGTGTTGGAGCGCTTTTCTGGCAAGTAGCACACTACTCCGGAACCCATAAAGGATTAGTGTTGAAAATTAGTGTAGTGAAATATGAAGTAATTTGAGTGGTGGATATGTTATTCAGTTATTTGGATAGTGAAGGGTAGGCAGTGGGGTAGAAGAGGGAAATAGGTTTGTACTTATATAGCGCTTGCTACCCCTGATGGGGTTTTGAAGCGCTTTTTTGGTGAGTAGCACGCTACACTGGAACCAATAAGGATTAGTGTTGAATTGGTATGGTGAAACATAAAAGTAATTTGAGTGGTGGATATGTTAGTCAATTATTTGGATTGAGAAGGGTTGGGGAGGGGTAAAAAAGGGTAAAAGGTTTGCATTTATATAGCGCTTGTAACCCTGATGGGGGGTTGAAACATTTTTTTTGTTTGGAGGTCATAGCAGTAGAAGGAGGCTTTTGTATGAGTAAAAAGGGGCTTTGGAAGGGAAGAGTCATAGGGAAGAGTTTAGAAAGGTTTGTTTTGGGGAATCGGTATAGTAAAAAGAGGTGTCAGATGATGCAAGGAGGGGTAGAGTAGGGGAGAGTCTAGTAAGGGTTATTTTGGGGCTCATAGTAGTGATATGGGGTTGGGATAAATGAGAGAGTTGATGTAGAGGATATATTGATAGATGTATAGTGTGAAAAATAGGGTAGTGCATTGGAAAGAGTAGTAGAAAGAAGTTTGAGATGAGTCAGAAAGTTGGGCTAGAAGATATATTGAGAGAAGTATAGGCTGAGAAATAGGGTAGTGCATTGGAAATGCTAAATTAGAAGAAAGTGATAAATATATAGATCCATAAGTACATTGAAAGTATATAAATGCATAAAGGAGGTAAGTATATGTAGATTAAAGATATTGATAGAGGTACAGGATGAGCAATAGGGTAGTGTATTGGATATGCTTTTTCAGGAGAAAAGTAACCAAGAACATGGAAGGTACATAGATGCACAATGGAAGCAAGTACATAGTAGCGGAATACCGAATAGCTTACAGTGGGCCCATAACCTAATCTCCACAATCAGCCATAAGTGATGAGTTGCATTCATTACACAGATGTAGATTTTAGGGGCACGAGGGGACCCCAAGCAGCGATGCCTTACCTTTGACAAGAACAAGAACACTAGCACCACGCAGGAGTCTGAAATGGCGGAGGGGGGGGCCAGAGACCCCAGCAGCCCAGAAGACAGAAATGGCCACACTTATGACTGAATTACGATCCAGATTCCGAGCCATGGAGGAACGCTTTGACGGCCTGAACAGACGACTCAATGCGATGGGCGAACGGCTAGACCGACCCGAATCCTGATTAGACACGGTGGAAGGTAGGATCTCTGAGTTGGAGGATGGGGCGACGCAAGTCACCAAGAAGCTGGGCTGCCTAGAGTAAGTCATGAAAAACATGGCCCTATAAAATGAAGATTTGGAGGCAAGGGGCAGGAGAAACAATATCCGCATTATTGGCCTTGCTGAAACCACAAATACTGGCTGACTGGACCAATTCATAGAGAGCCAGCCGTTGGACAGTGAGACAAAAAATCCTTCACATCCACCTTTAAAGCGGAAAGAGCACACCGCACACTGGGGGCAAGACCTAATACTGGCTCCACCTTGACCATATTCCCTGACTTCACGCCAATGGTGTAAGAAGCAAGATGGAAATTCACCAGAGTTACAGCTACACTTCGTAATCTGGGGCTGAGCTATGGAATGCTTTACCCGGCTCGTCTCCGCGTGGATGTAAATCGCAAACCGCGCATCTTTGAAAACCCATCAACGGTACAGGACTCTGCTGGAAATACGCAGAGGAGCGACCTTCTCAAACTCTGAGTCCTAAGGGAGACTCGCTGCCAAAGGAGCGAACTGGGACCAAGCCGGACATGGGGCAAGCAATATAGGGTCATGAGCCTTGAGCCGGGAGATAGCTGACAGGTACTATTGCATTTTTAACCTTATTGCTGCTGCTATATCGTGTTTTATACAATCTCGTTTTTAATTACTTTTAAGATTGTGTTGCTACCCGCTCTGACGGCCGTGGGAGGGCAGGGCACATCCTTTGGAGTAAGCGGTTCCCGCGAGGCAGTGCCGGACCGCCATTGACAGGTCAGCAGGCTAGTCTTTTCGCACCTGACACACTACAAATGTGCGCGCTGACGTGGACGCGCAGCGTTTACTCCTGAGGCTTGAGCCGAGAGATAATTGACAGGGACTATTGCATTTTTAACCTTATTGCTGCTGCTATATCGTGTTTTATACAATCTTGTTTTTAATTACTTTTAAAATTGTGTTGCAACCCGCTCTGACGGCCCTCTGACGGACAGACTCTTAAAACATTAATCACTGTTGCCTTTGAATCTGACTCACCCTCTTTAAATATTTCTTGCTGCTATTGTTGATGCAATCCTGCTAGACTGTCTGCTCAGAGTTTTGATGCACGCCATGGGAAGGTGGGGCACATCCTTTGGAGTAAGCGCTTCCCGTGAGGCAGTGCAGGACCGCCATTGTCAGGTCAGCAGGCTAGTCTTTTCGTACCTGACACACTACAAATGTGCGTGCTGACGCGGACGTGCAGCAGACGCGCACAGCGGGCGAGCTTCTGCGCGCCTAAGGCAAGCCCATCTGCGCCCATCCACGGACTGACCGCGTTCAGTGCCAGCCATGCTGCCCGTTTTCTGCAGGAAAATGGACCTTTTATAAGATATTCCAGAAGCCAACTGCTGAATCTGAATGTGGGTAGAGGTATACCAAAATGTAAGAGTAACTGTGAGCAATCTAAAGCTTCCACCACAATCGACACATGTCCAAACTGCCACACATCACTTCCCCGGATCTTCTATCAGAGAGTTAAATCCAGCAGACCTAGTGAGATTTCCTCTGGGATTGGCAACACAAAACCCAAGGATTGTGTGATAAAATGTGTTCTGGTGAATGCTAGATCCTTAGTGAAGCATAGCTTTGAGTGCGCTTGACTCCTGGCGGAGCAAGATGTAAAACTGACATTTATCACGGAAACTTGGATGCATGAGGCCTCAGGACCAGACCTAGTGAGGCCACTCCACCTGGCTTCTTGTGTTCCACCTTAAATAGGCCAACGGGGATAGGAGGGGGGCTAGCAATGATCTATCATAAGAGGGCACTTTCTTACAACAGCTGATTATATAGACTATTGAGTCTCACCCTGTCTCAGCTTTTGTTGGTGCAAGCTAAAACTGAGGGTCTCTATCCCTGCGTCAAGAGCAATTCCACACCATGTCCACTAGGGCTGTTCCTCTATTAATTTCTAGAAACTGTTGAATCCATTTACAAATATGATCCCAATACTTTATATCTGTCAGAAGCTTCCTGTTGAAGGTCCAAGTCCTCCTATGCCTGATGATACTTGCTACTGGAATTTCATGAACCAGAGGACTATGATTTGACAGGACCCTTGGAAACATCTCAATACCGACCTGGCTAACCAGAGCAGTAGATACAAAAAATAGCCCAACCAGACAAGTTTATTGTGCTGGATTAATAAAATGTGAAGCCTGGATATGGGGCCTTACACTTAGCCCATACACCAATAGGGCCATGATCTTTCACCACATGCTGCAAAGCCCTGCACACCCCGGGTTTCCTCCCTAAATACGATTGGTTCCTACTTAAATCATCATGCACATCCAAATGGATATTTAAATCCCCACAGAAGATAAGAGGCAGTGGCCATGAAGCCAGTTCTACATTCATAAATAAAACACTGCCGCCTCATCGGTAATTAGAACTATATACTGAGCAGACCGTGTATCACCCGTTGCCAACACCACATTCAGCAATGGCCCAGCAACCTAATATGTCCACCTCTACACAATTACAGGAACAGATAGATGTTTTTGCTAAAGTCGCCATTCCACTGGATGTTAACCCTTGCCATGTACATGCCAAAAATGAGAGACCTAGATCCTTCAACCACCCCGCTTATGCCATGGAATGTGGCTCAAACCCAGAGCAACCCTGCCTCTCTTGGCCCTATCATTAAGGTCACAAATATTAATAGTACAAATACATAAATTAAAACCTGCCATTCAGCCTTCTACAAGCAGTTTTCTGCTGCTGCTGCTTCTGCTGCTCAATGAAAATCTTATCTTAACCATTACCAACCACATCTTACTTTTTAGTTTTTCTTGTCTGCTCTGATATTCTATTATGAGATTCTCCCTTTTTAGGTCTCGCCTAGCGTTGCTGCGCATATGCGCTGTTCGCTCAGCAAGATTTATTGCTAATGAGGAGTTTGACAAAAGGGCTTTAAGCCCCGCCCCTTATTTCAATTGACTGGCGTCACCGTTTATGCTAAACGGTGGCCAGCCATTGGAAATAAGCTTTCTGGGGTGCCTCCTTTTCGCTTTTTTGTCTAGCCCATCCGGACTAGATCGCCTGCTTCACGGCTGTCGTGAAGCAGTTTCTTATCGCAAGGAGGCGTGTTATGTAAACAAGCCCTGCAATCCAGTTCGGATGGGCTGGACAAAAAAGGAGACGTGGCGCAGCGTGTTTATTTTTGCATCTCGCTTTCACTTTAAAGTAAAAGCGCGATGCAAAAATAAACAGCGGGAATGGCAAGCACTCGTCCTTTCAGAGGAGACAGATGCGAGGTGGTGATGTGCGAAGGAGACGAAATGCCAAAGGACAGATCTGACTTTCTGGGGAAGAGGAGCTGAGAGATGCTGTGGATGTGGTGGGAGGAGGCAGCGTGCTGGAGGCCGGAGAGAGTGGCATGGCTGTGCCCCCCTCACCCCTCTCTTGACTCTGCCGCGCTCATGCCCGTGTGCACTCACCGGTGCATGGCGCCAGGCGACTCCTGCAGAATACCGATCATGCACTCGGTGGAAGTTTGCCATCCGCTCTATGCACACACCCGGCAGCCTGTGCGTTGTTCCTGAAATGTTACCCCTGCCCCGTGTGCTCCTGTCCGTGCCCTGTCCTTATCGCTGACGTGCCCCGTATAATGCCTTCCGGGAGAGTGGTGTAATTAGAAGTCGGGTGGAGGGAAGGTGGCTGCTCCAACCTTGAACGGTAATCTGGCCGGCTGGAGAGGGCGGCATCCGGGATGCAGGGCACACACCGCTACTGCGGCGACGCCGGGCCTCGCTCCTGGCCCCGAACGCGGGAATTCATTCAGTGAGCCCCACACGCGTCAAAGCGCTGTAGGCGCGCATGAAGCGCTTCATCTCAGAATGCATTCAGTGAGCCAAGTGCGCTCATGAAGCACTGTGAGCCCAACAAAAAGAGCATAAAGCGGTTTGTCGCAAAACTCATTTACTGAGCCCAAGGCTCACTTAAAGCGCTCCTCCACAGAATAAATTCACTGAGGCCAACATGCACAGGGAGCGCTCCTTCGCAGAATTCTTTTAGTAAACCCAAGGCGCACCGAAGAGGTCCGTGGTAGAATTTATTTTGCAAACCCAAAGCGAGCACGAAGCGCTACATCTCAGAATTAATTCAGTGAGCATGACCATGCCATCTCTCAGAATTCATTCAGTGAGCCCAAAGCGTGTATGAAGCCGTCGATCGGAGAATGAATTCAGTGCGTCCAACACACGTATAAAGCGCTTCATCTAATAATTCATTCAGTAAATCCTATGCCCGCATAAAGAGCTTAATCTCATATTATATTCAGTGAACGCAATGCTTCCTTGAAGTGCTCCCTCACAGAATTCATTCAGTGAGCCCAAGGTGCGCAATAAGCGCTCTGTCGTAGAATTCAGAAAGTGAACACAACACACGCATGACGTGCTCTGTCGCAGAATTCATTCAGCGATGCCTAGGCGCGCAGGAGGTGCTGTGAGGCCAAAAGCCGCAAGAAAGCGCTCCATCGCAGAATTCTTTCAATGAGCTCAATGGATGATGAAGAGCTCAGTTGCAGTGGTCCATCGCAGAAGTAATTGCGGGGATCCCAATGTTCGCTTCAGGCGCTCCATTGCAGAATTCATTCAGCGAGCCCCACACGCATCTGACACCTCCATCGCAAAATTCATTAAGTCAACCCAAAGCGCGCTTGTAGCGCTGAATTGCAGAATTCATTCAGAGAGACCAAGGCACGCATACAGCGCTCCATCGCCGAATACATTCAGTGGGCCCAAGGCATGTATAAAGCGCTCCATGCAGAATTCATTCAGTGTGCCAGATACAGAAAGCGCCCGATCATCACAGAATTCATTGAGTGACCCAAAGCCGGCATGTAGCGCTCCATCGCGGAATTCACTCACTGAGTACAAGGCATGCATGAAGCGCTCTATCGCTGAGACACAGGAGCAGCTCCTCTGAATGCCTTACCCTTCTGCCCTTTCACACTCATTACTTCAAAGGGATACACGTTCCCTCTACTAATCTCTCAGTTTCCTTTGTGACATTGCCAGTTTTTAAATACGTCGCCTTTAAATAATGAACTATCCGTTTACACAATTAACATTCTATTGTTTAGGGGATAACCATTGCCTACAAGTCGCCACGAGCTGAGCTTGCTACCCCGATACAGGGTGTAAGTGATCTTGGTTTTACATGCCTTCCGAACCGGTGACCTTTCACCCTGCATCGGATTAGTCTCCGCACACAAACATTTGCAATGCAATAGGTCTCGCAGTTACGCGAGTTTAAGCTATTGGCATTGTAAATTACAATGCCTTTTATTTATGTTTTTAAAAAGAAAACAAAAATGAGAGGCATTGTTATTTGCAATGCCGATAGCTCTAACTCGCGTCAATGCGAGACCTATTACATTGCAAATGCTTGTTACCATTAGCCCCCGACCTGCCTTTCCCCCAGAAGCCCCACCATCATCCTCACCCCAACCCTCCCCCCACCCTCAATCCTTCCCTGCCAACTCCTGAAAGCAGTTGGACCACCCAGATCCACAGATGGTGTGTTGCCCCCCTTGCTCACACCGAGACCCAATTGCAAATCATCAAACAGTAATCAGCTTGCTCCCCAGCACAGATATAAATGAGAAACCACAAGCCCAGTGCCCATAAAGCAAAACCCAGCCCCCAGTTCCATATAGCATGTATAAATATGACCATACCTCCGCCCGGGTATATCAATACTCCTTCAAGAAAATAACTAAGAGCAGCCTGAAATACCACCAACACCATCAAAACAGAATTTATAGCTTAGAATCTTTGGGTTAGAATACCTTAGCCTGAACGTAGAAAACTCCTTCGCCTTAATTTCTAATGTAATTTCTAATGTAAAAAAATGTAATTTATCTTACCAGACCACTTTAAGCACAACCAGATTAATTAGATAGGCCTGTGCTCCCTTAGCTTGGAAGGGTTGTGTCAGTTGATGCAGACGCCACCTTCGTTAGACCGTAAACTGACAAAAATCCAGCCTATCAAAAAATGTACATCCCTCTGCTGACCATTTTCAATCTGGGCGCGCCAGATCCGACACTGCCTGGTGCAGCAAGAAATTGTCAAGATAGCTCAATATTGCCCTGGGTTTTGCTATTTCCTGCGTAGCCCAGGGGCTCTGCCTAAAGGGGATTCTATGGGCCTGCTGTACCTCCTGGTCCCAATCCCAGTTAGATAGTTCCAGGAAGGCTCCACTGAAGAGCCCCACTATTTATTTGCGGACGTCTTCTCCCTCCAGTCCTTCGGGGATACCCAGAAATCTAAGATTATTTTGTCTGAGTCTCTTTTCAAAGTCTTCCAATTTTCACTGGGTATCGACCATTTGAGCTTTCAGGTTTTCAATCACTTTCGTATGCCCCAATGCCTCACTCTACAGTGTTACAATCCTATTCTCGGCTTCCCCCATCCTTTCCAAGGTTTGTTGCAGGTCTTGGCAACCCATTGGATGGCACCTTGTAGCTTACGGCATGCAGACTGAGCTCCACAGCTTTCTGTGTGCATTTCCTTGTGGTGTGCGATTATGCTCTGATATATTGACTTAAGCGATGCCGCCTCCAAAGCCTCCTGAGTGGACTTCTCCCCTTCCAAAGCATCCCCTTCCAAAGCATCCCCTTCTAGGCGGGGCAAAACAGAGTAATCCCAGAGATGCCCCTTTGCCTCCACTTTAGGCCTCTCCTTCTGCAGTGTCTTTTTCTTCCTGACTGTGCCCGTACAGTTGATGCCTCAAGATGTGAGGCCCCTGTCTCTCATCCTGACTGCTTATATCACTCAGCATGCTGTCCAGTGAGCTAACCCTAGAGCGCCCTCCAGCTAATCCCTGGCTCTCCTCATTCGACCAGCCAGAGTGAAAAAAGATGATCCCTTGAGTCCACACACACCTTAATAACGGCGCTGGAGGACAGTTGCTAAAGTCGTAAGGTGTACTCAGTTAACTTGCCATCTACATCTGGTTCTGTTACCGGGCTCCGAGGTATAGCCTCCCTGTCATGCACATTCGCCCCTGTTACAGAAATTGGGGCAGCCATACCTTCTTTAGTGGTTAGCTCAATTAGTCCATCCGGGCACTGCGTCGACAATTCTAGTTTTTCTAGAGAAGAGGGTGACTCCATGCCCCCTTCCCAGGAGTTTTCACCAGTGACATTAAGCTTCAAACTCAGGAGGGGCGTGCAGAACACACTAGACCTGAAGCAGGAGCCGGGCTAGCTGACCACATGCCTGTAGTTGAGCCTGTATTTGAACCTAAAGGTCGCGTAGGCTTTTTAAAGAAATCCGCCATGGAGCCTGCAGAGCCCACAGCAACTATCGCTTTTGCAGACCCATGGGTTCCCGTCTTCCAGCTCTGTTTCTCTGCCGGCTTTTTCACTGAAGGCTTATCCAAACAACGCAGACCTGACTCCATTCCCGTTGCTTCTCCAACACCTCCGTATGTTTTTGGCTTTCGGAGGCATTGCCGACCCCTGCTCTGCCCAGTGTCTTGCAGTTGTGGATGCACAGCAAGCCGCTCGCTAGGCCAGCTGCCTCTAAACACGATGCAGCGGGGATGATCCTTTCGCTGTAAATGACCACACAGCTAGCGAAAGGCTAGCAAAGCCAAATCCCTGCTCTCATCACCCAGAAAGACTGTTGAGGATTGATTAGCTATATGGTAGGCCCGATAGGGAGGAGGGCAGAAAACAGCCGTCCTAACACGGCCACCATCTTGCTCTCTGACCAAGTCCAGGACTTCTATCTCTGTTAATTAATGCTTTGGGTGTGAGAGTTTCATAGCCTGCCCATATAAACTTTTGCATCATTGTAAAAAGACAAGACAGTTAAAAGGTATCGTGCGTTCAGAGTGCAAAATCACCACATGAGCAGTTTCGCTCAATTGGAATTCACACCAAAGTTGTCAAGAGAAAGGAAGCAACTAAGTATTTTTTTTTTCAAAAAGCTTTGTTGAAAAAAACCTCACCATACATGACAAGTTATCATTGCGGCAGTATTACAGTCACATGTGTATTGACAGATACAGACCTCCGTCAGAAGAGGATGGAGGACTAAAAGAAATATCCTACCAATTTGTAAGTTGGTATGGCGACAGTGACGCAGTCCCAACAGCATATACATGTGCGGTGCACGTTGAAAACGGAAGCCAGTGTTGAAAGAAATTTACACCTCATTGACAGGTATGTTATTACAACAGAGAGGTAGTCCCATCTGCACCACGTTCACCATTCCTGTCTTAAAAAGGGGAAGGCCAGCCAGAGGAAGCAAACCGCACAGTTCAGTCCCTGGAGGGTGGCCATCAAGGCACAGCGGGGGGGCACACAAGGGTGGACTCAATGGTTGCCGACACATCATCCCAAGTGTTTGGTACGTCAGTTCTGGGGGAGACCGAAGGGGCGTCATCTAGGGCAGTCAAGCCTTGTAGGTAGGAGATGAGAGGAGCCCATATGTGCGGGGGTCTGCTGGCTGCTGGCATCAGATCCCTGAATTGCCCAGCAGTGTCTGGCAATGGGCTGCGTCACCCAACCAGGCTTTTACCGTGGGCATCGGTCTACGCACCCAATGAATGGACACTCTGCGCTTAGCAAGGACGAGGAGCATCGTGGTGAGTTTGCGATTGGCATCTGATGTGTGTTTAACATAGCCCAGGAGACACACCAGTGGATCAGGGATAATGCGTTCAAGTGTGATGTCGCTAATGGTGGTGCAAACCTCCTGCCAGAATGCAGAAACCCTTGGGCAAAGCCACGCCAGATGGGCAAAGTTTGCGCCAGGAGCACACCTATCGTGGTCGAGTAGGCCAATCTTATGCATTGACATAGGGGAGCGATATAGTCGGTGCAAAAGGAAGCATCTAAGTTGGTGAATTGATCACTGAATGAACATTTGTATTTCCAGAAATGCAATAGAGAAACTGCAGATGTTTACTGAAGTAAATGGATTATCCAGGACCAAGGACATGAGCATCCCCAGCAACATAGGGAGTTTAGAAACTGTATTTATTGATGTAGATGTAAACCATTCATAATGCTTACTCTTTAATGTACACAACATACTCATGAACCAGTGATTAGCTGCCTGTGGACAAAACATTCACCATGCTAGCCACTGGACAAAGGCTGGAGAACTGGGCACTTTGGGACTCATTACAGGCAGAGATATTGCAGGGCTGGAATCTCCACTTTTGGTCGCTAATCCCTCACCAAAATAATAGGCATTACAAGTCATTGACCTCAGGATGGGAAGAAAACATGCAGACCTGGTAAAATGGGTCATTTTCTGTATCTCATTCCAAATTACAGGTCAAATAATGGATAACTATTAACACTACCATTTACCACCTGCTTTTAGCAGGTGGTAGATGGCCATCGAAGATGTCCTGCATATTTGGGGCTATGAGGGCAAACAAGGCAATGCTAGGGGAAGCCTTATCCGGGCGACTGTGGGCCTGGTGGTGACATAGGCCCTGCCAGGAATCATTTAGTGTTTCTGAACCTGGGATAACGGGGTCCAGAAACACAGGGGCACCTATAGTTATTCGGAGCATTAATGTACTCCATAGCACATGAATGTGGACACCTCTGTGTGCAACTTGTAACAAGGCGTTTGCACTTTAACTGTTTGCATTTTGCCATGATAGGTAGCTAACAGACAATGACATTTTTGCTTAAGTTTGTTCCAAAAGAATCTATAATTACTGTTGCATCATGATTTTTTATTAGTCACTCATATTACTGCCATTAATAAAAACCATTTATTTTTCTAGGAAACAGACTTCATTTGCCTTGATGGAGGGGAATATGTTTTTGAAAATGAAGATAGTGTGTTACACGATACTGATCCGGAAATGGACTATATGTACCCAGATATGGAGCCATATCTTACAGTGGCAGAAGGTGAGCTTCTAAAGCCTTCAAGTATGTCCTTCCAAATGAAGGAAATAATTCATCCCACTGCAGAAAGCTATAACCAGGAAGTCACGCAGGACAAATCACAAAGCTCAGAAAGCTCAAGGGTAGCTACAAAGAATTCTGAACATGATCCCATTGAAGAAACAGAGGACATTGGGAGTATAGGTGAAGCTATTTTGCAAGAACCAATCAATGATGCATGGAGTGTTTCAAGCTTTACTGGATGGCTTGGTATGGGTGGCAAACAAGAATTGAAAGAACTAGATCCTACTGAAGATCCTTTACAAGAGACCTCATTCCACAGTAGAAAAATTGCACTAAGCGATGAGATCAACCCAGGTGACAGAGGTGAAAAGGAATCCAGTTGGTTTGGTAGTGGTTTCAGCGACTATCTTCCTTTTGGGAAAAAGGAAACAGAACACATATTAGAGGAAAAACACATGATAACTGAAACAGAAAACCAAGAAAATACCATGGATGGCGATTCAGGAAATTATGCAGTTTCTATAGGAACTGACCCCTTCACAGAAATGGAAGAAAAAAAGGAAAGTGATAATGCAGCTTCTGGGTCAAACTGGTTAAGCTTGGGTTTTGATAATGTTTTTAACTTGGGTCAGGTAATCAAAGGAACAATTAATAAACAAGAAAACCAAAAAGACAAAAACATAGAACCGACAGATAGTAGTGAACCAAACCTGATCTTAGACTCATTAGAACCTGATATTAGCACAAATCATGAAAGAAACCTAAAAATAGATGGGTCAGAGGCAGGCAAAATGCAAAGTGATGAGGCAGGCAGTGTCTACAATGAATTATCGTATTCAGATCAAGCCAGCGCTTCTAAAGAAAATAGTTCATCAGAACTATATGAACTTAAAAAGGGGGTTGAAGAGCTTCCGACTCCTAGTTGGTTTAAATTGGGCATAGATAAGATTTTTAACGTCCAGGAAAGTAACAAAGACAACACTATTTTGCAAGAGAAACAAACTGAAGCGAACATGAAAATGAAAGAAGTACCTCTGAAGTCAACACTAGGAGAAGCAGATTTAGACCCAGTCAGTGAGGACACAGCTGAAATGGGAAGTACAGTGATAGAAGACACAATGAACGATCAGACAGATCAACTTCTAAAAGAGTCTAAAAAACCTGAAAATAACCCTTCCACATCTGAGTTGTTGTCAAACTATTTAGAAAACATTTTGGATTTCAAGATCTCTGCAGGAGCAGATGAGTCGGAATCAGCCATTGACATTACCTACGCTGAGCAGTCTACAGAAGTTTACAATGATGAAACATCTTTGGAAAGTCACGTGACACAACAAGCAGCAGTGGAGGAACTAACTAAAGAAGCACAAAGGAAATGGAACAAACCAGGTTGGTATGAAAATATGTATGGTAACATCATTGGTTTTCACAGGCACCCGTCCGATCGAGGTCCCGGTCAGAAGTCTATCAATACTGAGACCAAAGAGGAATCAGCTGAAGCTCCACAATCCTCATCTGTTGGGCACTCCCATAGAATGGGCACAACTGAGACAGAAGGAAACAATGAGCAGGTTCAGAGTGAGGTGGGAATGCTACCTTCTCTTGTATCTATAAATCATTTGAAGACTTTTTGGATTGCCCAAAGTTTTACATCAAAATCTGTGGGCTATACCAAAAAGCAAACCTTGGGTGATGTATCTGAAGTAAAATTGCACTTTGATAATGGAAGAAAACTTTTACAAAATCATAATGGAAATGGCTTGAAAATGCCACCTGTTAGCCATTTACACGTGATTGCACCTAATAATATTGACCTTTCAAAATATAAGGACTCCTCATTTGTAGTAGGCATCCAAACTGACAAAGATAGTGACAGACAAACAGTGGAAAGCACAGCAGTAAACGATGTGGTTTCTATTCCCAGTATACCTCTAGAATCCCCTGTCTTACATAAAGCATATGTTGACAGGAAGCCAATAGATACCCTAACACCGTTATATCTCAGTGAGCCTAATCTTAGAATTAATGAAAGGCAGGGAGTGTCTCAGGGAAATGTTGTCAATGGTGGTGATTATGGTTCAAATGACCGGCAACATCACCCTTCTTCAAATGCTGAAGACTTGGCTACCCAACATAACACTCCTGCAAAAGTATCTTCGAATAAGAAACTCAACGATAATGAAAGCTCAAAAAATCAAGAATCTGCAGCTGCAACTTCTTCTTTCGGGGAGATTCCCAAACTAGATTTCGCTATGCAAGAAGATGCTGTAATTGAAAATAAAATGGTAGTTTTTAAGGAAATTACAGATTCTCCCTTGCAATCTAATGAACTGTTAATAAACAACAGTGACAATTCCCTCCAGTGCTCATCACTGAACAGCACATTTTCTCAAGCCACAAACATGTATGAGGAAGTACTTATCGAAGAAGCATTTCATAATGAAAAGAAGAGATCAAACTACAGTGTTAATCCTTCCACCAATGCTTTAGAGACAAATGATGACCTGCTGAAGTCCAAAGCAGAAAATGTGGAAGGTAATGAAAGTACAGAAGAATTAAATGAAGCAATTTTGACTGCACCAACTACAGAAGAGTCCAGCTTCGTAGACATACTTCAAACACAGGAATCTTCCCATTATGTCACCCATCCTTCTATTCATGATGATGTATTAAATCAGGATCCTGGTGAAATACTTGTAATACAATCTTTAGAGACATTTGTAGAAGACGGATTGCAAAACATACGCATCCCAGAAGAAGATCTTTTGAAATCAAATGCAAAGGAGCATTATTTTGAGGATCCAGCAGTTAGAGATATTTTGGATTTCGGTGATACCTTAGTTGACGATAAATCACAAAAACCTGACATAGAACTTGAAACAGCTCTTGGAGAGGAAGAATTGAGATTGAAAAAACAAACTGAAAGACAGTATACTGATGGAATCCTCAACAAAGATAGCATTCAGAAAGAAAGTAGTATGAATGATTTGGTCACAATATTTGACCTTTTGCCATCCACTGAGAGATCTGATGTTAGCATCAAATCGTATATTAAATGCAGTGTTAAAGAAAAAGAGATTCAAAAGCAAACCAGCCATATGAAGGACACTTGTATTCCATCAGATTTAGATAAGCCACAGTTTGGACACTGTAGTCACCATGAATACATGGAAAGCATCATATCAGAAAGAGTTGATGTTTTTAGTAGAGAGTCTGTAGAAGACTTTTCAGACAGCAATGTGAGATCATCTCAGGAAATGCCCAACAAGGAAGATGCTAACAAGTACTCAGATGAGTGTCTAGAAGCACCAAAGTATCCCCCATTTGACCTTTCAATTCTTATTGACAATAGTAGTCCTAGGGAACAACACACAGCAGATCCTCAATCAGAGGACCGTGCCTTAGACCACAGTATTTTTATCGCCACTGAAACAAAAGTATTAGAACAACCCGACATATCACCAGAGCTCCAGAATGAGCATTTCCATCCTCAACAAGCTAACAATAATTCAAAGGAGGAGGATGGCCTTTACTATGATACATTTGTTGAGGATAGTTTACTAGCTGTAGTGGAAACTAGTGGACAGCCCTCCCTGCAACACAAAGAACATTTCACCCAGGAAGACATAAGATTTGAAAATGCTCAAAGACTGATCGAAGATTCTGATTCAGACACAATAAGATCTGCTGACTTACATGAACAGTCAATATCCGATGCTCAGGAAAGTGACATTTTAAATCATCCTTCACTACCTAGTTGCGAACAAGAATTGAAAATGGATCGAGATCTAGAAAGTTTACATGCAGTTGATGTTATAATGATAAATGGTGAACAAAGAGATGTTTTCAACCCCGGGCATCAACATGATCAAATTATGACAGGTACTTCAGAAAATATAGATGGTAGTGAAAGTAATGGGGAAACACAAGAAAGGCTAGAACTCCATAGTTTAGGACATCAAATACCTGTCTCAAAAAAGGGAATTATAGGTAGCATAATTTCTGACACATCTGGATTTTTGGGCAATTTATTTAGAAAAAATACGGAAGCAAAGGTTTCTAGCACAAGTTCAGAAACAGAGGTATCTGACAATCAGTTGAACAAGAAAGATGACAATGATATCCAACAAATGAGAGAACGTACTGATGTACATAGTGAACCTGCTTTCATCGACACTGACATTAAACTGGCATACACAGAAGACTTACCCAAGAGCAATGCATTAACACTGACCAATGACAACTTACCTGTGGGTTTGATGAACTTCCATGAAAAAGTGGCGATAAAAGAGTCTTTGAAAGATGAAGAAAAGGATGATGCAATTCCATGCAAGGCTTCTTCTGAGATAATTGGACAAAGTGTAATATTGAATCAGGCTAGTCCAGAAGTAATCACAGTGTTCAGAGTGGTGCAGCAATTGCATTCAGAGATGACAAATATAGAGTTTGCTCATTTTTTGAGTCTCTGCAAAGATAATAAACTAGAGATACTCCAACAAAATCTTGAAAATGTGCAAGAAGAAATTACTACTTTTTCATGTGGAAGTGGTTTCATGGCAAGCACTCAGGGAACTCCGTTTGCTGCATACGGAAACATCTGGGACACAGCCTGTGAGAGATGGAAGAACGAGGAAATGAAATGGTTTCAAACGTGCCAACACTTTTTGTCTCACATAAGACTCAAATGTGCAGCTCAAGAAAACCTGTCAAAAGCAGAATCAGGTACTGAACACATCAATTTACTTAATAAACATGCAGTGCAGTGTACTGAAATCAATGTTGTATGTGAGATGTGGTTGTAGACCAATGTAAACTAAACTCGGAGTGCTCGGAGTGTAGTAATAGTGTATTATCACATTTTACACTGTTAATTTGAAAGTACTGCTCTTTAAAATGTTTTGAGAATCATGTTATCACTTCTCTGTGACAATTGTTATACATTTTTTACAATCCACTGTGACAAATGCTAAAAGGTCAGAGGGCTTATCTCAAAGAAAGCTTTAGTTATGGATACATTCTTAAAAAACTGTAAAATTATCCTTTAGACAGATGCAGAATGTATAAACACATGTGATACAATAATGTAAGGGGAAGTAGAATGGAAAACAGGCACGTTTGTTTACATATAGATCAAGGATTTTAATAAGTTATTGTAGAGATTTTAAAAGTAGCACATATTGTGCTTTCCTGCTTTTGTAAAATGTAACTTTATTGTTAATCACTATTGGATCTGATTGCTGTGACTTCCTTTTATAGTATTCCTGGCTTATTTCTGAATTCAAGTAAGGTAAGTTTCTATGGGTAGATTTTACTATACTTAACTCCATCTCTATGTACCTTGATGATATATACATCTTCAAGGTATGTAGATGTGGGGTTAAGTGTAGTAAATCCATACTTCCCTATTTGCACTGAACTTCATGATATTTTAGTCTTCAATAATTTTGACATTATATTTTGCCCACACAATATTTTTGTCTTCAGTACTCTGTCAGACAACCTTTACTACAAAAGTAAGTCATATATATTCACAGCACAATATTTGTAAAACATATTTTGAGCTATTAGGTTAAGTACCCAAACCTATCCTAGAGAAGAACAGTGGCTTTGAACATCACCAATATCAAATTAGAACAGATCATCAGGAAGCTAAAAAAAAATGACTGTTTCAAAGCGAAAAGGTTGAATGTTTGACTTCCCTCATTCTCCTTTGTTGGAGAGGGCACTTATTTCTTTGACAGAATTGCTTCTCGTTGACAGTACTTTTCTTTGTACAACATGGGCCAAAAATATGCATAACTTTTAGAAGATTAAACAATGTTGAGCACAATGTTAAAATGTATTTATACATGTTTGCCAACCCACTTTAAATGTGCTTTTCTATTATTGTAGGTACTCGGGGTTTTGAAAAAACTGTGGCACAATGTGGTTATTGTTAGAATAGATATTTGAATTCTGTTTTAAACATACAAAAAAACCTAGATATTTATTGAAAAACTTATAAAATGTTATTGCTAATTTAATTTAATTATAAATATTTTCTGATCCATCTTAATTTTGTTTTAGTAACATTGTAAAAGCTACTTATACATTTCTTTAAAATAGTGTTTTTGTTTTCAAAATAATTGATAAATAACTTGCTTGTAATACAATTAGCAGGTACAGACAATTTATAATTTATTATAACTGATAGATTGACACTTTGGTAGAATTTTTATGGAAGTCAGAATTTCATTTGCATTGGCCAGATTTTATTCAGCATCCCCTTTCAGCTTGGTGGCCCATAGGGCCGGATTTTCGTTTTGTGCCCGTCCCTTCGACAAGCCAAATATCAACTGTGCTGTCACTTGTTTAATTAAAAAGGGTAGATTTCTGCTTTAAAAAGTTGACTTTGTCAAAACATTATCCTCATGTTGGCTGTGATCTCGATCGCAAACAGGGCAAAGAAGCATGAGGTATTCACCGGACTTGGTAAATACCAACAATGCGTGGTGATTAAGGGGTGTGGAAAAATCTACATTCCTCGGAATTCTGATCCTTGAGCCATCAGGGAGTTGCGTAGGGATCGGCATTTTACAGGTCCCTTATAACAGGGGTTATGTGTTGCTGTTTAATAATGTCAGTGTAGTTGATGTTTTTAAATCTTTTGCTGTAAGTTACCTCCCTCTGACTTTGACCTTCAAGTTTTTGTAGCCTCAGGAGTGCCATGCTGGGTGGATATTCATCCTGTGGGTAAACGGTCACTATATGGCATGACAAATATTTTGCAACCACTACATCCACCTAACTAATACATCACATGGTAAACCTATTGTAAGTGGATGTAGAGTTCTGAACAGTAATGGAAAGGCCAATAGTGGATGCAATATTTGCAATATTTTGTTGACCTCAATATTGTTACCTACACCAAACCTGTGTATCCTATGGAGTAAAGTGGCAATAAAGGCACAGCATTTACATTCAGACATGAGAATGTTTCAGTACATCTAAGGTATTTTCCATGGTCGGTAGTCATTGACATTAGAACACAAAGTCCCTTAGTTTTATCCTTGAATCAGACCTGTCTTTCATTACAAAGATCACAAAGAAAACATACACACACTGTCTGGTGCCAGCTCAGCTGAACAGAGAACCACCATGCAAGGTCTCACCCACTGTCATTTGGATATAGATTATGTCTGAGTCACTATGAGTGTATGGAGCATTTCTTGTATGGGTGTAAGACTGCACGCCTGAATCATGTATTTAAAGATGTCCTATATGAGGCAATCCATGAAATCAATTAGGTATTTTTATAATATAATTTATACTATCACCAGATGTGCATTATGAAAGGAGTTACAGTTGCTTGGCAACCTCAAATGCTGCATTTCATGACTTTTGTGAGGTTCCTTACTCCTAGCCTCAATCAACCTAAACGGTGGATAGTTTGAGAGGGGAGAGCAGCTAAATATATTCAGGTGTTATCGCTACACTTTCACAACAGCATTCTCAAAAAGGCATCATACCGACAAACCATCCAACTCCTTTAAAACTTAGAAATCATTGTCTCACACTTTAGTACATGTACCAAGCTCAAGGCAAATCCTTAAAGGGGTTACTGGATGTGCAGTTATCAAATACTGAAATAAGGACTATGGTTAAAAGTCCACATCACCTTCATAAAATAGGAAATTGTATTAGCTACTGTGGGTGTGCTCTGCTCCTACAATTTTACAGCTCAATAGCACAGCCAGGAGTTGGGTAGATCAGGACAGTGTTAATTCCAATTTCAAGAGGCAATGTGTCCCAGAGACAAGGTACAAAACATAATTTCAAAATACAGTCAGTAAAGAAAGGACTGGATCAAAAGTGGGTTCTACAGTGGAATTTAGGAAAAACATGGTTTATTACAAGATTCAGCAATACAATACAGTGCAAATGTAGCAAATCTCATTTTAATGCATAAAATAATTGCCATGAAGACTCAGTAATAGGAAGAATGCAGAATAATAGGCAAAATAAATAGTAGGCTAAGACTCAAATGTGCAGCAAAATCAGTAAGAAATTGGGCAGCATCCCCAGTAGCACGGAATGGTCTGTCAAGAGTTCTGGTTCACTCCCAATTTCAAGAGTTTATATAGGCATTTTCTCCATATATTTTTCTTTTTTTGTATTTCATTAGAACTGCAAAGTCACAGTTGTGTGAGAAAATAATTACATTTTCAACAAATAAAATCATAGAAATACCAAAGGTCACATAAGCCTTCCACCTTAGCACTAACCCACTACATGAATATTGATTCAGCACTCTGGCCTTATGTAATCCAGGGCTGTCAAAACAAACTAGTTACATATACAACAGTAAACCATTTGAATGAATGCAATGTCGCACGTAAGCGGAAGGTCCTTGAGAAAATGGTGGATTAGGCCCTCAAGCAGGCTCTCTTCGAAAACAGGGTCATTCAGAAATAAATAACTCAACATCTTGCTTGACTCCATGTAGCAGAATGAACAGAAAATAAAGTCTATGTTGTGACATCCATTATGGACAAGATGGTGTTGAGGCTTAACTGAGGCCTAGTTAGCATAAACCAGGAAACACACACTCCGACAGGTCACAGCAAATGTGTTTCAACTGCAATAGCTCAAAGTCAGTATACACATGTGAATTTGAGAGTTTAATTGTTAAGCACAGTATTAATAATGCATACGTGTGTCATCACTGCCAACGTCAAAAACAACTGAAGTAAAATGGTAAAAAAATGATAAAGGGAAACTGGAAAATAGTTTACCTATTCAATATTAATCACTGGGAGTAAATGTAAACAGGAAAATCTATGAGATTCCGTTTTTAGCCACTGGAGAATCATTAAACTGTCGTAAACGTCACCAGCCAAGGCTAAGAGCAGCCAGGTAATCAGCTGCCAAGAGACCCCACAGCAGTCTTTGGATCCTCAGTTTGTGAAGGCCTCCACAGCCACCAAACCATGCCGGCTTCTGACTTGTGTGTCTGTAATAGCAGGTAGGCAGCGCACCAACATCAGGTAATGCTACTCACTGGTCAAAGGGGTGTTCAAGTTCAGAGTAGAATGGTACAAGTGAGGACAGCGTTTCTCTTCTTCTTGATCAGGGACTCAGGAAAGTCTTCAAGATCTAAACCTATTATAGAATTAGAGGGCCCCAGCATGGTGTATTCTTAAGCCTTTTTACTCACTTTTAAAACAGTGTAATATATACCTCTACTTTTCTTTCTCAAAAAAAGAAGTAGAACTCTCTGTCAATAGGATCTTTCTCTCTCTGCTTTGTCAGCCTGACTGAGCACCTCAATGGAGGTCACAATCAAGGAGCAGCGAAAGCAAATAGGTTTAGGGGTTCCCATAATGTAATATTGGAACCTTACAAATTACAGCCAGGACCATTTAATAGCAGAAAATATATTCAACATCTTAGTTGATCTCTTTATTAAGATCATCTCTAGTGCGACTGTTTCCAGTGGCATTGTAATTCCTCAGAGTTTATGCCACAATGAAGTTCAAACCTCAGAAAGTCATGCACCATGTAACTTCTACTGTACACATCTGGGCACAGAGCGTAGAGCTGAGCAACTGTTTGCTACCATGAGTACCACACTTTATGGCTTTATATGCGACAGACCACACAATCTTATTGTTATGTAGTCTCCATCAGCTGGCAGGCAAGGTACCATTACCTTTTAATTACTTTCTCACCCCAGTCCATACATATAAGATGTGCCCATACCTACCTACTTAAAAGAAAACAGGTTTCACTCCCTTGTGGTGTGCCTACAAAGAAACTCATCTACCTAGAATTGTCCTGTTTTATGTTTCCCCTTTAGTAGGACGTTGGCCTGTGCTTCCTTTTTTTGAATGGGAGTTCCTTCATACCTTTTTGGCATTGTGTGGGCCTTTTTATTTTTGCTGGCAGTTTCTTTCACCTGTATGTTGTGTTCCTGCTATTTTCTGGATTCATGCACCAAATTAAAAATATTTTGCTGAAGTTTAAATACCCCATAAATAAAAAAATAATATTTTTAATAATAACTACTAAAAGTGATGTAAAAAATTAATTCTAAGAACTTTAATTATATAACAAAATGTTACATTATATTTACATTTACAAATGGTTGTTAAACTCTTTAAAATGAAGAGTAAATATGTTCTATTTTAAAAACAAATTTAACATTATGTTAAATGTATTTATATTTGTAACTATATAAAATAATTGAAAATCCTAACAGTATAGAGAGCACCTGGCAGAGTAACATTACATATCAAAAGCAAAAGGGGCAGAGTAGAGGTAGGCTGGAGTAGGAACTTCTCCTCCACAGCACTATATCAATAATCAAGAGAGGTACCCTCTAAAGGGGGATTTTTTCCACACCCTGCAGAAAATACAAAAAAGACAAGAGAAAAGAAAATGTTTCTTCTTTTCATAAAACCCTCACCCACCCGGGTTGCCCCTTGGTGGCATGCTTCATCATTGGGTACATCCCTGCCCTCTATGGACAGCGGCGTGCTGCTACCAACAAATACGCCGAAGCACTAAATTGTTAAACATAGGGGGGTCCCTATACACCTAACACCTAACCGTGGTTTCAAAGTTCGGGTCGAGGTCGACCGATGGACTCATGGGGCCCAATGATGGTCGCATTATAAGTCTTCTCTTTTTGTATTTTCTGCATGGTATTGAAAATATCCCCCTTTCCCCTTTAGAGAGTAACATTACATACTATGAATATCTGTGTGAATTTATTCATACATTCTTGTGGTATCTCATTTACTGGTACTGAAATATTTTACCTAATAATATGTTTAAAATGTAAATATTGTGTTCAATATCCATTTCTGTTTTCAGTTACAGGTGAAGCTCCTCGAAAGACTAGCAGTGAAAAAAACTCATTTTCCAGTGGGGACATTGACCAGAAGAATGAACAATCCCAGGAAGTGAACCTCGTTTTGCCAGAGGATGAGGCAGAAAAAACAAATGACTCAACTTTTCAGCTCTCTGCAAACACTACCCATGATGAACCAATGCATAAACAGGATGCAAATGACCATTCGTTAGTGGAAAACGAGCAGATGGGCCAACAGACTAAGGAAGACCTCACTGCGGCTGTGGAAGACCAAGAAGACACATACATGTCATTAACAAGCAATCAAGGACATAGAAGAGAGGTTTCATCAGATACATCCCTTCTGTTCCACCCACACAGTCCAGGTGATAGTATGTGTAAGAGTCTTCATGAAATGGCACATACCGCATATAAATCTGAAAATCTAATAATGAGTATATATCCTGAGTAAAGGGTACCTTCGCAAGTATGTGTAGTCGAGGAGTACTTTACGGCTGAACAGCGTTCAGGTCGTAAAGTAGTCTTCTCCATCTAGTACATTCTTAACTATCCTTGACTCTAGGATTACAGTAATTAGCTTTGTAATCCAAGGCTCCTACCAACAGGCACACAGTCACAGGCCATCTGTTTTAGATGTAACCAGGGTCTAACTGGCCTATTGGGCAATCTGTACCACTCACAAGAGAGGGGGAGGAGGGGAATCTCCTACTTCGACCTCCACTAAACCTTCACAGTGTATGGAGAGACATTGTCACAGAGGTGAACTCACCTTGATGAATGTGTGACTACAGGGAGCCGCCCTCGCTCCTACGCTTTTTGGAGCACAAACTGCTCTGAAACTTGATTTTATCCAAAGTGTGAATACATGACCCATATGTGAATACAGGTTTAGTCCCCGATCCTCTTATAAAGGTAGGAAAGGAGGGTATGATTACGTGGATCTAGTAGTATTGATGAAAGCCGAGGAAGACACAACAACTAGCTGAAAAATGTCGACTCATATGCAGAGAGGAGGGGTGAATGGTTCATAATCTACCCTGTTCACCTCCATTCTTTGGTTTTCTATACCTTTTTAATCTTGGCCAGGGAGTACGGGAATAAAATAGGGAATTGGATATCCCTGAGCTAGTTTTAACATCTGATTTTCTGCACTTAATTTTTACTTGTTCCCTACTCTTCTTTGTATTTGTATTGTTTTTCCCCACCCTATTGCTCCACCCCATGCGTTGGTCTGCGGAGGGGTGTGTTTAGCAGCCCAATGATGAAGCATGCCACAATTTTGTGGGTGAGGGCAGTTTTTCCAACATATTGACTTTGCCATAAAAAACTCTTTAAGCAAATCTCTCAGTCCTACTTCTCTTTGTGTGAGTAGCTATTGGGCAATCTGGCAGTGGCCAAAGGGCTGGGCTGACAGGTAAGTGTGTGTGCCATTGTTTGGCTGTTTGCAGGCCTGTATAGTCTGGTAGGCCGTTTCCTACCTTTTTTTACTGTTGATTTCCCTGATATTACAATACAAATTGCCTGCATCAAGCAATAATTCATGCCGTCTCCCCTATCTTGCAAAACACTTATAAAGCTTGCATTGAGAAGTTTAAAACGACCCCAATATTCAAATGTGGGCCACTTTTTTAGCTCACTGATTAGCTAATAAGAGCCTATTTTCATTTTCGTGCCTGGGCCTCTTTTCTGTCCCAGTCCATCGCTGGATGGGACTGATGTGTTGTTGACCCTGGGCAGAAGACATTTATACGGTCCAGTTGCACGGTTCATGTTTGTCAGTTTTAGTAACACAGACGAGGAGATTGATGGCTTCACAAGCAGACATGGATCCCACCCGAGGACTGGGCCCTCCCGTTGAGCGTTACCACCAGATAGCCCCTTAATGTTGAGGCTGTGTGATGGCCCACCGTGAATCTCGGGCATCTGGCTGTAGTCCAACAGCCTAGCTGGACCACGCTGCGGTTACCAGGCCCAGAGCTGCTTGCTGATGATTAATTAGCAACTAGCAGTTAAGGAAGGGTTGTGTGACTTTACAACGCATGCTTTTACCCCACATGCCGTTACAATGCAAGTTTTTACAACGACTTGCTGTCGGGGGTGCACTGGAGTTTGGAATAGTATCATTTACTATTCCAACTCCAGTCTGTGGAACAGTAGGGAAGGTGTTGGAGTTAAATCCAACACCTCATACCCCCTACAGCAAGCCATTTCTTGTAATTCCATGCGGGGTAAAAACATGCATTGGAAACCATGCGTTGTAACGGATGTTTCCCATTAAGGAAGAGGCAAGTGGAGGGCAGTAACAAAAAACATGGAGAGTTGCACGTTTTAATGAACAGAGGAGCAGAAAGAAGTGGCAGCAGAACTCAAAGGGTGCATTTCCGATGACATGGAGATAGATTTAATTTTGGAGGAGGCCGTTAGGTGACGCCACCACCCTACAACCCAACAGTCTACCTAGTACAATCTGATCAAGGATTGCATAATAGGGGAGCCCTCTACTAATCCTGGTCCCTCTTTACCCTCTCACCCGCTTCCTATTCCCTCTGCTGCTTTTTTACACTTGAGGGCTTTTAAATTATTGAAATAACATCTCCTTCAGTTATGGAATTACGGAGATGCTTTGCCTTATTCTGTCTCACCTGAAGGGATGGTGGTACCCCAATCCTCTCCACTTATCACCTTTTGAGGTGGTAAAGGGGGTCCTACGCGAACTTCTGAAGCCAGGATTCCATTCTTCCAATGCGGTGTGCTGTATTGGATATGAAACACACAAAATATAATTGGCGGTTTCTTGCAATAAGTCTAACTATGGCATTAGCTCAGGATAGCACTCCAATCCAGCGTTCTTTTGCTCACCATGCCACCTCAGTTTGGACCCAGCCATATGCAAATTAGTCTTGACCCTGCTCCTCATGGCAATAGTCCATTCCGAGCGGCCAAGCCAAGTCCTCTCTGAACCGGAACGCAAGCATCCCAGGACCGGTTTTGGCCTAGTTATGGGCTCATCAGCCAGGTATAGCTTGGCTCCAGTGACACAGTGAGCATAGGACCCACGTCTGGGCATACTCATGCTTCGGGCGATACATGAAACACACATGCTGTAGCGTATAATCAAATACGTGGATTGCAGGCAAACAGTGCAGGAATTCAGGAGGTAACACTCTTTATGACCTGATATTCCAAACCTGTCTACCCTCATGGCATTTTTTGTTTGGTTCCTAAGTATATTTTGCATGTTTCTGTATTTACATATAAGTATATTTGGGTATCAGTTCCGGGAGCTACCATTTTTTCCCAAATCAAATCAGAAACATAGAACAATGGTAATATTAAAGTAGTGTAAAAAAGTTCTTCAAATGTCAACTACTCACTGTGATAGAAGACCAGCAAAGTTCAGAAAATGGAAATGAATGCAAACACCACAAATAGTAGTCCGCTGTTCTAGATGGCAGTCAAATACATACCTCATCATAAAACCTTTATTCAATTGTAAATATAATCATAAAATAACATAAGACCATAAATACATTCATATAACAGCGTTAAAAATAATTTATAATTGAAATGCATTAATGTACAGATGAAAGATACAGCTTTGAGATCCTAACCCCATTAATTGGGCCTGGAGCCACTGTATCTTACAGCAGCACGCAAAAACCTGAGACCGCAGCAAGAACATATGCATTAGGAAGTAGTTGTAAAAACATAAGCGCCGGGCAGGCTTGTGCAAACTCCATGGCTTTCAGAATTGGTTAAAGAAAATGATTCCTAGGAACACAGAAATATTTACACAGCAATACAAAATGAAGGGTATCCTGTGGAGACACATTGTCGCAGCCACAGGGCTCTCATGCACCAGGGCTGACCCAGCTACTCGGAGAGACTAGCAGGTGACATAACAAGTTAAAGGTAAATCGAGACACCACAAATCTGTCCCTATCGTTAGATAACTGCGAAAGAAAAGGTTCCATGCCCTGCACCGTTTTTAGTAACAAATGCCCTCGACCATGGGTTTCCCAGTTCCCGCTGTTCACGTTACATGGAGGCGTGTGCAAAGAATAGATCCGTTAGCCGTTTTTTCTCCACAGGATATAACAAATGATGATTATGAAACATGTCCACCCTCCCTCGGCTAGTTAAAGTTGCCTTTACATATGCTAGCCGTCGCCAGTGCATATGTTAACCAACAAAGCAGAGGCCTAAGAGCTATAAGATCACTAATGTATCTGAGACCCAGCTCCTCGTGCATCGAGAATGTTGGCATGCTTTGGGGCACCCGCTAGATCTGCCTCTAAAGGTGTTTTCCGCTACTTGAATCCTCTCCACCCACCTGTGGCCCCAGACTTCACTTCCATATAACACCTTGGAGATGCACTTAGACTGATAAAGTTTAATTAGGGTAGCCGGTGACCACAAGCCCAGCCTCTGGGCACAGCTAGCAACTGCACCTGTAGTCTTTGTCAAATCACAGATATTGACCTCCACCAGGGGATTCCAGCTCAACTTGGCATCAAATAATACCCCCAGGTAAGGCTAGAATGTGTTTCTCAACCCTGAAGGTTTTAGAGCGTATGGGCCAAGGGCCAGTTACCAAAACATATGACTTGGAAAAATTAATAACCAGGTCCAAACTATCCATAGAGGTGGTGAAACTGTCCAGCAAGGACTGCAAACCCACTGCAGTGCGTGCCATAAGCACCGCATCGTCTGCATAGAACAAAACAGGCAATGGTCTTGCACCTACCCTAGGGCAGTCCACCTGCGCTGACACCAAAACTTGTTCCAACCCATTAATGTAAAGGGTGTACAAAAAAGGTGTGAATATGCAGCCCTGGCGAACCCCCCTACTAGTGCCAAAAGACTCGGTAAGCTCCAACCCCTGAGAGTACCTTACTGCAGCTGAGGTGCTGGCATGGAGATTCGAGAGGACAGAAACAATTTCTGGGTCCATCCCTATCGATAGTAGCAGATCCCAGAGCTTATTACGATTTACCCTTTTGAATGCTGACGTGAGGTCCATAAATGCTAAACGCAACAAGCCGGACTGGGCAACAGTGTATTTGTTTATAAGTAGGTATAGGCTGACACACTGATCAGTGGTCGACCTGCCCAGCCGAAAACCACATTGGATCTCTGACAATATGTTGTTCAAGTCTGCCCACGATAAGAGCCAATTTCATAAAATCCTCCCCAGCACTTTAACAGCATCTATGAGCGATATTGGACGGTAGCACTGTGGATTATCCTTGTCCACCTTTTTGAAAATCGGTACAATGATGGCGGATGACCATTAAAGAGGAGCCCCCTCCCTTATTGTAACATTTAAAACCAAGGTTAAGACAGGTCCCCAGACAACAATATTATCTCGAAATAGTTCGGGGTTATACCGCCAGGGCCTGGAGCTTTGTTACAGGATAAGGCCGGTATACTTTGGGAAACTTCCTCCACGGTAAGAACCACGTTAGCTCTCCCCACCATGAAGCGTGTTTGATCCACCGTACCATCTTTGAGGCCTACATTATATACGCCCTTAAAGTGAACCACCCACTGCTGTTCCGAGATATGATAGCACAAAGCACGACCTGATGGCTTAGTAAAACAAGGCTTGTTAATCACTCTCCAAAAAAGAATGTTATCTTTTAATTCGTACGCCTGGGCTAAGTCCTCCCAAGCAGCCTTACATAACATTTGTAAACGATTCATAAGAGCCATCTTTTAGTTTTTCCGACATTTCACAACAATCTCCTTATCTCTAGGGGACTGTTTGAAAGTGACTTTCAGGAGGTGAAGACAGTTCGAGCAGGCTTGGTCAAACCATCTAGGGCGGTCAGAGTTAGACTTAGTTACTGGAACCATAAGTAGGGTTGAGACCTTCCGTGTGATCACTGCGAATGCCTATAAAATCGCTCATCCGAGACACCCAGGTCTAGAGATGTGGAGATCTCCTGTCAACACTCACTAAAGAGCGACAAGTTAAACCCCTTGGGGTCCACAAGAGAACATTTTAGCCTTCTCCCCTGATCTACGATGATGGGCACAGCCTATATCGCTGGTATTAGATTGGCCCTCCACCTAACATCCCCAATATATAAAACCAAAGGATTATGATTCACGTAGGGGCTGTGCATTATATTAAAACTTGAGATAAACAGCAACAGAGGAGCTGAAACAAAATATAATCTATAATTGACGCATAAACCCTCCCTTTGAATGCTGGGGTAATGTGGGGGTTAATTGAGTTTACCAGCAAGTATGTAAAAAAGTATTAGGAGCACTGCCATCGGGTGTATGAGCCATGTGGAGACCCTCCTCAATCATTCATCTTGAACTCACATTACCAGGATCTAGAGGACTAGCACATAAGTGACAATTAAAATCACCATCCAGTATAAGATTCTCGCGTCCCAAGCCCCAACCATCCAAAGAATTGATGGCCAAACATAGGCTTCGGAGATGGCGGGAGAGCTAAAGTTCAATAGTTGGGGGAGAGTGGAATGTAGCAATGGGCGCCAACCAGCAGATCAGTTCCATGTATACCTCACCCCTCAAGATTGCGCAGTATTCTGATGATCACCACCAGGGAGCAAAGTCCCATCCAATATGCAGCGGTCCTGTTATGGGGGCGTCAGCAGGGCACCAATCAGTCCAATTATTATGTGCCCACATGTCCCCGCTCCCGGGGGGGGGGGCACAAATCAGCTATGCAGGAGGAGGGGGGCCTCCTGTGGCGCAAGGCCTAACTGCCCATCCCACATGACAGGCCCCTTTACCACATTCCTGGCCCCCCGCGGTCAGCCTCTTGGCATCAGTGGTATTCGTGGCAGCTACCACAGCCTGGTTAGAGGCAGGTGGGGACCAAGTTCAGCCGGTTGTCAAAGGGGCGCCCAGAGCATTTCCGATCAAGTGGGGCAATATGAGGGGAGAAGAGAGGAGGGCGGCAGGTATCACAGGCCCCCGCTGTCAGCGTACACGAGGCCATGGCTCCTCACCAGTACAGTTTTGCTGACCTACCTCTGGGGCTCGCAGCTACACCCCCGTCGTCCTGCAGGAATTGCCGGGCCGCTTTTAATGTCTCGCAGCCCCCTCCGATCTCACTGGTGTTAGGCAGCTTCACAGACCGCTGGATCCGGCCTCCACTCCTGGCAGCTGCCGCCTCCTCTCCCACTCTGCACTAGGCCACAAGCCCACTACGGTGGCGCGCAGATCGCCCCAGGATAGCAGGATCCCGGAGAGAGCCTCTAGGACAGCATGGCAGGGTCCCACAGAGTCCTGGGGAGGGCGAGCGGGGGGTGGGGGGCGGGCACCACATATATTATTTATCAAACAATCTATAAGCTAATAGTTTGGCCTCAAATCCATACCTGCTTGGCAAAGGCGCTGCATGCACAAGAGCTTACACATGCAAAGGAGAGCCTATCATAACACAGACAGCAACAAGATGCATACTCTGCAAACATGACAAAGTGGAGCATGATTAGGTTTGCACTCCCACAGATTACATGCACGCTAAGACCTAGACACCAGCTACAAATAGCCTTAGAACCAATGAGTTACCCACTTGAGGAAGCTTAGATGAAGACTGCCTCATACTCCCAGTCTGTCAAGGCACTGCTGGATGGCTACAGCTATTCATTGTGCCAGGTAGATGGAGGGAAGAACAAGCAGGTCATGGACATATGACCATCAAATGGCAGGAGAAACAATGACATGACAACCAGATCTGCTATGCTCAAAAGAAACCTTACCCTGCTAGTGGCAAAAACTAAGATATAGATGACTGCCCCCAACTAACTGTTTCTTTGATTCTTGTGCTCCACTGCTTGACACTGAGTCGGAAAAACCTAAGAATTAATTAACAGGTCCGTCCACGTTGTTGTATTTATTGCCCCCAACTAACGTCATCCACAGTCATGAGATGGCAGCTTACCACAGGCATCAGAGCGCCATAGTTGTGCAGCAGCTGTGTCTGCTGCAGCAAGCAACACTGATTTAAGTGCATAGTCCCTGGAGTGAGTGGAACCAGCTACTTCCCATCATCAGCCTTCAACAAAGTACTCTCTTGGTCAATAGAATCAAGGTCAGTAACTATGAGCCCCAAGAGCTGAAAACAAGTTTAGACCTAGAAGTGAAGGAATCTGTGAATCCCAAGGAATACTGCCTTCTGCTCACCATTGCAAGTGTGGAACTCATTCGAAAACCCTATACTAGACCAAGAGAATATGGAATTGTAAGAGCAGCAGGATCAAGTGGCTCACCAGGGCTGCTGGACTTCTATACATTGAAGATCCTGATGGCAGCCTGGGAAATTCAAAATATAAATCCCCATTTGTAAACGTCCACACTGACTAAAGGGAATGAGCAATAGAGGTATCAATGGTGCAATAAATGATTGACTCAGAAATTGGAACCAATTGCAGATCTAGACGAAATCAGGCTTTTTATCAACAGAAGCTACTCAAAGCCCATTGTCAGGAAAAAAGGTGCATAAAATAGACAGTCTAGGGGGAAAAACAAATGTTTGATTTAGTCCATTATTGGATTAGGATTAGCACAACCCCGACTGGGAGCATGCCCTTTCGTCATCCCAAGCACATGGTGCAACACTTGCCGCACCGCCATTTGCTCATTAGAGCCATCGCGTTGGGAAACATCACCTGGTTAGCTTTTTGGAAAAAGTCTTGCAAATAGCCAAAGGATTGATTGTGTACCCAACTGACCCAATTGTACAAAACCAATCAAAGCCTGTAAATTTATAATGGCCTTTGTATGATTCTGGGTTTGCATACCCTCAGAAACAACACAGCAGGCTATTGATAGAGCAGGATCAGCATGAGGGTGGAGATCTGAATAACAAAAGCCAGAGGAACAGATATGAGATGAAAACCCTACAGTTACCTACGAGAGAGATGAGAGCGTACCTCCTTCTCCACAGAGCCTTGAATTCTTTACGTTGGAACGAATGATCAAGCATGTGACATCACAGACTCTGCATGCTGATATGGGTAGTACTTCTTTTGCCCATCAGGTGTTTCTTTCTTACTGTGGTGGGACTTTGTGCTTGCCAGGGAGTTCGTGCTTCAACGTTTGGTGTTTATTGCGATGATAATGCCCGTCATGCTTTTTTCAATGCATCGATTTGTGCTGATTCTCCCAGAAACTTCTGCATGCTCCTCATATGATCATACAGCTAGGCTGTTTATTCAAGTCCTGGCTCATTATGTTACAGTGCCTCTGGTTTGCTCTTCTGACTCATCGGATTCTTCTTGCTCGGATTTCAGTCCTCGCCTTCCAATGTGTACTACGTTTCTTGCTGTAGCCTTGACTACCCTGACTTGCTCCTTCCCTCCTTGCCTTTCCAGTGCAGTATTGGCACACTTTAAGTTGAAGCCTTTGTTCAGCTATGTCACTACAGCAGGTTTAAGCCTTAAGATTCAATTTCTAGCCTGCTAACCCGTTAAATTCCTCTCTGTCTTATTATGAACACCCTAATCAACATTTACAAGATAATGATCGTGTTAAATTTGTTGGTTAAAATTAACAATGTCAATTACCATGGGATAGCTTTTAAAAAAAAAAACCTGTGCCAATTCATGAGAACTCTAAGCTATAGTTTAATTGCATAACCATATTTTGAACAGACAAATACATTTATAATAGTGGAAGGGAAAACAATATGGTCAACTCATTTATACAAGGGGTCCACACATACTTTGAAAGTGAAAGTGAAAACTGTTTACAATAGGAGAGGACAACTTGGTTGTGTACTCTTGGTTGTGTGAGATGATTTGCTTTGGTATGACATTTGAAAGTGTTCACAGATGTTGAAGAAGTGTGCTTGTTATATGGCGCAACAGCCCTGGCGCTCCATTGCCCAAGTGTTCTTCATTTTTGGGGGAGTTTATTGACTTTTGCAGTAATGTACAACAGAAAAAGATTTAAAAAAACACTTTAGGTACCCTTTGAAATTGCAATAATCACATTAGAAGTGTCACATCACATTCGATAGTCTTACAATACACAAGTAACGCGCTAGCATTCTGATACAAATAAAGAAGGGACATCATATGCAGAATATTCATGCTGATGTAGCAGTATTTATGAGGGCACCAAGGAGTGGGTGTCTCCATCTGCCCGAAGTGACAAATAGGATCTAAGGGAGCTTCAAAAGTCTTTGGGGCGACATTTCACCGGCATCAATGCCCAGTAGCCCTCCAGTCTCTCTTGACAATGCACTGCACCCCTCAGCCAGTAGCCATGCTTGGGACTTTGGCACCTTCCACTGTGCATCGCCACCCTTCCAGCAGCATTGCTGTCAGGTGCTGCATGCCTGCTGAAATATCTTTGACATACCCCAATAGGGTCATGAGCAGAGTTCCGGGGCACCAGACTCTCGATCATCGAATCCAAGGAACTGAAGCTAGCAAGCATTCCAGTATTCAAAGTGTCTGATGCATCCCCATGCGAGGTGCAGGAAGTCGCCCCCGCGACACCGCAACGCTCGCATCTCGCCTCCTGGGCAAGGCCCATCCTCTCCGCAGGCCAACAGCGGGCGATAAGTGCACTGGAGGAATTTTATGTGTATGAGCGCCAATCCGTCACACGTGTAGAATGTATACCCATAGAAACAGAAGTAGAGATAGCTGTGGAAAGATCAACACCTGGGCAAACACAGTACTCTAGGAGAGAGGAGCCTCTCTTTAAGAATACTGGCAGTAAGGAGTCTTTACCTTATTAAACCTTAGGAAGTGCAAGAGTGTTTCCCCGCTTACACTTTGGGAACTGAGAAGTTTGACTCCTATTATACAACAAGCAGGGCGCATGAGAGGGGCTTAAGAGGCATTGGAAAGGGAGAGGAATGCGGATTGCTAGGAGTGAGTACTAACTGAGAGAAACAATATTTTGTTAACTATTCAACCTATTTTAGGACTTTCAAAACAGAGATCAGAGAGAGAGTGTGTGTGTGTGTTTGTGTTTTTGTCAATGTGTGCATAAGAAAATCCCTGGTGAAATCCTATAGGCACCTCACCATACCAGACTGAAAGTACCTGTACCCAACTATTCATCAGAAAATACATTTATTATGGGGTGTAACACCCCACACACCCCTCCTGAAGCTACGCCCCTGGTAAAACGGTGCCTCGGCCGTACACTGCACAAGGCTCACCGGTGCAGTATCAATAGATGTGCATTTACTTGTCTGTGGGGTAACGTACCAACATCTAGAGAGACCCTATAGAGTTTGCTCCATGTGTGGATCACTGTCAGTTACAGTACGCTCCAAATGGCCCAGAAAATAATTTATTTTTTGGAGGCGCACCTTCCAGAATTGTTGTGAATTCAGTGGTAAGCCTACACAAGAGCATGGGTTGATCCGACGTTGCAACTCTTTTTTTTACATTTTAAACCTCAAATTTGTGGCCACCTGGTTCTGTCATGGATCGGCTTGAAGCGGAAGCTTCTGGACTTGTAGTGTGTCTGTACACAGAGATGGCCTTACATACAGCGCCTCTCTTGGTCTATCTCTCCTGGGACACTAACAGGGTAGGGATCCCAGGCGGGGAAGGAGCTAAGGAGGGAGGCAGAGTATTTTTCGATATTTAAAATCTGCACAGAAGTAGATTTAAAAAAGAGGGAGGAATAGACTAGTCCCTCATTGCCATGCGACAGGAAACGTGTCATGAAGGATACAAAGCAGTGAACCCTTCAGAACCATGCATTGCCCTGGAACCCTTCCAGCCTCCAGCCCCTCGGCAGACCCCGTGCAGTCTACTTAAAGTGGCATCTTCCACGGCCTCCTCTTTCAATTAACATTAAAGGAGCACATGGTGCAGAGGCAGGCCAGGCAATCCAGAGCCCAGTTGTCAAAGCATTCAAGTACTGCAAATGCAATCTGACATTTTTGAGCTCACACAAGCAGTACACAACAGGGAACCTCTTTTCATTATAGGGGGGGGACACACTAGCAACACAAATGAACTGCTTGTAACTCTCATATCATAATATTACCTTCATTTCGTTTTTCTTTCTCCGTACAACATCTCAGACTGGCATTCCACTCCCATGAGCACCTCTTTTATATATGAAGTATGGAATGCCCTCCGTTTTACAGTTTTGCCGAACTACATCTGCTATGAATGACGTGAAATGATAATGTAGGTTTTCTTTCCTCTTTCTAGCAGAAAATGCACTTTACTTTGGAGTAATTCAGTATCTGCAAGCACAAGATATACCCAGTCACCTGAATGCTATCTGGGCAACACTGACAGCTGTTGTTCACAAGGTAAGGATTTCTAAAGTTTTGTAACTTCTAAGAGAACCAATTTCTGAAAGTACGTGTAGTAGTCAGAACTTGTTAAATGTGTTCAATGGTTAATTTTAAGACACTGGAATGTGGACGATGAGTTAGAAAATGACCTATTTTATTCAATTTGCCAAAGCTGCTTCTCGTCCACAATGGTATCACACAATTGTTAATTCCTACTTCAATTAATTAGATTTGCTTTTATTGAAGAAAATATGAGTTATGACTGGATACATCACAGAAGAGGGATATCAAACTTGCTGAAATACATTGCAAAATATGTTCTGAGTGCCACATTTCTGATTTTGGAACTTGATAACCTCAGTTCTTCTCCTGTGTTGCTTATGTTACCCACAAAATTGTGGATTAAACACTATAGCTCCCTGTGTCTCAAACAGATAAATATGTTAGTGTGTAACATAAAAATGTGTAAATAATTTGTAATATGAATATGTAAGATCATGTGCACTGTGAAGTCCCAATTACTTGTTATTACCTTCAGAACCACATCCAATCAATCAATCAATCAAAGCATTTATATAGCGCACTACTCACCCAGAGGGTCTCAAGGTGCTAGGGGAGGGGGGTCCGCTACTGCTCGAACAGCCAGGTCTTGAGTTGCTTCCTGAAGGCGAGGTGGTCCTGGGTCAGGCGGAGGTGGGTCGGGAGGGAGTTCCACGTCCTGGCGGCGAGGAAGGAGAAGGACCGTCCCCCTGTGGTGGCTCTTCGGATGCGGGGGACGGTGGCGAGGGCGTGGCCGGTCGATCGAAGCTGGCATTTGGGAGCGTAGAAGTTGAGGCGGCTGTTGAGGTATCCTGGGCCTTGGGACATTTCTGTAATCTGGTGTCTACCAGACGCCACACCATACTGGTCTATGTACAGTACCAAATATTTGAGATGCTGTTCAGTGGCGGCTGCCTCAGAACGGGAATGGTGAGGCGGGTGAGGGGGAATGGATAAAAAAAAAGGACCTGCGGCACCGCCACCTCCTCCACCGCATGCCTCTCCTCTGTCCTCATCTCTCTGCAATGGCAGCACCGGAAGCATCCAGGCTCCCAGACTCTCCCAGCCAATCACAACGCTGCTCATTCAGTGTCGTGATTGATCAGGCAGTGCCTGGGAACCTGGGCATGTTCTCCACCGGTCTGTGCAACACAGCCAGGTGGAGAACATGATATGTGTGCATGACTGTTTGGCCGGCCCAACTGGGCTGGCCAAACAGTCATTCACACTAAGCGAGTGCAAACCACTTCTCAATCTGCTCTGGCGAGCCCAGCCCCGCCCTGAACTGGTTCCAGTCCCGCACAGAAAAATAAAATGATAATAATGTCTTCTTATTAACATTTTATATTTATTTTTTGAACTGCTCAAATAGTTGTGGTGTGATGCTCCTCCGCCTTAGCAGAGGAGCCACCACTGATACTATTGCTACAATAAAAATGTTCTTTGGAAAGTTATCAGCTTCTCCGTGTAGGAAGGCTCATCCTACAAATATTTTGGATCATACTTCTTGCTACGATCTTCAGTTCTGTCCTTAACTCTACACAAAAGACACACAATTGATGAACGGAATGCAGAACAGATCAAAACATTCACCCCCAGTCAAGAGATCTGGTTTAAATCCATCATTCTTTTGCTCACCATGCCACCTCAATTTAGACCTGGCCATATGCAAATCAGTCTTGACCCAGTGCCTCATGGGAACAGTCCAGCCCGAACTGCCAAGCCAAGTCCTCCCTGGACCGGAAACAAGCATCCTAGGACCGGTTTCGGGGTTTCACCCCTCTTCAGCCAGGATAGCTTGATTTCAGTGGCACAGTGAGCCCAGGACCCACGTCTGGGCATACCTGGCGCACTTAGGGCGAGAAAGCAAAAGACACACAATTGATGGACGGAATGAATAACAAATTAAAAGAATCACCCCAGTGAAGAGATCTGGGTTAAATCCATCATTCTTTTGCTCCTCATGCCACCCCAGTTTAGACCTGGCCATATGCAAATCAGTCTTCACCCGGTGCCTCATGGGAACAGTCCAGTCCGAACTGCCAAGCCAGGTCCTCCCTGAACTGGACACAACCATCCTAGGACCGGTTTCGGGGTTTACAACCTTTGTGGTGTTTCTCGTCCACTGTGAGAATTGCCTTTTTTTATCACCATAGGTGTTAGGTCTACAGGCTCTGCTTCCAGGTTGTCCTATATGTAGATATTTTGCAGTCAGTATCTCTAACCTCAATTGTGCGCGAGAAACAAACTGAGCTTCAGCATTACCGTTTGACAGCTCCGAGTGCTTTACCCAATATTCCCTTTAATATCAATTTTATTATGTGGATCTCTTGCATGAACTGGGTGTTAGTTATTCTGGGTCCTGAATTGCCTCTTGTGTACCTCTTCCTCTTAGGCTTAAACATTCTGTGTTATCTTGTGCAAAGCTTCCCCATTTGATCTTGTTTCTTCTCTGACTCCCTGCGTGTTCTTGGGCAGCTCTGTTATCGATATTCTCTTTCCAGGACAATGTGTCTTCCTTCTGTCACACTTGTTTCTCTGTGGCCTTTACCCAAGAGAGTTTCTACCTCAATTGAGGGGAAGTTTTTTTCTTAGTTATATGTGTATTTTAATGAAAGATGTTAAACTTCTTTGTTGACAAGTAAGCACAAGTCACCACCATAAGGTTCTTCCACAATATTCTCCAATTTCTTCAATAAAAGTTGCATCTTTGCTCATCTCATTGTGCAGCTCTCTTTGCACAATATGTTTCCTTCTAATCTCTTCTCAAGGTGTTTTGCAGGTGCACTAATCCTCACTTTCCAGACTGTCCAACTTATTTTTTGGGGTCACTCTCTGTGCTGATTCTACGCCCTTCGTTCTTGGAACTAGTATGGGGGTTCAATTGAAAAGGCATCTTCCTTTATAGGTCTTTTAAGGTGCTGGACATTTATTTCCTTTCCTTGTTCTCAAATCCTTCCCTGCTGTACTCTCAGGACTGGGCTCAATTAGATTCTTCAGTTTATCTTCAGATCTCCAATAAGCATTTGCATCATAATTTCCTCCATAAGTTTATGTTGTAACAGAGGATTCCCAAAGTCAAAGTCAAGACATGCAGCTTTTAACTGCAACACCCTAATTTACTTCCTTTCTTATTGTAATATAATACTTACTCACATCTTCATTCCGACCCACGTGCAATCTCATATCTGGACTCAAAATGGAGTTGGTGTCTGATTTGGGACGAGAGGGTTTGCAACAACAACTGCAACCTTTGCTGTTCACCTACAGAAAATGACAAGGTACAATGTGGCAAAATATTTGCTAGCAAACATTCTGAGCTCATGTACCTCAGAATTGGTGAAAACACTGACAATTTCCGCATGATACTCCATTTTGAAGAGAGGAAATCAGAATGGAGCAGTAATGGCACACCTGGGAAATACCACACTCACTGGTATTTAAAACTGTCTTTGCACTATTATCACACCTGTTTTTTCACAGGACTTTCAATGTGCCCCTTAGCAGACTTTTTTTTTATATTTCTCTAATATTACAATCAACCCCTTTTTATAATGCTCCATGATAACAATCAATCCCATATCTGTCAATGGTGTTATAGAATTGTGCCACTGATTATACACATACACGCTCAAGTGTAAAAAGTTACATGTATTCACAAATCTTTTTATAAAGAAAAACTTACTTAGGTAACTCCCAAGCCACTCCCAAAAAATCCTATGTTATTATAGAAACACAATTCCACCAAATATATTCTATGTTACTACTGAATTGAAACTTCTAAGACCTTGACATTTCTGTATCACATTACTTCTCTCCTGTCTTTCCTACTGCTTATACAGTACTAGAGCACCTGACTTATAGGAGAGTGATTAAGTATAATTCTATGGAAAACAGTGGTAACATAATTAGTGACGACAATTCCTCCAGTTGGGAATCCTCTGTTAAAATGTAAACGTATGGAGGAAATTATAATGAAACTGCTCAAATAGTTGTGGTGTGATGCTCCTCCGCCTTAGCAGAGGAGCCACCACTGATACTATTGCTACAATAAAAATGTTCTTTGGAAAGTTCTCAGCTTCTCCGTGTAGGAAGGCTCATCCTACAAATATTTTGGATCATACTTCTTGCTACGATCTTCAGTTCTGTCCTTAACTCTACACAAAAGACACACAATTGATGAACGGAATGCAGAACAGATCAAAACATTCACCCCCAGTCAAGAGATCTGGTTTAAATCCATCATTCTTTTGCTCACCATGCCACCTCAATTTAGACCTGGCCATATGCAAATCAGTCTTGACCCAGTGCCTCATGGGAACAGTCCAGCCCGAACTGCCAAGCCAAGTCCTCCCTGGACCGGAAACAAGCATCCTAGGACCGGTTTCGGGGTTTCACCCCTCTTCAGCCAGGATAGCTTGATTCCAGTGGCACAGTGAGCCCAAGACCCACGTCTCGGCATACCTGGTGCACTTAACTCTACACAGGCATAGTGAACAGGCAGTAGAACCTACACCACAAATTGAGGTCAATAAGAACACGGTCACCTTAAGAATATGAAAAATTAATGACTAATTCTGTTCAGCCAGTTACTTCACTGAGCCATTTATATTGGTTGTAGGTTTGCAACCATCTATTTTCAGTCACCCTTCCTGATTTTGACACATCCCTTTTGGTCTTTAGATGTCACAATTTGCATTCTATGAACTCTGGCCCACCACTAGGATTTGTGTCTTGTGTAATTTCAAGTGCCCATTTAAGTTCCCTGACCTTGTTGTACTGACTTTTCACCTCCTGGACATTATTCTGGACTTCACACACATTTTGGACCATGTCTGATTTTGTGACAGCCTGCATGCTATTTCTCACATACTCCACGTTTTCCACAATCCTTGACCTTTTAGCATATGCTGGTTTACAGCTTCCTGATAAGCCTTCTGGATTTACTTCACATTCTGGATTCATGCAGAGTTTTGTGGCTGCCTGTATGCTTCTTTGGTCAAAGCCCCCCATCTGTAGAATTCAGTGCTCACTGTTTCATCTCCACACCTCCACACTTGCTGGCCAAAGATGAATTAAGAAATCAGCTCACTTATAGCTGGAAGGTGCTAGCTGGATCTCAACCGAGGCACATGATAATTAGTGAGCTCTTTAAAGCCTCTGTTTCCTCCTGTCCAGCAAATAGTCATTGTAGCAGTGTTTCTTATTTTCTGACCTGGTTTCAGAGATGCCAGATTCTCCAGCTAGCGCTATCCCTTTTCCCTGATTCTGCATTATATTTTAGTGTTTCCTACTATCTTATCCTTGCTGCTTTATTTGCCTGTTTCAAGTGTGATTTGTGTCCTTGTTTTGTACCAAGTGTTCCCTTTTTTTACTCTCCTTTTTTCTAATACACACTGTTCCCCTCTAGCGCATTGTTTTTTCCGGCAATATGTTTAGTACTCCACTCTTGCTATTATCTTCTAGCATGTTTGAGCGCCAGGATTCGTGGGCGCAACTGACAACCTTTGTGGTGTTTCTCGTCCACTGTGAGAATTGCCTTTTTTTATCACCATAGGTGTTAGGTCTACAGGCTCTGCTTCCAGGTTGTCCTATATGTAGATATTTTGCAGTCAGTATCTCTAACCTCAATTGTGCGCGAGAAACAAACTGAGCTTCAGCATTACCGTTTGACAGCTCCGAGTGCTTTACCCAATATTCCCTTTAATATCAATTTTATTATGTGGATCTCTTGCATGAACTGGGTGTTAGTTATTCTGGGTCCTGAATTGCCTCTTGTGTACCTCTTCCTCTTAGGCTTAAACATTCTGTGTTATCTTGTGCAAAGCTTCCCCATTTGATCTTGTTTCTTCTCTGACTCCCTGCGTGTTCTTGGGCAGCTCTGTTATCGATATTCTCTTTCCAGGACAATGTGTCTTCCTTCTGTCACACTTGTTTCTCTGTGGCCTTTACCCAAGAGAGTTTCTACCTCAATTGAGGGGAAGTTTTTTTCTTAGTTATATGTGTATTTTAATGAAAGATGTTAAACTTCTTTGTTGACAAGTAAGCACAAGTCACCACCATAAGGTTCTTCCACAATATTCTCCAATTTCTTCAATAAAAGTTGCATCTTTGCTCATCTCATTGTGCAGCTCTCTTTGCACAATATGTTTCCTTCTAATCTCTTCTCAAGGTGTTTTGCAGGTGCACTAATCCTCACTTTCCAGACTGTCCAACTTATTTTTTGGGGTCACTCTCTGTGCTGATTCTACGCCCTTCGTTCTTGGAACTAGTATGGGGGTTCAATTGAAAAGGCATCTTCCTTTATAGGTCTTTTAAGGTGCTGGACATTTATTTCCTTTCCTTGTTCTCAAATCCTTCCCTGCTGTACTCTCAGGACTGGGCTCAATTAGATTCTTCAGTTTATCTTCAGATCTCCAATAAGCATTTGCATCATAATTTCCTCCATAAGTTTATGTTGTAACAGAGGATTCCCAAAGTCAAAGTCAAGACATGCAGCTTTTGACTGCAACACCCTAATTTACTTCCTTTCTTATTGTAATATAATACTTACTCACATCTTCATTCCGACCCACGTGCAATCTCATATCTGGACTCAAAATGGAGTTGGTGTCTGATTTGGGACGAGAGGGTTTGCAACAACAACTGCAACCTTTGCTGTTCACCTACAGAAAATGACAAGGTACAATGTGGCAAAATATTTGCTAGCAAACATTCTGAGCTCATGTACCTCAGAATTGGTGAAAACACTGACAATTTCCGCATGATACTCCATTTTGAAGAGAGGAAATCAGAATGGAGCAGTAATGGCACACCTGGGAAATACCACACTCACTGGTATTTAAAACTGTCTTTGCACTATTATCACACCTGTTTTTTCACAGGACTTTCAATGTGCCCCTTAGCAGACTTTTTTTTTATATTTCTCTAATATTACAATCAACCCCTTTTTATAATGCTCCATGATAACAATCAATCCCATATCTGTCAATGGTGTTATAGAATTGTGCCACTGATTATACACATACACGCTCAAGTGTAAAAAGTTACATGTATTCACAAATCTTTTTATAAAGAAAAACTTACTTGGGTAACTCCCAAGCCACTCCCAAAAAATCCTATGTTATTATAGAAACACAATTCCACCAAATATATTCTATGTTACTACTGAATTGAAACTTCTAAGACCTTGACATTTCTGTATCACATTACTTCTCTCCTGTCTTTCCTACTGCTTATACAGTACTAGAGCACCTGACTTATAGGAGAGTGATTAAGTATAATTCTATGGAAAACAGTGGTAACATAATTAGTGACGACAATTCCTCCAGTTGGGAATCCTCTGTTAAAATGTAAACGTATGGAGGAAATTATAATGAAACTGCTTATTGGAGGATTATATGTTACCACCATTTTCTGAATAAGGCCTACATATTTGTACCTTGTTTCATAGGGTTTCACATGCTGACGTGACTCTTGTAATTAGACACAATATTCTAGGTGATGCCTTACCAATTATTTTTTTGCTGATTAAACCTTACCCTGCAGATATCAAGATCACTGTTGCTCTAACAACTGTCCTTCTACACCAGTGGTGGTAATATTTAAGATCATTAAATGTTTGTCAAAGCTTTTAATTAATAAATTAAAGGGATTGAGATGCAGGGCCAAGTCTGTATGTGCCTCATAAGATGATGGCCCTTGTGCTAATAAAAAAAACCTTTTCAGAAAAAAATTCAAAGTCAAAACCATCACATTTAAGAATCATTACAGAAGGCAAAAAGTAGTTAGTTATTTAAATTCAGATCAGCCTCCATAATGTATCAAATAGTACAAATTGCAAGAGGATTAACATAAGGTCAACATCCACAGAAAGTAAATAGCCAGAACCAAAGTATTGTTCAAGAAGAGGATAACATAAAAGTCAACGAAAGTCTAAGTATAACTCAAAAGACAGACTAGCGCAGAGTCTGCCAAGTTTGGAAAGCACGTAAAGTCTGAATATAAATCATGTGGCGTCTACCTTTGAGAAAGTAAGCAAAAAGTCTGGCACATCTCCCAAAAGGGGCACATTTGATAGGTTTCAGGCAGTGAAAGCCACACATTTGACATGGTGAGATCTGACAGGATAGGGCTGTACTTATAAAGAAAATAACTTGGCAATTGTGCAACAGATAAAAACAATAGACAGTACAACTGATGAACAATTTTTTGAATAGACTCGGACAAACAGCCTTGAATTTATGGCAAATACATAAACATTCTGTACATAACTTTCTTCTCAAGAAGCACAAATGTACACATTTCAGCTGGATAAGCAAACAACAGCGTGAAATGTATTCTATTTTGTTATTTTCTGAAATGGAAAGAGACAGAAGAGAAACATTCATGTAGAAAGAACGTTCATGTCGTCTAACAAAATGCATTTATTTCTGCCACTGTAAAATGAATGCAAAAAAAACAATTGATAAACAGAATGCTGAACAATGTCAAACATTCACCCCAGCACAAAGATCTGGGCATAAATCCATTGTTTCTTTGCTCACCATGCCATTCCAGGTTGGATCCAGCCTTATGCAAACCAGTCTTGACCCTGCTCCCCATGGGAACAGTCCAGCCCGAATTGCCTGGCCAGGTCCTCCTCGGATTAAATTGGAAAAATATGTTTATTACTATGATTGGCTGCTAAAAGCCCCAAAAGTCTCGAAAGAGCACTTTCAAGTCCTAAATAAACTCTAATAACATACTTTTGATATGTCTTCTGTTAGACCTTCCTAGAAATTATGTGAAAAGTTAGCAAACCATTTTGAGAATAAAATCCACAAAATTAGATGTGAAATATAGAAGGTCTGGATTCAGAGCCTTCTTGTCTTCCTCAGAGCCTACAAAAAGGGACTTAAACGTGTTAATTTCAGCAATGTCAGTTGGTTACAGAGCAGTGCCCACTAACAACATTCTAAGCATGCCTCGGGATCCCCAGATGATATAGTACCTGCATGTTTGATGAAGAGGCTTACGATAATTGTTTGTCTGACTGAAGTCAGATTACTGCAATCCCACCTTCTGGATCAAAGTTATAAAGTCTCAGCTGCATTGTCCTTCAAGAGTCCATATTATCATCTTTATTACTTAACATCTACATGCTTCAGTTAGCAAAATAACTGTTTGATTTTGGAACCTCTTTCTACATGTATGCACGTGACACACAACTAATTGTTTAGTTGTCAAACCCGGCTTCGACCTGGACGGACGGCCCAGCTGTTGTGTCTAATTCCCTAGCCATCGTTTGCTGGTGATTGGCGGTCAACTATATGAAATGTAATCCTGCCAAACTGCGGTTCTCTTGGTATCAAACAATATGACATCATCAATCCTTTGTTCATAGCCGGAAACTGGGGGTAGCTGTCCCTTACCATCTCAGCTGGTTCCCAAATTAGACATTTTGATTGATGACAAATTGACTATGAAACCTCAGGTAAATCATTTAGTGAAGACATGGCTTTGGCAGTTAAAAAAGCAATTATCCTTTTTTAGCAGTTATAGAGTTAGACTCCCACATTAAAACTGTAAATGTCGTGCTTCAGTCCAGGTTAAAATATAGGAATGCTATATATATGGCTTCCCTAAATCCACAACTGAATCAATAATAGTTGGTTCAAAATGGGTCTGTAATGCTTAGAGGGGTCACCCCTGTAGGTCCTACCTCTATTGATGTAGGTATATAGGCACTGAGACACATATCTTTGCACCTTGATTCATTGCAGTAGTCTGTGGACAATGAGGAGAATGCTTAGGACAGTGTCTCTTCCTCGTCCTCTGGTTTGCCAAGTTAAATCATGCGCCTTCTCTCCCAGGTCGTCCCCTCCGGGTCTCGTCCATCCCCTTCTTGTGAGCCAATGATCAGCAGTAAAGTGGCCCTCAGAAGAATGTTATGGTCGCGGTCAGTTATCTGTACAACAGAGGATGAGTACACTATCCTTATGGTGCTCATCACCGTGCTTAGGTTTATAGTTCTGTAGGGTTGGCTAATATTATCAGGTGATTCATTTTTTAGATGTGCCTTGTGCTGTGCCCGGAGTCCCGCCCACCACTTCCAAATGCCCCCTGTGCCTTCCTGTACTTACCTTCTGCCACGGCACTCCGGGCCCTCTGTGTGCTCCTGTGTCCCAAGACTGCTGGCATGATTGGCAGCAATGTGGTCTTCTGAGGCGTCGCTCTTCTGCTTCACACCTGCTGATAATGCCGACAGTGGTGTCTCCTGTGCTGGCTCTCACCGGTCCTGAATTCCTCCTCTGTCTCCCGTAGTCCTGCTGGTCCTTCTGCCTCTGTCTCTTGCACTTCCCTTCTTACTCACAACGGAGTCAAACGCATGACGTAATCACAGCCATCCGGTGCGCTGTCGAATTTTACAGTAGGGAACATCATGGCAGCCAAATCTGAATTCTCAGGCACATCGGCTACCTGATCACTTTGCCTCCCTTCCAGGAATAGACGTGAGAGCCATTCAGTGATAGGACAGCGAGAGATCAAGTCCACATTCCCTTGTAGTTTGCCAGGTACGTGTAAGGTCTGAAAATGGAGGACGGATGCAATGCTATAAAGAATTATTGTGGGCGAGCCATGTGAGAGGAGCATGATCAGTCAATAAATAGAAGGTTTGACCCAGGAGGTAGTACTGAAGGGCCTCAATGGTGCATTTGATGGCAAGGCACTCTTTTTCTGTGGTGGCATGGTGAAGTTCTCTTTGGGACAGTTTGTGGCTGAGATATAGCAGAGGTCGTAAATCACTCCGCCAATCGGGCTGAGACAACACTGCTCGGAGTCTTCGGCCCCGAAGCATCAGTCTGGTGGATGAAGGGTTTGTCAAAATCAGGGCATGACCAAGATGGGAGAGCTACACAGCAACTCCTTCAAACAGCTGAAGGCATTTTCATGGGCCTGAGTCCATTCAATCAGTTTTCCTAAGTGTTTTTTGGTCAAAGGTTCTGTGAGAGGGTTAGCTATCTCTGAAAATTGTGGAACAAATCGGCAGTGATATTCCATGAGCACCAAGAAGGATCTGACTTCCTTTTTGGTTCAAGGTTGTGAGATCTGCTAGATTGATTCTAGTTTGTTTATCAGGGGCTCGATGACCCTACCATGGATGGAGTATCCTAGATAGTCAATGTGGTGGGTGGCGAATACTGTCTTCTCGTGGTTCAAAGTAAGTCATAGCTGTTGTAGTGTCTGCAGGACCTACCCTAGGTGTGATAAATGAGTATTCCAATCTGGACTGTATACCACAATGTAATCTAAGTAACCTCCAGCATACAAGTGGTGTGTTTTGAGTAATCTGTCTATCAGTCATTGATATGTTGCTGGGGCGCCATGCAGGCCAAAGGGTAAAACCTTGAATTGGTATGGACCTGTGGGGGTGGCGAAGACAGTTTTTTTCTAGCCTCTGGGGCCAGGGGTGTCTGCCAATATCCCTTAGTGAGCTCTAAGGTAGACATCACACTCCCCCCCCAATATCTCCACCAACTCATCCACCTGTGACATGGGATATGTGTCAAAGCGAGAGATGGCGTTTAACTGTCGAAAATCCACACAGAATCTTAAACTGACATCCCCTTTTGGTACCAAGACCACTGCAGAACACTACTCTCTTTGTGAAGGTTCAATGATATCGGCATTCAACATGGACAGTACCTCTTGTTCAATTGCTTGTCGTCTGGTCTCTGGGATGTGGTATGGCTTTAACAATACTACTCAGGTACCATCAGTTACAATATTCTGAGTGACTAGGGTGGTACGAACGGGACTGCCGGCCAAAATGCCCGGGTACTGCTGCAATAAGGTGGACAGTTGTTTCTTCTGTTGACCACTTAACTCTTTCCCCGTGTTTATAGTTGCCCTGTCTGGTTTGGTACAAGGGTGGACCGGTATGTCCAAGGGAGTGCTGGTGGTAATAAGACCAATAGAAACTGTTGGTCCATAATGATCGGGGCGTTCTTCCCATTTTTTTAACAGGTTAATGCGATATACTTGTACCACGACCTTTCCATGGGGAACATCCACTATATAGGGGTTATTTCTCTAGAACGGAATAAGGACCCTGCCAGGTGGCCAACAGTTTTTTTTTCTCCAGAGTGGGGAGTAGTATAGGCACCTTCTCTCCTACAGCGAGCTCTCGTAACTTGGCCCCTCTATCATAGGCCTGTTTTTGTTATTGTTGCGCTTGAGACAGATTAGCATGCACCTCCTCCCATAGTGTGGACACAGTTTCTTTTAGCCTTGAGCAATAGCTTATCAAAGGTCTACCTTCATCCTCCTCCTGAGTCCACTGCTCTGGTGCCATACTCAGAATGGCACGCAGTTTTCTCCCAAACAATAATTTGAAAGGAGAAAAGCCCATGGACCTCTGTTTGTGAACTCTTATGGCAAACAAAACCGAAGGAAGTTTCCTATCCCAGTCTTTCCCTGTTTCGTTTAGGATCTTTTTCAACAAGGTCTTGATGGTTCTGTTATAGTGCTCCACCAGCCCATCAGTCTTGGGGTGATACACTGCCATGCTAATTTGCTGGATGTCTAAGGTGTTACACACTTGGTTCATTAGGCGAGACACAGATGGAGTGCCTTGGTCAGTTAAATCTCGTGGGGAAACACTACCCGAGAAAAAAAGGAGACCATGGCTTGCGCCACTGACTGAATAGTCATACTGGTTTAGGGAATTGCTTTGGGGTAACGTGTAGCGTAGTCCACCAAAACCAGTATGTACTGGTGGCCATGAGCAGAGGGGGTTAGGCGACCTACAAGGTCGATACCCACCCACCGAAAAGGCTTTTCAATAAAAGGAGAGGCCGAAGGGGCACCTAGGCTATCACTGCAGGGTTCACTAGCTGACAGTGAGGACAGGCAGAACAAAATGTCATCACTTCTTTAAACACCCCTGGCTAGTAGAATTTTTCCAATAAGTACTTTAAGGTGTGTTCCTGGCCATAATGCCCTCCTCATCCTTGACTGTGTGCAAGGTGTAGGACTTGTTCCCGGAAGGCCATGGGTACAACTAATTGTTCAGTGTCCTTCTCCCCATTTTGTTTTATCCTATATAACAGTGCATTCTTAACAAAGAAATAGGGGCCTCCCTGTCTGGGTCTCTGCTCCATGGCTTGCTCCCATGCATGCACCAACGAGCCATCATCTCTTTGGCCTGACCAGAAACTCCAAGGGGTAGTCTGCAGGTCTTCTGGTGAGGCGAGGACACAAACATTTACAGGAGAGGTTAGGTGAAAATGTTTCTTCTTGCCCCCCTTTCCTCTGTCTTTGTTTATGATTTGCTGGGGTTTTGTGATGTTTAGTTTTATCTCACAGAATGGGGCTTCTCATAACCAATTTATAGCTATTGTCTGTTGGGTCAGATTGCATAGATACTTGTCAAAGTGGGATAAGTCTCACCCTAAAATCACTTTCTCCGGTTAAGCATGTACCATCCCCACCTCTCTTAGTCGCTGGTCTCCTTCCACTTCCAGAAACACTTCTGGCAGTGGATAGGCCTTTTAATCCCCAGGTACACAGGTCACCTGTACAAACTCACCTGGCCTAATCTGAGTCGGGGAAACAAGCTTGCCACTTACTACAGTATATTGATACCCATGTCCAATAAGGCATCACTAGGTTTGCCATTTAGGTGTATTTTCTTCCTATAGTTTTGTCCCCATCCCTGTATACAAAACCCTGCCTTGACTATATCCTATTTCCATAGGTTCACCAGTATTAGCCTTGTGGGTACAGTGTCAGGCGATATGACCCCATAAAGCACAATGGAAGCACTGGGGTCCCTGGGGAAACCCACACCCTCTCACCGGGGCTTTGGCTGGAAATTTAGGTGGGCATGATCCCCTGGTCTCTACTGGGGGACGTCCTCCCCTACTTGGATCCTTCATATTCCCGCCAAGGGGATGCTGGGGTTGTACTCTGAACTCAGGGTAAGGGTGGAATGTACAAGCCAGGTCTGCTAATGACCCTACAGTCCAGTTGGGATGTTGTTTCACCCAAGATCTGGTATGGGGAGGTAGGGCTTCCAGATATTGCTCCAGGTAGATTCTCTCTGTTATTTTGTCTGCTGTGGAAGTGCTTGGTTGTAACCGCTGATTTCCCAAATCCCTGATCAGATAGTATAAGGCTCTGGGGTTGTCCCCTGTGTAAGGTGACCAGACATCCCGTATTTCCCCGGACGGTCCTGGTTTTGGGAGATGTGTCCCAGTGTCCCGACACTATCCCCCAAATTAAGAAAATGTCCTGTTTTTGTTTTTTGCCTGGGTGTAGCAGAAACATTTCCTGTTTTTTTGTTTAGTGCCTGGATTTAGCATACCATTGGAGCCCTTGTTGCAGAAGGATAAGTGTAGCGCGAAGGGAAATACATTATAGAGACACATTTTGTTTCTGGATTTCCCTTCTCTTTCTAAATAGGCTAGCCACCAGTGTGACCCTACTCTGCCCTTTAAAGGGAGCGAGCCTTGAATGTGTGCGTGCATGCGTGTGTGTGTGTATATATAGTTATATATATTGTGTGTGTGTGTATATATATATATATATATATATATATATATATATATATACCAAATAGAATGTTGCGAATTTCCTATGGATAATAGGTCCTAACTATAACTACCTACTCGCGACCGCCAGTAGGTAATATATATATATACCTACACACAGTTACAAGTCTACTGTATTACTGTATATAGGCACATATTCACAAGGGGACGCAAAAACTGGGACAGGCCAGATATAGGAGTAAGACTAAAGGCTTTAGTCCTACTTTTATTTCCAGCCTGTCCCGGTTTTTGGTCCTCAAAATCTGGTCACCCTACCCCAGTGCCCCACTTTTCTTTGCAGAACTTTCCCCAGTAATATTCCAGATCACAATCCAGGTGTTCTAGGATGGCATGCTTAATGTCAATGTATTCAGTGGTTCCATCAGGATTCGCAGCTTGGTAGGCAGCTTGTAGCTCCCCAGATAGTAGGGGTGCTATATACTGACACCATCTCTCTTGTAGCTATGTTGCAGTTGTCAAACACAAGGAGATGATGGACGGAGTGCCGAAACCTTTCAGACACTCACCCTTAGTCACAGATCTGGTTGAATCCATCGTCAGTCCCAGAACACTTGTTTCTGGTCCAGAGAACATCAGGCTTGGCAGTTCAGGCTGGACTGTGCCCAGGAGGAACAGGAACAAGACTGAAGCATATGGCTGGGTCTGAACTGGGGTGGCGAAGTGAGCTAAAGAATGATGATGGATTCAACCCAGATCTGTGACTGGGGGTGAGTGTCTGAAACGTTTCAGTGCTCTGTCCATCATCTCCTTGCATTTGCTTTGTTCGCCCCAAGTTGGCAGGGTATGCCCAGACGTGAGTCACTTGCCACTGGATTCAAGCTAGCCTGGCTGATGAGGGGTGTTACCCCGAAACCGGTCCCAGGATGCTTTTTTCCGGTCCAGGGCAGATCTAGCTTGGCAGTTCGGGCTGGACTGTTTACATTAGGAACAGGGTTAAGACAGATTTGCATATGGCTGGGTATGAACTGGGGTGGCAAGTGAGCTAAAGAACAAAGATGGATTCAACCCAGGTCTGTGACTGGGGGTGAGTGTCTGAAAAGTTTCAGCGCTCTGTCCATCATCTGCTTGTGTTTGCTATGTTGCAGTTGTTGGCACCTGTTCAAAATTTATGAAGAAATAGTCTGGGTCATCCCCTTCCTGCAACTTCTGTAGGACTGAACCCGGGACATTAGGATGCACCTGTGCACTTGAAAATAGCATCTGTTAGGTGCAATATAGCAGTGTCCTGAACTCGTTCATTTGTAGTCAACAAGGCTGCTTGTTCTTTCAGAGCCGTTTGGAAGGCTTCCCTCTCCTTCTGGGCTTCCTGAGTCTGTTTCTTCATATGCAGATATTTTTTCTTGAAATTCCTATTTTGTAACTATTGACCCCTGCTTATCTGCTATATGGTACATTTGAAAATTAGATCAGCCAGAATTAAGAGGAAGACCGCTCCAGTCTTTAGTCACCAAATTCGCAGGTCTGGATTTGGGGATTTGTCAGGTGGAAGGCATGAGCTGAGCGTAAGGATCTCTTTGGAATGTGAAAGGAGAATGTATTGGCCAAAAATTATGCGGTACATTAGTACACTGCCCTATGAACAATGCTCATACCCTGCATTGGACTGGCAAACAATATAAGTGGCGAAAAATCGGTGATATTTGCTCTTTTTTTAGGAGATTGGATGAACAATCTTGTGACCCATTGTGTCTATCCTAGGTTAGTAAGTAGCATTGAAGCCAGTTACGTCACATTGCTCCCCACAGGTAACTATCAGGATATGGGAACAACCAGTCGCCTGTCAGACTGATACTTCTGAAAGTTTTCAAAGTTTTGTTCATGGTCAGCCATATGTCAGGAATTTGATTACTGAAAGACTGTGGTTCATATGTGTAGAATCAATTACCAGTCAGGTTTCTGCCTCTCTACTGGTGGCCAAACATGGGACAAGGGTCACAGGACCAGTTACTCATGTGATGGCGGTGGTGTAGAAAGTTTCTTATGGGCCCTAATGCAAGCAATTACTCTTCAGGGCAGTTCCTCTAAGAAGAGGTTGTGCTGGGCCTATTTGGTCACGCATTGGAGAAGTATGGATAGGATGGTTAGGAGTGACAGGGCACTGTGCTGCAGCTTGTAAACACTTTTGAGGTCAAGGATTGTCATACTAAAAGCTATATATAAATATGGAATATCTGAACTGTGTTGGATGGGTGTGCAGGGTACAGTGCAAGGTGTTGTGTTGGGTGCTTCTGTGATTTTGTCTGGAAGAGAGTGCAGTTTTGGGGCAGTGATACTCAGCTAGTAATGTACCATTACTATGTTGGTTGCATGTGTGATGTTCTTGTAATGCTTTCTGTTGGATTCGGGAAATGAGTGTCTAAATGTGACTGCACACAGAGTCTAGAACCAAAGGGCTTGCTTGGTGTAAGGGCACAGTAGACTGTTATATTTCTCCAGACTCCTCCTCCGAACTTAATATTTTTAGATGACACCATGGGCCCTAGGCTCGGATTGCCAAGGCAGGCAAACGGACATGGGCCGATGGGCCTGCTGCTGAGGCCAGTTGGTGGGCCATTTTTGGGGTGGACCAGTGCTTTACATGGGCCGGTACTCACCGGTACTGAGTACCGGCACTTCTTAGATTTATAGCTCTGAGTACCGGCATTTCTCTACTGCCCTGGAGAGTACCCATACTCATGAAAAGGTAGGCTCATTGGCAGTGCTGGTGAGCAGAAGTAGTACTTGTCTCTGGCAGCCAAGGCGCCACTTCTGCAGCACCGATCTGAACCCCTGCTGAGCTATTCAGCAGGGCTCATTTAAATACTGTCCGGGTGCGCACCATCACGCTGTGCTTGACAGAGCAGGGTCCATTCAGGCCCTGTACTGTCAATCACATTCACACTTGTAGGAAGGTGGAATCTGACTGCATGGTTGCCCCCACATTTTTCCTGGTGTTTTGCTGGTTTTCGACTTAGTTTGGCTTGGGTCCTGCTATTCAGGACCCCAGCCTATCTGCTTCCCCCTTTAAATTGATTGCAAGTACTTTAGGTACACTCCAGATTGGATTCTGGGGTACCCTTATAAGTTCCCATTATATGGTATACTATGTACCCAGGGCATAGGTACCCCAGAGGCCTACCAGGGGCTGCAGCATGTATTGTGCCACCCCTGAGAAACCTTCCAAAATGACACCACAGGTCTACTACTGCAGCCTGGGTAAGGTGGTGTATGCACCCCTTACTGAGATATAGGTTACCTATATCTCTCCATATCACTACACCTGTAAACCTATCAGTCACTCCTATGGAAGGCCTTAACTATCCTGAAGGCAGGGTGCTGGGTTTCATGTGAGAGGGTGCCCCTGCATGAGCAGAGCCCCTCTGCAGCTTTAGGAACCCTTCGTCCTGGGTTGTTTGTGATGCCGCCGGATTCCGAAGAATTTGCAACACAGGAGGTGGGTTCCCAGACTTCACATAGGCCGACCCGAACTCCCAGCAAAGCTGAGACCCGTAGCCCTCGTGGGGACCGTGGAACCGGAACCTCTGGACACCGTGCACATTTGCGAGTGCATATGCTTCTCGTCGATCCTTGAGGCTGTGCTTTGGGCTACTTGTAGTCCACACCCTGAGCAGTGTCTCCACCGGAGATTACTGGCCTACACTCACCGAGTGTCCCGTGGGCTGCTATTGTGTGATTCCTCTCGAGGTCCCTTCGCGATCCCTGGTCCGTCGACTGGTGGGTCCATGTGAAGGCAAATCTAACTTTAATTGGGCTTACCTGGTTGCTCCAGACGTGCTCTGACTCTCCATCGCTTGGGGAGTCCCTAGGACCTTGCTGGTCCGCACCAAAGCATCTTTTCTCTTCCTGCGTGGGTTGCTGTTGCCAGGGCTTGTTGAGTTCAATCTGAGCACCGTCACCACAGCACTCGACACCCTTTGTGGGACGTCTCGAATCCAGCTCCTGGTCGTCGTTGACACCTCCTGGCCCTCGTGGCTGCAGAGTCAAGCTTCACCTCTTCGCACCTGAAACACCCGACATCGGTGGGCATTCGTCTATCGTGCCCCTGGTCACTGGCAAGTGACCCAGACTCTGTCCCCTCTTCTTTCAGGTTCTTCTGATCTTCGATCCAGGCTTGGATCACACCGGACACTTTTATTCTTCCCGGCAGCAGCACTTTGCAGCAGATCACCATTGAAATCAACAACGATTCCCGACACCATTTGACACCTATGCACCCGGCTTCCCTGGGTGAGGTAACTCGAGTACTCCGGTGCTCCCGTGGGTGCTGGCCCTAGAACCCCCTAAGTCTAAAGGGGTTTGCTCAAAGTCCTCTCCTTAGTGTCCTTAACTTCTAAAATTCCAACCGCGACTTTCATATAGAATAGTACGGGGCTCGCGCCTGTGTTCTCACACTGCACGCGTCCCCCGTGGGTCTCCTGTGTCACTACCTTGGGTGGTTTCTTGGGGTCCCAGCGATTCTACGTGCTCTAGGCACTGTGTCTAGTCAAGTCGTGGTTCTTACACCATTTTCTTAATATATGGTTTGGTCCCCCCCTGGGGCCCATTGTAGATTGTGCTATTTACTGTCAATTTAGAACTGTATTATTGTGTATCTTGGATTCTAATCTCATAAAGAGATTAGTAGTGAGTGTTTAGAAATAAATACATATATTTTATATATACCTTGTGTGGTTATACTTTCATTTAGTGATTCAAGAGGTTATAATCTGGTAAACCAAGCTGCTTTACACTCCTTCAAGACTTAGCCTGAAGGCTGCTCTCCATAGCTACCACTAGGATACCTTTCAATAAAGGTTGTCTTAAACCTAATCATCAATAAGGGTTGTTTGGAACGGTGCAAGGTGCCCACTATAACTAGTGGACAGCATATACAAGGCCAACTTCTCACAACACTATCCTGTGCGTTCGTGCAAGCACAGGAATCATATCAGTTCCCTGGCAGTGGCAATCAGGCTACGGCCAGTACGGCCCTGGTGGTAATCAAAAAAGCCATGGTAGGTGAAGAGAAAAGATGGCTTTTATCATACCCGAGACTTTTCTGTGTCTGCTATGTTTGTGTGTATGCCTGTTTTTGTAAGACAAAAAGTGAAAGAAAGAGAGAGAATCAAGACACTTTAAGGAGGTGTTTTAAAGAAAATGTGTGGCACTTTTTTTATACATGTCTGTTCTGAGACAAAGATTTATAAATAAAGTTAAAGGGAGGGTTGGTGGGTGAGTGGATGAGTGAGTGGATGGATGAGTGAGCAAGGGTGGATGTATAGATGGATGGATGATTGAAAGCATGCATGGGTGAAAGAGGGTGGGTGATAGGATAAAAGGGCGGATGATGGGTGGATAAGTGAAAGTTTGGATGGATGAATGAAAGGTAGGGAGGATGGATGAAAGGGTGGATGATGGATGAGTGAAAGGAGGGATTGAGTGAAAGGGTGGATAGAATAAAGGGTTGAAAGGGTTGATGGATGGATGAGCGAAGAATTGATGGATGAGGGAAAGGGTGGATAAAGAGATGGATGAGTGAAAGGATGAATGGATAGGTTTGGAGATGGATGTATAGGTTTGGATATGAAGGGTGGATAGACGGAATGGTGAAAAACTGAATGATTGATGAAAGACTGAATAGACAATAGAATGTAAAGGTTAAATGGTGGACATCAGCAGGTAAATGGTAGGATAAAAGGATGAATTGATCGATTGATGGAAGAGACAAGAGAAATCTTCTGGGGAGGGTCATGATGAGTTGCTCATTTGCTTGGTGTCATAAGAGCTTTGGTGCGACGTGGGGGTATTTTCAGTTTCTCCCTACCCGCGTGCTCAAAAATATATAGTATTGTGCCAAACAGCAATTAACATTCTGACATTAAGAAGGTGCAACTACTGCAAAAAAAAGAAATGTTAAGATATTATCATATTTCTCTTTCATTTTGTGTGAGTTAACCTGCTTTGTTTATATAAACACATTTCTCATGTGTTTTGGCATGTGCTGCAACTAATATAGAAGTTGTTAAGTATCATCATGTCTTACCCTTAGCCCCGCCCCTTCACTACACCTCTAGCTCATTTTAATGAGTACCTGCACTTATTTTTCCCATTTAAAGCACTGGGGTGGACTGAGCAGTCCAATCAGCCAGGGCCGTCTGTCTCCACTGCAAGTGCATGAGGTAAAAGGGTGTTATTACAGATTTTCGACACATATACTGAGCGTGACCCATCTCGGGCAGGCCACTGTCAGAGACAGATGACAATGGGCTGCGCCTTCTGTCACAGCATGAGGTGTCCCCGCCCCCTGGCCCCCTCAAGGTGTGACAGTGGCCTCAGAGCTGCTGATGTGAAGCCATTAGCACTTGCATTGCAGAGCACAGGGGTATGGAGGAGGACTGGAAGGTTAGGATGGGAGATGGAGGGGGGGCTGGTTAAGGTGGTCCTCGGTCTATTTGTGTCCCCCCTTACTCCATTGAAAGCGGGGGCGGGGGGCATAAATTAGTCTCTGTTGTTCTCGTTCTCCTCCGTTTCCTGTCAGAGGCGGAGTTCACTCTAGGTAAAACTACAAAAAATTAACGATTCTGGAATGTGGGCCACGTTTTTGGGAGTGCCCGGGCCTAATTGTGATCCCAATCCGATACTGGTGCTAGGTTGACCGGGTCCGATTGCCCCATGTCGCCGGGATACCATTTTTTGAATGTCTGGCCGAGGCTTTTAGATATCAGTGCGCTCTGGGAGTTTATTTTATTTATTTTATTTTATTTTATTTAATGCGTTTTTATATAGCGCGGACTTTACCCGAAGGTGTCAGAGCGCTTCACAATAGGAGCAGTAATGATACATAAGGAGAAAAATTACAAGTGAGCATGTTACAAAAGCAAACGTTACGTTCCATGAGGCAATAGTGGCATTTGTGCAAGTATCAGGAGCAAATAAAATACAAGAGGGAGCAAACGATACGTTACAAAAGGAAAAAAAGTGACGTGTGCAGGTTACAAGAGCATACAAAGTACACAGAGGTCAATAAATGGCAGACACTCAAAACACTAAAATAAGAGTTACGTTACATGAGGCAGTGGTGACCGTTGTGCAAGTATCAAAAGCAAACAAAATACAAGAGGTAGCAAACGATACGTTACAAAGGAAAGGAGACGTCTGCATGTTATACAAGAGTACAAAGTACAAGTGGAGGTATACTACTGCACTAAATGGCAGACACTCAACACACAAAAACACACTGGGAAGGCACTTCTATAGGCATGGAGAACAGAATTTCCTATAACGGCAGGACTTCCTTCAGAAAATAGAGGGCGTAAATTAAATTTGGAAGTGTCTTTGAAGGAGGAGAGCTTTGAGGTCAGATTTGAAGGCCTGAGAAGAGGTGGTGGTCCGGAGATGAGGCGGAAGTGAGTTCCAGATTCTCACCGCATTGCCTGAAAAGGATTGGGCCATCGATCTTTCCTTCTTGAAAGTGGGAGGTTCAAGCAATACATTTTCTGCATTACGTGAAGGTCTGGAGCCACCAGAGAGTTTCAGTTTATTCGCCAGGTAGCGAGGGGAGGAGGAGTGCAAGGCTTTGTGGGTGATACAGGCAGTCTTGTAGATAGATCTTGCCTCTAGGGGAAGCCAACGGAGGGTGGATAAAATGGGTGTGATGTGGTCGCTTCTTTTGGCCCCATAAATGAAACGAGCTGCTGAATGGAGAACGGACTTTAGGGGGGACAGGTGGGTTTTGGGGAGGCCAGTAAGAAGAGAATTGCAGTAGTCCAATCTGGAGAGAACCAGCGATTGGACCAGGGTTTTAAGGTCGTGCTCCGGGAAGAAGCGACGAATCCCCCAAAGAAGTCGCAGTTGGTATCGAGCAGACTTTGCAATGGAATCGATGTGGGAGTGTAGATTGAGTTTTTTGTCGAGTATGACACCAAGGGATTTTGCGCTCTCGACAATGATGGGTTTATTGTTCAGTAGATTAATCTGATCCATCCATGATTGCACTGGTGGAGGAGAAAGTGAGGAGGAGAGGAGGAGGAATTCAGTTTTGGAAGGATTCAGGATCAGTTGATGAGTTAACATCCAGTTTTGAATGGAGTCGAGAGTAGAGCTTAGGAAGGAGAGATCGTGAGTGGAGGCCACCTTAAGATAGATTTGAGTGTCGTCCGCATATAGATGATAATGGATCCCGGATTTACTCAGGAGATTTCCCAAAGGTTCTAAATAGAGATTGAATAGTGTGGGTGCAAGTATAGAGCCTTGAGGGACACCTTGGCTGACCGCTAAATGAGATGAAAGGCTGTTCGCTATTTTGATCATTTGGGATCTATCAGAGAGGAAGGAGGCAAACCATTTGAGCACAGTGCCCTCTATGCCCATTCTCTGTTGAAGAGTGTTAAGGAGAGTGTTGTGATTGACTGTGTCAAAGGCTGCAGAAAGGTCAAGAAGAATTAGAAGACAAGACTCCCCTGAATCGAGTATCCGCAGCGCGTCATCAATCACTAGCAGCAGGGTTGTTTCAGTGCTGCAGTTTTGAATGAAGCCGGACTGGAAAGTGTCAAGAAGATCATTGTCCTTGATATGGCGAGAGAGTTGTTTCGCTACACATTTTTCTGTGATTTTCGCAAGAAAGGGTAGGTTAGTGATGGGACGGTAGTTGTTGAGGTCGTTCGCATCAGCGGTGGGTTTTTTAAGCAAAGGGTTGACCTGTCCATTTTTGAAGGAAATAGGAAGGGAGCCTTGACTGAGGGAGAGGTTGACCAGAGTGGTCCAATAGGAAAGAGAATGGGTATAGAAGTCCATGGCAATGGCACTAGGGATGGGGTCAAGAGAGTGGCTAGAGGGCTTTCTATCGAGGATGCATTTAAGGAGGGCGTCATCAGAGATGGGGTCAAAGTTTTGCCAAATGGTTAAGGATTTGCGCTCCTCTGTAGGGGTAGGATGAATGACCTGATCTACAAGTGATTTCACCTTTTTGTCAAAGAATATAGCGAAATCCGCAGCTTTCTTTGTTGAGTCCTCCAATTTGGAGGTTGGGGGAGAGCTATTAGGGTTCTTGAGGAGGTCGAATAGTTTTTTGGGTCTATTTTTGGCTGAGTCAAGGAGGGATTTGAAGTGCGACGCTTTTCCAAGGAAAATGTGCTTGTGGTACTTGGATCTTGCTGAACGCAGCGTCGCCAAGTTTTCGGTGGAGGGCGCTTGTCTCCATTGTTTCTCAAGGACTCTTAGGTACTTCCTTTCTTCATAGAGGGATTTGTTGAACCAAGGTGCTGAGGGAGTGGGTCTTTTCTTTTTGCTTTGGAGAGGAGCGACATTATTGATTTCGACTGCAAGGACTGTAAGGCATTGGGAGGTGAGTTCGTTAACATCTAGGTCCGGGTCAAGCCTTGGAAGTGATAGCAAGGCAGACTCACAGAGGGTACTGATGTCAATATTTTTAGTGTCACGGAACCAGGAAGTAGCCCTCTTAGGCTGGCCAAGAGTTATAGAGTGTGATAGGTGAAGAGAGAATGGGATGAGGAGGTGGTCAGACCAGTCTACATGAATAGGGGAAGCGATGGTCAGCAAGCCTGCTTTAGAGATAACAAGGTCCAGGGTTGAACCCTTAGAGTGTGTTGTTTCAGTGCAGTGTTGGATAAGATCATTTGCAGAGAGGAAGGTGGCCAGCGCATTCGCATAGGTGTCTTGAGGCGAGCCCCAGTGGACATTGAAGTCACCCACGAAGATCTGATTATCACTTTGCGAGTATTGGTCACTGATGCAGTCCGTGAGTTCCTCCATAAACGAAGGGCTGCTACCAGGTGGGTGGTAGATAACATGGAATCTGAGAGGTGCGCGGTGGTGCAATTGAAGCTCAAGAGATAGGCATTCAAAAGTGTGGAAGGAGCTGTTGGGAAGAGCCTTAAGTTGAAGGGAGTTTCTAAAGATGACTGCAACACCTCCCCCAACTTTGTCAAGTCTGTCATTTCTAAGTATAGAATAGCCTGTTGGTACAAGGAGATCAAACATAAAATGAGAGGTATCATTGAACCAGGTCTCTGTGAGGAAGAGCATGTCAATATTGTGCAAGTTGATGGTATCGGAGATTTCAAGTTTGTGTTTTATTGCAGATCTGCAGTTGTGGAGCATACAGTGCAGCTCTGTCGAGACTGTTTTGGTGACGGGGGCACTTGGGCTATGAGGGGTGATGGGGATATTGAACTTATATGAGGGCGCTTGGGAGGGTTTAGGTGGATGAGTGTTTCTGACAGAGGAGATGGTCGGAATATTGTAGATAGCAGGGTTATTGGGAAGTGAAAGTGGAGGAAGGGAGGCGTTTGAATGCTTGTGTGAATTTGCAGACGCCAGGCTATGCTTAGCTATTATGGGTTGTGGGGGCGAGGTGCATCTCGTGGGAGGGTGAGTGTTTTCCAAAGGAATTGAGGTGTATGGAAAAGTCGAGATCTTGGAGCTTAAAAGTGAAATGGTAGCTTCAAGTTGGGAGATGGAGGTGATTAGAGAGCCTAGCTTATTTTCCAGAGAGAGGAAGGCAGAGCACGGCATGTTGGGTGACTCCATGGAAGCGGGAGGGGGTGCACTTGGCGGTGGCAGGCAGGGAGTGGTGAGGGAACGGGAGCGGAGTAGGGGAATAGGGTTCAGAGGTGGGGAGAGGTTTTGGATGGGAGCAGGAGTAGGTGCACCGGGGGTGGGAGGAGAGTTGTCATTGTTGGCGTTGCAAGAAGGATAGGAGTTAAGGACAAAATTAGGGGGCGATAGGAGAGGAGTCATCAAGGTCTCAAAATTCTTCTATACTTCACTAAAGAAGTTATCTGGGCTATATGCGGTACTGCACGAACCACGCTGGCTGCTTTTTTTTTTTCGCAACACCAGTAGAAATTGATGATAAACGACTAAAAGAAATGTAAAAAGACTGATTACGTTCTTTTTGTTCACGTCCGCTGCTCTATATACAAAGTAATCTGGAGACAATGGTTCTTGACTCTTAGGGCATTTGGGGGTAGCTCTGGCTGAGTTAGGAGTGAGATGCACTCCTTGACCCATTTCCTCACAGCTGTGCAGCACCTAGTGCCAGCTGCAACGTTTAGATTTGTGCAAGTACGCACCCTGGTCTTTCGCTGCATTGGCAGCAGCCCGACACTCTGGACACAGGGCATTTGAGCCCCTTTGAGTTGGCCAGTTGACCAGGGGGACCTGGTGGTTTGTAGGGCGCCAAGCCCCATTGTGTATTTGTGATGCTAGGAAATGTATTTCATGTAGTTTGATTTTCAGACCCTATTCTGGCTACCTCTAAATTGTGTTTTTATGATTTTGAGGTTGTCTTGCACACTTTGGTCTATGCTAGTGAAACTATGTTCCACCCTGTGCTGTTTGCCCATAATGTTGGTGATACTTAGGAGGTAAGTGTCTAATATCAGACTGTTGAGATTTTGGGCGTACAATGTGTTTGGTGCCTATTGTGATGCTGTGCATAATGTGGTTTACGTCTCAGGATGATAAGTACAGTGATTTTCCTCTTACACCATTCCATCTTCAGTCCTATCTTGTTGGTTCAGCCCTGTTCTGAAGTAACAACCTATCCCTAACCGCCTCACTTTCCTGTCTCCACAATAACTCAGTTCCATTCTCCCGACGTCTGGATTATGTGCCCCCTTCTTGTCCTCATACTTCTCCTCACCACCGCCTTCCTAGTAACACCCTTCCCTTATCCCCACCACCCTCCTCCTCCACATTTTCCCATCATGGCCACCGCTCGAATTAAGTCTGGAATTAATTGCTACAAAATCATTTACCCTTCTAACCTGACTAAAGCTGCAGCAAAACGTTTCAAGCATAACACCATTGAATGTTTCCCTGATTCCCTTTTTGTTGATCAGTTTTACAATGGTCGGTATGGGAGGCTCGAAAACGATCTCATTTTTTTCACGCACGACATACCCTCTTGGTCTACCAGCTTTTACAATTCCCTTAACGTCACCTCCTCCTCCTCTATCCCTCATGGGAAACAGCTAAAAATGTCCCCCTCTGCGGGTTTTAACAGCTCCCTCACTATCTCACTCTATAACAACGGTACTGTTATGATCCAAGCCAAAGACACCTGTCTCTCTCTCTTTGACCGCCTCTTCCCTTCCCTTCTCCCCTCCCCTGCGATCGGACTATGTCTTGACTCTCCATCTAGCTCCACCAATTATTCCCTTTCTCCTCCCTTGACCCTCCCACTCTCCAATAGGCTGCCCCCTTGGGAGGCTCAGGTCGACCCTCTTCTCTCCCCTCTGCCCTCCCCTCCTATTCTTCCCCCCTCACAGTATGCCCCCCCCTCTTCACTTCTGCCTTACCTCTAGCTAACACGCTCCTCGTCCATTCTGCACCGTCCCGGCACTCCATTCGCAGCTCCTCCCCCCTATCCCTACCGGTCACCCCCTTCCCTAGACCACCTCCCCTCCAGCCTTCTCCCCTAGTTAACTTTCCTTACGTTCCCCTTATTCCCTCCTCCTCTTTGCTTTTCTTCCCCATCCTCCCCTCACCATGTACCCCGATTTCCCTACAAATACATCCCATCTCTCTCCTTCCCCACACTCCTCCAGCATTGCTGTGCTACCCTCTTCCCCCCCTGGTAACCCTTTACCTCCCTCGGGCATAGCAGAACCACTTCCTTTCTTCAACTTCCCTATCTCCCAATCACCCCCACTCTGCCTGATACCCGCTCCCTCACAGCCACCTCACTTAGCTGCCAGGTCCTCTCCAACCCCCTCCCCTCTCTTCCTCCCAAACCTCCTTCATCCCTATGACCCCACACACTCCTCCCCTCTCCTTCCGCCCCACCGCCTCACTCCTCTCCTATCATTGCAATTGCACCAATTGAACCAACACATCTGATAACAATGCTATATATGTAAAAGCAAAGTCCAGGCCTGGAAAAGTAGTGTCCCGGTGACATGGAGCAATCTGGTCACCCGACCTATGCGTACAGAGCTAGCGATACTTACCTACCAGTCCTACATGCCGGGTGCTTGGCTAAGCCTATAAATGAGTACAAAAATAATGAAATGGTCATTTTTTGATGACTTAATTCTCTTTTCCGACATTTTCTGTGTTCAAACCGTCCTGGTGGTGCAAAGATACACGTGTTTCTGGCAGCAATGCTAGTTTATGAAACTACTTTATCGTGTCCGTTTAAAAAGAGAAATGTTTAATTGTGCTTTAAAACAAATACGTATTGTTTCGTGCGCTCCCTGTGGACAAGGCGGAGAGGGCAATGAAAGCAGCCGCTCGGTTGACAGTCATGAATCTACCACTGGCACCCCGTCTGTTCACGGTGCCTGTCCTCGCAGGCTCACTCTCCACTTGGCAGCTTTAAGGAAGCTGAAAAGCTCCGTCCCAGGGGGCCTGACTCTGCCTGTGGAGGTCAGAGGCCCCCGGCTGGCCTCAGACCTGCTGTACCCCCTCGCAGGTGCCCGAAGAATGGACTCAGCCGCTGGGGAGGAGGAGGTAAGGACACGGGACACGCTCCTCTCTCTCTGCACACACCCTTTAGCCCTACGTGGCTCTGTGTGGGATTCACTTGTCTTGTGTCGGCAGTTTTTTCCCCTTCTGTTTTCTCCTCTGCCTTGCAGTGTTTAACTTCCTGTTTTGCTTCAGTCTCGGTGATGCAGCAATGTTGCAAACACAGTGCGTCCTTTGTCACGTGCTAGCTTGCTTGCTGTTTCGGTTAAATTTTTAGAAATATTTATTGGCAACAGCACAGGTCTGTACAACCAATGCCTGCCACACTCCACCGTGGGTTTATTCTTTAAAGATATGTACTTGTCAAAGCACTATAAGTGGTAGTCTTAGACAACACGTAGATAGGTTGTGAAAGCACGCAAGCAATGGCAATGACGTATTCAGAGCAGCGCTGACTGTAGAGCCAGCCATGACTACAGACAAAACGATACCAAAAACATACCTCAATGATGGGGCGCACAGGTGTCGCATATACGTGAGTGGGACTTCCCACCAATCAAATATGGAAACAACTTCTTTGGTGACGGACAACACAGTCTGAACAAGAGAAACCAATTGCAGTTAAAGGGAACGTTGCCCTGGTAAACGATGCCTGTTTGACTATAGTTAGAAAACATTTTACTGCCCACGGAGTTCAGCTGAACAGACTTCGAGTCCACTCCATAGCGGCCAAGTTTTCTTTAACTTATTTGTGACATATCCATGTTTATAATGCCCTTAGGTGTGACATTGCAAGGCCTTTTGTGTGACACTTCGAGTGACAATTTGTCGCAAGGGGGATAAAGCTGTTATAGCCATGTAATGAGATGCAAAAAAAATATAACCAAGTTTTGTCCTATGTAAAGGTTTAGAAATAGCTTTAAAACATTTGATAGACACCTATATTGCTTAAAAAGTCGATAACCAAAATACTTTCCCATCATGTGCTCGCCCGGGAATTTACTCCTACCATCAAAAATAATTCTGGACCTATGCATACATGTCAACACACCCGATTCAGGCGGGAGACTCCCGAGTTTTTAAAGTCAAACCCGGTTTTGTTTTACCTGTCTCCCGCCTAAATTTGCATTTGCTTCAGTCTGGATCAATGGGGAAAATGAAGTCCCCTGATTTTTCCACCTAAATCTCCCTATTTCTAATGTCAAAACGTTGCCATGTATGAATTGTTGCATTCATTCGTCCCGATTTCCACTTTTTCCCCCCACTTTTTTATTCACTTTGTGCTCATCTTTCTGTTCACTATCAATGGTCCGAAATGTAGGTTGAGTACATCTGTGCACCTTGAAAAGATAACTAGTTGCAGGTTTTGATTCCAGCCCTGTTTCCTGAGCTAGAAAGACGAAGAACTGTTTTGATTTGAGCAGGAGAATACTCAAAGTTGACCAAATGAGTAAATATTGTGAGAGAGGAGGAATACCGCGAAAAGAAGTAAATCTGAAGAGAGTGGGCGGGAATGCTATGTGAGAAAAAAGGAACAAAAGTTTGGCGAGCTGAAGGGGAAGAAATGGGCAAAGCTTGGAGTAACCACAAGAAGAGGGCAAATGTGACATGGGAAAAGATGAAAAGGGCCAAAAAAGGAGTAAAAGTGGAGTGGCATTAAAGATAGATTTTGTGCCACAAAGGACGAAAGGAGAAATATGGGGAATGGGTGGGAAGTGAAATGGAATTACAGACGAGGGAATGCAGAGAGCGAGCAAAGAAGAGATATGGATAAACAGGGAGAGAGGGATGAAAGAGAGTGGGGATGCCATACTGCAGGAAAGACAGGAAGAGATGGCAAGGATTCAACCAGTGGCCTAGACAGTATGTCATGTGCCCCAGTGCAAGGAAGGAAATTGGCCCCGTGGCTCCTGCTTGAATTGCAAAATACATCAACAATTGGGGTTCAGTGGGCCCCTCAGGCCTCTCTGCCCCAGTACCTCTGCACCTGATGCACCAATGGATTTTAGACCCCTGGATTCAAGTGATTGAGCGGGTCAAATTTTTTTATAGTGGAAATGGATAAAGCTGGTGACAGGATAGCAAGTGAAAATGTGCAAAGAGGGGAAGTGGGCAAAGGAATACTGTATTACGAAAGTAGGAGTGGCTGGTGTCAGGTTAGAGTGGTGGACGGTCGAGGGGGACGACAATACAAAAAAAACATCAAAAGAACGTAACTGCTGCCCTCTGCATCGCGCTCCTCTTCTCCACTGCAGGCACAGGCTCCCAGACTCCCCTGCAGCCAATCCAGATGCTGGTCAGCATGAGAGCAGTGTCAGGATTGGCCTGAGCGCCCTCAATTTGCTCTCTCAGGGAGACTGGGAGCCTGTGCCTGCTGTCTCCAACCCAGCAACTCAGCTTGGATGGTGAAAGTTCAGTGCGCATGTCAGTTTGGCCTTCCTAAAACGGCCAGCCAATCGAACATGCCTACTGACAACAGTGCCCACCCCTCCACCTCCGTCACTGTTACCATGATAGCCTCACCCCCAAAGGCTCTGCCCAGGAAGGAGAAATAAAAGAATATTAAACACATTTGATTATCCTTTTATTCTTCATGTTTTTAAGCTTGTCAAGAATTCCTGTCATACAAGGGAAACACGCCCTTATGTAAACAGGAGAGCTGTTACATAACTCAAGGGAAACACGCCCTTATGTAAACAGGAGAGCTGTTACATAACTCAAGGGAAACACGCCCTTATGTAAACAGGAGAGCTGTTACATAACTCAAGGGAAACACGCCCTTATGTAAACAGGAGAGCTGTTACATAACTCAAGGAAAACACGCCCTATAAAGGGAGGAACCGGGAGGTACAAGGCTGTCGGATATTGTGTTTACACCGACGTACCTGCTTCGTGAAGAGCAGTGTTCCGGAGTGGTGCTCCAGTAAGGCAAGAACGGAGGTAGGTCGAGTCGTTACTCCCTGGGCCGTGTCTTGCCCCATCGTCACCTGTGAAGGACCCGGAAGCTCTACCGGTCAACCATTGAGCTTCGCTTTTTGACTCGGCTGAGTCCAAGCGCAGTGGCGCTTTTGCTGGTTGGAGTCGTAACTCCCAGCCCGACCAGAGACACAGGGACTGCCAGCTGTAACGCACACCAGGAGGTGTTTGCCGCGTTACAGACTCGGAAGTCCACAGGATCGATCGAGCGGCTGCTCTCGGTTCAGTCTTCTTGCTTGTGATTGGGGTATCGGTGACGCATCACCAGGAGGTGACTCCGCGTCCCGGTGCAGTCTGAGGAAGAGGTTGAGCGGCTGCTCCCTTCAGGTAGAGATCCCGGCTGGGTGTTTCCCTGACTCCTCGATTCTCCCCAACACTCTTCGTGCCCCTCACAGCCTACCGATTGGCATTGTCGTCCATTTCATTTCTGCCCTCTGTTGGCATACGCCGGGATCGGCGTATATGCAGAGGACGGTTAGGACCATCCGTGCTGTGGGCTGGTAACGTACTTAGCCTGGAGGATTCCAGTGACTATAACTTTTGTTTGTTCTTTGTATTTTATTTGCCTTCATTAAAAGAACTAACCCTTCACAAGTGGTTGCGTCCTCATTGTCGTGTCTGTTAAACGATCCTGAGACGTTCAGGGCGTTACAAAATATCCGACCTTAATAACACTAACTGTCTCCCGGTCGATAACAGACATGGCAACACTTGATGATGTGCTGGCTGCTTTAGCGGCCATGCAAGTTGAAGTGGCTGCCTCTAGGCAAGAAACAGCCGATGTAAAAGCCAGACTGGATGCTATCCAATTGGACCCGCTCACGCCCAGCACCTCCCTCACGAACCAGACCCCTGCGGTAGTAGTGGAAATGCCGGTAGCCATCCCCTTGGCAACACCAGAGAGGTACAGTGGGGATCCTAACACAGTGCAGGTATTCCTCACACAAGTGGCGCTACATTTATCGTGCAAACCAAAGGCGTTCCCCACGAGTCAGGCTCGTGTGGCTTTCCTTATATCCTATTTGGCTGGAAACGCGGCACAATGGGCCGTACCTCTGGTGAGCAGGGACGACCCCCTCTTATGTGATTGGGGTGCTTTTCGCGAGGAATTCCTGAAGGTATTCGACAGAAGGGCTGACTCGTACACGGCGGACCGTGAAATGCTTGAGTTGAGACAGGGATCCAACGACCTGGTGCAGTATCTCAACGCGTTCCGAAGGCTGGTTGCGGAAACCAAGTGGCCTGTTGCTAAACAGACGGCGCTCTTCCATCAAGGGCTGTGCGATGAGCTCAAGGACGCCGTGGCTCATATTGACCCTCAACCCAAGACATGTGAGGGCCTTATCAACCTGGTATTACGGCTGGAACATAGGCTAAGTGAAAGAAAGGGGGATCATGGGAGAAAAGGAAAATCCCTTCCATCCTATGTGACGGTGGGAAGTCCTGAAACTTCCACCGCATCCAAGGGAGAACCCATGGACATCAGCGCAATACGAGCGAGCCTCACAGCCACGGAGAAAGAGTCACGCCGTAAACAAGGATTGTGCCTATATTGTGGCAAAAAAGGCCACTACGTACGTGAATGCCCTGCCAAACCGAAGACGTCACGTTATCGGGCCAACCGGTCGGTAACAGCCGTGGTGGACATACCGGCGGAAAACTAGAGGACTCCAAGACCAGAGAAGGGGCATCTCGGAGTCACTCATCCATCCCTTCACTTTCCAACTCGGTCACTAAGGGACAACGACACCTGTTTATCACGGTGCACGTGGGAGTGCATGACCAGTGGATACCCGTTGTGGCCATGGTGGATTCAGGGGCCACTGGCATGTTTATGGACCACAACGAGGCATGCAGGCTAGGGCTAGTGCTTCTTCCCAAAGCAGTACCCGAAGACGTCTATGCGGTAGACGGAAGGCGATTGGTGACGGGGCCCATCGGACAGCACACGGGGGTCCTTCCGATGAGATATGGGAGGAACCATTTGGAACAAATCGATTTTAACATCATCCGAGCGCCCCAATATGGCGTCATATTGGGATTGCCGTGGCTACAGAAACACAACCCCTTTGTGGATTGGCCAACACATCGCATCGAAATGACGTCACCGTATTGCATCCTGCATTGTGGAATAAGAACGGAATCCCTTGACGCAGATGAGAGCGGGAGTCAGGCGGTGGCTACAGCGGCAGAAAAAGATGTGGCTCTCCCCCAGGCTTATCACAGTTTTGAGGATGTATTTGATGAGGTGAAGGCGGAAGTGCTACCACCACATAGACAGTTTGACTGCCAGATCGACCTGGTGCCAGGGGCCAGCGTTCCCAGCGGCAGGCTGTATGCCCTGACGGAGCCTGAAAACGTGCATCTCCGGGGGTACCTGGATAAACTCCTCAAGCTAGGATTCATCCGCCCGTCCAAGTCTCCGGCCGCCTCGCCACTCTTCTTCATCCCGAAGGCTAATGGGGAGCTGAGAGCCTGTGTGGACTTTAGGGCATTGAATGCGATAACCATAAAAAATCGGTACCCCTTGCCTCTCATCAGTGTACTTCTGGAACAGGTCAAGAAAGCTCGTATCTACACCAAGTTGGATTTGAAAGGGGCATACCATCTGGTGCGCATGAGGGACGGAGACGAGTGGAAGACCGCCTTTAAGACCAGGTTCGGCCTTTTTGAGTACCTCGTCATGCCGTTTGGTCTGTGCAACGCCCCGGCAGCCTTTCAGTACTTTTTGAATGAGGTATTCAGAGAGGAGTTGGATATCTACGTGGTCGTATATATCGACGACATCCTCATCTATTCGTCCAGTGTGGAGGAGCACGTACACCACGTCAAAGCTGTGCTCCAAAAGCTGAGGGAAAACATGCTGTTTTGTAAACTCAGCAAGTGTGACTTCCACGTCACATCCGTGGAATTCCTCGGAGTGATGCTGAGTCCAGAGGGACAGGAGATGGCAGAACGAAAGATCAAGGCGGTGAAAGAATGGCCGGTGCCCCAAAGCGTGAAGGACGTCCAAAGTTTCATTGGCTTCGCCAACTTTTACAGGCGGTTTATAGATGGATTTTCAGGAGTGGTGGCCCCAATCACACAGCTACTGAGGAAGTCCAAGGAGTTTGTCTGGTCCCCTGAAGCGAACAAAGCCTTTGAGGCCCTGAAAAGCGCCTTTGGTAAGGCGCCGGTGTTGGCTCACCCCGATCCGGATCTCCCCTACGTGGTGGAAGCGGACGCGTCGGATGTGGCGCTGGGGGCTATCTTGTCCCAACGCAACCACGACACAGGGGTGCTTCATCCCGTTGCGTACATGTCCCGCAAACTCAACGACGCCGAACGCAACTACCATATTGCGGAGAAGGAGCTTCTCGCAATCAAGGACGCCTTCACCGAATGGAGGCATTGGTTGATGGGGGCAAGACATGTGGTATCGGTGTACACGGACCATCGGAACCTACAGTTCATGACGGCCACTAGACACCTTTCTCCCAGGCAGCTGCGGTGGATGATCTTCTTTGCGGGGTTCAACTTCCGCATCACATATCGGCCGGGGACGGAAAACCGGAAGGCGGACGCCCTGTCCCGTCAATCTGCAGTTAAGGAACCATTGCCTGCAACCGAGCGTTCCATCATTTCCCCGAGGATGGTATTGGGGGTTATCCAACCGGATACTTTCCTGAGGGGAATAAAGAGAGGGATCAGGTCATTCGCATGGCGGAGGTGGCTCCTCAGTCACAGAGAATGGCAGCTGAAGGACGGGATACCCCTGAAGGGCAGGTGCCTATTGATACCCACGCCTAGGCTAAGGAAACAAGCATTCATCTGGTGCCATGACTCTCCATGCGCAGGTCATTTGGGCTTTGAAAAAACGGTGGCTAGCATGGGACGGCATTTCTGGTGGCCAACCATGAGAGTGGATGTCAGGAGGTGGGGACAGGAGTGTCCTACGTGTGCTACCATGAAGGCCGACCATGGCCGAACCCAAGGGCTCTTACATCCACTTCCGACCCCGGATAGACCATGGGATAGCATATCACTGGACTTCGTGGTGGGCCTACCGGTAGACCAGGGGATGACGGCAATACTGGTGGTGGTGGATTACTTGACGAAAATGGGGCACTTCATCCCCTGCAAGAGAGTCCCTACGGCCGGGGAATTGGCGTCACTACTCCTAAAGAATGTGGTACGACTGCATGGATTACCTGGGGTGATCGTGTCGGACCGGGGGTCGCAGTTTACTGCGCAATTCTGGAAGACTTGGTGCACTGCGCTGCATGTTAAGACCGCCCTGTCTACCAGCTACCACCCTCAAACGGACGGCCAAACCGAGCGCCTGAACCAAACGCTCAAACAGTATCTGCGATGTTTTGTGGACCAGGGCAGGGAAGAATGGGTCGACTTGCTATGGGTTGCAGAGATAGCCTATAACAACGCCACTCACAGCTCCACACAGTCATCTCCGTTCTATAGCAACTATGGCCAACATCCCAGGTTCTTGCCATTTCTACATCCGTTCAGAGAGGACAGGATTCCCGCCACAGCGGACAGGGTGGCACACATAAGACACGTTGATGCGCTCAAGGGCTGTCCTAATAGAGGCCAAGAGAAGATACAAGGCTGCGGCAGATAGGAAGAGAAGGCCCGGGCCACTGTACCGCACTGGAGACTACGTCTGGATATCCACAAGAAACATGAGGTTTCGAAAGAACAGTGTGTTCCATCCCAAGTACATGGGCCCCTATCGAATTACCAAGTGTATGGGTCCTGTGAACGTGAAGGTGTGCTTGCCGCAGTCATTGCGGATACACCCTGTCTTTCATGTATCATTGCTCAAACCAGCACCCTCCAAGCCGTCTGGGACACCTAGGCCGGTATGCGTGGAGTCGGAGGTGGAGTATGAAGTGTCGGGCATACGGGCGTCCAAATGGCGCAGGGGGAAGCTGTGGTACCTGGTTGCGTGGAAAGGCTATGGCCCGGAGGAGCATTCATGGGAACCGGCTGAAGGGGTTCATGCTCCGTGCTTGGTCTCCTTGTTCCATCGGCGTTTTCCTGCCAGCGCTGGACCCGTGGGGAGCCGCTGAGAGGGAGGATGTACTGTCAAGAATTCCTGTCATACAAGGGAAACACGCCCTTATGTAAACAGGAGAGCTGTTACATAACTCAAGGGAAACACGCCCTTATGTAAACAGGAGAGCTGTTACATAACTCAAGGGAAACACGCCCTTATGTAAACAGGAGAGCTGTTACATAACTCAAGGGAAACACGCCCTTATGTAAACAGGAGAGCTGTTACATAACTCAAGGGAAACACACCCTTATGTAAACAGGAGAGCTGTTACATAACTCAAGGAAAACACGCCCTATAAAGGGAGGAACCGGGAGGTACAAGGCTGTCGGATATTGTGTTTACACCGACGTACCTGCTTCGTGAAGAGCAGTGTTCCGGAGTGGTGCTCCAGTAAGGCAAGAACGGAGGTAGGTCGAGTCGTTACTCCCTGGGCCGTGTCTTGCCCCATCGTCACCTGTGAAGGACCCGGAAGCTCTACCGGTCAACCATTGAGCTTCGCTTTTTGACTCGGCTGAGTCCAAGCGCAGTGGCGCTTTTGCTGGTTGGAGTCGTAACTCCCAGCCCGACCAGAGACACAGGGACTGCCAGCTGTAACGCACACCAGGAGGTGTTTGCCGCGTTACAGACTCGGAAGTCCACAGGATCGATCGAGCGGCTGCTCTCGGTTCAGTCTTCTTGCTTGTGATTGGGGTATCGGTGACGCATCACCAGGAGGTGACTCCGCGTCCCGGTGCAGTCTGAGGAAGAGGTTGAGCGGCTGCTCCCTTCAGGTAGAGATCCCGGCTGGGTGTTTCCCTGACTCCTCGATTCTCCCCAACACTCTTCGTGCCCCTCACAGCCTACCGATTGGCATTGTCGGCCATTTCATTTCTGCCCTCTGTTGGCATACGCCGGGATCGGCGTATATGCAGAGGACGGTTAGGACCATCCGTGCTGTGGGCTGGTAACGTACTTAGCCTGGAGGATTCCAGTGACTATAACTTTTGTTTGTTCTTTGTATTTTATGTGCCTTCATTAAAAGAACTAACCCTTCACAAGTGGTTGCGTCCTCATTGTCGTGTCTGTTAAACGATCCTGAGACGTTCAGGGCGTTACAAAGCTGCTCTTGATGGGGTGACACTCATCTACCATAGCGAAGGAGCCGCCGCTGTTTGAAAGGCCCAACGTAAGTTGGTCTACAAGCTGATAATGTTTTGGCATCGTTTGTGGTCTATCAAAGTGCTTGCCCCCTATCGAACTGCGACAATCGATCACCTGAAGTGACCCCAGGTAATTCCATCCAATGGTTAAGCTCTTTGAGAAATCTCCTTAGGAGACTTGGGATGGAGGAGTACTGGTTTACTCTCGAACGACTGTCCCTTATACCATGGTGCAGGGTTAAAGCGATCTACTGGGAAACTATAATGGATCAGGAGATGGCCAAATCGATGGGTACACTGACCCAGGATTTTATGAATGTTAAACTTGTTTCATTTTATGAGGAAACCATTTATGACATTCCCCCCCCCCCCCCCCTCCACCCCTCCGGCACACAAATGATCTATACAATTTCGATATAAGACTCTACCCACCAATCTGTTTTGTAATAATTGGTGTAGTAATGTTCCCTCTGATGACCAGTGTCCAGCGTGCAAGGCTAGTTCTGAATCCATAGTCCATTTGTTATTCTTTTGTCCTCACTATAGGAGTCTAAGGGGCAAGTGGATCATCCCGCTGTGTAAATTAATTGGACCTGACCATTATCTTGAGGTACTGAGAATTTTAGCCACTGACACCTGCAGGGTGGTAGATTTTGGTTTGGCCGGATTCTGGCATGCACTGTGGATCAAACGTTTTAAATGTATCATATGAATTGTCTTTTTATACTTTTTAAACTGTATCTATGGAATCCCTGTCCACTTCTGAATAATGACTTTTATTTTCATATTGTTTTAACTTGCGCTGTGTTATGTATTCTGTAAATTGATTTTTATTCTAATGTTGTCTTAGCTTGTGCTGTGTTATGTTACGTACTTTGTAAGATCTTTGTGATCGGAAATAAAGTTATTTGATGATGATGATGAAATGCGCAAATAGGCAGACAGTGGGAGAAGTAGTAAAGGGGAGTATAGTGTTCAATAGAGTTCAGAATGACTGGCATAATATGCAACCTGGCATTTGCCCCCTGGCTTGGATGAAGCTTCAACTACAGATGTAGAAGAATGGAGACCAGTGACACTCTTAATAATAATGTACATTAAGTGCACTTCCTTAGAAAAAACTGAGGTCAAATCATCCTCAGCTGTTAAAGAAGAAGAATGATGGAAAAGCGCTTTTTTGGATTTCAGATCAATTGGCAATACTCCCTAAGTTTGAAAGAAATGGATTTACCCAAAATAAAACTGCTGGATACATGTACAAGGGTGGCATCCGGTCCTAACTATTTTAATTGCTTGTTCTACACAACTCTGTGACCTTACAGAATTCGGGATACCGATTGTTACAGTGTTTTACACAGTCTAGGGAATACATGATGTATTGTGAAAATATATAATTGCCCTGGTATGAACTAACCATTGATGAAATTGCTCCTCCTCTTGCTCGGAAATTGCATCTCCAATTTAGATATAGAACTCTTTCCATTAAAATGTTTTGTAGTAAATGGCAAGTGAATGAAATATCAGATGATCTGTGTCCAGTCTGTTTAGGGGGGCCTGAAACACTAATCCACATCTTATTATTTTGCCTATGTTATTACAGTCTTTGGGCAAAGTAGATAGTCCTTTGCTGGAACATGGGCACTTAGAAGCCTACAGAATACTTAGCACTGATACAAGTAGAGTGGTGGTCTTTGGCATGGCTAAATACTTGATGGCTTTGTGTATTAGGCGTTCTAAGTGTACCTTAAGAAACTGACCAATTGATGTGGGGACTGAGAATCTATCAGTCCCCCTTAGTTCACAAATTGTTTTATGCTGCAATTATATGGGCTAACCTTTTTAGAGATAATTCAATGTATGCTGCTATTGCTGTCCTTGGTTTTTATACATTTTTACTGTTAGGTATGTGCCAGTTTTAAAACTAACAAGTAGGATGGATGGATGACTCTGTTCTGGGCTCGAGTTTCTTTCTAAATTTACGATGCAAGTGTATGACCAACTTATATCGAGATGATTTTTAATATATGTTTTATTTATTTTTTGTGGTTACAATATATTGAAATAATGTCCTGGGGATTGCGAAACAGTTTTTTTTCCTCCCCAGTTCATCTAGTGGAATAAGCAGATACTGCACGGGTCACTTTACCTTGAGCCAGTCTAATGTATGTTGTCTACCTCTGATTTTCTATATAGTTTGAGAGAAAGGCTTGTGTTACTGATCAACACAAGTTATAATTGCACAGGTTACTTTTAATCGAAATTGTCTATTGTGTGTTGATGTTGTTTGAACAGCCTGTGTCCTTAATCAATATTAGTTGTAATTACACAGGCCATGTCACACAGACTGCATCTATTGTATGCTGCTATTGTTTTCTATATATCTATTAAGGATTTAGGTGCATTTCTTTATTAAACCCATGAGTAGGATTAACCTATAGCATAGGTCCGGGATCAAGTACTGATACTATACGCTTATTCTGCTGCTAATGTGATTTGACTTTCATTCCTTTGTGTGGTTGTCCTGAGAATTTCTTGTGCTCATGATCCATTTTAGCATAATTGTATGTATATTTATGTGTAATATATAATTTGTGATGTACTTTTATGATCTTGGTGATCGAAAGGAAGTTTATGATAATGATGAAAATATAAACCAGGAGTGATGTTACCTTGTACTCTTTGGTGCTGCTTTCCTCTACGGGCACCAGGATGTCGCCCCGTGCTTCCTGGACTCTTGACTCACCAGGCAAAGGGGTTGTTGGTCCTGCTCGCAGTGGAACAGCTTGTGGTGGCTTGGGAAGCAATCCGCATCCTACTGTGCCATCTGCTCTAAATCAGAAACACACTATGTTGTCCAGATGCTGGTTAGGCTGTCGCTTCTTCCACTGGGACACATTGAGGCCCTGCAGACACAGAAATTTAAGTGGAGGCCCCGCCAGGTCTGGTTGATCCAGGACCACGGAAGTGGCCTGTGGCGGCTCTCCTCTGACACCAGGTCCTGGTAGGGTATCAGGCAGGTGATCTCCTCATGCAGTCTGAGGGGTCCCGATCACTGCCCCTTCGACTGCCCTCCACAGCATCCGACATTCAGAATGTCCATGATTGTTGGGTGAAAGTTTTAGGATACTGTTGATGCAAGGCACTGCGCCAGATTGAATCCATGTGAGACTGTGCGCATGTCTGGAACTTCAGTTATCATCATATGGAACATAGTTCCAGAGACCCTGTGTGGAAGGGCAGTGGGCTCATTAGAAGTTGAGCCTACCCTGGCTTTACTGTAAAAAAATGGGAAAAAACAGAGCATGGCAGAGCTCAATTCGCCCCCTATCCGTGCAGAGCTCAATGTGACAGATAACCTGTAGAAATCCAGTGCCAACAGCACCGCTCTACAAATCAAATTTGCACTGGCTGCTTTGTGAAATGCAGCCATTTAGCCTTCAGCGACCTGTTACCAGGCGAGGTCGCCCCCACACACCCCTGCTACTGCCTCACTGGCCTTGTTGCCGGCTGTGCCCTTGTTTTGCTGCCTCGCTTTCATTGTATTGTGCCCTCGTTCTGCTGACTCGCTTGTTTAATCTATTGTGCCCTCGTATTGTTTATTCTGTGGTGCCCTCGTATTACTGCCTCGTTCATCTATTGTGCTGTTTGTGACTCTGCTGTGCCCCCGTTCCCCTTCCTTGCTGCCTTGCCTTTTTTCGTTTCTTTTCCACAGGACGGGACGACCCAGCCGCCGCTGAGCCGCCCCCTGCCCTCCTTTCCCGCCGCTGCCTCCCTGCGGCCCCGCCCCCCTCCTGCCCATTCGCCGCCCCGCTCCCGCCACTCAGCTGCTCCTCCCTCCCGGCTCCTTCTTAAGGAGACAGCACAGAGGCGCAGGGAACGACTGCTGAGCCTGTTACCAGGCGAGGTCGCCCCCACACACCCCTGCTACTGCCTCACTGGCCTTGTTGCCGGCTGTGCCCTCGTTTTGCTGCCTCGCTTTCATTGTATTGTGCCCTCGTTCTGCTGACTCGCTTGTTTAATCTATTGTGCCCTCGTATTGTTTATTCTGTGGTGCCCTCGTATTACTGCCTCGTTCATCTATTGTGCTGTTTGTGACTCTGCTGTGCCCCCGTTCCCCTTCCTTGCTGCCTTGCCTTTTTTTGTTTCTTTTCCACAGGACGGGACGACCCAGCCGCTGCTGAGCCGCCCCCTGCCCTCCTTTCCCGCCGCTGCCTCCCTGCGGCCCCGCCCCCCTCCTGCCCATTCGCCGCCCCGCTCACGCCACCCAGCTGCTCCTCCCTCCCGGCTCCTTCTTATGACGCCCTCGCCCACGCGCAGCGGGCGCGCCGATTGTGCGCCGAAGGCGCGCCAAAGGCAAGCCCGTCTGCGCCCATCCGCGCCTGGACCGCGCCCAGCGCCAGGACCCCTGGCCCCTGCCGCTGATGCAAGACTACACGACAGACCTACGACGCCGCCTCCCTCAACGCACTCAATACCGGCCGGAACCCCGCCTGCTGCCGGGCCGCCCCGAAACGCATTCACGGACCCTTCACCTGCAGAACCTGCAAGTTCACCTGCCTCCGAACCTGCACCGCACCCGCCAAGCCAAGCTCCAGCAGCAACCTCAAGTGCATCCTGCTCAACACCCGCTCCGTCCACAGACATGCCGTGGAACTCTGGAACCTGCTCGACACAACATCACCAGACGTCGCCTTCCTCACGGAAACCTGGATGAACGCCTCCTCAGCCCCCGACATCGCCATCGCCATCCCGGACGGGTACAAGATCATCAGGAGGGACCGCGTCAACCAGACCGGAGGAGGCATCGCCATCGTCCACAAGAACACCATCCGCATCACGACCGACTCCAACGACACCTTCGCCGCCGCAGAGCACCTCCACTTCCAGATTCACACCGACCCAAAGACGACCCTCAGAGGCAGCCTCATCTACAGACCCCCGGGACCACGCACACAATTCAGCGAAGACATCACGGTTTTCATCAGCCCACGCGCCCTCCCCTCCACCGACTTCATCCTCCTAGGGGACCTCAACTTCCACCTGGAGAACAACAAGGACCGCAACAACGCCGCCCTGCTGGACAGCCTCGCCAACCTCGGACTCAAGCAACTGGTCAACTCCCCCACCCACTACGCCGGCCACACGCTTGATCCCGTCTTCTCATCCAGCAAGCACATCACCTTCAGCCACTCCACCGGACTCCACTGGACCGACCACAGCTGCGTCCACTTCAGCTTCAGAAGAACCACAACCCACCACCACCCGCAACAGGTTCCTCACAGAAGCTGGAGCAAGATCACCGCCGACCAGCTCACCACCTCCCTCAGCCAGAACTCACCCGCCAGCACAACGGACCCCAGCAAAGCAGCCCTCAACTTCACCCAGTGGCTAACCGCCTGCGCCGACGACCTCGCACCACTGAAAAACCCTCCCAGCAGACCCAGAAGCAAGAAGGCCTCCTGGTTCACCGATGAACTCAAGGACTCCAAGAAGACCTGCCGCACCCTTGAGAAAGCTTGGCTCCTCGACCAGACCACCGACAACATGACCGCCCTGAAACACACCACCCGCAAGCACCACCAGCTCATCCGCACCACCAAGAAGAAATCACTGAAGGAACGACTGGACAACAACGCCCACGACAGCAAGGAACTCTTCACCATCGTCAAGGAGTTCTCCAACCCCAGCACCGGCAACAACGACATCACTCCCTCACAAGATCTCTGCGACTCTCTCGCCTCGTTCTTCCACCACAAGATTGCCGACATCCACAACAGTTTCGGCGCACCATCCACGCACCCAACCGTCGCAACAACGCCCCCCACCGCCACCCTCCGCGCCTGGACCACGGTGACCACCGAAGACACAGCCCGCACGATGAACACCATCCACTCCGGATCTCCGACTGACCCCTGCCCCCACCACATCTTCAACAAGGCCGACTCCACCATCGCACCCCAACTCCGAGACGTCATCAACACCTCCTTCGACACCGCCACCTTCCCGTAGAGCTGGAAGCACGCCGAGCTCAGCGCCCTACTGAAGAAACCTACAGCGGACCCCACCGACCTCAAAAACTTCCGCCCCATCTCGCTCCTTCCTTTTCCTGCCAAAGTCATCGAGAAGATCGTCAACAGACAGCTTGCCGCCTTCCTCGAGACGAACGGATCCCTCGACCCCTCACAGTCCGGTTTCAGAGCCAACCACAGCACCGAGACTGCCCTCATCGCAGCCACCGACGACACCCGAGCCCTGCTCGACAACGGGGAAACAGCGGCACTCATCCTCCTGGACCTCTCCGCAGCTTTCAACACTGTCTGCCAGCGCACCCTAATCCAGCGCCTCAGCAACATCGGCATCCAAGAGAAGGCACTGGAGTGGATCGTCTCGTTCCTCGCCGGAAGAACACAGAGAGTCCGCCTCCCCCCGTTTCGATCCGAGGCCACCTAAGTCATCTGCGGCGTTCCGCAAGGCTCATCACTCAGCCCCACACTCTTCAACGTCTACATGAGACCTCTTGCCGCCATCGCACGGCAACACAGCCTCAACATCATCTCCTACGCCGACGACACCCAGCTGATCCTCACCAGAGACCCCGACACCGCCAGAACCAGCCTACACGAAGGGATGAAAGACGTCGCCGAGTGGATGAAGGACAGTCGCCTGAAACTGAACTCAGACAAGACGGAAGTCCTCATCCTGGGACCATCGCCCTCCGCCTGGGACGACTCCTGGTGGCCCCCAGCCCAGGGCACCGCTCCCAAGCCAACAGACCACGCACGCAACCTGGGCTTCATCCTGGACTCCTCCCTCTCGATGACCAGACAAGTCAACGCTGTCTCCTCATCATGCTTTCACACCCTACGAATGCTTCGCAAGATCTTCCGATGGATCCCAACCGAAACCAGGAAGACGGTCACCCAGGCCCTCGTCACCAGCCAATTGGACTACGGAAACACCCTCTACGCCGGAACCACAGCCAAGCTACAGAAAAGACTCCAACGCATCCAGAACGCCTCCGCCCGACTCATCCTGGACATCCCCCGACGCAGCCACATCTCCGGCCACCTGAGGGACCTGCACTGGCTCCCCGTCAACACGAGGATCACGTTCAGGCTCCTCACCCACGCACACAAGTCTCTCCACGACCTGGGCCCCAAGTATCTCAACGACCGCCTGACCTTCTACACGCCCACCCGCCAGCTACGGTCCACTAGCCTTGCCCTTGCCGCCGTACCACGCATCCGAAGACCAACCGCCGGAGGCTGATCCTTCTCCTACCTAGCGGCCAAGACATGGAACTCCCTCCCCATCCACCTTCGGCTGACCCAGGACCATCTCGCCTTCAGGAGACAACTCAAGACCTGGCTATTCGAGCAGTAGCAGACCCCCTCCCCCAAGCGCCTTGAGACCCTTCCGGGTGAGTAGTGCGCTGCACAAGTGTTATGATTGATTGATTGATTCAGGGCCTCATACTGGGTGGTCCCCTGGGCGCTATAATGTTCTAATAATGTATTTTAGTGTGGTGATGCAGACACCAGCACTAAAATGCGTTAATCTGACCCCTGATGCGTGTTCTTTAATATTTTGACGTGTGTGGACCCCTCTGAATCACTAATAAAAGCTGGGGACCCCACCTATGCAATTTCTATGATTTGACCCTCAAATCAATACTCAAAAATACAGAAACGATATACATCAAACAAACACACAAATTAAGAAATATTGAACTTAATGAACTAACCAATATGTGAAATGTTGTATTTTAATTTTATTGGAAACGTTCAAAATGTAGTTTTACTTCTAAAAGATGAAGCAGTATTGTAGATTATGGTATATCAATTTACCTTTTTGCTCCAAATCCATGCTTTCTTTTTGTCGTGTATGCGACTGTTTAATTTGAGGCCTCATAGTCCATCTATCTAGTCCAAACTAGAGTCTGTTTGCAAGACTTGCACTGCTCCCACAAAACAAGGTAATGTTTCCAACTTAATCATTAGCTTCCATTTTCGAATTCCTTCCCATTTACAGAGCATTTTAAAACTTTCTATCTTCTGTTTTGATTTTTATGTATGTGTACTTTATTAATCTGCTAATACTATTTAATTTTCTAAACACCTTCGGACCCCTGGGTAGGCGTCACAGGCTTCTGTAGTAGCCTATGCACGATGCAGCCACGTTCGCTTCCACACCTGACTAAATTGCGTGTTTCTGAGAATCAGTTTATCACTACATACTAGTGTTTTTATTTTCTGTCAAATTTGGAGCATTCGGGTACAGTCTGAGTACCAGCATTCTAAACTACAGCATAAGGTTGTATATGCTGTACTCCTAGTCATCTTGTGCACTTAGCCAATCAGAAGACATTTTTCTAGTGTAACTGCAGTGTGTGTCTGGCGCCCGAAGTGATGGGCCCCGCAGTAGCCCTTGCACCTGTCGCCTTCGACATGGAGAACTTGACAGTTGCTTTTCTGCACGCCTACAACCTCGGATCTGCCAGAGAGCATTGCAAAATAACCGCAGGGTTGCTTCAAAGCAGATATAACAGCTAGTGAATCGCAGAGAGCTCCGCTTCGTGCAGTTGAATCCGGGAAGGGAAGGAAACTGGCAAATAAACGCCTTTGCATAATGTGTATACTGAAATTCCCCAGAGAGATTACTTCGCCTGGTGGGTGTCAGTCAATCCAGTTGAGGGACATGTGGGGCTATCCCACAGTTCAGAGACATAGTCATATGTTTCAAAAATATTTAAGGACACTGTCGAAAAATGTAAAGACTTTTCAAACATTTATTTTTGGGGAGATCTAATATAGTGCCTTTCAATAACACATGGGGGCTGGTGTCGGGAAAACTGGGAGGCACGACACTCATTCATGCCAAGGAGATTCAAAGGGGGAGGGGTGGGAGTATGACCTTAAAACTTGGGATATCTGAGATCTGTGTCTTTTTATGTAGTTTTTTTCATAGCGCGAACCTTTTACCGAGAGCATTAGAGCGCTTTACAACAGAATTAGAAAGTTTCACCTTTTCTTGTAATATTTATAAGCCACATCAAATTCAGGGAAATTTGGAGACTATTATCATGAAACCTCTGAACATGTGGTTTTTCCTTGCCATTAAAAGTGTTAACGAGTGAATGAAATTTTGCAGTCAAAGCTGAAGGGGTGCCTTCTATATCACCATCGTGCTCTTACTTACTGTATACAGATGTGGGCTAATGTAGTTCCCAAAAAACACTCACCAGCAGGTTTAAAAATACGCTCAATAGCCTTACGCAGAAAACAAATAAAAGATTGCTTAATGGAGTGCTCCGATTTCTTTTACAAATGCGTGATAGTTGGTGGCGTGGTTCGGGCATAGGAAAATAATGATTGGCCAGCGAGCACAAGCACAGGCCGAGGGGCTTTAGAGGACAGCGCCGAAGAGTGCACGAATGCTGACGCAGAAGGGAATCGGGATACTATGCCCTGGCCACAGCAACCCCCTTTCCCGTTGCATTGGTATATTCCGTCTCTCTTACCATACAGCGACGACGTTCATTAGGCGCTGCTGAATTTAAAGGGACAGCGAGGGCACAGTACTCTAGTAATTTAGAGATTGTAGTCTACAGCGCAAACATTTATTAGAAAACACTAATTATTAGTTGGAGCCACTACCATAATTCCAGTAGACCTGATTGTACCCGGGCTGACTGCCGCTGGCGTTTATCATCATAGTTTTTCGCCCCCCGCCCCCCCCCCTCCGGCGTACATAATGGTAGTTCCCGGCAGTAGGTCTGCTAGTAGTGACAGGAGATGTCCGTGCTGGGTTAGAAGCGGCCGCCGAGAGCTGATGGCTGCATACTCTTCTCTCCCAGGCTGACCATCGAAAGAGCGGAAAATGGCCGCGGAGGAGTTATGTGCGGTACTGGAGAGGACTGCCAAGCGCTTCTACCTGCTGCCCGCCGAGATGGTGAAAGCGGTAAGCGGTTCAAGGCTCCGAGGGGAACCGCTAGATGGTCCTCCGCAGAGGGGCCTCCTGAGTGGACGCTCCATAGGTAGTATGGGAGGTGGTTCTGTGATGGGTGCTTGGGACAGAGTCCCGACATGGCAGGGACATTAGCAACCGCTGCTTCGTGACAGAGACAGCACCGTGGCTGGATGCCTCTTACCTTATGTCCCCCCCAAGCGTGCACATTGGCTGTCCATCACTCCTAGCTTTGCCCCTTTTGGTTCATAGAAACAAGTCCTTGCTACGTTTTGAGGTTCATTAAATATGGCCATCGGCAGGTAAAATATGTCAGTGCATTAATGCACTTGTTTCAGAGCTGTGAAGGTCTCCTGTGGTCAGAGGTTCAATTCCCAGTTTGTCTGACACGCTTGCCCATTAAGAAGAAGGATGAAGATCTGAAGGTATGCCCTCATTTAGAAGCTGTCATCTGTGCTTTAAATGGGCAGATACTTTCATGTACTCAGCTACTTGTTATGTTAAGTAGATTTGTAGAGTGCACTTTCGCCTGGGAGGGTATCTTGGAGCTGAACAGGTGTGAGTCTAGCCACACCTAGGGCCTTATGGGACTACTTGAAAAGTCAGATCTTCAGCTTCCTGTGGAATTCAAGAAGTGAGGAAGAGGAGGCTCTTCTCTGTAGCAGCAGGTCGTTCTATGCTATAGGAGTGATGTAAGAGAAGGTTCGATTGCCAGATATGGTTTGGTTTTCTGTATGTGTGGGATTTGTGCAAGTAGAAGCCTAGACGAGTGGAGGTGTCTGGAAGGTTTGTGAAAGCAGACACGATTGATGAAGTATGCTGGGCTGCTATTATGTAGTGCCTTGAAAGTGTGTGTGTGTGTGTGATGAGTTTGACTTGTGCTTCTTTGTGAATGGGGAGCCTGTGGAGGGCCATCAGGTGTGGTGTGTTATGAGTGCGGCGTGGGAGGTTGAGAGTGATTCTGGTTGCTGAGTTCTGAATGCTCTGAAGCTTTCTAGTGAGTTTTTTTTGTTGAGCCTGGCATAAGAGGGTGTTCCGGCAGTCCAGCTTGCATTTGACCAGGGTGCTGATTGGGAGCCAGTTGAAAATCTTTCTTAGCACCTTCAGGGTATGGAAACATGAGGCGATGATGGCATTGATTTTGCCATCATGTGGAGTTTGCTGTTGATGATGATCGCGAAGTTGTTGACATGGGTGGTGGAGGCGGGTGACAATCCTAGCTCTGTTGACCACCAGGTAGAGTCCCATGGTGATATGCTGTTCCTGAAGATCACAATTTCGTTCTTGTTGGTGTTCAGCTTTAGAGAGTTGGTCTACCCCCAGTGGGTGATTTCAGTCATGAAGGGATTGAACTTAATCCGGGTACTGGGTGTCTTGTCCGTAATGTAGTGTGTCGTTGGCGTAGGAGAGGACGTTGAAGAGGTGACAACGGATAATGCTGACTAGAGGGACCATGTATGCATTGAACGAGGATGGGTTTAGGGTGGATCCATGTGGACTCCGCAGATGAGTTCGCGGGCATCTGAGATGTATGGTGCCAGGTTGACTGACTAGGTCTCTCCAGTCAGGAAGGAGCAGATCCAGTGCATCATTGGATTCCGATGTCATGTAAGTGTTGGAGGAGGAAGGGCTGGGAGACTTTGTCAGATGCTGCGGAGAGGTCTAGGAGGATGAGGGGAACTGTGTCCTCTGTCCAGAGTCATGCGGAAGTCATCTTTTGTGGTGATGAGGACAGTTTTCCTGCAATTCTTCAATTTAAAAGAGAAAGTACTGTTGCTTCTTTCAGCACTTCTCTTGCCTCTTTCTGCACCTGTCTTGCCTTTTTCAGCACCACTGTTGCCTTTTTCTGCACCTCGCTTGCTTCTTTCTGCACCCTCTTGCCTCTTTCTGCACCCTTCTTCCTCAGGAAGGCACTCTTTTTACAGGGAGAGTATCAGCATGGGCAGCACTGTGAGTATTAATATTTTGTACACGCACTCTACATATGATTTCCATTTTTTGTAGCACTTCGTTTTCAGTATTCTCTGATTTCTCTGTAAAGCGATTTCAGGCATCCAAAGCTATTGCATTTGTAAAGCGCACTGACACCCAGCGTGGGTTAAGCTGAACTAATGAAGAATGTAAAATAAATTAACTTCTGTTTAGTAAGCCAGCGCTCTGCTCTTTTAAAATTCTATTTCAAGAACTAGTTGTTTCTTAAAGTGGTAACAAAAAATACCTTGAGGCATTGTTTCTCTTTTAGAGGTTTGCAGGAAAAGCTGTGAAGTAACTCATGATGATGAGGTTATACCTGGTAACATTTGCATCTTATCCCCTCTGTTCTTCAGTTTCTAGTTGTCAACTAAGTTATTAGAGTCGGGTATTGCTTTAATGTAATCAAGGATGAAATAGAGGAAAGTGGTAAATATGTTTGGTACCTTTAGACTTTTTAACCATTTTGTTGTATTACCAGCACGTTCTAAATTAGGTCTAAGGTTTTTCTATGAAATCGAAAGAGCAGTATAACGCTCGGTATCTGTGAGTAGGCACAAATGAGCAGCAATGGGTTGTCAATTCTTTTTTCCCCAAGATTACCTTACTGCAGCATACTAAATAATCTTGTCAGGTATTATCTTTTCTGATGCTGATGACTGAGTCCAAATTTACTTGATTATTTTCCTTGTTTGTGCGTTTATTTGAGTAGATGTCTGAACATAAGTGTTGTATCCATTAATAAGAGATTCATAAGGTAGTAGGTATTTGAATGATTGACAGCAATACACTATGCTCTGATAAATGATGAGGTGTACACAGAGGCGAAGTTCTCGCATGTAAAGAATGCTTACATACCGGACAGTGCTACATATTAACTGAAGAACTTGTACAGCATGTGGGCTTCAAGACTGTTAAGGGTGGGCCTTTGCTTCAGGGAAAAGAAAGGACGCTAAGGGTCTCGCATACTATGAAGAATCCCTTTTGGCAACACCTGAAACATGGTTTGGCCTATGCATGCTTGAGACAGACTCAAAAAACATTGTGTACCCCTGGGTTTGAAATAAAATAAAACCACATTTTCTAATGCAGGTACTGTTTTGGAAGGTGGTTGGAAAGCTGGCTGTCGATTTGAGGATGCTGAATGACATAATGGAGCAATGATCCATTTACATGGCTGTCTTTAAATTGCAAACTAGGGTTGCGTCCACTTATGATCACTAAGCTTGTCCAAGGATCAAGCAGAAGGTCAATTATGTTGGTTTAAGTAGCAGGTTAAGAATATCTGGCCTAACTATGCAGGTACCTCTGCACGTTTTGAATATTTAAACAACCTGACTTGGGGGAAATGGTTTATGAAAGAGGAGCTGTAAGAAAGACATGCTGTCCTGCCTTGCTCTCCATCATTTGGTTAGTAAAACATCCTAAGAGAACCAGAGAGTGGAGGTAGATGACTGGTGCAGGGTTGATGGAGGTCTGGGTGAGAGCTGGATTGAAGAATCAAACATACCAAGAGTCTGGCAGAGAGAAGGCCCAATGTTCGGCCTGAAAGGGAGGTTATTGTGGATTTCCTCCCTACCAGTTACTATTCAGTATACTTAACACACTTCTCGAAAATGTCAACATTGGGACTCTGGATATGTTTTTAATCACACACGCTGTAGTAAAAATGAAGTTCTGATTTGGAACCTCTAAGAACTGCCGAGTGGTCAAATCAAGGTAGATATGCTGATTTAAATGACCGAGCTCTTGGCTTCGCCAATGTAAAAGAAGAGCTAGTGGGTGCTGTTTTACAAGAGCGTTTGTTAGGAGCAGGGCTGGCAGCATCAATGGAAACTCGCACACACTTTTTTTGTGGTTTTGTTATAATGGATTATATCTTTTTTTTTTTTTAAGGGTTTGGGCTTGTAGTGTAGTTCGCACGTTCAAGATGTGTACGTGTCCATTGGAAAAAAAATATCTGAAAATCATAACACACAGTGACATTACTGGGGTCATGTCAATGTGTGTGCAGAGTGCGTACTTCTGGGCCTTGAATGGAGGTAGGGCTTTGATGTGTGTTGAGATGCAATCTTTCATCAATGTAAAATAACGGCCAAATGATCACGTTTTAAGATTCTGCAAAAGCTTGGACATGGTGCTGAAAAAGAACTTTACATAAATTCGCCTGTATTCATTTTCAACATTGCTTTTCTGTCTTTGCTTATTTTAGTTTTCAGTCATGGAACGTTAAGGGTGCTCTAGAATACATTTTAAAGTGATTTCTTCTATTTACTGTTTTAAATATGTAATGATGTGGGGGGGATACCAGATTTGATGATTTTCTCTTTTTTTGTACCGGCACCAATGTTAAAATACTGGTCATGCAGGTAAAAGCAGTGCAGTTGAAAGCTGTAGGTGTGGGGTGTGTTTTGTGGGGTTCTGGGTAGCCTTGAAAAGAGGCACAACCACATCTTTCAGGGAAGAGACTGGATAGGACTTAGAGGGGGGAGGATGCTGGAACACAATTTCAAGAATGGGATTTCTGGACTGGCACAGATCAAAATGGAATTCTAAAAATGCAGGTATGCACTACCCAAAGGAAATGTTCGCTAATGAGAAGTGCTGGTACTTTCCCAATCATTTTAAAGAAGTCCAGCTACTCAATATCAGAGTCTGAAGATAGAGATTGGTTATGGCTTCAAAGAAGACTCCTCTGTGGGGAGGTTTAGTTGGAGATTTTTATGGGACATTTTGATGGGCCCTAAATGGTGTCTTGAAGCTTGATGTCGGAATGGTGCTCTGTAGAATGTGGCCAGGGAAGGACTTTACAGCTGGTGTCTGGGTAATGCTTTACACAGGAATTTGATAAAGTGAAGGAAGTGACCCGACTAGGGCCACCTGGGTCACCGCTGACCACCTCTCAGCCTTCCATACCAAATGAAGAGCCAGAGAAAACAGTGGAGAATATACACCAATAATCATTTATTCTACACGCTTCGAGCGGGGCCCAGTCTGCACAGCATCGAGAGAGTGTTACAGAGGGAACTGAGAAACGGTAAGCATAAAGATACATTATATGCATTGCATGGTCAACTAACAAACACGCCCACAGTGGAATTTTCCAAACAAATGTGTATGAACAGCGCAAAGACAAAAAATCTTCTACTCTCGTATCAAACATTTTCAAGGCCGTTCCACCCTGCGCTGCGATTAAACTGCCAGACAGGTGAGAGAGGGCCTTTACTGAGAGGGAAAGTTATGCACTGGCTCTAACAGTTCTTTGTTGCAGAAATTAAACTTAGCAATGAGCATTTCTCAGAATTCAGCAGGATTAGTTTCGAACAGCAAGAAAATGACGTCTAAAAGAAAATAGCGTAGCGAATGCTAACTTATACAGGCATTAAAAGGCATCAGCGAACATAATCTACCAAACCCTCCTTTTAGCATGAGCTAAAACATTTTCTATTGGAAAAGTAAATAAGACTGGCCCATATTCAAGGATAACTGGGACATAATTAGCTGATACAGCATCATAAGTAGACATGTGATCAAGGTGGGATTATGGGCACTCTTTACCATTGTCATCTGATAGTAGAACAGCTAATAGGGATGTCTCTTTGAACCTTGAACCTAGAAACTGATAAAGTTTGGACACAAAGGTTACACACGAACTGTAATATCAGCAATGTTGTCTACCTTATAACCTGTCCATGTGGACTGCGGTATATAGGGATTACAACCAGAAAGATCAAACAACGAGTGTGCGAACATCGGAGTAATGTAAGGTGTTGGCGTAGTACTACCAAACTCACCAACCATTATCTCCGGTCTAACCATTCAATTGAAGATTTGACTTGGACTATCATTGAACATCTACAAGGAGGCAATAACATAGCCCAAAGATTGTTTGAAAAGGAGCCACGTTGGGTTTATCGTTTAGCTACCCATACCTCTGGACTAAACGATAATATACCTTGGAGCACAGTTATGCACCACTAAACAGAAATGTATCTTTTTTGGCTGTTGTGACTGTCGCAATCCTCTGTATGAGCTTTTGTTTTACCTTAATTTGAGGAGAGATAGAGGGTGAAAGTTATATCTACAGACAGCCTCTGCTTATTACCAGCCGGCTTGTCCATGTTCACCTTTCTATTAAAATAAAGTTTCTTCAGTGAAAAGAAGTTAGCAGTTTAGTGTTCCATTAACTCTGACTTCTCTGTTTTTCTCCCCTCACGAGACAATGTGGTCGTCATGTGACGCATCACAAGACATGCCGAATCCCAGATATCGGGGATTTCTGGATTTCACATTTATAGATGCTGGCGAGCATTTTTCCAACATGAATTCTGTTTCCTTTTTTTTTCTCAGGTTTTTGCACAAATCTGTCGTTTCTTTCAAATATCTTGAGTCTGAAGCGATTACGGAGGAAAGAGGAGGTGAGCGGTCTAGCGCTTTCTTGCACGCCTCCAAGTCACATGATGAATGACGCTACTCAGTGTAATTCAACTTCCGCCTTTCACACGGTCAGGTGATGCACGAGGTTGCAGGCATTGATTGGTTACTTCTGACATTTAAACCAATAGATTAACCAATGCCGGTATCCACAGGATCCTTGATTGAGGGAGCTCTAGGTGTTTCGGCCGGTGCAGCGCTTTGATGAAGTAAGTGAGATGGCGCAATGTCACTACTAGCGTCCCTTTCCTCTGCTGGTTACTTTTTTTTAAGGTAACTCACAAGACTTACTTTTTCCTTCAGAGTGTGACAATAAGTGCGCACCCCCCTCCTGGATCTATGATGTGAGGCTTACTATAGTCCTAAGTAGGTTGATCCTGTGTTTATTTTTTTTTTATTTTTTTTTATAAACGGTCATTCTTATTGGTCTGATTCTATCTATGACTTCTTTGGGGCTCTACACCTTTTAGCTACGTGACCTATAAGTTCAGTTCTTTTTTCTGAATATTCAATAACCACTACGAAGCATGCTCTCAATATATGGGCGATATGTAGTTGTTTCTTTCTGAATAAGCTTGATAAAACACATGCTGTATATTTTTCACAGCTTTTATGTTAAAAGCACCTTGGGTCTAGCAATGGTTTTGAATCCATCCTGCGGTGCTGTATACTCATCCCAATGTGTTCTGGAGTATTTCCTGCTGTTTAGTCTAACAGCCCTTGCAAAATACCTATCTATTGAATTTATGGTATTTACTTGGTGAAGGGAGTTTCTACGCCAGTACTTTTTGTATCCCACAATGGCATACTCTTGATTTATGTATTGCGCCCTTTGCAAACTATACATGTTTGTCTGTGTTTCTGTTTATTTTTACAGCCACATTTATTCTTCAGAAATCCTAGAGTTTCCGGTAAAAAAACGTGAGTCTTTGTTTTTATGTTACTACCAACGGTTGGGTGCGCCTTAGCGTGTGCATACCACCATGGTAGTGAGGTCCTGACGAATGCCTGGTAAGCACACTATAAAGGCAGAAACATGTTGACCATTTCTTATTTTTCTCTTTAAGGGATAACTAACCAGATCTGGTAAATCGTTATTATAACCCCCCTTTTTTAACTAATGCCAGATTTACCACAATAAATAATTTTGGTTTAAAATCCAGTCATTTTTTATTCACCTTGCACTCACTTTTTTGCACTTACACATTACACTCAATCACCAGCTCCGCTGTAAACAGGCGTAGTAGCACACCGGGGAGGTATTAGACCTCCCTGGTGGGAGCCCAATGATGAAGCATGTCACCAACCAGGTTGGTGAGGGAGGGCTCTTTTAACAAATCGGATTGATTTTTCTGTGTACTGGCTTTATTTACTCTCTCTCTTTTGATTTGCCCATACTCTTGTTGTTTAATAATATTTTCCCAGGGGGAACAAGAGTGTGTTCTAACCCTCTCTCTCTCTTGTTGTTGGATTCTTCTTCTTCGAATATCCCCTCATCTATATTCATAAGATCATCAATATCCTGTAACATCATGGCGGCATTTGTAACAGAGGCAGATATCTTCTGTTTGGGTGTTAAAACAGTGACAATAGGAACAACAAAGCGGGAGACATTAGATGAGAATACAACAGAGTATTAATACTGCTAGGAAATAAACTATGTCCTTCAGGCTCCAACCTCAATTACCTAAGAAAGACCAACTCCAATTTCTGCTTTCCATGCCTTTGATATTATCAATGACATCTTTAATGTGCTGTGTTATGTTCTTTTCCAAGTTCTCTGTACCCATAACACACTGGTCACCAATTATTGCGCAAACACCACCACTCTTGGCCAACATAAAATCCACTGCATTTCTAGTCTGTTCTGAATACACCTGCATGCTTTCTAACTGAGTAGTAATATCTAATAAATCTGCCACTTTAGTGTTGGATAGAATCTGCAATTTCAATCCAAAATACTCTGTAGCTTTCTCACCCCTGGCCATAGCAGTACCACCTAAGGTGAATATGGAGGACAGGATGTATCCAAATGTTATACCGTTGCTATAACTATTCACTTCCAAGTCTGTTACCCCTTCCCAAAATTTGTTTGTCATTGTCCTTTTTACCCATCTTGTTTTAGGTTTGACATTTTACATGGTACACCCAAAGACAGTACCATTCCGAGAGCCACGTCATCGGTACCGTTGTAAACATTATTTAAGTCCCATTGGACAGTAAGAAAAATCCTGGGTGAACATGTATCAGTCCCTTATAATTCACTGAAGCATATCTAGTATAGATTCCATAAGTATTTGGATCTAGTTTATTCACTAAAGAAAGGGTATTTTTAAACAGTATTGTCCCTGAACAATTAATGTACAAAAAATTGTCTGTAAAATTCACTATGGGACAACAGGCAGCATAATAACCAGCTTCTCGAGGTACTGTTCATTCTTCATCATGCTAACCCACAAGAGTAATATTCTGTTCTTACACATAAAAATTATCACAAAATGTGTTATCACAGCCAGGGTAACCCTCACCCTTTGGCTTTTGGTGATATAGACATGGTCCGAGGTGACCAAATCCAATTGTTCCTTTTACCTACACAAACTGTGGTGACCGAGTGTACTTGTAGTTAACAAGGCACAATGGGTACGCAGTTCAAAGGCTGGTAACAGACCGGATAGGATATCAAGCAGTCCCCTTCCCAAAGAATCTCTTATGAGTATTCACAAACACGTTATTTGTGGCAGCCCTCCTGTTGCGTCTCATGGGGAGGTGTTCTGTTACTTTAAGTGTACGTACACTATGTGCATCTTCCAGGAACCATTATACCCCACATACTAGTATTAGCACAGTTACCAGAACAGTCACACACACAATCTTACTTTGCATACACCAAATCACGCTGTGTTGTCTAGGTTTAAGCTTATTTTATTTTTGCATAGTTAATTAAAACCATTGCAATAAAACTATTCCAAAATTCATAAAACATCCATATTTAAAAGCAATAAAAACCAAAGAGTGAAAAATTCATTGCAGTTTAAAATGATAGTTCAATTGTGCTAATTAGAGACAAACATTAATTCGCTGGATGCTGGAAAGTGCGTATCTTAGATTTCCCTTGCTCTCGCCCAGCTTAACCATTAGTTGTGTCTTCCACGTGGACTCTGCTTGTTGCAAAATTTGTCCCTCTGCTGCTGGTAGTCATCCTTGATAAGGTTCCGCGAAGTCCTTTTGCCCGTCTGCTTGTCAGCTTGTGTCGACGGGTTTTGTAGAGCATTTTGCGATATTTTTGGCATTCTCCGTTCTGCCACCATCAGAAATTTTACAAATCTGCAATTTAGTTTGATATTTGATGGATTTAAGCAGGCCAGCACCGCTTGCCTTCTGGTGCGGATGCCTTTCTGCTTAAATGGTTCTTTAAGGAACTGTTGCCGTGCTTGGTACAACTCTTCACATAGGCAGATTACGTGAAGGATGTCGCCGTTGTTGATGTTATACAGCTTGCAAGTATGTCAATTTGTCCTCAGCCATGGTGGTAGGTGCTCAGCGCATGGAAGAATCCCCAGTCTGTACCTTAAAAAGTTCATTTCTATGGCTTTGGGATAGCCCTGATTAAAGTATGTTTGTGGAGTTAGTGATTTGTAGGAGTTGAGGATCATCCATGCGTGAGATATTTTTGAGAAACTCGCCTTGTCCTCCAGTAAGGAAATTGATTTTACGTTTTTCCAGACTAATTTTTTGAAGTTGGGGTGACCGAGTTGTGCATCCCAGAGATCAGAGAGTTTGGTGGCTTCCAAGGCTAACTGAAGATGGTTTCTCGTCTCAGAGAAATCCCTGTGCTCTATATCGCGCCACAGCAGATAGTTTAGCGTGTTTGTAGTGGCGCTTCTTATCTTGTGCCAACAGATGATATATGCCCGTACCTGGCTAAAACTTGTTTTTGAAGGCCAAACTCCAGCCTTATTTGAACCGGTGATGTATAAAGCGGGAGGCAGAACATTGTTCTATAAGCTTTAACCTGCATACTATCCAGGTCTTTAGCGTCTCTTCCCTGCATCGCCTCGCTACCATAAGTGATCGAGGGGAGTAGTTTTGCCTGAATTACCTTCAGTAGCGGGGTCAAAGTCGGGCCCATCAGTTGGTTTGCAAGGTTTTTCATCGTCATCGCAATTAGTAGACCTCTCCTTCTTATTTCCTGTTTCTGACGCACAAACGACCGTTCCTTGTCGAATGTGACTCCCAAGTACTTATACTCACAAGCTGGGTCAATTTTTATGCCGCAGAAGAACCAGTTCCTCTGTGGGTTATTTTTGTTATTTGACATTGTCCGTGTCTTGCTAAGATTTATTTTTAGGTTGTTTTCTGTGGCGTATTTCTGCATTTCCGTCAGTAGATGTTGAAGGCCGATGTGAGTGTGACTAAGCAGCACTACGTCATCTGCATACATAAGATTGGTTAAAGTTTTCCCTCCTATCCTTGGAGGGTGGGAGTTGCAGACGTCGAGCACTTTTGGACGATCCGCCATGAAAAGATTGAACAAGGTTGGTGCAAGCACACAACCCTGTTTCAGTCCTTTTGTAGTGGGCACTTTTGAGGACAGGTGGGTACCATCGCCTAGTTTCACCTGCACCCAGGTATCCATGTGTAAGAGCATCAGCATATTTAGGGTAGTCTGTGGTATGCCCCATTGCGCCAGTTTTCCCCACTGTCTGCCTCTCTCTACATTGTCAAAGGCAGCACTGAAGTCAATGTAACACAGATGTAGAAGAATCTTGGATGATTTTGCTGCATCAATTATTAGTGAGATTGCGAGGATATTTGTAGATGTTCCAGTCGTTTTGTGGAAGCCGGTCTGATTGAGTGGTATTATCTGGTTTGACTCTGTGTTGTCTAGGGGCAATTGGCTGCTCCTCAATAATTTGCCTACCAAAAGGATGCATAATGGAACAAAGGATAAAGCACAAAAATGATAAGAAATATAAATGTTCCCTGTGTCTGTCGGAGCCTCGCTGGTACAGGCTCCTATCGTCCATCAGTTGGCGCTCTTGAGCACCGGCGGTGGAGCTTGCTCTGTCCGAAGCTCTTTCCTAATCTAGCCCACATCGATAAAGGTGGTATACTTTTAGAAGTATGCTTTCCTAACTAATGTTCAAACAACAAGAGCAAAATGGAGGTAACTCTTTCATGTGTCCACTCCCTCGTTGGTACTGCTACTCAGCACTTTCTCCTCCCTCATGTAGTCCATCCCAAGTCTTTCTTTTCCTTTGACTCGGTGGTCCTCGGCCTAGGACTAAGTTGTACCTAGCAGCGCCAGGCACAGTATGATCACTGAACAGAGGCTCCAGGATAGCTCGTATTTCTGGTGGGACAGCCTCGTTCAAAACATTGTCGTTCTCCTTGTCTGTTTGGGTCCAGATTAACTTTGCATCACTAAAAGTCACAAATCTGGGCACCTGCTTACATTCAACGTCTCCTATTCCCTCCTTTACCCACTGGTTGTAAGGCAACAGCAAAGGTATTCTTTTGCAGTGAGTTGCGTGGACCCAATTATTTCGACCAGCAACCTTTACAGCCGTCTGTGTAGCCAGAAGGACTTGCTCAGGACCTTTCCACCTGGGCTCCAAGTTTTTCTTCCTCTGAAAATTACGAATAAGCACAAAGGGCCATATGTAGGAAGCCCAATACCGGTCGGTAACGGCCGATTTTCGGTAAAAATCCCGTTACCGACCGGTATTCAGGCTTTTGGTATGTAGAGGGCACATTTCTGGATTCGGTAATTTACCGAATCGGTAAAATTACCGAATCGGTAATTTTACCGATTCGGTAAATACCGAATCCAGAAATGAGATGTAGGGGGAGTGTGTGGGTGTTGTGTGGATTCGTTATTCACCACCAACTAAAAGTTGGTGGTAAATGACGAATGGCTTTGAAAAAGCATTTTTGGGCACTTAGAAGTGTGCAATGTGGCAGACATACATGCCCTTAGGGCATGTATGTGTGCCACATGTGCACACATGCAGGAATCAGGGGTGCAACAGGGTGTCACTGTGACACCCTGCCACCCTTGATTGTGCTCCCCCCATTACCGAATCGGTATTTACCGATTCGGTAATGGTAACTGGCTTCCCATTGATTCCTATGGGCCTCCTGGCCCATAGGAATCAATGGGAAGCCAGTTACCATTACCGAATCGGTAAATACCGATTCTAAAATACCGACCCATTCCGAATCGGTAAATATTACCGATGGATTACCTACATAGCATTTACCACTTCATAAATACCGAATTGGTAAAATTCGGTATTTATGAAGTGGTAAATGTTAGGCCACCTACATATGGCCCAAAGTCTCAGGGCTGGATACTGTGGCCGGGACCCTCTGGCTTAGGAGATAAGGAGTCTTGCACCTGTTGGTGAATAGAAGGCAAACGTTCCGTCAATTGTCCACAGTAATCAAGTAATACCTGATATTCAATATCAGAGAATATTCTCGGCCTAGGGACCCCCCAGACATTTGCTGGGCGGCTGGAAATGATTTCATAGGGAGATAGACCTACTCTAGAATGTGCAGTAGTCCTAATGTACAATGGGGCCAAAGGAAGAGCATCAATCTGGCCATTGCAACCCTCTTGTCTCCTGAATTTTTGCCAATTTCAGTTTGTGTCCCATTGTCCATTTCATCGAGCCCCACTGATTTCGGGTGATTGGCAGCATGGAACGTTTGCTTAATGTGCAAGCCTTCACATGTTAGCTTAATCACTTTCCCATTAAAATGAGAGCCATTATCCCTACAGATAACTCTGGGCATTCCAAATCGAGGAAAGAACTCTTTAAAGTACCTTTGCTGTTGTGATAGCTGTATTGTCTTTAGTAGGCTAAGCCTCCACCCATTTACTGAATGCACATATGACCACTAGAACATACTTGAGATTATTACAACGTTCTAACTCAATGAATTGAAATTCATTTGAAGGGCTCCAAAGGGGAATGTTGGTGGTGCAAAGTTACCGGATGATGTAGGGGTACCTTTCCCAGGATTGTGCATCAAACAAATCATACAATTTTTCACTAAGTGTGCAGCAAATTTGGAAATCATGTCCTTACACCAAACCAGGGCCAATAGTTTAATAATACCTTTTGCACTGATATGAGCTGTGCCACAAGCCATAATAACCAAAGGGAGTACATATGCATCAGGTAGCATCCATTTCTGCTTTCCTGACAAATCAATCCAACACCGTTCTTCAAAACGTGCTGTATTCTCTTGCCACACAGCTAATTCTTCTATTGTGGCCACGCTTTGTATCTCTTTCACACTCTCAACTGTGTTTTCAAAAAAGTGTTTTCGGGAACCCATCTATCTGGGCCTGCAAAAAACATTCTCTTCATCCTACTCTGAGCCTTTTCTTGAACTGTCTGATCAGCGAACGCATTCCCTCTGCATACGTTATCTGTCACTTTTTTGTGAGCACTACACTTCACAAAAGCCTTCTTCTTAGGATGTGCTAGTGCAAATGGTAATCGTAATATTAATTGTCTGTGTTGTATCTTAGTACCATGCGAAGTAAGGAACCCTCTCGCTACCCACAGGCGCTCAAACTTTGTGCAAACCCAAATGCATACTGGCTATCTGTGTAAATATTGTCAACTAATCCTTCACTCCGTTCTCAAGCTCATATAAGGGCAACAAGTTCTGCTGCCTGGGCATATTGATAGGGAACTCGCGATGTTTCTACGACTGTGCACAATGTAGTGATAGTGTAAGCTGCAGTGGTGGTGCCATCTGATAATTTAAAACACGAGCCATCAACATATAGTTCTCCTTGGGGATCAGATAAGGGAACATCAATCAGGTTTAGCTGTCCTTTCGTCTCTTCCTCTGTTCGGAAAGTACAATCATGTTTGTCAACTGCATCATTCTCGGAAGGGACGGGTAGTATAACATGGCTGGATTCAGAGTGGCACATCTTTTGATCGTAAATTGTTTGGCAAACAATATCAATTCATAGCCGGTAAGACGTGCACTGGTGAGGTGCTGTGTCCTTGTTTTATTTAAAAGTGTGTCCACATCATGAGGTACCATAACTGTGAGGTCAGTATCGAGTACGAGTCCAGTCAATTGTCTAATGGAAGTGGCCAGTGGACTGCTCGCAGACAACTTTGGAGGGCCCTTGCAACAGGATCAAGCAAAGCAGAGAAATAAGCGCAAGGTCTCTGTCTTTTGCAAAATTTTTGTGTCAAGACCGAGAGAGCACAACCAGCCATCTCGTGGACATATAACACGAAAGGCTTGTTGTAGTCAGGCATGCCTAGTACTGGAGCAGAGCAAATAGCAGTTTTTAATTCTTCAAAGGATTGCTGACAATCTGGCGTCCAAGGTAAAGGCTCATGGACGTCTTTCGTTGTTAATGCAAGCAGGGGTTTGATTAGTAAAGAATAATTGGGGATCCACTGGCGACAGTAGGAAGTGATGCATATAAATGCACACACATCCTTCTGAGTTTTCAGACATGGCATTTTATTATTGGTACTGATTTGTTCTGGCGTTACCCTTCTACCCTCCTTCGACAGATGGTGACCTAAATAGGGGACCTCCTATTGACAGTACTGAAACTTCGAAAGAGAAACTTTGTCACCAAAGTATGCCAGGTGCAACAATAAATTCACTGTACTATCTCTGCAACCATGTTCAGTATTAGAAGTAATTAACAAATTGTCGACATACTGTACCAATGCATTGCCTGGAGAAAAAGAGAGCGAATCCAACTGACCTTTCAATACTTGACTATAAATGCTGGGACTTTCAGTATGGCCTTGAGGAGCTCTACAGAATTGGAAACTTTTGCCAGCCAATGAAAATCCATACAAATACCTGCTGTCTGGGTGTATGGGAATGCTAACGAATGCATCTTTTAAATCAATGACGGAGAAAAACTTAGCAGCAGATGGAATCATCGTTAAAAGTGTTGTTATATCAGGGACCACTGGAAATTGCAGGACCACTATTTTATTGACCTCGCGCAAATCAATCACAAAACGATATACATCACCAGCACTGTTGGCAGGATCTAGGGCGCCCTTTTTAGGACCTGGAAGAATAGGACTATTGCATATGTTACCAGTGGGCTCCTCAACAACCCCCTTTTGTATGAGGTCCTGAACAATATCAAGGAGTGTTTGTTCTCCTGCCTTTGGTATTTTATACTGGGGAATGCGTGGTAGTATGGCATTGTCCTTCACTTGGATAGAAACTATTGATATGTGCAATAAGCCTACATCCGTTTCAGCAGTGGCCCATAATGTGGGTGGTACTGGATCAAATTCGGGTGGGAGGGGAGCGTCTTTGAATAGGTATTGTCTAGTACTCACGTCAGGACCCATGGAAATATAAACACCATCTGGCGAACAATATATGGTAGCGTGCAACTTCTTTAGTAAGTCCAAGCCAATTACATTCTCACCACAATTATATGTTAAAAGGAATGGGGAGTCCTCAGTAAAAGGGCCAACAGTAAGAGCAAGAGGGCGCAAGATGGGGCTTACAACCGGCACGCCTGAAAAACCCATCAAAACATTATTATGGCCAGACAGGGCCATCCCAGGGACCATGTGTTGGGAAATAGCTCTTTGTGGCACCCGTGTCAACCAAAAATTCCTTAGTAGATCCTTGCAGTTCTGCTTTGACATAAGGGCCACGCTGATCTACAGGTATATGAACTGGTCCCTTTCCCTGTCCTTGGCTGTCCTAGCTGAAAGACCTTCCTGGCACATCATCAACGTCATAATCGTCATTGCAGTACTGTCCTACCCTGGTGTCATTGAAATAATTGTCGAGATGGCCCACAGAGGCAGTAGTGTGTTGTCTGTTGGTCCCATGGCCCCTGTTTCCAGAACCCCTTCCTCTAGTGGACAAAACATTGTGCAAAAGTACAGGGCACTGGCTGCACCAGTGACCTCCTTCCTTGTAGTAAGCACACTGATTTTGTCCCAAAGGTGTCATGGGTGGCTGTCTAGTGCGTGGAAGTTATCGTTGGGGTCCCCGCCCTCCAGTATTACCTCGATATGCCTGTTGAAATAATACCTTTGTTTTCAGATCCTTATTTCTTTTATCTGTTTTGTCTTTTTCTTCATTATCTCTGTGCTCATAATATTGGGCCATATTCAAAAGCACAGAGGGGGAAGACGTGGACCAGGTGCTTTCAGGTGCTTGAAGTCTAGACATTATTTCGGGAAAGAGATTAGTGACAAACCGATCCACAAATAAACGGACTCCCCCTACTGTAGCATATCCTGCCCTCTATAATCCAAAACGTCTCTTCAAACCTGGTGAAGAAATCAGAAACACTTTTGTCTTTCTTCTGCCGACAGGCAGTCAGTCTGTCCCAACTAACCTTCTTTGGAGGGGTAAGTGTTTGCATGTATGTTATTATACGACCGGGTAAGGCAAGTAACTTAGCACCTGGCTTGTCTCCAGGCTATCTGTCTCGATCCCAACCCTTAATTGCGTCCCATGTTCCTCCCAACTCAGCAGTGTGGTCTTGAGTATGCACCTGTCGCCAAATATCAACTGGGACTAGTAGGCCAAAACACATTCCAATATCCGCAAGTGTCATCAAGAGGCCGCTTCTGTCAATTCTTTATATTAAGCAGTATGATTTATTCTAGGATCGGGCAAGGTAGCCTTCAGGGCCAGAACCTCACTTCTTTTCCATGGGGTATAAACCTTTTGTTCCTGAAAGCGGGCAGCCACAGCCGGTCTGGTAATCACCCCATGTTGATGCGTCCTACGGGGATTTCCGGGTGGTAAATTGGGTGAACTTCTTGCATTGGGAACTGAGTTATTTGAGTGGGACTCTTATCATTTAGTCTGCCTCTATAAGTAATTAGAGTTGAAATGTTCCTGAACACTTGGGCCAACTCCATGTTAATTATATAAATGACTTCACTAATATCAAATAGTATTTGGGGTGCTTGCTTTTGATGTGTTTTCCCCAGAGGTCCATTAGTGCGGAGGACATATGTTTAAGGGCATGTTGCTGTAAGAAGGGTTCGAAGTCTTGCACTACTTGCCATACATGCTCAAGACTGTAAACGGGGTTGCGAGTCCACCGTATTGCCTGTTCTGCTATTACTTTCTTCTCTTCCACCCCCACTCCAGATCGCATTAACGGACCTAACTTGTTAAATCTCTATCGTCCGGGCCGCGTTGCTGAAGGATGAGTAACTGTAACAGGCGTTGCAGCAGTCATATTCTGTGATGGAAGAGAAGGAGTAGGGGATACGTTGACTGGGGCTGTATGTGTAGCAGCTTCAGAGACTGATGCACCTGGTGTGGGCTGTTGTTGCTGTTGGGGAACAGGATATATCCATTCTGGGGCATATGGTGGCGGGGGTTGGGTATCTAATAAGGTCTCCATAAAAGTATCACTATATTCCTGAGCCATATAGGACTTATCAATATGCAACCGAAATCTTCAGTCTTCGCGTTCTATTCCTGTCTCCTGATCATAAGCTAGAGCCTTTTGTGTAAGGGTCTGCATTTTTCTTTTTCTGGTATCTTTCTTCACTTTTAATCGCCTCTGCTTGGCCTCCTTCTGCCAAGTACGAAGGGAGTCAAACATAGACTGTCTACTACATCTTTTAAACAACTGTTCGTGAAGAAATCCTATCATCTGTTTGTCAAAAGAACCTGTCAAAGGCCACTGTAACTCTGCATTGTCCCTCGTATGTTTGTGCCACAAGGTACTCAACATAATAGGGCCAAGGCCATGTTTCTCATACATGTCAAAATTAGGACTACCTTCAGGAAGTGCAGGCTGGGATTCTTCCAACCGTGCATCTTTAGAACAACAATAACAGCATAAACTCTTAATCTTACTGAAACCAGGCATTGTAAAGAAAAGAGAAACAATATTCTTATTTTACAGTCCTAGTGCTGAAACAAAACCCATTTACAGTGGTACCACATAAACTGAAACATACTCACCTGGTATCAGGCGTACCGATAAACCTATTCTCCACTGCCGACTCTTTGGACCAAACAGTCAGATCACATGTTCGCCGTTCAGGACTCCAGTCGGGACGACGACTGGGCGAGGCACCCTCCGGTGGGACAGAGGCAGCAGCTGCGAGAAATGTATCTCTTCGTGCAGGGAGCCCTGAGCCGTTAGTCCGACCTGATAATGTTCTCGTCCTCCCTTCCGTCTGTGGAAAATGGGTGTTTCACACCCTGAAGGAGTCCCTGTTCGGATGCCAATTGAAGGAAGTGACCTGACTAGGGCCACCCGGGTCACCACTGACCACCTCACAGCCTTCCGTACCAAATGATGAGTCGGGGAAAACAGTGAAGAATATACACCAATAATCATTTATTCTACACGCTCAGAGCGGGGCCCAGTCTGCACAGCCTATAGAGAGTGTTACAGAGGGAACTGAGAATCTGCAAGCATAAAGATACATTATATGTATTGCAAGGTCAACTAACAACATGCCCACAGTGGAATTTTCCAGACAGATGTGGATGTACAGCGTAAAGACAAAAAAACTCCTACTCTCATATCTTGAACATTTTCAAGGCGGTTCCACCCTCCGCTGCGATAAAACTGCTAGACAGGTGGGAGAGGGCCTTTACTGAGTGGGGAAAGTTATTCACTGGCACTAACATTTCTTTGTTGTAGAAACTAAACTTAGCAAGGAGCATATTTAGGAAAAATGGCGTAGCGAATGCTAACTTATACATGGCATTAAAAGGCATCAGCTAACATAATGTAACAAAAGGGCTTTGTAGATTATTATTTGGTGGGAATTTTATAGAGAGTTCCGGATACGGCTTTGTTGGGAAAGGCCAGGAAGGCACGTTTCATAAGAGGGCTAGACTCAGCTTTGATGAGGACCTGAATGTTACTTTTGCCCCAGTGAAATTCCCAATGTGCAGACGATTTAGTAATCCTTACACCTGACTCCATAAACCATTTGAAAATTTGAGGGGGCCAATTAAAAAAATGTTGTGCTCAGGAGGGCTCCACATAAGGGTTTGAAGACCACTGCCCCAAAAGGAGTGTGCTGCTGAATAATAAGCTCGGACTGGCTGTAGGTGTCACATGAGGGTAGCATTGAAGTCACCTGTTAAGTTCCAAACTGAAAAACTCATGCAATTACAAAACCAGAGCCACCCGTAGACCTATGGGAGCCTGGGAAATGTATAATTCTTCATAAACAGTGGTTCTCATTGGTATCCTTCAAATCTCATTTCAGTAATAATCCAAACATGCTATCTGCAATGAATTTAGTCATAATCAATTAAGTGAACGGCTAGAACCCTTTAAATGCAAGTAATTTATTTCCAAGAAGTTATGCAATAATCAGCGTCCAACATTGGTATAACATTTAGTTAACAAAATCAGTACAGTGTGTCCTAGTGAAAAAGAAAATCACAACCAAAAGGACCAGAAAGAAACTGACTGTGATATAAAGACCTTTTTGTGTGTTTATAGAAAACATTTTTTATGCATGTGTGCCTCTCTGAAACAAAATTAACTGATAGGACAGTGTTAGTGTTTTGTTTGTTATTATGTACGTCGACACTGTTTCAACTCTCAATGTGTTACTGGGTCTCTTCAGGGCAGAGAACATAATGGGACATCTGCAAGGGATAATTGATATATGTTAGGGAGTATACAGTCTGAGCCGTGATCTAGAGGAAAGGAATTGCTTATAGGATAACCTACAAGATTAGTGCTGGTTCAAAAGTGGGGTGACACGTGATAGTGCTCACCAGTGTTACTTAATAAAAAGTATGTACTTGCTCAGAAGGTAGTGAATACCTAGGTTGATGTAAATCAATATGATTATTACCATCTCAAGTTATGTAAGTACAGTTCGGAAATTCTACACAACCCTTAACACAAAAAATCATCGCAAACTAGCAATTCCGTGTGTTCGCGGAATTTCTGCGTGCTCGTGGAGATTTTTACCATTTCGCAGAGTTTTGCGTAGCGCGACTACGCAAATTCCGCCCACCCCTAGTTTGGGGCACAATGTGTGTTTCAGAAGTTACATTGTTACTGAGTCTGGCGATCAAAGGATGAGTTTACGATAGATTAGCATTCATGATGGAGAAGAGAGGGCGGGTATGGGGTGCCTGTGTGGGGAGAAAGGGGGTTTGTCAGGGGCTTTGTTTCGGAGAAGATTCAACAATAATTTCTATCTGTTAAAATACACCCAAAGTTAATACCGGAGATCCACTGGTATATTTCAAGCATTAAACATTCGGTCTAATTCACAAGTTAAAGTAACAATTACTGTACAGCAATCATATCACAGTTTCAACAATATGAATTAAAAGTACTGCACAATAGTTTACAGTAAGTATTAAATAGGGATACACCAGTGTATTTATTTGTATCCCCAATCATTGTTCCTACCAACCACACTTTAATACCCAAAACATTTTCAGACAATCCTTAAGGATAGTAAGTCCATTGTACCATTGTTCAGTCACCAGATAGTGACACATATATCTGCCATTCTCCAACAGTATTCAGTCCCTTCTCTATTGAATAACATATGGCAATCCAGTTACATTCAAGTCTCTGTAGGATCAGTGACACATCTCCACCCCTCTCTCCTGTTTGTGCCTCATCAATCACTTCCTGCTTGATTTATTCTGCAATGTGATTTTTTTTTTCTCCATTTAATGTAGGACCAACGGAGCATTCATTACTTTACATTTGATCCTACTTTGATGCTGGCCAATCCATGCTTTTATCTGCTGCACTGTTTGTCTAATGAAGATGTACTTGTATGGGCCCAAACACAGTAAACCACATTTGATGTATTACAATTTGTAAGATGCATAACTTCAACACTTATCGCATCATGAACGAAAAGTGTGGTTCTCTGAGTAAACTTACAGGCTTTGCAGTTTCCATACTCATAGCCTTTTATTGGTTCTAGTCCCAAGCGTCTCCAGGTGTATGGGTGTATTCTGGTTGTTCGATGAATGGAAAATGTGGTCTTTAATGTTGTTGCAAAAACAACCGTTGATGGACAGAATGCAGAATAATGTCATACATTCGCCTCAGTACAGAGATCTGGGCCTAAATCCATCGTTTTTTTGCTCACCATACCGTTCCAGTTTGAACCCAGCCGTCTGCAAATCAGTCTTGACCCTGTGCCTCATGGGAACAGTCCAGCCCGAACTGCCAAGCCAGGTCCCCCCTGGACTGGAAACAAGCATCCTAGGACCGGTTACGGGGTTTCACCCCTCTTCAGCCAGGATAGCTTGATTCCAGTGGCATGGAGAGCACGGGTATGCCCAGACGTGGGTCAATCCCATTTAATTTTTCTTTTGCACGGTCTAGGACAGTCTCAATTCTCAGACCATCCAGTGTCATGAGCAAGTGGTGCCAATCTGGAGTTTTTACTTTCTCTAAATATGCCTGGTACTTTTCTCACCAGTAGGCCTAGAGGAATAATACCTGCCTTAAAATACTCAGTAAGCATGCATGCCTGAAGTTCGGTGCATGCATGTTTTTTTCTTGGCTTTCATTTAGTGTTTGTTGCCGTGTCCTGATGAGACCCCATGATCTCGTTGAGCATCGGAACGCTGTCTCCATGCATGATAACAAAAACCTACATTGTAACATTGTCCTATCGGTTGATTTTTGTTTTGTAAAAAAAAAAAAAAACAACTTGCGGCTGACCAAGGTTCTGCACCTCTACTTCTTAAATAAACGATTAAATATGTTGTCCGTGCAATCTTGTCCAGGAGTACGCCGCACTTATACTCCACTGGAGAGCCAGATAAAGTGATTCAAAAATTGAAGGACGGTGCACCAGAATAAAGTTGAGAGAGATCCGGATGTATTCCAAAATATATATTAATTTATTGATGTCTCTTAAAATTAAGATTTGAGCATCAGCTAACGCGTTTCATTCCAAAAGGAACTTCATCAGGGCTGAAAGAAATACTCAAATAGAAACAAACTAATATGACATACAGAAGGTTACATACATAAATATAAAAAAATATATATATACATATATATCCACATACAACATATACATTAATAACACTGACATAACAACTAACTAGAATTACAAAGGAATCAATTCAGAAGCAAAGGCCTCATCGAAAAGCATTTCCTAGTCAACATCAGTATTCATTTCAGAAAACAAGCAAAAATAACTAACGGGGAAAGAGAAAGTGAGAGAAAGAAAAAAGGGAAAGAGAAAGTGAGAGAAAGAAAAAAAAAGAAAATCAATCTGCTATTCTGAAACAGAGAAACAAATAATAACCATCCAAAGTTAGAAAAAACTAGACAAATCACAGTACGAAAAATTCTTTGAAATAATAATCAGACGTATACAGACTGGTCAACTCAAGAGACCATCTGCAAAGTACACCCATTGTACAAAAAGGAGAAAGAGAATAAAAGTTCCATAGAATACCAAAAGAGCTGGAAAAGGCGCGGAGAAACAGAAAAAGGTAAGTATATATCTCTATTTGATGTGGAAGATACATTTAGAACATAATCTGCACCATAAATTCAACTAGAGCTCTAACCAAGAAACTTCATATATGGTATCACGAATTATCATTTGTTAATAGATAGATTTCTTTAAAAAAGTATAAATTCTTTGTGCGAGAAACGGGCAAGAGTATACAGAATAAATCCACTATAAGTAATTAAAATAATCATCCACCCACCAGTTTATAACAAAGAACCAAATGAAAATTCAATTTCTATACTAATATTCTCCCTGAGCCCAGTCAAAGTCACACATAAATGTGAGACTTACCAAAATTCATATGATATATTTATACAATTACTGAATACTTGAGCCACCTTATATATTTTTTGATGAGATTTTGATGGTGAAATACGAAGGTAAGATGATGTTTTTATGCTTCCTTACCTATTCGGGTTATAAAATTGTAGACCTTTGACCAGTACCAAGGTTATCACCAAGATAGGTCGCTCTGGATTTAGCTATCACTTAAGAATTGTGTGAGCCAATTTGGATAAGATGTTGGCAGCATGGTATAACTTTACATTTTTATCTTGCGGTTAGGATTTGATTTCTACAAGATTTGTTGTAACTGGAACCCAGTGGGATGATGAATATATCATATCAATTTTGGTAAGTCTCACATTTATGTGTGACTTTGACTGGACTCAGGGAGAATATTAGTATAGAAATTGAATTTTCATTTGGTTCTTTGTTATAAACTGGTGAGTGGATGATTATTTTAATTACTTATAGTGGATTTATTCTGTATACTCTTGCCCGTTTCTCGTACAAAGAATTTATACTTTAAGAAATCTATCTATTAACAAATAATAATTCGTGATACCAGATATGAAGTTTCTTGGGGAGAGCTCTAGTTGAATTTATGGTGCAGATTGTGTTCTAAATGTATCTTCCACATCAAATAGAGATATATACTTACCTTTTTCTGTTCCTCCGCGCCTTTTCCAGCTCTTTGGGTATTCTATGGAACTTTTATTCTCTTTCTCCTCTTTGTACAATGGGTGTACTTTGCAGATGGTCTCTTGAGTTGACTAGTCTGTATATGTCTGATTATTATTTCAAATAATTTTTCGTACTTTGATTTGTCTAGTTTTTTCTAACTTTGGATGGTTATTATTTGTTTCTCTGTTTCAGAATAGCAGATTGATTCTCTTTTTTCTTTCTCTCACTTTCTCTTTCCCTGTTAGTTATTTTTGGTTGCTTTCTGAAATGAATACTGATGTTGACAAGGAAATGCTTTTCGATGAGGCCTTTGCTTCAGAATTGAATCCTTTGTAATTCTAGTTAGTTGTTATGTCAGTGTTATTTATGTGTATGTTGTATGTGGATATATATGTGTGTATATATATATATATATATATTATATATAATTTTTTTTTATATTTATGTCTGTAATGTTCTCTATGTCGTATTAGTTTGTTTCTATTTGTGTATTTTTTCAGACCTTATGAAGTTCCTTTTGGAATGAAACGCGTTGGCTGATGCTCAAATCTTAATTTTAAGAGACATCAATAAATTAATATATATTTTGGAAAACATCCGGATCTCTCTCAACTTTATTCTGGTGCACCGTCCTTCAATTTTTGATTTTTGTTTTGTTGTTTGTTATAAACGCAAAAAGAGGTCTTTATATCACGGTCACTGTCTTTCTGTTACTTTTCGTTATAGTTTTTATTTCTCACTGGAACACACGATACTGATGATGTTAATTCAATGGTAAACCAATGTTGGACATTTATTATTGTATGATAACTGTTGTATATAAATTCCTTTGCGTATAACGGGCCTGGCTTTATTGATCTTCATGGCATTCATCGCTGACCTCAATTTTGTCGGATTATTGAAATGAAATTTTAAATGATGCCAATGAGAACCACTGTTTTACAAAGGCAGGTGGGATGGGAACAGAGACTATTTCATGTCAGCATTATGATTGACAGGCTGGCGGGACTGAGGAATATTGGATCACATGTCTGGATAGCTTCTGAGACTCCTGTAGGGCTGCATCAGGTTCAGCCATATGACAGATGTTTCTCTGAAAGACTGGTTATGCTCGTTCAGATTTAGTTACAAGCTGAACCAGTGATTGAAAAGCTGTAGTGCTGTAAAAAAGACAGTCACATGTCCGTATCACCCCTGAAAGTCCGATTGGGCGGGGGTCATAGTCATGTGTCATGTGGCAATCTTGTGCCTAACAGGTCAATACAATAGCCAGTCATCTCTCGCATACCATTCTACAGCTGACTGACTCCGTCCCAACACTACTGCATCATATTTATGTTCGCAAAAAATTGGACAGATTGAAAAAATAATTCTTCTCCTACTTAAAGAGAACTGTATCAAGCTTGCAAGTCTAATAACTGTAATACGTTAGGGGACCTGTAGAAGCCAGCAGTAGCCTTTTTATTTAGTCCTGAAATATCTGATTAAGTGCATGAAGCATTCACCCAGTGGAGAGCAGAGATGAGTTTGATGGGAGAGGACATAAGGAGGGTTGTTTGGGTCAAACGTGGAAAGCGAGCAGTGGAGACTAATCGGTGAAGAGCAGATCTGTTTGGATGGGTAGTTAGCCACAATAATCCACGAAACATATGTAATTTACAAATAAAAAAAAACAAATGCCAGATTTTAAAAATAACAGGATTGAAGAAAACATTTTGAAGCTTTTTTTAGGCATTATTTAAAGTAAATAACACTGAGTATGCTTCCTCGATAGGCACTTGAACCCCACTCCTCTGCTAGTCAGCCCATTGCTGAAATACTGATCTGCAGTGAAGGTGCCCCACCCTCGACCACTAGTGTTTCCATGCCTGGCAGGAAGGATTCCCCGGTGCCCTGTGCAGAGGGGACTGGGGATCAGGCGAGAAGAGACTGTGTTTCTGAATAAAATCGAAAGGGATCACTGCCTTCCTTGTGAAACAAATAAAAAAACAAGACCTAAAACCTTTGGAAAAAAAAGAGAAAAACGAGAAGACTACTGCTGAGTTATATGCCCAAAACTAGTGCGTTGGATCTCTCTACTGAAGATTTCAAGGTACTTTCATCCTTGGACTTAGTGTTGAGTGAAGAATACAAAGGATGGGTCCATGGCAAGGAAAAATTAATACCACTGTTCTTCAGTGATGTATAATCAAAGTAAAACCCGAGATCACGTGATTGGGAAACAAATTAACTAGGAAGATGTGTAAGCTTCTGTTAGAGTGCCTTTGCAACGGCAAAATGCTTTTGTTACCTGGGAATTACATTCTCAGAATATCTAAAATTGTATACTCCTGTTTCAGCTCAAGCTTAAAATAGCTCATAATATAGTGACTGGAATATATGTTGTATCAAGGAGATAATATATATTAGCCCTAATTATTTAAAGTGTACGAGACCAAAGCTGACCCATTTACCAGCTACAGAGTCCCACTGTAGGCTACTGGGAACATTGCTTGGAAGGTGTGTGTAGAGGGTGCATAGGAAGTGTTTGGATTAATGGAATACCATGCCAGTATCACTTCTGCAGTACAGAGCAGGGTTGGAGACTATACATGTAATGGTTATTTATTAGAATTTGTAACGGATTAAAAAGATAAATTCCCTAATTTGCCGAAAGACCTAATGTACCTTCACTTTCTTGGAATACATAAACTTGCTTTTTAATGTGAAGCCTTTGATTTCCTTGTTGATTTCTTTTTCAGGAAGCAATTTCCTATATAGATTTTAAATATCAACTGCAATAATGCAACATTTTGCTGGAGTCTGATATTCCAATATTTAAACCGAATCATTTGGTTGAGCTACTATCTTGTGGTTTTTTATACTAATGCTGCTAATGGGCTTTTTAACCAGGTCCACGCAGTCCATTACAACTACTGAAAAATATATATTTTTTAAGTTGAGCATAAAGCGATCGCTGATAAATTGCCCCTTAGTGTGCCAATTTTTGATTGTGTGCAGAGAGTGTCTTGAGACAACCGTGCATGTAAAGTGAGCCTGTCACCTGTATTTATGCATTATGCAAAAATAATGAACACTGACACGGACTCCTTTACTCCGGTTTATAAATACCTATGCGGATGAATGCTGTGGACTTGTTCTATAATTGCTCAGTGTCGTTTCTGAAGCTTTGGAATTTTGAAGTAAATTACATTAGTTACATTGATTTTGTTTGATATAAATTATTTATTGTTCATTTTTATGCGAAAGTCTTCATAGTAAGACTATAAAATCAGAGAATCTGTCCCGAGATAAAACGTGTATTGCAGGAGTAGTTTTCCCTTTGTACTAAATGAAATAGGCAAACTTTCATTTATGGTGTGTAGAAGAGCAGAAACATTGACAAAAGGTATGTTTGTATAAAAAAGCTGTTTAGTATTTATTAAAAAAAATTCTCCAAATTGCATATCTTTTTTTTTTTTCAAAACAAATTTTATTGTGTCCGCAGCAATAGTCACTACATCACTCACAAGATGTTTGCAGTAATACATATTCAGTAATGTGACATCAAGTCTGTCGACATCCATTATATAGGTACAAAATTCACAAGAAAACAAATTTAAACACAGCAAGCCTATAAACGTTGGCTCACAACAGTTCAACACATTGTGCCATGCCCAATATACCAATCCATAGACTGATCCCTTCAAGTCTGTTCATTCCAAGACCTCGGCCTCCTCCGACAGCGAGGCTCCAGATGTAGAAGTGAGATTCCTACAAGTCTCACTGGTGCAGGGACACCATTAGTCTATGGGTTCACAAAATGAGGATCAACACTGGAGAGGAAACAAAATACAAGTTTATTTCACTCATGAAAGGAGTCCCATCACTCAGACACAACAAGTGCCAAAGGGAGGGAACTAACAAGTACAAGTTCAAACATGGCATTTATACTTTTCGGTGCCTCGTGAAACACATTGAAACCACTTTGTCATTGTTACATAATGCTTACACCACCCCTTACACAACCCCTTTTAGCATTTTTACATAATGTGTACATGCTGAACTGTTGAATCCTGATAAACCCCTACCCACGTCATCTTTGTAGATAGCCCACCAACGCCTGTAACCTCCCATGCCTAACAGATTAGACATCTGTACACGTTGGCCCTTCAGCAGGGCATGACTCCTTACTGTGGCACGCAAGTATTATCAGTACAACCAGCTTTCCAGTGAACATGTAACTTCTGACTTTATGAAAGTCCCAGCAGAAACACAAAAATGGGGGCTGGTAGACAAAATGGAAGAGGAGTAGAGGCTAACTTAACAGAATACGTTTTTTACCATTCAACACAGAGAGAGACCTCTATAATCTGCCCACCTTTTCTAAATTTTTGAGTGTTTCTGCAGGCAACCCCTTGCCCTAAATATGGGTTGCTCCTGGCTCACACAAAAGTCAAGACCTGCTTTCCAGGCTCTCAGCCTGGGTGGATCCCGGGCCTTCCATGCTTGAGCTATAGCCCTTTTTGCGAAGGTGAAGCCCAGGAACAGCAGATGGCGTTTGTAGCGTTTGTCGCCTATCTCTTCCATGATATGCAGTATGACAAGCTTTGGCGACAAAGGTATATCCCACCCCAATACTTTCGAAGGGCAGGTTGTGACCCTCCTCCAGAATTTTGTTAGCGCTGTGCATTGCCATATCGTGTTTTATGAATGTACACTCCATGCTGTCACGGCGCAGGCAAGCAGGGGAAGGTATCAGTCTCGCTCTCCACAACCTGTGCCTAGTAAAATAAGCACAGAGCAGATACTTGAACTGTATTAGCCTTAGTTGAGAAGCTATTGCAGAACCCTGGGGGGAACTCCAGTGCCTCCCTCCATCGTCCTTATCAGGGGGACCTAGGTCTCTCTGCCATGTATCTCGGAGTGAGTCGACTGTGGTGGGAAGGTTTGTCACCAGGGACTGATATATCTTTAAAATTTATGTTCCCCTAAATCACCCATGAATACCTTGGCCTCTATCAGGTTAAACTCTGGCAGGGACTCTAGATGTGCAATATAAGGAGATAGTATGTGGCAAAATTGCAAATATTTATAAAATTGCGAATGCGGCATGTCGAATTACTTCCGAAGATCCTGAAAGGATTTCAGCGTGGTTCCCCGCATAACGATTCCCAGTCTAGTGATACCTATAGCATCACAGCCTTGGAAAACCGACAATATGGACAATTGGGGCAGAAGGCCACTCTGCCACAGGGGCGTCTCTCGCGTCAGCCGGCCCCACCATCCTAATCTGCACAATGATTGTTTCCATACCCCAATCACCACCCGTGTAGCTGGTGGCAGGAGTCGAAGCTCCCCTGGGTCGTGCAGGAGTGAGTGAGGCAGTATGTCGCCCATTAACCACTGTTCCAAACGATATGCCGGATCACGTCTATCCCCGTACCACCACTCATTCAGGACCAAGAGATGGGAAGATGCATAGTATGATTGAATATCAGGGGTCGCTAACCCCCCGCAGTAGGTTGATGGAAAACACATTTTTAGTGCAACTCTAGCGGTTTGATCATCCCAGAGGAAGCTACTCCACTCCTTGTTAACCTGGCGAAACCAAGCGGGCATAATCGGGTAGGGATGATTTTGTATCTGATAAAGGAGGCGGGGCAGCGAAACCATTTTGAAGATGGCCGATCTCCCCAGAATAGACAAAGGTAGGCTCACCCACCTCTTCCTCTCGGCCTGTGTATGTGCCCATATTGGGGGGTGATGTTTTTCACCCAGGATAGAGGTCGAGATGTCGACAAATAAACCCCAAGATATTTAAACCCTGTTGTGGTTATCGTTACCTCCCTCAACCATGTACCCCTTGGCAGTCCTAAAGAAAGAAAAGGACATTGTCTGCGTATAGGGCTATCTGATCGGCTAACCCACCGGACCACTCAAACCACCTGACCTGTGCGTCAATTCTGACCCATGAGGCCAGTGGTTCCATGGCCAGTGCGAATAAATATGGGGACAGGGGCAGCCCTGCCGGGTACCGCGCCCATTATAGAAGGTATCAGAGATTGCACCCGCCACAAGAACAGAGGCAGTAAGGTCTGTATATAACAAGTGAATATACAAGGTATACTGGAGTCTAATATTTAGGCGTTGTAGGAGGGCAAATAAATGAGTCCAACTTAAGGAATCAAAAGCCCTGTCTATGTCGGCCAATAGCAGCGCTGCCAGGCCCTCTTAAGTGATCAATTGCTGCGATGGCATTGTGAGTTGCATGATGGGTCATGAATCCTGCTTGGTCCGGATGTACCAAGTCCACCATGTAAGGTAGTATATGATTAGCCAGGGCTTGGGCCAATAGCTTGGCCTCGACGTTTAGCAGTGATAAGGGTCGGTATGATGTGTTGATCAGGGGGTCTCCCAGGTTTGGGGAATACCGTAATTTCCACGTGCCGCCAGTCTGGTGGGAGTCTGCCCTCCTTGAGGGCCGCATTGACTACAGCCAGATAGTGGATACCGAGTTGGGGCAGGAAGATGTTATAGAATTCACACGGATAGCCGTTGGGGAAGGAGCTTTACCTGTACTTAAGTCCGCGAGGGCAGGGCCCAATTCATCAGTCATAAGGGGAGCATCTATTTCTGCATGCGCTGAGTCAGTCAGAACCTTCGGGGGTAATTCATCAAATAAGAGCTGTATTCTAGGTTCTGGCATATAACTCTGCATAATAGGTGGCGAAACTAGAAGCAATTTGGACTGGGTTGGTGAGTGTTTGACAGTCTGTTCCACGGATACCTGGTACAGCTGGTGGGTGGAGTGTGTATTGACACAGGCGATGCAGAAGCGAGCTCGATTTGTCCCCTCGATTGATATATTCTAGTGCGGGACGCCAACCAAGCCTGTTTAACCTCATCCAACAGTTCACCTACATGTATTCGTTGTGTGTGTAGAAATAGTCGGCGTACCTGATTCCCCTCCTCTCCTCTCCTCTACTAAGCCGCTCAGGATTAATTAGCCGCGCCTCGGTCTGGAGCAGTGCATCCCGACATTTTTTACATTGGATGGTGCACAAAGATATTTCCACACCTCTAAGGGTTGGCTTCATAGCCACCCATGTAATCACTGCAGAGTCTGCCGTTCCCAAGGTGGTTGTGAAATAATCTGTGATAGCCCGGTGTAATGTATTATATATTGCTGATCCTGTAGATGCCATGTCGATTGGGGCCAGCGTAAGGGGGGACGAACCACAACCAGCCGCTGGTCCAGCACCACTGGGGAGTGATCTGATAAGCCCCTGGGCTGTTTTTTCGTAGTCGTGATTCTATGGAAATGGCAGGCGGGCACAAAGATTTAATCCAAACGGGAAAATGAGTCATGGCAACTAGAGTAATACGTGTAGCTTTGTATGGTCGGGTGGAGATGCCTCCATGCATCAGTTCCATCCTATACCGTCCACGAAAGCCTGTAGCAATGTTGCCCGCGCAATCCCCAATCCACCATTCGGTTGCCATCTGTCTCGGGTCTTGCATAGGACATCGTTCCAGTCACCCCCCCACCCCACTATAGAGAGACCCTTAGGTACTTCTAGCATGAGTCCTGTTAGGCGCTCCACAAAAGGCCATGCTAGAGATGGGGGCGCATAAATGTTGCCTAGTATAATTTGTTCTCTGTATACTGTGCTGCTGATAATTATATATCTCCCCTGGGGTCAGACCAGAATTTGATTTGAATATATGGGACAGTGCGGTGAATTAGGACCCCCATCCCTCGTGAGTCTCCGTTCAAACCTGCGTGGAAGACCTGTATGTATCCGAAATGTGAAAGACATGGCGCTTTAGTGCAGAGGGGGTGGTTCTCCTGCAGTAGCAGGACATCTGCACTGTAATGCTTGGGCTGGTGAAGTATGGTTCCTCTCTTTATCTGATCAAGAGCACCACGCACATTCCAGTTAACTATCATAAGTCTGCCACCCAATCCTGTCATTGTGCTGGGTCTGGGGTCATCTATGGAGATATCATGTGGAAAAGCATATGACATAGCACATTGAACAAAACTGAACAATTCTTCTCCATCCTACTCCCTCCCCTCCCTCCCCTCCCAGTACCTCAAAATGGCTGAAGCATCTGTCGTGGATGGGGTATTGCTCCTTCCCAAACGAGCGCAATTTGGGAGGGATCCCCATTGAACTGTTCCCAACAATGAGTCCCTCCGATACGGAGCGAAGTTCTAAAGGGAAGGGGATGGGTGAGTTTTGTTCCCCACCGGGCCCTCAATATTTATCATCATCAGTATGCAGCATATGTCTATATTGGCCTCCTAGCTTCGTATTATGACGTAGGTGCGTCACGTCGGTGTTCAGTTGTTCCAATGCTGGATGAACATCTTGTCCTGGATCGTTGCCTCAATTGCGATCTGCGAGTTGTTTTCCCTTTGGTTTTTAATGGGTTTGTGAGTGGTTTCTCCAGAAGAAGACTGAATCATGTCGTGGTGGGGTATGTGGTTTGAGTTTGCCTTTCATCCGTCCAGGCAAACACTTTCTCCGATGTGTCGAATATAAGCAAACGCAACTGATATGAGACCCTTGGGCAGGGCGGGTACAGCAAAGCGTAGGAGATTTTCAGATCCAGTAAGCGGGCATAGCAGCCACAACAGAGTGTCGATGCTACAGTACAAGTATATTATAATCGGGGAAAATTAAAACATGATGTGGGTCGTATTGAAACTTGTCTTTTATTCTGGCTTGCTTTAAGATGATATCTCTGTTGTGGAAATAAAAAATCCTTGCGATGATCGGACGCCGCCTGGCCCGCTGGGGCGGTTTCTGCATCAGAGCACGAAGTGCACGTTCTATGATGAAACATTGAGACAGGGAATTTGAAGGAAACTAGCCCGTCAAACATGTTGTGATGTTGTGTTTCGATTTAGATACCCGTATATAGGTTTCCCTGAATCATGTCCTTATATAGGCACAATTCGTATTGCCCTTATTTAGGCATAAGAATCCCAGTCCTTATTTAGGCATTAGCCAAGCTATCCAAATACAGGCATGGTCACCTACATCCGTCCATCCCACGTCACAACGAGTTCTTAAAAACCAGACCCTTAAGCCGACGAGACTTTCCCTAGCTAGGATTATTGATTTCTCCAAGAACTCATCTATTATGCATGAACTACTATTCCTTAGGGGTTCATCCATGACGTCTTCCTCTGCCTGACTTTACGTCAGTGCTAGCATTCCTAAGCACCTTCCAGGTATAAATATACCATCCCTTACCATGGCAAACCACGGCACAACTCAGAACGTCTTGACTGCACGGTTCGCCACGGCAAGTTCAGAAGAGACCATATCCCAGCCTGACTCACTGACCAGACGCTGTCATCCCTGCTCGCAGAGAATCCAGCTTCCAGTGTTCTGACTTCCTTTGCGGGGTGTTAGAGTTTGAGACCCGTAAAGAGATACCCACCTCTCTCATTCTAAAGGTATGGAGCTGATTAGAACCTAGAGGGACTCTTGCATACTAAACTTAGTATATACCATACTATAGAAAACAGCACCTACTTCTAACCTCGTACTACACTTAGGTTAGGTACACTGGGGTACAACTATTTAGAAGCATCAGACGAGTATTCACTTTTTAGCCTGTGTTATTTATGTATATATGAATATATGTCAGCTAAAAGACAATGCTATTGCAGTATTATTTCTTCTTACTGCTTATGCTGTGCGTATTATATTTTGCTTACTTTCTAATGATTGTAACAGCTCATATCTCTTACACGAGAAACAAGACTGTTCAATAAATCCTTTTATTGAAACGCCCGTCTATCTATTTCTGTGTAACTGTGGAGAAACTAAGCATGCACGATTGACTGAGTGAAACTGTTATCTATTGTTTCCACGAATCTGAGACGTGTTCCGATTCTAAGGGAAACAAAGTTGTCATGTTTATGCAGTTGTCAGAAACTAATCCCTTCTTGTTCATTCGAGAAGTTTCTAGTGACCTCTGAATTAGCTGGCACACACAAGTAATTAAGTTTAATGTACTCGATAGGAGCATACTGACCTTAGTCCTATGCAAAAACTATAGTGTATATTATTCCAATGGGCAGAGCCTATAAGGGAAATAGGAACTACACTCGCAGCCCTCCGAGAAACCCACAAACCGAAGGTTATTTCTGTGGGCCCTCCCTTCAGCATCCTCTACTCTGGTTGCAAGTCCTTTAGTGATGGACTCCAAAGCGGACACTTTCTTTTGAAGGGAGGTAACAGTGTCCTCCAAAGTTGAGATTCTGGTTTCTGCTTCTGTTATTCTGTCAACCGCTTTTCGCAGGTCTTGACGAATCAGCATGACATCCAACCCCACAGCTCCTATCTTGGCCTCCAATGTGTCCCTAGATTGCGTTATTGCCACCATCAGCGCAGCATTATCCGGGATGACAGAGCCTCGCTCGTCTGATCCACCACCGAAGTCTCAGAGCCTATGTACCGAACCTTCATGCTTAGTTTGGTGCGCTGAGGCTTATCTTGCGTCATCTTAAGAGGGAAGCAAGGGTGCCGCATGGGCCAGGCCCCACCACGATAGTATGTAATCGAGGGCCACCAGGCCAACGAGCAGCACGATCCGAGGCAAGCCACTGCTGCGGCAGTATTCAGAGTGGGGGGGGTCATCAGTCAGTCCTGTCTTGTGTCCAGCTCTGCTTCAAGGCCGGCAAGAAAGCGAACCACACACAAGCCGCACCAAGACCTAGCCTGGCCGCCTCCATGAGCTGGCACCATCCCGTCCCCCTAGTCCGGTCAAACACTTCTAGTTCTGCAATCTCTGGACGTTCCTGTTTTTCTGAGATATGCCATTGAAATACGCTGTCCCACTGTCCAGGGAGGCCCGCGTCGGTACACTGGGCCCACGGGGTCACGACAATCCTCTAGCCACTGAGTTGGCCTCTGCCACCCTGTCTCTTACTGCAGATAAAGAGGCTGCTTTCAGGGGTATTCAGGCCTAGCGCGGGCCACAGACCACCGCAGTATGAATAGTCAGGGGGACCAGCAGGGAGTCCAGACAAGGCCTGTGTAATATATTAGCCGCACGCAAAGGCACTCTGAACCGGCACCAACCCAGGATCCGTGAACGCTGCCCGCACAGGGTATAATTAGCCACAAGCCTGTGGCCCCTCGTCTGCAGGACGTATCCTGGGCACCACGCATCTGCTATTGTTTCATGGGCGAAGTTGCGGACTCTCCCTGTGGCCACATCGACCCCCGCAGAGGTCCTCCGCCTTGTAGGCCACAGTACCTCCTCGGCCCGCTGCGGCCCAGCAGCGTTTTATGCGGTGCGAATATGCAGGCCGCGCGTCTTCATTCAGTGCCCACCAATGCAGGGATCTTCGGCCGCAGTTGACCTGTCCGGCAAGGTAACGCTGGTGACCTGTCTGGTAATGCTGGTGCAGTTCCGCTAGCATCAATGTCTGGTCGCCACTGCCCAGGCCTTGCGGCGACCTCTTCTGCGGGCAGGGGTCCTTTCCGTCTCCGCAGCCCCCGCGTCTCTTCTTGGCCAGAATCCTGCTGTGCAGCCCAGGATACCTCCGGTCCGTCCCCCTCTCGCAGCAAGCGGCACCCCGATCAACAGCAAATTGGCAATCACTTGTGCGGTAGGGGCCGAGACCGTCACCATGCAGCTTGGGCCCAGACTTCCACGTTTAGGCCATTAGGCAACGTCCCCGCCCGGCAGCGTCAGCCCCGATCCGGTATTTCCTCCAGGATTAATGTCGGCTGTATGTATTCCGCAGTCTAGGGTACCGGGGAAGTGCTTTCTAGATTGATGTGACCGGATATTTGCAGGATATTGAAGAGGGCCTCCGGAGCTCGCCTAGAGCATGTCCGATATGTTGGACCGCTAGGCCACACCCCTTCAAATTGCATGTTTAGAGTCATTTCGTTTGTTATACATCAGAATCTCATTATATGATTTTCGTTACTTCATTTAAGGTTCTTTTTTCTTTATTTTGTACCCACATTATTTTGAATTAAACTTATTTTTACATTGATCCAAGGATTCATTAATTTTTAAAGGAAAGTGTAATGAAGTAAGTACACTGGTGGTGAGTGTAATATACTGTATACATGTCTTTAATTGCTTTGTCACGTGCTCACATACCTTTGATGAGCTCGTGTTTCTTCAACATTCTGTAACTTGCATGCGTGTGGTTCATGTTACGCGCGCATGCTATGTGAATATCATTTGAAATGAGCATTTCTTGAAGATGCATCCCCGTGCGTTCAACCTCCTTTCTGAACTATGAACGGCATCAGTAGACAGTTGCCGTTCGTTCTTCAGAGAGGAAGGAAGCACTCCAGTGGTGTGATTGCTGTAACTTTAAAAAACCTACGACATCAACTTTGTTCCTGTTTACATTGGATTATTCTTTATTATTAATAAGGATTTACACATTTCATTTGGCGACGAGTCACTTATCTTCAAATTGTCAACACCACAACGATTTGTGCCTCCTATCGGCATTCATTTAGAGGATTAATCCTGCCTTTGTTCAAGCATTTCATCTCGCTTCCTTCGTCCTGCTAAGGAAACTCTCTTACAAATCCAGTATCGGAATCCAGAAGACAAGTTTCCGGATTAGCGAAGGACCATCCCCTAAAGTGACGCACCTCTTTCACGGTGAGATCCGCCTTTTCCTGCTTATTAAGAGGAGCTGGTTGATTGGTACGCATAGCAGCTTCTCTTTGTTACTCTAAAACGTGCACTGTGATTGGCTTCAAGCGCGTGTGTATATTTTATACACGTACGCAAAACATCATTGAACTTTGCTCATTTTAAACGCGCACCGCTATTGGTCTTGTGCGCGTGTGTTGTGTTCAACCAGTAACTGAGAAAATTAAGGAAGCTCACCAGGGACTCGCTTTTAAGTAAAGTACGGTTTTTTTTTTTTATATACGGTCCACACGTGTGCAACTTTATTTTTGTATGTGAACAAGGCAAAATTTAGATGAGCGTTTTATTACATCCCTGTTTTAAACAGCATTTTGATCAGCACTATTTATGTACATTTTAAATGGCCTCTCAGCAAATATGTCAGTTGGATAAGTTTCTCCCAAGAAAAGGAAAGCCAAAAGAACCTTGGAATCTCTGGTTCAAGTCCTTTGAAAATTATCTGGTGGCAATAGATGCTGAGGAATATTCACCCAAACGCAAACTTGCAATTCTTTACAGCTTTCTGGGCAGTGCTGGGCGTGAAACTTTTGACAATTTACCTGTCACCATCCCACCACCAGGTGAAGGAGATGGATGGAACGTTTACACTGATGCTGTCAACAGATTGAACAAAAAGTTTTTAGAGCAACCAAGCTTGAGAGATTTAACTTTATGAAAAGAAAGCCGAATTCAGATAAATCCATTGAAGATTACATATCAGTTTTAAGAAACTTGGCTGCGAATTGTAACTTTGGGGCTGAACTAGATTCTTACATAAGGGATCAGTTTGTTTACAGCTGTTTTCACAAAATTCAGGAACGTCTTCTCAGCTGCAGAGATCCTTGTTAGACCCGGCCCTCGTAACATAGTCAGACCTGACCCCTGCACCTCACACCAGTCCCGAGCCCACGGCCTAGCCGATCCTTCCCACCAGAACACACACACCCGACCCGGACTTCCCCCATCCGTGGCCTTCCTCCTTCGGCCACCCCGGGCCCGCGTGCCCACTTCATGCACCAAGATGGCCGCCCGGCCCCAGCGCGACCCTGGCCTCGAGGCGCCATTCCGGCTGGAGGACATCGCGCTCCCCTTGGGATAAGAAAGGGAGGAGCAGTTTCCATCACACCTCTGCGCTTCCCTGGGAAGGTGGGTTTCGATCGACCCGCCGGCCTCCCCGAGGGCTGGCTCCACGCCTGCTGGGTGTCTGGGGCTCCTCCCGACCCGGCCCTGAAAGGATCAAAGGACAATGGCAGGAAACCCCCAACAAGCGACCCCCAGGTGACAAGACCCCTGCCTGCACAGACTCCGGACATCAAAGAGGAGTCGCCCTATAACAAGGGGTGCTCTGGGACCGTCCGGCAGATTCGCCTTGGAACACCTGAGCCCTGCTGAGTGACTCGCGGCTCCCCTGAAGATCGTAAGACCTCCGAACTTGTGCTTGAGCCCTGCTGAGTGACTCGCGGCTCCCTGAAGATCGTAAGACCTCCGAACTTGTGCTTGAGCCCTGCTGAGTGACTCGTGGCTCCCTGAAGATCGTAAGACCTCCGAACTTGTGCTTGAGCCCTGCTGAGTGACTCGCGGCTCCCTGAAGATCGTAAGACCTCCGAACTTGTGCTTGAGCCCTGCTGAGTGACTCGCGGCTCCCTGAAGATCGTAAGACCTCCGAACTTGTGCTTGAGCCCTGCTGAGCGACTCGCGGCTCCCCGAAGATCGTAAGACCTCCGAACTTATACTCGAGCCTGCTGAGTGACTCACAGCTCCCACAGACTCTCTTGTTCCCGCCGGACCCCACGACGACAAGCGTATCCCCCAGCTCGAGGATTGTGAGCTGTGCGCCGGGTACGCCCCTGCATTTGATTCTTATCCCCAAAGACTGTCCCGCTACCTCCTAACCCCCCCTCCAAGACTTTGTGAGCCCGCGCTCTACTTGTATATATTTTGCCTGGCTGATCATAAAGATCCTACAACTCCGATCTGATAAAGATTTGCTCTTAAGAACTTCTTGTGTACTGTCTCTCTGTCGTGTGGTGCCGAGTGTACGATCCTAGATACGAGGTTCCTCCCCTGAGGAGTCTCCCGCCAGTGCCCGGCTACGATACCTCGAGGGTGGGTCTCAGGGCAGTCAGGGCCCCTTCCGGGCCCCTCTGAGGTCGCCTTCTAACATTGGTGGCAAGCGACGGGATTCGGGCCCATAATCTAGAGATCGTACCGGGAACGGCTGACGCACTACCGACAAAGATGGCAGAAGGAAACACCGTGGTTCTCGTAGAAGACGACGCCAGTACCGTGTTCCAGGTGGAACAACTGGAAGAGTACACTCACAAAGAACTAAAGCAATTTTGTAAGGAACTCAGAATCGCTACCACTGGTCTCAACACCAAAGAAGATATGCAAAAGGCACTGAAAGCTTGGGTGGATTCTGGAGCCTCCCGCCCAGAAGGAGCGGGGGAGCCCCACAACGAAGCTGGACCCTCCCAAGGAGAACGCAGCAGCAACCAGGTGCGAGGCTTCGTACCAGACAGGGGCCTATCCCCGGAGGAACTCGCAGACAGAGAAAAAAGTCGCCATCACGAGCTCGAATTAGCCAAACTCAAAATCGAGGGCGAGTTGAAATTAGCCGAGAAAAAGCTAGCAGTAGAACAGTTGCGAGTACAGGGAGAACTAGAAGAGAAGAAACTCCAACGAGAACACGAGGGAAGGAGACTTCAACTGGAACATGAACGCAGCTTGAAGGAAATAGAACTGAAAGCAAGAAGCGAAGAAGCGCGGCCCCCGGGGAACCGGGAGGCGGCCGCCCCGACGGAGCAGAAGGTCCACATCCCCAAGGATGTGGTCAAAGAATATTACAAAAATGATGACATTCAGCAGTGGTTCCGGGCCTACGAGGTCGCCATGACCTCCCATCGGGTCCCACAGAAGGATTGGGGGGCTGGGTTATGGGGACGATTCTTGAGCGAAGGGAGAGACACCCTGCTCGACCTACCCACCTCCATGCAGACCTCCTATGAACACATGAAAGCGGTTCTCCTCACAAGGTACGGCCTCACCCCGGAGATGTACCGCCAGCGGTTCCGGGACTGCAGGAAGATCCCGGGTACCACCTGGGTGGAATATGTGAATTTCTTCAGCCGCGCCTTCGATGGGTGGATCAAGGGCAGCAAGGTAACCACCCTGGAAGAACTAACCGACCTTATGTTGTGGGAGCACCTGGCTGCCAACTGCTTTGTGGAACTACGCCAGCATCTGCTCGACAGCAAGCTCACGGACCCGAGGAAGCTGGCTGTCGAGGCGGATCGCTGGACCAACACCCGGGTCTCCCGGGGCCCTGTAGGAGAGTACCCCCGAGCCAGTCAGGGACCACCCCGCCAGAGAGGGGGGGGGAACCAGGGAGGGCAGAGAGAGTCCCAGGCTAGTCCCCCGAAGTCACAATCTCCACCTTTCCCGGCACCCCCACCAGCTGTATCCGGCCACCCCCTGAGACGGGGGCACCGGGTAACCATCACTTGTTTTCGTTGACAGAAGCCCGGGCATTACGCCAACGACCCTGAATGCCCCATGGCCCCATGCACCACCCAGGCAGCACCCCCGCTAGACAGATAGCCAATGTAGCCCTGGGGGAGGAGGTTGAGGAGGCCGAGGAGTGGGAACCCGCCGCTATGGCCCTAGTATGCTTAGGAGATAGAGAGATGGTCCCTGGGAGCCTCTTGCCCTCTAACACAAAGAAATATGGGCAGCTCGTAACGATCAATGGCCACCAAGTAGAAGCCCTCTGTGACACAGGGGCCAGCATCACCGGGGTCCTCAGCCACTTAGTCCACGAAGACCAGGTCCTCCCCAACGTATTTTGCCCTGTCATTTCAGCCGACAACACAGAAAGCCTATGTAAGGTAGCCCTGGTGCCCTTTGAGTGGGGACGGGTGGTCGGCAAACTGAAGGTCGCAGTGAGAACCTCCCAGCCCGTCGACTGTCTCCTGGGGAGCGACATGGAAAGCTCCCCCTGGGGACAAGTTGAGCGCAAGACCCACCTAGGGATGATGGGTCTCCCTGAGTGGGTGTGCGCCACCACTCGATCCATGGCGGCTCGACTGACCCCCCTGAGGGACGTCGACGACGCCCCGGCCCCTGGAGATGGGATGGTCCCGGCCGAGGGTCCCCACATCCCCCCACCAGAAGAGTCGATCGCCAGTGACGAACCCCCGCCTTCCGACTCCACCCCAGACACCGAGTTAGGCGATCTGCCCGAATTAGCCCAGTGGCGCCGCGAGGGGGGCCCCTCCCGAGAGGAGTTCTGCCGAGAGCAGGCTACCTGTCCCTCCCTGGTCGGGCCTCGGGAGCAGGCAGAGGCCCAGGCCGCAGGCGACCAGACGGGGACGCACCGGGTATACTGGGAGAATGACCTTTTGTACAGCGAACAGAAGTCGGTGGAGCTAGGGTCCGACCGGGTGCTGGTGGTCCCCCTACGCTTCCGAACCCTCCTCCTGGGCTTGGCCCACGACGTTCCCCTCGCAGGCCACTTGGGTCAGGACAAAACATACAGTCGCCTCGTGACTCACTTCTACTGGCCCAGAATGAAAGCGGATGTGGAAGCCCACTGCAAGTCCTGTCCCACGTGCCAGGCCAGTGGGAAGAGTGGAGGGAAGCGCAAGGCTCCCCTCCAACCCTTCCCTGTCGTCAGTACCCCTTTTGAGCGGGTCGGGATCGACATTGTAGGACCTCTGGACCCCCCAACTTCCCAGGGGCACCGGTTCATCCTCGTCCTGGTGGACCATGCCACCCGTTACCCTGAGGCCATCCCCCTGCGTACCGTCACGGCCCCCGTGGTGGGCCGGGCGTTGATGGGAATCTTCTCCCGCATGGGTTTTACCCGCGAGGTCGTGAGCGATCGCGGTACCAACCCGATCTCCCGATACATGAGGTCCTTATGGCAACAGTGCGGGGTGTCCTACAAGTTCACCACCCCGTACCACCCCCAAGAAAACGGCCTGGTAGAGCGGTTTAACCGGACTCTGAAGGGGATGATCGCGGGCCTGGAAGAGCCCCTCCGGCGTAAGTGGGACCTCCTGCTCCCCTGCCTCCTATTCGCATTCTGAGAGGTTCCCCAGAAATCCTTGGGTTTCAGCCCATTTGAGTTACTCTACGGGCACCCCGTCAGGGGGCCCCTCAGCCTGGTCAAGGAAGAGTGGGAGGCGGCGCCCCGAGGCCCCCCCCGAGACGTGTTCTGTTACGTCCTGACCCTCCGAAATCAGACTAGGAGGTTCCGGGAGATGGCAGAGGCCAACCTGGAGGCGAGTCAGGAGGAGATGAAGCGCTGGTACGACCAGAACGCCGCGCTAGTCGAGTTTCAGCCGGGCCAGCTGGTGTGGGTCATGGCCCCCGTGAAACCCTGCGCTCTCCAGGATAAATGGACCGGGCCCTTCAAAGTAGTTGAGCGGAAGAGCCCGGTCACGTACTTGGTAGACGTCCAGTCACCCCGGGACCCCCTCCGGGTCCTCCACGTGAACCGCCTCAAGCCCCACTTTGTGCGGACGGAGCTGAGCCTCCTACTGGCCACTGACGACGGGTCCGAAGAAGAGTCAGATCCTCTCCCTGATCTTCTGTGCACCAAAGAGAAGGACGGCTCCGTAGAGGGAGTGAACCTCTCCCCGTCTCTCACTCCCCAGCAACGTGAGGATTGCCGCCAGCTCCTAGGGCAGTTTCCAGACCTTTTCTCCTTGGTCCCCAAGGTCACCGACTGGTGTGTCCATGATGTGGATACCGGGGACAGCCCGCCAGTAAGACACCGAGCCTACCGAGTCCCTGATCGGGTCCGGTCCTGTATCCAAGCCGAAGTCTCAAAGATGTTGACCCTAGGCGTGATCGAACCCTCAGACAGCCCCTGGGCCAGCCCCGTGGTCCTGGTCCCAAAAGCAGCTGCCCCCGGGGTCGCTCCAGAACTCCGCTTCTGCGTGGACTACCGGGGACTCAATGAAGTCACCCGAGCCGATGCCCACCCCATTCCCCGAGCCGACGAGCTCATTGACCGGCTCGGGCTGCTCGGTTCCTCAGCACCTTCGATCTCACCTGCGGCTACTGGCAAATTGCGCTCACAGAGGGAGCCAAGGAGCGGTCCGCCTTCTCCACCCCGGATGGGCACTATCGCTTTCGCGTGATGCCCTTCGGGATGAAAAATGCCCCGGCCACCTTCCAGCGACTGGTAAATAGAGTCTTGGCCGGGCTGGAAAAATTCAGCGCTGCATATCTCGACGATATTGCAGTTTTTAGTTCCGAATGGAGTGAGCACCTCCAGCACCTCCGGAGGGTGCTAACCGCCCTACGCCAGGCGGGCCTCACCGTGAAATCCAGCAAATGCCAGATTGGGCAAGGTTCGGTAACCTACCTGGGGCACCAGGTCGGAAGCGGGCAGGTCGCCCCTCTACAGCCCAAAATCGACGCCATCCTAGCCTGGGAACCCCCCACTACCCAAACAGAGGTCCGAGCCTTTCTGGGCCTCACGGGCTACTACCGGAGGTTCATCCGGAATTACGGCAGCCTGGTCGGTCCCCTCACGGGACTTACGGCCAAGAAACAGCCCAAGAAGGTACAGTGGTCCCCTGCCTGCCAAGAGGCGTTCAATGCCCTGAAAACGGCCATGTGTACGGCCCCCGTCCTCCAGGCCCCCGACTACTCCAAAGAGTTTGTGGTACAGACTGATGCCTCCGAGCATGGCATCGGGGCAGTCCTCTCCCAGGTAAATGACCAGGGCCTAGACCAGCCCGTGGCCTTCCTCAGCCGAAGGCTGTTGCCCCGGGAACAGAGATGGAGTACCATCGAGCGCGAAGCGTTCGCCGTAGTCTGGGCCCTCAAGAAACTACGCCCTTACCTGTTCGGCACCCATTTCAGGGTCCAAACCGATCATCGCCCCTTGCGATGGCTCATGCAGATGCGAGGAGAAAACCCCAAGCTTCTGCGGTGGTCAATCTCCCTCCAGGGGATGGATTTCACCGTGGAACATCGCCCTGGTACGGACCACGCCAACGCCGATGGCCTCTCCCGATTCTTCCGCCTCAGCGAAGAGAACCCCCAAGAAGATGGGTAGTTCTCTCCGGCTTTCAGCTGGGGGGGACGCGTGTTAGACCCGGCCCTCGTAACATAGTCAGACCTGACCCCTGCACCTCACACCAGCCCCGAGCCCACGGCCTAGCCGATCCTTCCCACCAGAACACACACACCCGACCCGGACTTCCCCCATCCGTGGCCTTCCTCCTTCGGCCACCCCGGGCCCGCGTGCCCACTTCATGCACCAAGATGGCCGCCCGGCCCCAGCGCGACCCTGGCCTCGAGGCGCCACTCCGGCTGGAGGACATCGCGCTCCCCTTGGGATAAGAAAGGGAGGAGCAGTTTCCATCACACCTCTGCGCTTCCCTGGGAAGGTGGGTTTCGATCGACCCGCCGGCCTCCCCGAGGGCTGGCTCCACGCCTGCTGGGTGTCTGGGGCTCCTCCCGACCCGGCCCTGAAAGGATCAAAGGACAATGGCAGGAAACTCCCAACAAGCGACCCCCAGGTGACAAGACCCCTGCCTGCACAGACTCCGGACATCAAAGAGGAGTCGCCCTATAACAAGGGGTGCTCTGGGACCGTCCGGCAGATTCGCCTTGGAACACCTGAGCCCTGCTGAGTGACTCGCGGCTCCCCTGAAGATCGTAAGACCTCCGAACTTGTGCTTGAGCCCTGCTGAGTGACTCGCGGCTCCCTGAAGATCGTAAGACCTCCGAACTTGTGCTTGAGCCCTGCTGAGTGACTCGCGGCTCCCTGAAGATCGTAAGACCTCCGAACTTGTGCTTGAGCCCTGCTGAGTGACTCGCGGCTCCCTGAAGATCGTAAGACCTCCGAACTTGTGCTTGAGCCCTGCTGAGCGACTCGCGGCTCCCCGAAGATCGTAAGACCTCCGAACTTATACTCGAGCCTGCTGAGTGACTCACAGCTCCCACAGACTCTCTTGGTCCCGCCGGACCCCACGACGACAAGCGTATCCCCCAGCTCGAGGATTGTGAGCTGTGCGCCGGGTACGCCCCTGCATTTGATTCTTATCCCCAAAGACTGTCCCGCTACCTCCTAACCCCCCCCCCTCCAAGACTTTGTGAGCCCGCGCTCTACTTGTATATATTTTGCCTGGCTGATCATAAAGATCCTACAACTCCTCCGATCTGATAAAGATTTGCTCTTAAGAACTTCTCGTGTACTGTCTCTCTGTCGTGTGGTGCCGAGTGTACGATCCTAGATACGAGGTTCCTCCCCTGAGGAGTCTCCCGCCAGTGCCCGGCTACGATACCTCGAGGGTGGGTCTCAGGGCAGTCAGGGCCCCTTCCGGGCCTCTCTGAGGTCGCCTTCTAACAATCCTTCGTTAGCTGAAGTTATTGACATTACAAAAGGAATTGAGATCTATTATAACGCCAAAATGTTTAAGCAATGACAATGTTTCACCTGTTAACATGATTCAAAATGATCCTCACATTACAATATTTCTTACAAGCCAAAATTTGTAAAATCTTTTTCACAAAAGCAGGTCAAAACTAATGCTTTTTGTTTTAGGTGTGGTTCGAAATCACATTTGTATGGCACTAGGTAAGAAATGTACTGAATGTGGGAAAACTGGTCATTTTTATACGGTTTGTAGAAGCAAGAAAATGGTCCGGGTCAGTAATCTTGACACTGAGACTTCTAGTAATGTTAATGTTGAATCTATTCAGTCACTGGATAATAATATTGAAAGACGTATGCTTTCTATTGATTCTAAAGATTTTACTTCTCCCATTCAGAAAGTTAAGGAACCATTATGTGAAGTCATTATTGGAAATGTTAAGGTTGATATGATGGCTGACTCTGGAGCACCAGTCACTATTGTTTCGGACACTCTTTTGGATGAGTGTTGGCCATTTAAGAAACCCTTACTAGCATTAGACATTATTCCAAAAGCATATGGTGGTCATATAATCCACATGCTTGGGTATTTTATGGAATTCATTACTTAATTCGATCGCAAAATTTTTACCAAAGTATATGTAGCCCCTAAAGGGAAGAATATTATTGGATGGCAGGATTTAGGTAGGATGGGCTTGAAACTAGTTCCTGGCTCTGAAAATCCTAATCAAATTAATGATAATCTCTATCTCTTCTATTCATGGTAATAATTTGCTTGATTTTCCAAATATTTCTGAAACCATGTTTACAGAATTTCCTGAGGTGTTCACCCCAAACATTGGTAAAGTCAAAAAAGTAGAGCACGTCATCAAGCTAAAAGAAAATGCTATACCAATTTCTCATAAAGCGAGACCAGTTCCATTAACTGTTAGAGATGACCTTAAGATATTACTAGATAAACTGGTCAAAGAAGGTATTATTCAACCTACAGAATCTTCAGAATGGGTTAGTCCAATTGTAATAGTAAGAAAAAAGGACAATTCAATTTGTTTGTGTGCTGACTTGCGCACGCTTAACAAGAATATTATAGTGGATTGTCATCCTTTACCAAAAATTCAGGATTTGTTATCCAACATAGCTGGTGCAACCTGTTTTACCATTCTGGACTCAAGGTCAGCGTATCATCAAAGACCATTATCTAGATCGTCCACGGACCTTACCACATTTGTAACACTTTTTGGTGCATTTAAATATCTTAGACTGCCTTTTGGTTTAGCATCAGCGGCAAGCGTATTTCAGAGATTTATGGATCACATATTAAAGGGTATTGAGTCAGTCCAAGCTTATCAGGACGATGTTTTAATTTTTTCAAAAAATAAGTTTGAGCACTTATCTACTCTCAGGAAAGTTCTTTGTAAATTCAAAGAATATGGAGTTACTTTAGGTACCGATAAATGTAAATTTATGGGTGAATTCATTGATTACTTAGGGCACACTATTTCTGCTTCAGGAATCAAGCCTACGTTTTCCCTCACTCAAGCTATTGATGAAGTTGTGGTACCCAAAAATAAAGACCTGTTGAGGTAATTTTTGGGCATGACAGAATACTACTCGAAGTTCATTTTAAATTATGCTCAGGTTGTCCAACCCCTACGTGTCTTGTTGAAAAAGAACGCATGCTTTGCGTGGGGGACTGAAGCACAACAAGCTTTTGAATTAATTAAACTCATTATTCAAGCTCCTGCTCTTTCTCCATTCTCACCTGGTGAAAAATTTACTTTATCTGTTGATGCGAGTCAAAATGGCTTGGGGCTGTTCTCGGTCAATGGGTCAGCGGCAAGGAAAATACAGTTGCTTTTTCTTCCAGATCTCTCTCTACTGCAGAGTCAAACTACAGTACAATTGAGAGAGAGAAGCTCTTGCTTGTACATGGGCTGTGGAAAAATTTAAAACTTTCATTTGGGGTAATCAAATTGATTTTTTTTCTGATCACAAGCCATTAATACATCTGCTAAATGGAAATGGGACAGGAAAAGCTTCCTCGAGACTTGTTTGTTTATTATCACGCTTACACGAATATAACTTTGTTATAAAACACATACCTGGTGGTCGTAATGCAAGAGCGGATTGCCTTTCTAGGTTATCATTAAAAGATAACTCATCATGTTCCAGATTTGGTGACGTAGAATGTGTGGTAGCTTCCGTTGAGGATTTTGTCAATGACTTGCCTCATATTACTCAAGATGACTGGGTGAAAGCGTCTGGGGAAGATTCCATTCTGTTGGCAGTAAAAAACATGATCGTGTCAGGTTGGCCTAAAGAACGTTCTCTTCCCTCTCCTTTAAAATCCTTTGCACAAATTAATCAAGAACTTTCCCTAGTTTAAGATTTGGTCATGCGTGGTGATCTCGCAATCCCTCCAACATCGTTGCGAAATAAAAAAAATTAAAAGAGCACATGAAGGGCATCTGGGTATAGGTGCTACCTCAAGGAGGTTGAAAGAAAATTTTTGGTGGCCTGGTTTAGACTCAGATGTTACCAAGTGGATAAACTCTTGTGCAACTTGTCTAGTATCTGATAAACACTGGAAAACGGTAAAAACACCTTTGCATAATGTTCCAGAAGAGTTATGGACAACATTAGCTTTGGATTTTGCAGGACCATTTGAAGTACTTTCTAGTGACAGAAAATACATGTAGTATTAATAGATTATTATTCAAAATGGGTGGAGGTTGAATTTTGTTCTTCTCCTTGCACGTCATCTGTGGTTAATTTTCTCTCTAGAATTTTTCTTTCGGAAGGATTTCCAAGAGAGTTAGTCACAGACAATGGTTCCCACTTTACCTCAAATTTAATGGAAAATTTCTTGTCAGCTCATGCTATTAAACATTTTAAAGGTCGCTTTGTATTCTCCCTCGGCCAATGGCTTAGTGGAACGAATGAATAGATTTATAAGAGAGGGAATACAATCAGCTCTAGCTACTAATGTACCTGTAGACCTGTTTTAAAAAAAAAAAAAGATTTGTTCATACCTTACAACTCCTCATTCTTCAACTGGGGTGTCACCCTTTAGACTGCTCAAGAAGAGAGATCCAAATGGGACTCTTTGTCCGTCATGGATTAGAATCTTGAGGAAGAATGATAATTCATGTTTGGTTTGCAAAGATAAACAAAACATGCTTAAAAAGGTTGCAGTTCAACAAGCTATACAAAAGTAAAACTTTGATACCAGAGCTTGTAACTATGCTAATGATTTTATAATTGGGGACTGGGTCATGATCAAATCTCCTAAGAAAGTCAAGAAGGGTCTTTCAAAACTATCTCTTCCTGTACAAATTCTCAAATTATCCAAAGGTTCGGCGTTTCTTGGTCATAAAGGTTGGTGGAGTAAGAGAATGTTAATCAAATTAACTCCGCATCAAGCAAGTGAAATTTTGTTAAAGAAAAGAAACGTTCTTCAAGATGATTTACATTTTTCATAATTTTTAGATGGTTCTACCTCACCAGATTCATTAATGTTATTCAACAATGATGTTTCAGGAGATTCTGTATCAAGATCTTCATTTCCTATTGACCCTCAAAATGTTGTTACTCCTACGTCTTCTGAACCGATTTCCACAAGACCTATTCGTAATTGTACATTTTCTTCAAGATACAAAGATTTTTATTTTCATTAACATCATTTTTGTTTTTCTTTGTGAAAGCAGAAGGGTGATGTAATATACTGTATACATGTCTTTAATTGCTTTGTTACGTGCTCACATTCTTTTGATGAGCTCGTGTTTCTTCAACATTCTGTAACTTGCATGCGCGTTGTTCATGTTACGCGCGCATGCTATGTGATTATCATTTGAAATGAGCATTTCTTGAAGATGCATCCCCGTGCGTTCAACCTCCTTTCTGAACTATGAACGGCATCAGTGGACAGTTGCCGTTCGTACTTCAGAGAGGAAGGACGCACTCCAGTGGTGTGATTGCTGTAACTTTAATAAACCTACGACATCAACTTTGTTCCTGTTTACATTGGCTTATTCTTTATTATTAATAAGAATTTACACATTTCAGTGAGTTGAAGATTAATTTATTTAACAAGTAGAATTAAGCAGGTAAAGTAATACGTCCTATCCACATTAAACTGACAGCAACTGCCCCCAAAGAAATTCAGTCTCACTCTGCTTCTAGAATACAGAACGTAATGACACGCTAGGTCATTCTTGATGTGAGAGAGAGAATGTGATGATGCATAGGCATTCTGAAAGAGGAGGCAAGATCATTACACATCTTCCCCCTTTCAGAAGAAAAGGAAGAAAAGAGTTGAGAGTGCAGGGAGGAAGAAAGAGAAAAAAAAACAACCAACAACCAAAACGTTAATGTAAAGCAAAGTCATTGAATTTCGTTGGGAGCTTTCCAACACGCACAGAGTGCAGGGAGGAAGAGCCTTCATCTTAGCGATTTTCAAGTCTTTACTGGCTTGCCAAGAAACTGAACCAGGAGCCGTACTGACATCACAACACAACTTTCTAGAATTAGGAGTCAAATTCATCTCTTCATTCAAACTCTCCCCTCTCATTCATCCCATCCTCGTTGCCAGTGTAATGAAGTAAGTACACTGGTGGTGAGTAGAAGAAGATTAATTTATTTAACAAGTAGAATTGAGCAGGTAAAGTAACACGTCCTATCCACATTAAACAGACAGCAACTGCCCCCAAAGGTATTCAGTCTTACTCCGCTTCTAGAATACAGAACGTAATGACACGCTAGGTCATTCCTGATGTGAGAGAGAGAATGTGATGATGCATAGGCAATCTGAAAGAGGAGGCAAGATCATTACAGAAAGCATGTTGTAAAGTTGTTGGATGTAAGTGTGTATGTGTAAGTGTGATTTCAGTGAACTTTGGTCCTCGTTTTATATAATATTTTTACAACATTGTTATTGTCCCCCTGGGCAGAGGTCCGAGTCAATAGGATTTTCAGGACCTTTTCCTATAGAAGGGGACCATAAATAAGGCTGTCCATTGTCTCCTCTCCTGTTTGACTTATGATTGACTTCTTGTGGAATGAATCAGGAGGGTTGTGCTGGTAGAGGCCTTCAGCTGTATTGGGCAGACCTAAGCATCTTCATGCATGCGGGCGATGCACTTCTTTTCCTACTTGACTCTGTAATGACAGGAGCATATATATATTGCAAATATTGCAACTTTACGGAGATGCGTTTGGATTGTTGTAAATTGAACCAAATCAACACTGATACCACTGCATGAGGTCGGGAAGGTTATACCGTGGCAGCCCATCTTCAGGTTCACATAGGGAGTTTTAAATATCGAGGAGTGCACTAAAAGGCATGGGACATTAATATCATCCCCGTCATGACACAACTTAACAAAAATCTTAATAAATGGGAACATGTTCCTCCAGCGATCACTGAGAAGATTGCATTAGTCATAATGATCGCCCTCGAGATGCTTCTCTATGTTCTGAAAATCGCCTTGTTAAATTTGTGGACAGTAAGATTCAAGTATTTTGGAGGAGTGAATGAGAGTGATGCACACAAGATAGGAGTGTTTACCCTACGCTGCTAAAGATAAGATCCCCTCCGCGGGAGCCCTGCACAGACATAGCAAACCTTGGGCACACACCAAATACACAAAACGGATGATCTCCGTACGTTAGTAACTATTAATTCATATAGTAATATGGACAATAAGTTATTGTTTCATATGAATAATCCAAATATTTTTGACGTCCGCACAGATCTTGTTCGCTGTTCACGTAGCCAACACATGTTTTGTCGATTTTAGCGACTTTGTCAGGGCTGTAAGTATGATTACAGGGCCTGTATGGGGGCACGATAAGGCCACATATGAAGTAGTTCTGCCGAACCATTCGGGTAGGTACTTAAGGATATTCAAAAGGTCATCAACGGAATTTAACTTGTAGTCCACGTAGTATGTTTGCAAGAGGTAGGAGTATCCAATAGTAATGTGCTGTAATCTTCTGATATATCGAAATCAGTGTTTTGGTAAGTTCGGATAGTCCCAGCGTAAAACAGTAGTGTCCTTTAGCTATGTTCATGTAATGTACTAACTCACCAGATTAAGGTGCACGGGGGTCTGAGTACAGTCCCTTAAAGGCTTCCTATTGTGGCATAATCCCTCGGTGTTGTTCTGCAGTCATTTTGCAATAAACTCAAAGCTGCACTGTGGAAATATCTATAGTTGGGTAAGCATTTAAGGTTGTATTGGGCTAAAAGCGCGCAGGCCACATATGATGGAGGATTAGCATGCCAGATGTCCAGTTATATTATTGGGCAGCCCACCTTACAATCCTCAATGAATGGATGTTTGGCGAGCGTGACAAACTTGCTTACCGGCTGGAGCTTGAATGCTTCCAAGATTCTAATCCCTCACATTTCCTATAATAATCTGAACAACCTACTCATCTCTCAAGCGTCAAAACCCTTACACTAACTACATGACGCAAAGCCACGTGCCATATCTGAAGGAAGAAATTACCTACTTTGGAGACACTTTAATGGCAGTAAATTGGCTTTAGCAGCAAAGTCGTATGAATTTAAAGCATGGGACTAAAAAAACGGATTTCAAAGTTTGGAAATATTTGTAATGTGGAATAGATAAAACCATTCACACACTTTATGTGAAGAATATCAAATGCACAAATCACAATTTCCCTGGATTTCTCTAACTCTAATACACTTTAGGCCCACTAAAGACCGAGTTGGTAAACCCCTCTCCCCCAGAATTCAGTACTTTAGAAGCTAAACTGACAATGGAGCATCTGGGCAAGGGATGCATTTTGAGAGTGTACCGCTCCTTGGTCATCAACACACCAGATCCTCTGGCCCAGTTAAAAGCCATCTGGGAAGTAGATATTGGCACACTAGATGATTATGAGAGAGGCTAAGGTGGCCCCTCAAATTTTGGCAAGCTCCTCTTGTCTTAGGTTCATTTAAGTGAAATACTTACACAATACGCCTGAGCGACTGTGGAAAATAAATACGGGTTCCTTCACAGATTGTACTAAATACCTTGAGGTGAGGGGTAGCCTAAAGCATATAGTATGGAACTACCCCAATATCCAAGGGAACTGGGGGGAAGGTCAGCGGTGTCTTGACGAACATTGGGTTGAATTGATGCCTAAGGTTGCACTGCTGGGAATTATGGAGGGGATAGATGACACCATAGCAGCAAGGCGTTGGATTTAAAAGGGACATTGCTAAGAAATGGAGAGCAAAGGCTGCCCCCCTACAACTCACAAACGGAAACAAGGCATCAATAGAACCAAGCATTGGCATAGCCAATAGGTCTCGCCTTTGGGGCCTTATAAGTATTTAGTTATGCAGCACACTATCCTTCCTGCAACAGCATCAACTGTTGCATGGCTGAACACTTATAAGGTCACAAACGCGAGACCTATTGGCTATGCAAATGCTTTTTACTTTGTGTACCCTGGGGATGGTCAGGTTGCCACTGTCTGATGATCTGGCCGGGATATAGGGTTTGAAAAATTGTGACAGTTGCCAAGGACCCAGACCATGTGTAGCCTTGAACGCAATACATAAAGCTTTGAACTGAATGCGTTTGCTGATGGGCAAACAATGTAGCTCTGCGAGAGCCTTGTAGGCCGAATCATAGCGAGTGAGCCCGAGCAGGACTCTAGCTGTGGCTTTCTGAGTCATCTGGAGTTTATGTATACTACGCTTGCTCGCACTAGTGAGAATGGCGTTGCAGTAGTCCAGCGTAGAGCCAGTTAAAGCTAGATATGTCTGTGCTTTTAAAGCGCGGCCACCATCTCATCACACCCAAGGCCGTAGCGCTGTAAAATCTCAATGGGCAAACCCCAGTTTCACTCCTTGCCACAGTGCGAGCCAACTCGTATTAAACATTTGCTCCCGCAACAACACACTTTGAGGCAGGTAACAGCGGCATGTAGTGCATCTCAAAAACTCTTTAGTAAATTATTCATTTAAATAACCTGCAGGTTTCACTTTCAGGTGTAATATCTTCAATTTTCAGGAAGGACAATCCAATCCTTGAACATTGTTATCGTAGATGATCTGTTGTGAGATGTTTCTATACTTGCAACTTAGTATTTTAATGTGTTTTAGTTTTAGTTATTGCACCTTGGCATGCCCCTTAGTACTGTTTTAACCCCTTCCATGCCCATGACGGAACGGTTCCGTCATGAGCATCGGTTGAGCTGTGCTCATGACGGAACCGTTCCGTCATGGCCCCGCCCGCGCTCGAACCCTTCAGCACCGCGGGGGAATCCGCGCAGCGCTGAAGGGGTTAACTCCAATATTCCATTGGTGGTTGAATGTGGTAAGACAGTGGCAGGGGTTTTTCTTGGGATAGCTGTGATGCATTGAGCAGAGAGAACAGCTCCGAGAAGACTGGTGAATAGCACATGCAAGAGGAATGGACAGTACAGAGGAGAGGAGATGGCCAAGGAACAGAGTCAAAGGAACATTGGTGCAGAGTGAACAGGACAGAGGAGCAGGGTGAACAAGAAAGAGGAAGAGAATGCAGGACGGAGGACAGAACGACCAGAACAGAGTAGCAGAGTGAACAGGACAGAGGTGAAGAGCGGCATGAAAAGGGGAGTGGAAGGTAATGGACAGAGGAGCAAAGTAAACAGGACAGAGGAGAAGAGTGAACAGGAAAGAAGAAGAGAGGACAGAAGGCAAAACGAACAGGATAGAGGTGCAGAGCTGCATGGACCGAGGAGTGGAGGGCCATGGACAGGGGAGCAGAGTGAACAGGACGAAGGAGCATAGTGAACAAGAAAGAAGTAGAAAGAACAGGACAGAAGACAGAGCGAACAGGGCAGAGGAGCAGGGTGAACAGGACAGAGTAGCCGAGTGAACAGGACAGAGCAGCATGGACAGAGAAGAGGGCCGTGGATGGGTAGCAGAGTGAACAAGACAGAGAAGTGGAGGGCTATAGAAAGAGGAGAAGAGTGAACAGGGTAGAGCAGCTGAGTTGCATGGAAGGACGAGTGGAGGGGCATGGACATGGAGCAGAGTGGATAGGAGAGATGAGCCGGGTGAACAAGAAAGAAGTAGAAAGAACAGGACAGTGAAGCAAAGTAAACAGGACGAAGGAGTGCAGTCAACAGGACAGAGGAGCAGAATGAACTGGACAGTGGAGCACAAACAACCAAACGGGAGCAAAGAGAAGCGAGTTCACCAGCGAGAATTGGATACAGACAGCAGAGAGTACATGACAAAGGTTGCAGAGTGCCAGATAGAGCGAGATAGTGGGAGGGCAGGGGCAGTGTGCCTGATAGAGGGACAGAGATCCAGAAAGAGAGGTGGGGGCAGGGTCAGAGTGAACAAGACAGAGAAGTGGAGGGCCATAGAAAGAGGAGAAGAGTGAACAGGATAGAGCAGCTGAGTTGCATGGAAGGACGAGTGGAGGGGCATGGACATGGAGCAGAGTGGATAGGAGAGAGGAGCCGGGTGAACAAGAAAGAAGTAGAAAGAACAGGACAGTGAAGCAAAGTAAACCGGACAAAGGCGTGCAGTCAACAGGACAGAGGAGCCGAATGAACTGGACAGTGGAGCACAAACAACCAATCCGGAGCAAAGAGAAGCGAGTTCACCAGCGAGAATTGGATACAGACAGCAGAGAGTACAAGACAAAGGTTGCAGAGTGCCAGATAGAGCGAGAAGAGAGTGAGATAGTGGGAGGGCAGGGACAGTGTGCCTGATAGAGGGGCAGAGATCCAGAAAGAGAGGTGGGGGCAGGGTCAGAGAGAGAGAGGGGGGTCAGACAGCCCGGCAATGGAGGAATTGTGATAGACCGAGCAGGCATCGTGCCCGACAGAGAGCTATAGAGCCAGATGGACAAGTAACAGAATAGTAGGGCAGGGAGACAGTTAGAGGGGGTAGAGAGGCAGTAGAGGGGTCATCGTGCCAGAGAGAGGGTAAATATAATGCTGAAGGGAGGGTGCAGAGAGCCGGGCAGAGGGGGACAGCTTGCCTGGCAGAGTGGCCATCGTTCCAGACGTGAGGTGTAGACCTAGTCAGGGGCAGTGAGCCAGAGAGAGAAGAAGGCAGTGTCCCGGACAGAGGGATCGTGTGCCAGGCATCGATGCAGCGAGCCAGGGCGGGGGCGGAGGCGGTGGAGCTGGAGAGAGCAGGGAGAGAGAGGACGTGACCGGAAGGAGACCTGGAAGCGCAGGTGTGGAAGAGGGCAGGGCCTGCCATGTGAATCTTTACACGCTGATAAGAATGCAGAACTGGAACCGGCAGTGACGCAGAGGCCTCCTGTGGAAGCGTGTGCGAATGTTGGACGAGTGCAATGGCGCAGATAAACTGTGTAATGCACGAGCAGAGCAAACGAAGCCGACAACAGACTGAGGCTTGAGGTGATTGATGCAAGGGGAGAAGAGGAGCAAGGGCTGGGAACACGTCCTGCATCGAGAGTAACAGTAGACCTGGGAGACCGTTACGGATGCAGCACAGAATGACAGCTTCAAAAGGGAGAGTGAGAACACACTGATGCCCAAAGTTCTTCTGAGAATATCCATAGTGAAACAAAGGTCATCACTTCCTGATACACCCCAAACTGCATCCGAGTCTAACGAGTCAACACAAAAAAAAACACGCTAGTGATGTGCGCTCGGATAAATAAAAACAAAAAACACGCTAGTGATGCGTGCGCGTTTAAATAAATAAAAAACACGCTAGTGATGCGCGCACGTATAAATAAAAAAAACACTCTAGTGATGCGCGCAGCAGCACGAAAAAGTTAAAGTGATAGTGCTGGAAGGGAGGCAGATGGCGGCTGCGCGCGTGAATGCAAGCGCTAGGCCAGCCAGCAGCACTTTGAAAACTAACCTACTAAATGTCTCTCCGAGCAGCGCATGCGCGCTGACTCAGCGAGACCTAAAAATGGCTTTCATGACAAGGGAAGGCCAACAGAATTTTGAAAACATATGGTGGAAGTTGGTGGATACGATGTAGGCCCATGACACCTGAATTCTTAAAGGGGAGGTGTGTTCTGTTTCTGTATCTCTTGCTGAAATGTATTGAGACTTAATACTTTATTATATAATTTTATGCAAAATACATACTCTATATGGTGGTGTTCCCTGCTTGCGTTTTAAAGCGGGTTTTTGAAAAAAGTGTGAATTCACTGATTTCTAAAAGACCATACAGCAATTACAATTTGAGGAGTCCTCAATAGCATGAGTTGGTTTCAAAGTTAAATAATTAGTCTTGGTTAAGGGTGAAGGTATAGAACGCAAGGACTCGAGTATAGTTTTCATGAATTCTGGCATTCTGTGGTGGGAATGTTACACCTTTGCTTTAATGTCAACAGGGCAGATACAAAAGATGCCAAATGCTGATGTGCATTTGAGTTGAGTGTGACTGCGAAATCTGTGAGGGGTGTCTAAGGTGTAGGGATACCATCATTGATTGAGTCAACAAGCTGGGAGAGAGAATAGCAGCAGGGCTTTTATGTGCAAGTAATGTAAGAGCGGATAGTACATGAGGGTGAAGGGGCTGGAGAGAGCTGGGATGGGCTTATGAATGAGGAAGTTGTCCAACAGAGGTGCTCAGGGGGGAGAACAATTCGCTTTTGGTAAGGAGGATTCCTCAGGGTGAGATGGTTCCTTCTGGAGTTGGGTGTATAAACACTGTGAGTTGGTAAGGGGGTAACTGAACAGCAAAGATTGGAGATGACATTCCAATAAGTTGTTGTTGGCATTAAGATTTAAGACACAAAATAGAAGGGGTTAGGGGTTGTGGGAATGGTTTTATAAAAGCAACATTGTGTTTGAAACCTGAGTTTAGAAAAGAACAGTTCAAAACTCTTTTTGGGAAGTAATCATATAATTTGAGAATACAGGTGCACAGGACGGTTATCATTTAATTTGAGGAAAATGGTTGTGTCAGAACCCCTTTCAGATGGCCACAGTGCAACTGTGGGCTTTGAGGCCACTTGCTCTGAATGTCCAGGGCCTTGCCTTCTATGGTTCCTGAGCAGATGTGCTGAGTACTACTCCTTCAGCACTTGACTCTCAGTGGTAGTGCAGGTCAAGCAGTCTAAGGCTTCTTGAGGGGTGTGGGGTTGGGGAGGTAGGTGCAAGGTGTACACAGGCACAAGACTCAAACTACATCCAGCAACCCTCACTTTTATGACAAGAGTAGTATTTATAAACAAACACAAACTGAAATACGGCGCACACACACGCAATATCCACACTCTTTGTAAGGCTGGAACTCTAGCTCTGTCCTGACAAGGTCCCGAGACACACTCCCCTGTCTACTGGTGGAGGTTAGTCCCCATTCTTGTGAGAGAACTTTCAGTTTAGGCTTTTTTAGTGAGTACAAGTCTTAGAAGTCCTACAATGGATTTTTAGAAGTGAAAGTGTCCCTGCACCATTACTGTATTAGTTGGGGCAAGCTCCCCCCATGGACTGTGTGGCTCAGAAATAAGTATTACCAGCTCTAGCTGGTGTTGCAGTACGAAAGACCCTGGGAGTGTGCAGCAGTCCAGCTTTGTGGTAGACTGCGGCCGAAGCTGACAAAGAGCTGTTGTCTTTTCGCTGCTGGCAAGGAAGCTAGGCCTCCACAGCGCTCCTACATAGATGTGGTAAGTTCCTCTGATTCCGACATCGGGTCTTGAGCAGCTACTATGTATCCAATGCTTAAGTTGGTGCTCTGGGTGCATGGGTCAGAACTAAGCGCTTCTTGGTTGCAAGCTGCACCTGGGTAACAGCCCTCACACTTCATAGGGGTGAACCAGAGTAAGTGCGCTTGCTCTTTACCTGGTCGCCCAACTTGGGTGGCACACGGGCAAATGGCCCAATCGGTGTGGCTTTGCTTATCTTCACGGAGGCTCCCTCTGGCATACGGAGTTGCCGACTTAAGTAGCGCACGGGCAGATGGTCCGATTGGTGGAGCAATGCTAATCTTCACGTAGGCCTCCTCTGGCAAACTGGTTGCTGACTCATACATGGGTGTACGGCTTGATTGGTTTAATAGTTCTTGTCTGGACACTGAACCGAACACTTAGCTTCAGGTGTCCACTCAAAAGGATCCCCATTGTACCTAGCTCCCTCCAGGTACTCTCCTTCAACTCATAGGGTCCTCTGGTCTAGACAAACAAGCAGAGATGTTGATACTCTATAGCAAGTGGTCTTGAGTGTCCTGGATGATGTCCCCTCACCCAGCAAGGAGACTAACAGACCGTGGTCCCCTGTCCTGGTCTCAAAAGGCAGAAGTCTTGCTGGGCGTCTCCACATCTACAAACAGCCACAGATCATTGCTTGACAGTTGAAAATTTGGGAGACTCCGGTTCCCCTTTTTATAATCCATTTACAGACATTTCCTTCTCTTTGAAATTTGGGTGATGCATGTTGCTTCATTTCAAGTGCCTTCTCCTCTGTTCTATTATCAAGGAAGTAGTTTTTTCACAGCAAGAGCGACTTTAACCTTGATAGCCCCACAAGACAAGCCATGGGAGTGCCTCGAGGATCACACCTGAATATCACATTCGCTTATATATGCCTAACAAAACATTACAAAGGTCACAGCCCTGCTCTTGATGATTCCCTGTCTCTGTAGCATTTCCCTTAACAACCACCCCATCCTCTTCTAGAGGTGTTGCCATGCCCTCTGACTAGTGGCCTTCCCAGAATCAACGAGTCCTTTTGCAAGTCTGGCTCTCTCATCCTCCTGTATATGTCCCAACCAGGTCTTAAGAATGTGTCAGTCCATAAATCTGAGAAGGCTCCTCCACATGCCAATCCAAGGCCAATGGTTTGCAATAGGGCACCAGCCACCGGCCTCCGTGCATTGTAGTACTCAAAGCCACACTTTCATCACAGCACTCACACACAAACACAAGTATGCTGCACAGCACTACATGGTAGCATGATGTAGGCCAAGGGCCAATTATGCACCCAGCAGCAGAACATTATATGAGTGAGACGGTAAACCTCACTCCAGTAATAGTTAAAAAGTCTTTTTTACAATACTTATCTATGTTGCAAAAACATGGTATACTGCCATCACCATCAAGCTACTTAACTCTTGGCAAAGGTGAACCCAGAACTCCCAGCCGCGACGATATTGCTGGATGACGAAAAGGCTTTTGATTCCCTGGAGTGGTCTATTTTGTATGCAACACTCAACAAACTGGGTTTCCCTGGCAATATTGGTGCCCTGGTCTGCCTGCGGTACACCCACCTTGTGGCGTGCCTCCGTCTCAATGGAGAACTCATAGAGCGGTTCCCCCTGTTGCAGGGTACCATGCAGGGATGCCCTCTCTTGCCACTTTCATTTATAATTGCCATGGCACCTACAGGAACGCCATCTCCAGCTGGGAATTAGATTTTATCAGGGTCCTCTCCTTACCTTGTTATAAGTGGATGACATTCTGCTCTTCGTGCGTGATCCGGTTGTTAATCTTTCTCCAATAGTACGTGAGGTGGTCCGTTTTGAAGCCTTCTCCGGCCTCGTCATTAACTGGGCAAAATCAGAGGTCTTCCCATTGACTGATGCTACCCTGCCCTTTGCGCTTGACTTCTCTCTACGTTGGTGCGATGAACTCCCCAGATATCTCAGTATCCTGCTGCATTACATGGCTTCTGAGGTGATCTGTATTAATTACAGCCCGGCCATGGACCGCTTATCCACACAGATCGATCGTTAGATTATGCTTCCGTTGTCGGTTGCTGGCCGGATAGTCCTTATCAAGATGGTGGTTTTGCCGTGCATGCTCTATCTATTTTTAAATATTCCCATTCCACTTACCACAATGTTTTTTGCGACACTTAGAGGCTTGTTGATTCGGCTGGTTAGGTTCTTGGGACTGGCCCGGGTGGGGTGGCAGACACTTTCAATGCCTTTTTTGCGGGGCGGTTTTGGAGTACTGGAGTTTTATCTGTATCATCTCATAGTGCAGGCACGCTATGCTTATTTGTCGTACTACCCTGATGCATGATTGCACTATTTAAAGCCTGAGCACTCTCTGGCACGCCCCTGCCCTCTCTCTGCTATTTTACCGAAGGGCCTCACAAGGGACGCCAACAGAAATCCACACGTTACAAACCACTTGTTAGGCCTGGGAGAGACTTTGTCAATATTTGAAGGCTGACTCCCTGTACTTCCCGCACTTGCCATTATCTAACAATCCGTTGATACCACCGACCACTGAAAGCCTAGCGCAGCATGCACTTCCACACTGCCAAATTCGGGTGGTTGGAGATGCGTTTAAGGAGGGTCAGGTGCGCTCGGTTGCGGACATGGTTGAGAACCACAACATATCCATACTGGATAAATTTCTAATACACAGTGCAAGGGCCAATTGCTGCAATGCGCCACTCGGTACTGGAACCGCAGGATTTTCCGCCCTTACCCACAATAGTTACATCGTCCGATGGCACACATTTGGTCTCAAGACTGTACCACTGCGCTCAGACTCTTCTCCCCGGGGTGGGGGCGGTGAGATGTGGGCAGCTTCGGAGGCGAATTTGCGGCATCCGCTGACAGACAAAATGTATACTTTTTACTGCGAGCAAACTCGCTATATTTCCAACAACTACAGGCATAAGCTGCTCCACTTTAAACACATACATAGGGCCTATATCAGCCCCAAGCTTCTTGCTAAAATGGATCCCACTAGGCTGGACAGCTGTAGGAGGCATGCGGCACCGCAGGTTGACTTCATTCATCTAGCGTGGAACTGCCCCCTGGTCCTGGCGTTCTGGGAAGCAATCTTTGATCAGCTAGTACTGATGGTGGACTCCGAGCTATCACCCTCCCCACTGTTGGTATTGTTGGGATATGTCCACCCTCTGGGGACTGGAATACGCCGCTTTACTGCGATCGCCTTATTGGTATCCATGCACTAGCGAGGGGGGGCCTTACACCCTCAACTGTTAAGGCGTGGTTGAGAGACCTGATGTATTACGATACCACTAGTGATGTTGATGCGACACTGGTACCCCTTGCCTCCCGACCCAAAAGCATTTGGCAACAACTCCGTGCCGATCTGTTATCACACCCTGAACTCGCAGACTGAAAGGCTTTTGCGCCCTTCTCACGAAATGCACCAGCTGGCAAATATGATAACCCACAACATCTGGATTCTACACTCATGTAGCCCTGCATTGTTGTTGCTTGTTTTCTTTTTTTTTGTTGTAGAGATTGGTTGTGTATTTGTCATTCATATATCACTTGCTTTCTGCTAAAATGGACATGATATGTCTTATCTTCTCTTTCTGGCAAAGGTGCTCTTTGCTGTTGTATTTGAGAAATGCCAATAAAAACAAATTTTAAAAAAAATAAACTCTTGGCAAAGGCAGTACCTACTTAACACTACGAGGTAGCGCTTTGAGTGCCCCTCCCGGTCTAACAAGAAATCAATCAATGCAAGAGGCATAGGTGATTGCTCGCATGTATGACCCTTGTTTGCCCATGACCAAAAATCAGTACCAAGGATACAGATACTGTTGCTGCTGAATCACTCCGGGCAAGGGTGCAACCCGTCACTATGTAGGGGACTCTCTCCTCCCAACAGGTTGACTTCAGCAATTTTGGAGAAAAAAAAGCCAATTGAAGATGGATATAGGATATGGATAAAGTGCATTACCTAAATTTGACCTTTGAAACAGTAGTCTTGAAAACTTCCTTACAGATTAAAAATAGGACATACTGCAGTCCTCCTTTAGCTCACACCCAGCTGTAACTGCAAACAGTTTGCATGCTTAGTGGCTTAGCAGCTGTCTTAGAGTAAAATGCAGATACTGGGTTGAAGCATAACATCTTATTCACAAAGTGGTAGAAATCAGGTGGTTATTTTCATCAGGCCTTACCTCTTTGTGTCATGTGTATTATGCTTCTTTGTTAGTGTTTTGTATGTCCACGGAGGAACTAGACCACAATGAAATCTGGGGGAAGGTCAATGCAGTTTTAAGTGGAGGATTGAATGGAGATGCAAGTCTGTCCCTGTGTTTTCCATGCTATGGTTCATGTATCAAATGATGGGATCTCGGTAGTTCTTACTCTCTTTATATCCAGCATTACACCCCAGCTTTCACTAAGCAGGTCTCCAGGTTACAGGTCGGACTCACTCTTTGCACTCCGATGTGGTCCCAGCAGCAGGTGAGGACTTGAGCACACTACCAACGCTAGCCCCCAGGCAGCACGTATATGACATCAGAAGGAGATTTTTAGTGATATTTTAATTATGCAGATATAGGTACTACCTTATAGTTGTTAACATCGAAATATATCTACTGGGAGATATGGGGACCTGTTCACAAACTGCTCTTTGTAGTTTGCAAAGTCATACTATTGTAGTACTAATCACAAATTGCTTTTCACTAACCTATGGGTGGAGTCCTCTGCCTTTCCTTCTAGGATTTCATTTGCTGCAGTTTTCCTTTAAAGGGTAGAATAGTATGAAGGACTAAAGCCAGACTAGTTGTCTTTTTTAATTTGCTTTTTAGGTCTCGCCTGTGATGCAGCGCATGCGCTGCTTCGCCTTGGCGAGATCTATTGTCGTTGCTTTTGTGTCCGGCTTCTGTGGAAGTGTGGTTGGTGTCCGCCCTGTCGGCATTAGGCCCCGCCCACCCAGACTGGAGATTTCGCGAGCCTTGCTCAGGCTTTTTATGAAGCATTCTCGGTTAGATGCTTCGGCATCTGTGTTTTTGTAGTTATTATATCACAGGGCTACGTCGGCGGGGCAGTGGTAGATTGTATGGTTAGTAGAGAGTTTTTTTATGCACTAGGCTGCTGGTTTCTGTTTGGCAGCAGAATGTTTCCAGTTGGATACTGGAAGTCCGGGTAGAGATGCTTTGGCGGCGCCGCCAGATCTAGTCACTCCCGGTCCACCTTCCCCCGGTTCAGGCTCTCATGGCCTCCGGTTCTTACACTGGTGGTGCACATCGGAGGAGCAGCGCGGTGCTTCGCTTGTCTCAGGCCCGCCTGCTCCATCGTCGCCAGGGAGCAGCGGGGGGCGTGATTGCTGCGATTAAAGAATAAGAACAGCTCCCAGGGATGAAAATTGCAGAAATGAAAGTGAGCGGCCCGGGAAGCAGAGAATGGAATATCAGCATCGCGTTTCAGCGCCAGGGGACCCAGGCAGCGAGCCCGAAGCACAACCATCGGTCGGGCGCTGCTAGCTAACGGAAAGTGGGCTGCAGTCACTGGGCCCGAAGCTCGGCTGCACCAGCTCATGTCTAGCGAGACAAGAAAAGGGCCCAACATAGGTCAAACGTCCATCCCCCTCCGTGGCGGCCAATGCTGGCGGGCCAGCGAGAAGCTTTCGTGGGGGCCGGGGCAAAAACGTATTAGGAGGCCTGCCCCAAAGAATCTGGTTTCAGATGCTTATCACATCTAAGAGCACATGAAAGTAATTAAATTAAGAATGTGTCGTGTGCAAAAACCTCTCGCATATATGGTTTAGTAGACCATAATGTTGCTCTTTCATTAACAACATTAAAGGCTGGTATAGGAAGCACACAACTACCGACCTGCTTCTTTAGTCACCAATTTTAAAAAAAATTCCCTCACCGCACAAAGGTGGTGGTTCACATCAGTTGTGTTAAAGGGCGTTCAGTGCGATGATCTAATCTAATATGCTGAAGTGAAACAATCCACATTTTTACAGAAGACACCTATATAATTTGAAAATGGATACATCGGCTTAGTGGCCATCAGTGACACTTGAAGGCCTGGAGGTCACGTCTGGGGTAAGAACAGGTTGTCTTGGTTCCTCAGTCTCTGCTCCATTCCTGCAGACAGGAATCTTGTTACGGGATAGAACAAAGTTGGTCCCGCTGCAGAGAATTATAGGACTAACCGAATCATCGCTATCACTCCCACCTTAGGCTGAGAGAGAGAGGCAGGAGAATCTTGGGTGTTGAGCGCGCGGCATGTGTGGGCAGGGCCTATGAGCGAGCGCACATCCAGTCAGCAGTGAGTGCAGCTTGCCTGACTCTCGCAGCTTAGATGCAGCATGTGCAGGCGAGAATTACCAGGGACCTGTGCTGGGAAACACGCTGCGCCTGCGACTTGCTGCCTGCTTACCCATAGTGTTGGGCCCCTGTGAGAGTAGGGCCTAGGGAACAATGTGACGTTTTCCCCCTTCTGATGCCAGTAAATGCTGGTGACGGTGAGAATGCTTCCTGGTCTTCAGACCTGGATACACGCCACTTGTGGTGGCAACAAGAACATTCACAGAGCTTTATCCCTTGCGCCAACCTGGCCAATGCCAGTGGAAAACAGCTCATACCCAGGGTCGTCATCCCCTGTGCCATCGAAAGCCAGGGGCAATAAATTGCTCTCTGGCCTTTGCCTCAAGCATATGGAACCTCATGGACATTTACATAACCATCGGTAGAGCTAGAAAGAGAGGAAAAGTAACAAGCATTGGCAAAGCCAATAAGTTTTGCCTATGCATTTTTTGGGCTTTGTCAATGTTTTTTTTACATTTATAAGTCCGAGCTGCTGTGCAACATGGCTTAAAAAAAGAAAAAAAGCCCTATGGCGCAGCTAACACGAACCGCATCATATCACTTCCCTCCCCTTTAAAGCATGTTGCACAGCCGCCAGTACTGCTGTGCTACATTTCAAACAAGCGTTGAAAATGCAATAGGTCTCGCCCTTGATTAAGTTAAAGCCATTTGCCTTGCTCATGGTATTGTATAGCAAAGCAAATGGCTTTAACTTAATGAAAGGCGAGACCTATTGCATTTTTAATGCTTGTTATTCTAGTTTGGCTGCCTTGAAATGTTCTTTCGGACAACATGCAACATTTTTTGCTGAGAGATATTTCTCTATGTAAAAAGTGTTTTGTAGTCTCGCATGTCGCCGGAGATATTTTCTGTTGTTGTATTTAATGAAAGCATCGATGATTGCAACAGTCATTCTCAGCAGCTTGACATGCCTTCTCCTGTGAGTGCTTTAGTGAAGCTGTTTATTTTCCTTTTGTTCTAGGCTGTGGCCTTTCTCCCTGAAGATGTTAGACCTGGCCCTGACATTTACGGAGTCTCCTGGGACATGGTGATATGTGCTGCTTTTGTTGGAGTCTTTACTATTTTCTTGTTTCTGTGCCAAGCCGGTAAAGTGGTAAGTATTCAAGCAGTTTGTCGCAAACAAGAATTATAGTGTAATGTGGATAAGGTTTCACTGGGAGAATTGCAAAAAATGTGAATTGATTTATTTGGTTGCGCTGAGTAATGTTGAACTGTCAGTCATTTTTTTTTTTTTTTACCTTTATTTACCAGTTTCACAAGCATAACACCGGATCCAATAATATTCATTTAGTATTACATTACGATATCTATGGTAGGAAAAGAACGAAAGTTAAATCACCACCACTATGCAGTCTTGACAACAGATTGCAAATTTGAGTAATAAGAGAATATAAAAAAATTCTTATCCGACCATTTATCCCTCCTGACCGAACACAACATGCGAATTACATTGGTTCCTACAGGACAACATTTATCTCGGGTTTCTGCATTCATTGCTGTAACTACCAACCGTAAGTAAGATAGCCCAATTAACCCACCCCTTAGGGATAATCCCATGTTCGTGTTGTGGAGTGGATTGTGAGTGTGACGCTGCGACATAGCTGTTTAGGGGGCACCAGATGTCTTTTGGACGGGACGACCGTACGATAGTACAGATCGCTATTCGTGTTGCAATGTGCCAAGCTGTTTAACCAGCTATTCAGTGCCGGTGCATTTCTTTGACCCCATTTAAATGCGATTTCTCTCTTAGCCAACAATAACCCATGGGCAATAAATTACCGAATCCCCTTCGGGTACTGACAGTCAGTCATTCATACTGCACCCTTTGATCCACAGATCGGCACCTAACTCGGACTCCTGGTTGTTCACAATTTGAGGAACTTTGTATTTATTGTTATTCCTGCAAGGGGAGAGTTACATATGATTAGCTCTTGTCCATTTGCTGGTTTGTAAATGATGACCTCACAGTGCACCACGATACCCAGTCATACCCATAGACATTCTTACAGAGAACACCAAAAAAAAGACATACTGGAGAGTAGAGAACCAGAGAACACAAAAACTGAGACAGACCAGTCCCCATGCACAGTGAGCCTGACCACTGCAATAGGTTTCCTTCCCTCAACCCTCCAGAAGAATTGGGGAAAAATGGCAAAAAAAGTGCATCTTCCTAAACATTTTCATTATATATTCAAACTGACCACACCTACTGAGGTGAAGGGGAGTGAACAGAACATAAGGGAAAATGTGTCACACCCTTGTCTCTTACTGCCACCGTGCGACCACTGCGATCCTATTTCTACTACAGGGACAGCAGAAAAGAGAAAGCAGACTAGCTTCAGACGCCCTAAATTCCTTTACTAACAAAGCAATAAATAGAGCCCAGAGTTCCATATATGCATCAGCTTTATTATACATCGTCATGGACATGTGCTCCATCGCTAGTGCAGTCCACAACCATCTCAACCATGCTGTGTGGTCAGGAACCACTGTGGAACCTCAGTGAGCTAGTATTTCTAATCTTGCAGTGTTAAGAGCTAAAGCTATCTGTCTCCCTCTAAGTGAGCATAAGGGTAAGGTCAAGGGGTTGGGGAGACCTAGCAGAATATATGCTGGGAAGCGCGGTATATCACTGCTAAAGGCTTCATTAATGCAATTCAGAATCAGTTCCCAGTTTCTCACCAGTTTGGGACAATACCAGAGTAAGTGTACCAATGAGCCCGTCTGTTGGCACCTCCTCTAACAATCGGCTGAACGATCTTTAGTTCAGCAATTTATTCTCGCCGGTGTGAAGTACCAATAAGATACCACCTTGTACGCTGCCTCTGTGCCCCGGATATCATGTGCTGTGTGGCAGGTTCTATAATATCTCTTGCCATTCCTTATCTGTGAGTGTTCTGCCTATTTCCTCCTCCCACCTCAGCTGGCCCCTAGATTTTGTGGATGCGGTTGCTGCTGAAAGTAGAGCATAGATTTCTGATATGATGCGCTTGTCGTTATTTTTAGTGACAAACTATTTCTCAAATTGAGTCAATTGACGAGAAGCCCCTGGTCTTATGTCCGGGGAAGTTACCCAGTGAAGCACCTGATTATATATGAGGAGATCGGAAACTGGGAGTGTGTAATCTTGTTGAAGCTGATCCAAGGGAATGATCCCATTCTGGTCAAACAGAAACCCACCAACTTGCAACCCTTCTCACGCTACTGCTGAAGTGATTCTGACTTGCATCCGGGGGGAAATTCAGGATGATCAAGTAACTGGGTCATCAGGGAGTGGAATGTAGTGAGGCTAAGTCGGGTTGCTATTGCATCCCAAACTTTTAAGGTAGTCGCCGTTATCGGAGAGGACTAAAGCCCCCATGCCCTGTGTTTACGAGGAAGCCAAATCTCTCTCCAGATATTTACTCCCGCAATCGCTTGATCCATGAACGACTAGTGCTTCTCAGATAGGGGACGGGTCCATTCTATTATAAAGCATAATTGTGATGCTTGAAAGTATTTCTGAACCACTGGAACCCCCATTCCCCCTCCAGCTTTAGGCTTAGTAATCTGATGAAAGTTGAGTCGTGGTTGCTTCCTGCCCAATATGAAGCAATTGATGGCTCCTTGCAAGTTACGCATGGTAACGGAGGGTGGGGGTCAGGGGGATAGTCTGAAAGACGTAGAGTATACGTGGCATGATCGTCATCTTGATTGCAGCGATGCATCCTGCCCAAGAGAGGCCTGCCCGGGACCAAGTGGGCAAAGTCTTATTTGTTTGTTCCAACTGTGGACTGTAGTTGGCTGCTAGCGTTTTCTCAGGGCTATGCGCCAGCATAATACCTAAATATGGTATGTGATCTCCGTCCAGGAATTGAAAAGACAGCACTGCTACCGTATCAGGGGTAGTTGAGAGGTTTAATATTTGTGATTTGGAGAGGTTTACCTTGAACCCTGATGCCTTGCTAAAGTAACTGAATTCTTCCACCAAAGCCGGAAGTGAAGATGCAGAATTCTTCAAGGATAGGACCACATCGTCCGCGTATAAACTTGTAGTATGTGTGTCTGCCCCCAGGCGGGTCCCTAAGATCAGTGGATTTTCTCTAATTCTTTGTGCCATTGGTTCCATATAAAGGGCAAATAGCAAAGGAGACAAGGGGCAACCCTGTCTTATTCCTCTGTGTATAGGGAAGTGCCCGGAGGAGTATCACTTGACTCTAACAGAAGCCCTTGGGGATTTATAGATGCATCTCGTCCAATCAAGGTACTTCTCCCCGAAGCCGAATCGACGGAGCGTCTCAAATAGAAACGGCCAATGGACCCCGGTGAAAGCTTTTTTCAGTATCGACGGAGAGTAGGAGAGCCTCCTCTTGAGAGCGGTGTATTAGATCTGTGAAGTGTATCAGTCGTTTCGTGTTGTCCCCACATTGTCTCGAGGGAATAAACCCCGCCTTATCTGGGTCAATTAGTCCTGTCCTATAATGGGCTAATGCGTGCGGCTAGGATGCTCGAGAATATTTTTGCATCAACGTTAAGCAACAAAATTGGGCGATAAGAAGCACATTCCACAGGGTCTTTAGAGGGTTTTAAAATAACAGAGATAGAAGCTTCAGAGCGGGAGTCGGGTAAACTTCCGCTGTCAATGAATGAGTTAAAAAGTCTGGCCATTAGAGGAGTCAGGATCTGGCAGAATCTTTTATAAAATAGTGGGGTAAAGTCGTCAGGGCCCGGTGATTTAGAAGTTTTGAGGTGGGCTATGGCCGCCACCACCTCTTCTATTTGGATGGGTCGGTCAATTTGGGAGCCTGGTTAGCTGTACTTCTTGGAGATATGAGTTTGTCTCCAGGAGGAGAATCGTCTCCCGCATACAGCCTACTGTAGATGTCTCGGAAGGGCTCAGCAATTTCCGAGTCTGAATGTACTGTGAACCCAGCAGAGATTTTAATCGACGATGCCGACCCCGAGACCTCCCTCTGGCACATTCTATGAGCTAGCATGCAGCCCGAACGATCTCCACTAAGTAAGAAATGATGCCGAAGGCGCAGCAGGGCATATTCCTCGCTGGCCAGATCTAAGAGGTGCAATGTTAAGCGTTTCTTTTCAAGTTCTCTCCAAATGCGGGGTGCACCTGTGCTTTTATGGATTGATTCTAATTCTGCTACTGCGGCTTCTGTCTGGCTTCACTGCTACTTTCGGAGTCTGTTTTCACCTACAGAGATTGCTATAAGATTACTGTGTATTACTACCTTTAATGATTCCCAGACCGGCACTCCAGCTGCCAGGAACTGCATCAGTTATTCCCCACCATTTCAGCCTCCCAAACCCCAAGGTAATCGCCAAACTACCAGGGCCGCTTTTCCCTTCCTGTCCACTAATCCTGGCAGTGGTTGCCCCAACCTATCCCTACTTTGCCTGCATAGAACATGAGTTTTAAGAAAGCTGATCCCAGCTGCACTCATAATGCCTCATCTGTGCTGGCTGCTTCAGCTTCCAGCTCACTAAGGGGGGGGGGTCACATGGCTATACCTGTGTCTCCTCAAACTTCTATTGGGTGCACATACTGTCTAACTGGGGAAAAGATAGGGGAAAGTGACGTTTAGAGTCACAAACCCATTTCCACTGATTCCCATGGATGTATCTATCTCCTAAAACACCCAGAGCCTTCTCTCTCAAACCTGTAAGATGTCGCTCTGTCGGCTGCTTGGGCTGTGCTTCTCCTCCGCACCCTGCTGCAAGCCTGAGAGACATTTTGTGATAGTACATACGATATTATCATCAATTACAGACAATGTCTTTTATATAAAGTTTGAAAGTGTATGGGAAAGAGAAGAAGAATGGAATAGGACAAAAGTAAATGAGAAAGAAATCGCAACAAGAAGAAACATGCTTCTTTATACAGTAATCTTGAATCTTGGCTTACACAACCACCCATCTTTGATAGTATCACATTGGTACATTATAATGCATGCCAGCTGAAATAAAGAGTAATCTCCATTACCGAGTTCGCCAGCAGCACAAAGGGGCGAGCTAATAGGCTGATGACTAACGGTCCGGTTGATCCAGATTTAAGGGGAGGGGATCATGTGTGGTATCTGGGCTCTGCGACACATCGTGGAAGGTTGTCAGTGGTGATAGAGTGACAGTGTCCCTTGATCTTAGGTAGACAAGGAAAAGTTCCCATATATTTTTGGAATGGGAAGCATCAATTTCCAGAAGTGTGACAATTGTTCTAAGCACTATGCAGTGTCCCGCAGCCAGTTTTTCACCCTCTGTGCTGGGCGTCTTCCACAGTTCATATCCACCCTGCGCTTGGCTAAAAGAAGCATCATAGCTGTGAGCCTTTCGATGTCCAGCTGGAATGTCCCTAACGTAGCCCAGTAATCCCACCAGTGAGGTGCAGTCAAGTTCCGGTTCTGTTATCGACTGAATGGTCGAGAGCACCTCCTTCCAGAATCTGACCACCGTTGGGCATTCCCATGCTAGGTGGAGGAAGGAAGCCCATGGCGCTGTACAACGAAGATAGCTAGGGTCACAGGCCAGGCCCATCCTGTGCAGCTATGTTGGGGTATGGTTTATGCAGTGTAAGAATTTGAAGTGTATCAGTCGTAATCTATAGTTAGGGGATACAGCTCCAGTTGCCTGCAGCAAAATGTCCAATGTGAGTCTGTCAGGGTTGGGCCGATATCCAGAGCCCATACCGCTATGGCGCGGGAAGTTGTCACCAGAGTCTTGTTGAACTGAAGTGTATGCCAGTTTGCGAGGAGAGGGCATGTTGAAGATAAGTTTGAGTGCCTGAAGTGTTGGAGGCTGTGTTGGAAAGGTTGCGTGAGTGGTGCGACAGTTGGCCCTGATTTGGTAATATAAGAAGATGTCCAGCACAGCAGGTGGGTGAGGGGGGTTGTGACAATTGATTGCAGGAACGTGCCCCCAGGGTATGGTTCAGAAAAGGTAAGGTTGTTGAGGCTCTCTGTTTGGCACCTTTATCCTGTAGTTGTGGCATCAGGGGTTATCGCATCGGGGAATTGACGGAGCGTATGTCTGAGTGAGTCCTGCCCTCTTATGTAAACCATCCCATGCCCACCGGACACACACTACTACCGAGTTTACTTCTACTCTGGGTGTCTTACATGGAGCGTACAGTGCTGTGGTCAATGGCCAGGTATCCGCTCTGTCTTTTTCCACCACCACATGGGTTTGATAGGGGGTTGGGTGTATCCAGAAGTGTAAGAATTGTACCTGGGTGTGTAATGCATAGAGGGACATATCTGGTGCCTCATCCCACCTTGAGCAAGAGGCAATGTGAGTATCTCCCAAGAAATGCGGGGTTGGCCACCCTCCCATGTCCGAGTAATTAAGTCAGATCGAAGACATCGCAGGAAGGTGCCGTGAGCAATTAGGGGACGTTAAGAAATAAGTATCGAAATTTAGGGAGCACCACTATCTTGGCAGTAGCGATACTGGCAGCCAGAGAGAGAGGCACTTTGGACCATATAAGAATCCTGACTTTCAAGCCATTCAATCGCGCAACTAAAATTGGCTGTTTACAGTTCCTGCTCGTTGCGACTGAGCCATATACCTAAATATTGTACTGGACCCTCAGCCCATTTCAAAAGGTAATCTATGCTGAACGGATGTATTTGGTATGTAAGAGGTAAAAGTGTGGATTTAGCCCGATTTATATGTATGCTGGAGAGGCTTCCAAAGCAAATCACTTTGCGTGTTATCGGCACTAGATTTACGAGTGGACCGCATGTGTGTGTGTGTGTGTGTATATATATATATATATATATATATATCATCTGCATACAGTGAGATAATCAGCCCGTGTGAAGTGAAACCGATACCGCGGTGCATATGATGTTGCCACAGCCTATCAGCTAAGGGCTCCATTGCTATGACGGATAATAGTGGCGAAAGTGGGCAGCCCGGTCGCTTTCCATGGGCTATTGGAATGAAGTCGGAGAGGAGTATGTTCAGGCATACTTGCGCTGTTGGGTGTGTGTATAAGAGTTGTATATAGCGGATAAAGGTAGGGATGAGACCTAGTCATTGAATTAGAGGGAAAATGTGCCCCATGCCAGTGAGTCGAACATTTTGGTAGCATCGAGTAAGGCGGCTAATGCTTGTATTTGTGGATCTAGGTGATGCATGACCTCAAATAGGGTGCACAGATTGTGTGCGGTTGATTGGCCAGGAATGATGCCAGATTGATCTGGTCTCACAATGGTGGGTAATAAGGGCAGCAGTCGATTTGCTAGAACTTTGTTGATCAGCAACAGTGGCCGATAGGAGTTGCACCTAGAGGCCGGCTTGTCAGATTTGAGGAGTGAAACAATCAGTACCTCTATGAGTGATGGAGGTTGGCTACCTGCCTTCAAGGAGACCTCATACATGGCCAAAAGATGCGGGCCAGGAGGGCTGCATATTCTTAATAAAAGGAGGTAGTAAAGCCATCAAGGCCTGGTGCCTTGTCACCTAGAAGTGAACTTATGGTCTGGACGATCTCTGCCAGTAGAGAAGCTCGATCGTGTTGAAGTACGCTTACTAAGCAGTTTTGTCCTGGGTCTTGGTTTCCGTTAACGAGTGTAGAAGGTGAGCATTGTTTGTAGTAGTCCTGAAGAGATTTCTTAGAGGCACTCATCACCATCTAGTAGTTCATCTAGTAGTTCAACTATATATGTGGAGGCATGTGGTTTACGGAGGATGTTCGCTACTGTTTTTCCAGGGCGGTCATCTTTTCCATAGCGGCGAGCTTGGGCATCTAGACCCAAATAGTTAACTGCCCGCTCAGCTTCAGCAGAGTATTATATCATCTTTTCTCGTATAGCCGCTAATGTGTTTGGATCATTTGTTTGATGATCGTCTAACTCTAGTCCGCGAATGTCTTGCTCAAGTCTAGCCAGTTGTGTGCGCATTGCCTTTAGCACGCCTGCCTGCTTGGAGATGCACACTCCCCGCAACACCACCTTCCACGCCTCTAACATCGTCGATGGAGAAACCACGCCCCCAACATTACGTTCAAAATATGCAACTATCTCTGCGCCTATATCTTCCCGAAACACTGAGTCTATTATATCTGTTATCCAGGACCCCATTGAAATCTCCTCCCTAGAGTATCGCCCCGGGGCTCAACCCCGCCACCAATCTCCACAGCTCAGAGAAGAACTCCAGAGCATCTGTGTTAGGTCCATTAACTGCTACTAGGACTATTGGCCGTCTGTGTAGTATGCCCGTTACTATAGCATGGCAACCATCTTTATCTATATTGCTGTCTTTGGGAAGCCACGGTAGGCCCTTGTGAATAAGAGTGGTCACTCCTCTGGCGTAATTGGAGTCTATTGAGGTGTATGTGTCCTCACACCATCTTGCCCTCAACCCTGGCGTTGTGCGCAAGGTGCAGCTCTTGGAGAAAGTAAATGTCTACTCAGTGGCGTGCAATATATGTATGTACGAGTCGAGATTTTCAGTAATCATTGAGGGCTCGAACATTCCAGGTGAGGCATTTTATTGTCATCTAGAATGTGTTTGTGTGATGCATGTACTTAGCAGTGGTTGTGTTTTAAAATGGGATCAATGGACAGCATGCTTAAAAGCCCATCACCTAAGAGCAAAGGAAGATCTAAGGAATACAAAAGGAATAACAGTAGTTTGAAAGAACCATACCCACCCTCCACCCACACCAACCTCCGGACATGATTGAGAGACAAAAAAAACCCTCCCCAATTCACCTTTACATCAACAACCGCTACAACAGGATGCATCCCCAGGGGCAGACCAAGGCTGAACTTACTCTGCTGCAATATAGGCTGGGTGAACGGATGGGAATAGAATCCAATAGAACGACACAGTTGAGAATTGAGAGCTGCAGTTCAATAGGCAGTAGGAGGCCACATACATACGTGAGGACCACGGTGCCTGTTGCCTAGCGCTAGGGGGGGCATAAAGTTGCAGTGACGAACTTGCTATGTGTTCCCTTCGCCAGGGACCATTCAGTCATTTTCGTTGAGAGGGTCTTCGGAGGAACGAAAAGGCAGTGAGTCTCGCCGCTTGGTAATGTTTTGAAAGTTTGAGGGTCGACATAGCATTGATAAAGAAGTATGGGTTGCCATCCTGTGTGATGCTTTATTTTGGAGAAGTGACTCCAGAAAGCCAAATAGTGGTAACAGCGGTTGAATCCGAAATACCTGTACTTCAAAGGTTATTGCATCGTGGCCTTGCTTCAAGGCATTTTTTGGCCTTGATAAGAATGAGGATTTTGTCCATGCGCAATATATGTTCCTTAGACTCCGCTTGCGCATCTTCTGTGTCGGAAATGCGATTCTTGAGTTTGTCTAGTATCATGCTTGTCTACTCTCTGTTTCATATGTTCTACCTTGTTGGTAAGCGCGTCCCTGTTTGGCATCGATAGCTTTGAGACTGGTTTTGACATTAATTAGCAATTCTTTAATGTCTAGATCCTGTGGGTCGCCACTTGATAGGGATTCCGGATTTGTCTCTGAATGTGCTTCATGGTCAATGTGGCGAGTTGTACGCTTGCCCTCAAAGGATAATTTAGACTGCCTGGTATCGTGTTTGCCAAGGTTTCTGCAGGACCAATGCACACGCACTGACCAGTAGAGTGGATGCCTCACGGCGGTCTGCTCCTAGGGTTGGTGCTCAGTTGAAACCCTGCTTGTCGTGAAAAATTGCTGTGGGTTGAATCACCGTTGCGTTTGGCCCTATCACACCCTACAGACCTCTGGCGGAGGGCATGAGCAGGCCTTGGACCCAGCAGACACTTTGTCGATACTGAGAGCTGCAGAAGCAATTAAGTGATGGACAGGTGGGCACACCGTGGATCCCGAAACATTTGTAGGAATTACTGTCAGGGAGTCTATCCTCATGGAGGTCAGGTCAAGCTAGGCCAGCGTGATCCCTAAAAACAGCAGGTAGTAGTCACACCTATCCAGCTCAGGAGGACATAAAATTGTGATCCTTGCATGAAATGGATTTGTGCAGGGATAACAATATTAGTGTCTTTAGTCCAGCTGTAACTTCTCTTGTTTTCTTTATTAGTTTTCCTTCTGTTTTCTGCACAAACTCGGTGCCTGCATAACATGTGGTTGACATCTGATGCCCTAATGCTGATCCGCCACTGCCAAATGTGGGGGCCACAAGGGAAGATGCTCTGTAAAAGAGCCCTCTCTGGAAGGTGAATATTGGGGTGTAATGAGCACACAAAGTGCTATTGATCACTGACACTTTGAAGTTCACAGTACGGCCACGCTTTTGCTCAATTTCTCTCAATTCTTGGAGCTGACAGGAAAAGTATGAGGGAAATCGAGGTTTAAGAGCAAACATTTACCTAATTGCATACCTTTTACTGATACCTTCACTGGACTGATCATTGCACCAGGGAAAACTTTGTTAATTCTTGTTAATATTTGTTTTGACTGCTGGTTCTGCTCAAGGACACACAGCTTTACCAGTGCGGGATTATCCTTCAAATGTTGCTACGTATTTGCACAGTTTAGACCATGTAGCATGCCACTTCATAGAAAAGTAAACTGTGGAGGAAAGATTAAGGGTAATGTTCTGAAATGAGGGAGAAGTAAGAAAACAATTGAGTTAGACCACCTCACAGACTGCAATCCTTTTTGCTGAAAGCTACTTCCTTATTCTGTCCATTGCTTTGAATGGTTGTCACTTAGAAATTTCCCAGAAACCTTCTCTAAATAACATAAGAACGAGAACGGTTTTTGAGTAATGTGGCTTCTAACATCTTTCTTTAGCACCTTTCAAAATCTTTGTAATCTTTGACTGGGTTGCAGGTAAAATGGCGTCAGATCCAGGACACTCTGAAGCAGCATGATCTCTCTCTCCAGATGGAGACTTAGCGCCCTGGATTATATCCACGAGTTGTACAGATAAGCTTCAATTGTTTAGTGGACTGTAGACTGGGTGGTGTCTGGCTTAGGGACAGTCTCATGCCCTTGAAAACTAAATAGATGCTTCTTTGGTCCAGTTCATTGTGATACAGCGTTGTACCAAGTTGATCACTAGAATTATTCCCCCAGGTCCAGTGAGATTCAGAAACAGTTTTTTAGAAGACCATTTTAGAGGATGTACCCGAAAAGGATGCAGAATGAAAATGTGCCTAGCTTAGGTGAAGGTAAGTTTCAATTCTATTAAGGACACGGAGGCCAGGCGAGGATTATGCTTTTCCTTCTTCGCTTTAATTACATAATCACATCACGGCAGCCATTAAAGCAATACAAACCAGCATTAAAAATGCAATAGGTCTCGCCTTTCATTAAGTTAAAGCCGTTTGCTTTGCTATACAATACCATTAGCAAAGCAAATGGCTTTAACTTAATCAAAGGCGAGACCTATTGCATTTCCAATGCTTGTTTTATGAATGAGAGGGGGAAGCTGCAAATGGAGCTTGCAGGTTCACGCGGTGATTGGCTGCAACTCAGCCCGTCCAGGCGAGCCCTACCCTCCCATTGGCTCAGGCGTCTTGCACAGGGGTTTCCATTCACAAAGTCTGTTCAGACAAAGGGCGGGGGGCAAGAGAAACAAACAGACCAATCCAGGCAGGCTCAGCTCTCCCGGGCCAAGAAGTGGCTGAAGGAGCGAGAAAAACAAGTCCGGCCGCCAAGAGCTCATCCATCCTGCAAAGGGATCCAGGTGAGGTGGGTGCCAGAGCGGGAGCTTCTAGTGCGCTACAGACGTTGGGGAGCAAGAGAGTACCCCGCATGGTTAATATTGCTTCTACGTGGCCAGCCCCGTCCGACCCGGGTCTGGTCCCACCTTCCTTAGCTGCACTGGAAGTTGGTGCGACTGTGCTGAGCTCACAGAGGCCCACGGCAGCGCAGGCTGCAGCGGTCGGGAGAGAGTTCGAGGGGCACGCGCATGGCGCAGATATCGGGAAAGGAGCACAGTGCATTGCAAATTAAGCACAGCTGCGACGTTCCCAGGAGATGGTGCAATTGAAATTGGAGGCGTGGAGGGGGTGCGAGAAACCTCGGAGGTCATGCAAAATGGGGTTTCTAAGAATGGGGGGTACTTTAGCATGGCTGGAGCATGTAATTCGTAATGTAAAGAAAGCAGTTGAAAAACTTGAAAAGTAGATGAGAATACATATAGGTTGGTGGCGCTTATAATCTTTAGAAGGACGCTTTACGAAGGAAATGGAAGCGAGTAATCCAAGTGTTGTGCACGTTGGGGCCAAGTGAACATCAGAGGGGGCCCAATGCAGTTTTCGAGGACATAGTGGGGCTTGGCTCGGTGCGATTCTATAAAATAAGGGCACTCGGCAGACAAAATCAGAGGTGACGTTGCGTTTGGCGCACGCCAAGAGCATGAAGAACGTGCATTAAATGTGCCCCAACCCACCGAACAAGCTGTCTCCGTGGAGCCGACTGGGGGAATGGAAAGTGCAAGTGCATGAGGCTGCTGAGGACGGAAGGGGGACAGGCTCCAATCGCCCTGCGCTTGCCCATCTCCTGTCCCACTTCCGAGGCAAGTCAGCAACAATAGATCTCGCTTGCGACAGCGCTGCGTTCGCCAGGCGAGACCGAAAAATACTTTCCTCTTGAACATCAGGGGAAAAAACCCACAAGAGTTCAACAGTCCTTTCTCAGTGTCCAATGACTTGGAGTCGATGATAATAGCCTTTCTTAAATGCACAGTTTGCATTGATAAAATACTTGGTACATATGCTAAGGGAATCGCAAATTGCGATTCTCCATTTGTAGTCGCAATTTTAGGTAAGCAAAATATTTCCGATTACCTAAAATTGAGACTACAAAGCCCTTCATACATCTTGAAAGGCTATTTTGAATTTGAAACCGGGTAAAATGACTAATTCACACAGTTTACAAATGCAAAATTGTTTGATAAATGTGGCCCTCAATGTTGTAGCTCATTCGGTTCTTTGTAGGTGATTGAGCTTAAAAAGATTATATCAACTCAACTGCTGCAACAAGAGAAAGCATTTTTCAGGATAATATTCTTGAATGGTAAACAAAGCTTTGAGAAGGGCCAATAGAGAGGACAAAGTCTTTAACACCTTTTTAACTGCTAAACTGGAGTTATTGATGGTGCCACAGAAGTTGGAAAGGACCAGGAGTACCAAATGAGTGGGTGGAATGGGCAAGAAAGTGGGTTGAACACAGAGCGATGGGTTGACACTAAAGTTGAAATATAAACCACGGAGTAGGGAACAACCTGGTGTGAGCGAACTGACCAGGAAGGGAGAGTGAGGTGGATCACTTCGCGAGTGGGGGTCAGAAAGAGGCACCTGATACAGGAGACCTGTGGTGCAAGCCTGATGTGGAGCCATGAATGTGGCAGGTTGTGGAGGCAGAAGTGAAACGTGAGGATGATATATTGAGTTTGGATCCAGACAGACGATAACTAGTGCTGCACTGTTGGTACATGATGGTGATATTAGGTCTTGGACAACCTTCTTTCTAAAACTTGAGTCCGCTACAGCCGAGAGAGTATTGTCACTGCCAGGTGCTTGGGAGGAAGCCTCCCATGATGTATCTATGGGAGTTGAATGGCAGCTTGCAGCCCAAACTGTGAGAAGTAGCCGTTCCGGCATGAAAAAGGTGTGAGATGGTTGTTAAGATACAGGTGGATAGAAATCCACGGTTGCAGGCATAAGAGCTACTTTTCCTTCCACTGTTTTACAACATTTAGAAGACTGATTTTGTCACCTCTGCCAGCCATCAGCTTTGGTAGGAAAAGCTTTAGCTTCCCTGCAACGGCCTTAACCTAATATTATGGCAGTTGTATGTTTGGTAATGACCACCGCTTGCCAGGAATGATTCCCTTGTGCTAGACATACCCAACATATTCCTGCAGTGGCCCTAATGTACCTATGCACTCATTCTAACAAAACATATACCAACTGACCTACCTAACACAGTCAAAGCTGATGCTCTGGCCATCACACTTGCATAAATGCTCAGAATGATAAAGAGAAATACTCGCAACAGAGCTGCATGCACGCAAACGCACAAAAAGTCAACTCTCATCCTGGCTCCCACTATCCCCCGCCTGCTAGCCGGCTACACTGCACTTTATCAGGTGTCTCACCAGTTTTTGTTTAGGTTTTATAAGGAAGATGTAAAGATGCTGAAAAGAACGGTTGCTAAATATGTGATGAGTATTTGTCTATAATCAGGCATTCAGTGGCCTGTTGCCAAATGTGAGGAAGCACAGGTGTCGGGACGGTTATGTACCCAGCATGATAAATGAACATGTACCCCTGTCCTGAGTAAACTGGCTCCATTTGAAACTGATATTCTGACTTTTTATTTGGCAGACTAAAATGCTAATTTAGCAGGTGTGCAGAGGCCTAGGTAAAGCCATGATGATTCTGAGCTCCAGAACCTGTTCTTAGACCCAAAGGTGCACACCAAGCATGACTTCTCTGTTGTCCATGACCTGGGTTGTTGACATAAAGAGGTGGTGGCATACTATTTTTTTGTGGATTATAGAACTGAACAGTCTTTGGTTCTGGTGAAGGTGGAATGAGAGTATGTTTGCTGGGACTGGCGGGACTTATTTTGGATTGACCCTGGTTTGACATTGCACAAGATTGAGGAGACAGTACAGCTTCTCCAGACACTGGATGTGGATTGCCTACAAACATGGAGCTGAAGGAAGGAGCAGCCCAATCACTGTATTGAGAAAGGATGGAGACACCGGGCTTCCATTCGAAATTCTATGAGGACCTTTTAGCAGGGAATTGCCTATCAGTCCTTCCTCAGCAGTGCCACTTGGTTGATGGTAGAAGTTTCGGAGTGGGGCAGAAGAATCTGTTCTTAGAGGGTAGGAAGGCTTCAAAGCAGGGCCTGCTCTATTGTCTTTACCTAAGTGCCACTTCAGGAAGGATGATGACAACCAGCCTTCATACTCAGCAAGTAGATCAGCATTCACCTCTTTTGTTGAATTGTCTTGGAGAACTCCCTCAGGTCATCTGAATGTTATTTGCTACAACACCCCCCCCCCCCCCACCCCCCAATCATCTGCTGAACTTGAAATAGGTTATGTAATTTCAATTGTGCATGCTAATTTTTGCTTAAATTCATTGTAATTAGTAAAACTACTCTTTTCACATGTATGACTTCAATAGATTTTACTTTTCTTTTTTCTGTCTGTCAGTACACACCCAAATACAACCAGAAACTGAATGAGGGATCCATGTCTAATTGTGTTGTTTGTATGTATTTTGAATGATCCTTTTTGTTTTGGCTGTAGATGCACACCCAGGCTCACAAGGGTTATTGGGTTGCCCCTTCCCTCTTGATCTTATTTTTCCTCAGCGGCACAATCCAATAGGTGTCCCACTGCCTGCAATCCTTCAGATATGTGGACAGTTCACTATAGGACATACACTGACACACTGTACTCGGCTGTTTGATCTGCAGTGATATCTCTGTTTCAGTTAGTATTCTTATTCTCATCGCAGATTACCCCACTTACCTTTTGGTTTTCTTGCTGCTCTTCCATGTTTTCTTTGGAACAGCTACTTTTATTTAATTTTTGTTGGTGGACTACTACCTGTATTTAAACACAGTCTTCCTAGGTTCTCCTTTTTTTTATCTTCTCTTTTTTGCAAAGAGAAGGAGTGTCCTCCTTGCCTTCCCTATTTGTTTCATCACACAAGGGTGTTTCCTAGTACCCCTTCTCCTTAAGGGGGCAAATACGGTACCTCCGCTCCCTTTGGTGGTTTCCCCGGAGGTGGGTCCTACTACCGCTGTGTAAACGGAGCCAGTTACTCCCCTTCTGCACTTGACTCTCAGGGTTGCAAGGGCAAGCAGACAAATACTTCTCAGGGAGGTTGTATTGGGCACTGACTCCAAACTCAACAGTAAACCTAAAAAGGAAACCTGATTCTGTGAGGTTAAATCCCACAATTACCCCCTCCCAGTATTAGAGAGCAAATTTCATACCAGACTATTTGAAACCATAGGCCAGGGAGACGATCCCCCCTCAGCCCATTCCTTTCGAGACGGAAGCCCCCAAACCATGTTAAGATGGTATAGGAATAAAGCGTTGGTAATAACCAAAAGGTGTCAGAGTAGAGGACAGCATGACCCAGATAAAAGACAGTCCTCTAACAGCCTGCCCCCTGTGGATAATCACATATGTTTTTACATATTTAGGGGGGTAGCAATGAACCGGCTAAAAAAAGAGTCCTCTAGCAGGCTGGCCCCTAGGAGTAAAACAAGGTAATAACCAAAAGAGGTCAGGATGAAGGATGATATGACCCATATAAAAACAGTCCTCTAATAGCCTGACCCCTGTGGGTAAAAACAGGTGCGCTAAGCTATTAAAGGGGTGGGGGGGAGGACTTATGATGGGTGGTCTAATATAGCACTGTGTAGCACCCACCATATGAGCCTGCAGAGCACAACTTGGACCTCCTTGTTAAACATGTCTAAAAAATTGCACTGTTCTGATATTCAACATAAAGTTCAGTAGGTTTATTGACTCAATGAGCGCACCCACAGGGCCAATAGTTCTTTGCGCAGCATTGACCTCTGATGAATCAACATACAAGGACAGATGCAGAATATGTGTAGGATGGTTTCCTCTGTGAGCTTTTAAAGCCAACATAATTTATTCACAAGACTGCCTTCTTCCAGCCACTTTGGAGTGTAGTCCAGGGTTGGGATTGACCCTAATCGCAGCAGAGTCATGAGTTTTCTTCTAATATGTATGAAGTAGCAGGTCCCCAAGTGTGGTTGCTCCAACCTGTCTCTATAAAGGTTGAAGACCAACTATCCATGACCCGCTTTTCAAGGTCCCTTTTGTCCTCCATCTGGCTTATCACAGCTTTTGTAAACACAGCATGGCTTGTTGACAGGGGCCATAACTCCCCAAGACCTACATTTTCAGTGGCAAGTAACTCTTATAACGTGTCTTTCCTTTCTGAGTGTTAATTTCTGCCCAGATATAATAATCCAGAGTGTTATTTGTGGCGGTCCGAATCTTATGGCAGAATTTTAAGAGGGTCCCTTTCCTGACCAGGGTTTGTTTAGCCAGGGCAAACTCAAGCCTTTGTTTTTGCTGGGAAGGCAGATCTGGGGAAACGAAATACACATTTGTACACCCTTATCAGAAGGGTATCCAGAAGTTTAGCACCCCGCCTAAGCATCAATTTACTTCTGTAGGATATACCAGGTAAGAATTTTGATTTTACCACAGCTAGAAGTGGGCTCAGAATAGGTCCCTGTAGTCTTTTAAAAAAGGGGTGTAAATGCAAAGGTTAAGGGCAGAGGCCTTTCTCTTAATAATTTCCTTCTGTAGGACAAAGGATGCCCATGCATCTAGAGTGAAACTTAAGTAATTGTAGGTGGATATTTGTTCTATGGGCCGACCATTGAGTAGCCACTTGCCCTGTTTCATTATATGCTTACGGAATGAAATCACCTTGGTCTTGTTGAGGTTAAATTCCAGGGAGTTACCCATTGTGTACTCTGTAAGCTTGGCAATCGGTCTTTGCAGGCCCAATCGAGTTTTGCACATCAGTAGTAGATCGCACACATAGAGAACTTTTAATATAGATTTTCCTCCCAGGTTGGGTGCATGGGAGGCCACCATGTCAAGGTCATTTGAGAGATCACAGATGTATAAATTAAACAGGAATGGTGCGCGCACACATCACTGTTTCAGCCCCATTGATGTTGGTACTTCCCTTGACAAATGCCTTCCGTCCCCTACCTTGATCTTAATCCATGTTTTGGAGAAAAGCATCCTAATGGCCTTCAGTAGCTTCGGTGGTATGCCAGACAGTTTAGCCCACAGCTTTCCACATGGTGAAAGGCCTTTGGAAGTCAACAAAACACATGAACAAGGGTGTGCTGTAGTCACATGATTTTTCCATTAGCAGTCCAACTGTCATTACATTTGTGAGGGTGCCTTGCTTCTTTGTGAAACCTGTTTGATTTATTAGGATTCTTCCTGTGCTGATTGCCCAGTCAGAGAGGTTGTTCAATAATAGGGGTGAAAAATATTTTAGTTCCTCATCTAACAGGGCTATGAGACGGTAGCCTTTGAAGGTGGGATGGATGATAGTCTTTCCCTACTTGTAGAATTTTATTGAACATTATTGTTAAATACTTTGCCCAAACTGATGAGCTTCATTCCATCAGGCCGTGTGGGATGCCGTTGGGGCCCGGTGCGCAGTTAGGGCGTGAGCCCTCTATCACTCTCATAATAGCTCCAGTTGAGTATTCTAATACTTCATCTTTGTGCAGATTGTCACTCCCTGTGGATATTTCAGGTCTCGTGTCTTCTGGGGTTACCCTGCTCACTGAAAGTGAGCTTTGAGGTAATCTGTCCAAAACTTCTTTGCTGATATTGGCATTGTTAGCAGCTTGCGGGCCTTTTTCTAGGTAGTTAATGATCTCCAGGACCTCCTCAGGTCACTGCTAGTAGACACACTTAGGAGCCTTGTCCAGAAGTTCTCATCTCTACTTCTTTTTAAAGCCCATACCTCTCTTTTAAGACTTCTACGATCCTCCCTCAAAGATCTGAGGAGGAGAGAATTTTGCGGCTATGCCTTATTTGGCACATAGACTTAGACTTTGATCTTAGACTTTACAAGGAGTATTTTTTAGGCAAACTGGCATTCCTTGTTCCAAGGATGTTAGTGCCTTTCAGAGAGTGTTTAAGTGGGTACTTTTCCAGTATTTGCTCAGTGAATGATGACCATGCTGTTAAAGGATTTCGGTTGTTCTTATAGGCAACTTTTAGAGATTTTAGAAAGGTTTTAACCACTTCTTGGATGTCACCTGGACCCCATGTTAAATAATTTCTGTGTTTGCTAGCTCAAGCAGAATTTTTTGCGTACCCCTAGCCTATGAGGCTTGGCCCATAACCATATGTTTGGGGCTGATGGTTGCTTTCGGTATGGTTACTAGTCCTAAAATCAATGACGTTGTTATTAATTCTAGCGCTCACCATAGTATAATCTAGGTATGAAACCGTGTTCGCTGAGGCTCTTGTCTAGGATGTAGGAATGTCGCCCTGTAATCTTCCATTCAGTGTTATCAGCCTTGCGTATTCACAATTTCTTGACAATCTTTCGTCTATCTTATCTGACTGCACCTTATTGGGGTGTATTTGCTCTGGTATAGCTCGCAAAGGGGCCCTCCTGTGTCCTCTGGGGCCACTTCTGGTGTCTGGAAAAGGTTACGGTTGAAATTGCCAGTAATTATTATGTTGTATGCTGCATTCAAACATTTTAGGTCTATTAGGTAGTCTGACAACTTTTACACCATGGCTTTCTTGTCTCTGGGATTGATGTAAATATTTATGAATATTAGTGAGGAGCTCACTTGCCAGGAACAGCCTTCCAGAGGCAGGGTCAATATCCATAGTTCTTCCAGGTCCAGCATTTTCACTTTTATCAAGGAGTCTGAACTAATATATACAGATAGTCCACCCTTGGCTCTTCAATATTTACTTGTTTTCTGGACGGGCGTCCAAAATTCCACAAAGCCAATAAGGGGAATGCTCGTTATGGCCCATGTCTCCTGAAGAGGTATTATGTCAAAGTTCTTCCAATATTGTGCCAGTTCCATGTCCTCTTACTTTTCTACGAGACCCCCACATTCAAGGAACATACTTGTAATTTGCTGTGCTCTGCATCGTGTTTGTGGTCTCCACTGAGCATCAATCTGGGATTCGAACCCTTGACAGGGCCAGAGGGAGCCAGCTCCAATTTGCCAGTTTGTCCTTTTTAATAACAGTCTTTTGTGTCTCCACTACTGGATCAGCATTTATTTTAATTGTTAGGCCCTGCTGCCCACATGTTTTGAGCCCTACCTACTGCATCTACGAGTATCAAAGAGACTGGCCTATTCTCCTTCAACTGTTCTTTTTGTCTCCGCAGTACTTTGGAGTAGAGTTGTTCCTTGAATAATGGCACTTTAATGCCCGGCTTCTCAGCTGCATGTGTAATCTTGGCTCATTAAACGTGACTAAGTTGGACTCCGCAATTTGGTTTCCACAAGGTGAGAGAAATTTTATTTATAAGATATCAGATGATTTCCAGCTGGGACAGGCTTGGTAGCTCTTTGATCAACCTTAATGTGGTTGAACGGCTTACAATATCATAATTCCCTCTCGAGGGATATTCATGAACCCACAGCAGGCTTGATTTGTACATGTTTGGCGCCTCAGGTGCATTGGCAGAGATGTCCTTATCCACTTGCGTCACAGGTCTACTGGCATCCTTGTTCTTTGATCTTTGGGCACCATCTGATAGGGGGCCTCGTTCTGGCTTATCTCCGCTCATGTATTCTTTTGTTTAAACATAGCAAGGTTTTGAGGTACTTAGGTTTTAATGGTTACACCCAGCGTCCTCCTTTCATATGCTGTACTACATTAGCAATATTTCTGTGACTATCACATAATTCCCCTTGAGGGGGTTGCTATAGCAAAGATTCAAGGACCATGAGCTTCAAGACTCAAGAACAAACCGAACGTCCTCTCCTACACCCAGTCTTCTAGGCCTCACCTCTTTTTATGAACATATGCATCCTAACTGTATTTCAATTTCTGCCTGTTCTATCCCTCTTGGCGGTTGCTGTGATCGAGGTATGAACTCCAATCTTGTGATCCGACCAGAGGATTTAATAGGGTACTGTCCTCTGAGCCCATCCAGTTTCTGCTTGCCGTGCCATCAGTTGTATTTTGGCCCTCTGTCTTCCAATCTGTCTCACCCGTAGATGGAACCAGTGCAACCTTGGCACTTGGGCATCATACTCCTGGTGCCACTTCTTCTGCAACAATCAGGTCCAGGCTACCTACTCCAATAGTTGTGACTTCAGACCCATCCCCGGGTCCCATGTGCTTGTTTGTGGTTGTTGGCATCATTTTATCCTCCCTCTTTGCTGTGGCTTTAACTTCTGTTACAATCCCATTTAGTAATGAGGGTAATTGTGCCAATTTGTTGATGGCCTCTCTGTATGTACAGATCATGAAGTTGTGCCTTTGCTGGCCTGTACCCGTGATATTAGATTTGTTAAGATTTTGCAGCTTGTCATCAATACCTGAAACAAACACCGCTAAAGTATTTAGCAGGTCAACCTGTATATCTATCTGATCTACTTGATGGTTAAGCATTTTTTCTGTTACCTGCATTGTGCCCAAAATGGTTCCCCAAAGCCTTGAGTCTGTTGTGCACCCCTTGCATTCACTTCGCCCAATCTCATTCTTCAGTCGATACCCAGGGGGCTTAGGTACCCTGAGACTGGGGAGGCTTGACAAGGTTTCCCACATGGGTGGTGCTTTTACAATGGGGAGTGCTTCTTGTCTTTTGCTTCGCTAGTTGTACTTTTATCGTGGTCTTTTTTCCATTGGGAGGGCCTTTTCAACAGATGAGGCTAAGTAAGCATGGGTTTCCTTGTATGCTGGAAAGGGCAGCAGCATGTTGAGGTGATTAGAGTATGCATCATCCTTTTAGGGATGGAATGTTTTAGTTCATCCTTAAAAAGGGTGTCAGCGTTAGAAAGGGGGGTCAAGTTCTCCCTGCACCCGGGGCTCGCAGACTGGGACTCCCATGTTCCAAAGTCTCCATTTAAGGTGCTATGGTGGGTGCTTGCTTCCACCTTCACAGTCACTAGCGTATGTGGCAACAGTTACAACCTTGCGCTCCAGCTAGTTAACCTTATGGGCTTTTCCTCAGCAGGCTAGGTCGACCTCACGGGAGCGGCACTAGTTGTACCTTGGCTCGTAGTGTGCAGCTCATGGGACCTCAGAATATGACTGGTCAGGTGTATAAGAGAGCTGTTCTTTATAGTTAACTGTGCCATATCGCTTTTTTTTAGCCATGCTGCACAGCAGCCTGTTCTGCAGTGCAAAATGTTTTTTGTTTTTTTTAAAGTGTTGGTGAAGTAACACCACTGGGTGGGTGTGGAAAGAAGAAATAGTACCTCTATCATACTGGAAGCAGCAGATGGGCACTGATTAAGTGAAATCATATGTGCTTGGTCCATGCTCCAAAGAAAGGAACGGAAGTGACGCTTGGCCTGCGCTGGCCTATTAGGAGGCAGCAAAGAAGAGCGAGACTAAAGCTAACAAATGAACAAATGATAAGCAATGGGCCGGTTTCAAGACCTTTTTTGTTAACAATGATGTCTTGCAAGCAAGAGCACATGCATTGCCGCAGCCTCGACCTAAAAACATTCCATTATATGGTAATGCGAGGGGGCCCCGAGGACAGAGTTGTTTGGTGTACCACTCGCCAATGTATTCTTTGATGATCTTTTTAAATTATCATTGTAATATACGTTTTTCCCCATTCCTGTTTGTATTTTATTCTACAGAAATATTTTGCACCTCACATATTTCTGACCACTATATATTCTATGTTTAATGAACATTTTGTACTCTTGATGTAGAGGTAAGACTAGCACTTTCTTAAAGACTAACTAATTGTTGTGAACAGCAAAAAGATTAAAATCACAATCGAAGAGCAAAGTCAAGACTTTGATTTAGAGGCTCCCAAACCTTTTTTGCTATCCATTAAATGTGCTACTATCTGATCATTTTCATATAATACTTTTTAGCCAAAGAAGAAAGGCACCTTTTGAAAAGAGATGATTGATCTGTCATGGCTAACTGTCGCATACTCAAAAGGCCTGATTACAAGTTTCCCATTTAATTGCAATCATTAGGCAGTCACCTCTTTGCGCAGGGATCGCAGATCTAAGTAGCGTGAGGTTTATCGCATCAAATAATTACGATAAGTTCTCACCCTCCATTAAATTTCAAGAGACCAAGTCTTCCTGAATTTAACAGGGGGAAAAAGGCCTGGTTTTCACCATGACACGTGAATTTTGTTGTGATTAGCACCAACATTGTATGTTTTTCTCCAAAAACCCATAATAGGTGATAGAAATGACATCTGATAAATTTCAAACACCTTGGTTCCAGTTGATATCGCAGCCAACGTGGGCTGCTTGTAATCGGGCCCTTATTGTAAATTATGAACGATGTTTATAACAACACATGTTTAAATCACATCACAGATGTGGAAAATGCAGCATATTTTACAGTTGACATTTTGCAGAATGCCTGCCACTGCTATCTGTCAGTGAATAAAAATAAATTGGTAATCAATTGTTACTGTATCAGCTAATGTAGTCATACAATGAACTGTTACTGTGCAAAATTAATGCTCGAAAGTGTGCACAAAGTAGATATTTCTTCAGCATATAAATGAATTTTGTTTCTTACAGATCAGAAGCCGGTGTTATGTGGGTAAGTGTTTGTTTATCTCTGTATTTTTGATGCATAAGTATTCTGCTTTGGTCCTTGAAGTCTTGCCCTTAACACAGTTTGTTTTTTCTACAGTGTATTTATGTTCTTTATTGCTGCTTGTTGTTTAAATGACTTCTTGTGGTTCAAATGATCTTGGCGAAAGACTGAGTTACCTGATAGGGTTCCGGCCTAAGAAGCCAGGACAGTACCATGCAGAATTTAACATTAAAGCTTTGCTGAGCGAAGTTTGTATATGTGATATGTGATGTGTAATGGCATTAAAGACCTGATGTAAACTTCTGGACACCTTCTGCATTACTGACAGCTGGCTCCAAATAGATCTTAAATTATAAAGCATAGAAAATTGCCTTTTCTGCGTAGTCTCCCCTGATTTTTCGCCATTGGTTGGACACTATATTGTTGCTCTGCTAACCAGTGATAAAACACCTGTGGTCCCCTTCAAACATTATCTGATTGGTATGTTCCCAATTGGTATATTTAACTAGCCTATAAGTCCCTAGTTTATGGTAATACATATACCCAGGGTCTGGAAGGTAAATATCCCCATAGGACTGCAGCACTTATTGTGCTATCCACTATAGTGGCTGTGCAAACATGGCTTACTACAGTAACAGTGCAAAACATGCTCTGCTATCTGTAGAAATAAACCCTGTTGGCAGGTAAAACCTGTCTTTTAAATATTAGTAAACCTCCCTGGTTTATGTGAACCATTGTGACCCACAATGTAGGGAGTATGAAATTTAAAAATGGAGCATGTAGGAAATTAATATTGCCATGTCCATGCAGTGACAAGATCCTAAAAGCTATTTTCGCTGTGGCAGGCCAAACTGTACTGTGTAGAAAATCTGAGTACAGATTAAAATTTTAATCCTGTATCTCTGGAATGGGGCTAGCTGAAAGAAACTAAACAACTATTTTTAATAGTTATTAAAAATCCAATTCAGCGGTCAAGTTGGTTTTTAATAATTATTGAGGAAAAATAACTTTTAGAAAGTTTACCTGCCTAAACTGTCAGATGGCTAATTTACTTAAGTCTCTGCCAGCTCTAAACTTGTGCTCAGTTGTGAATAGGTGTGAAAAATGTGTGTAATGGCTACCGGGATTTAGCTATAGGCTGGATTGATTGGACAGAGAGAACGTCTCTGTATTCCACAGAATATGCAGGGAGGGGGTTGTGGGCGTCCGTTTTGACACTACAATGTCGAATTCTGCTTGGCAGGTCTTTTGAGCCACATGGAACAGGTAGGGCATACTGGAAAAGAAGCGAAGAGGATGGCAAGATAATTCTCAGTTTTTTATTGGGAGGATACTAAGGTTCCCAGGGTAAAAGAAAATCTATATATATATTTGTGTGTGTGTATGTATTTATATATTTATGTGTGTGTGTGTATGTATTTATATATGTGTGTGTGTATGTGTATGTATTTATATATTTATGTGTACGTATGTATTTGTGTGTGTTTATGTGTGTGTGTGTGTGTATTTATGTGTGTGTATGTATTTATATATTTATGTGTACGTATTTGTGTGTGTGTATATGTATATGTGTGTATGTATATATATTTGTATGTGTGTATGTATGTGTTTATATGTATGTATTTGTATGTATGTATATATGTATTTTTATGTATATATACATACACACACCCATACATATATACACCCCCTCTCCCCACACAGAGCTCAAGTTTAGTGTGGCTGAACACTTTTTCCATCTTGTAAATGCCCGGATGCTTAGCACTTTGGGCCTGTTCACAGAAAAGCAAACGCATACCACTAAAAAAGTGGGTAGAGTTGGCCCTAGGAGCTTTTAACTTATTGATTAGGACATGGCCAGGAGTCTCCTCACCAGTTGGTGTCAAACATACATGTGCTCCTCCAGGCACTCACTTCATAACACTTTCTGGACCTGCAGAAGATCGGAAGAGGACTGGACCTGCTGTCTATGGCTTACCTGAAGGAGCCGTTAGGACTGGACCTGCTCCTTCCTGTACTCAGGAGAAAGACCTGGATTCCAAGAGTGATTTAGCTGGAGTGAACAGGGTGTAAGAAGCCTTTTCTTAGAAGTACCCAGCTGACCAGTGACAACTGAACCTGGACTGGAGCCTGCTGTTGAGCTGTTCCTGACACCCTGCGAGTCTTAGTGCTTCCCCTGATGCCTGATGTCACTTTTTTGGCGTCACTTTTATTTAACACTTTTTAATCTCCAGTTCTCCTTATTTGATTTTTGTCATTTTGGTGTCATTTTGTTTTAGATTTTACTCTCCTTTTCTACTTTGGTTTGAGATATTTATTATTCTGCATTTTAACTTAGCCTGTCTGCTCTGTGTCGTAGCTACCCGGGGGTTGACCTCAGGTAAATTAAGTGACTTTGAGGGTTTGCCCATACAAGGATTGAGATTATTCTTTTGAGAGGTGGGTAGTCACCCACCCCTAATAATAATCCAGCTTCTTACATAAAGACTTCTGAGAGCTACCTTTTAGACAACAACTGGCCTGAGTATGAGCTTTTGCTTCTGTCAGTACCTGGTTTGTTCAGCTCATGAGAACTGCAGAAGGTATCCGAGAACACCATGCGGCTTCAAACATCAGGAGCTTAGCGAGTAGCCCACACAGTGAAAGACTTTAAACTCATTCATAACTGCCATATAGGTGAGTGTGTGAAATAGTGCACAATGAATCTTCAATCATATTAAGATCTTCACGGGTGGGGGAGGATGACCAGTGCCCACTGTAACTCTTGAAGCGTAGAAGCTTTGTGCCCTGACTTCCTGCTCAGTAGGCACCAAACTTTTACACATTTTTTGACTGTTTAAGATTACAGAGCACATTTTCCCTTCCTTCTCGTTTTAACACCAAGACTGAAAAAAGGCCTCCCTTTAAAGGACGGTTTCCCTCACCTACCAATGCTTCATCATTGGGGAACCTCCTTGCACCACTAAGCCTAGTCGTGGTGCAGTCTTCAGCCTCCTCACAGAGGGAGGAGCTCAGGGATGTTTTAGTTGCTAAGAGGGTATTTACTAATTACCCAATGCGAGCTGAAAGGCGTGGTGAAGGGCACAGTGCAGAAAGTGAGGTGAATTTAAAACTAGCTACCGGGTTCAGCACTTGTCTTTATTCAGGCGACTCTGTGCTAGGATTAAAAGCAAAAACAAAGAAGCACCGCAGGAACCATTAGACCAACTTGTGTTGCTTGGAGATCAACATGTTTCGGCCCGTGGCACCTACTGGGTAATTAGTAAATACCCTCTTAGACCTCTACACCAGAGGGCTCTTGTGTGTTTGATTAATTAAGGGGTGTATACCCTTCCTGGTCTCCAAATCTCCTCTAGCCTCCATCTTTGTGTATTTCCTTTTTTGAGAGATATGCCAGATGCTTGATGTCCTCCAATACAACATTAGAAGGTATAATTTGTGGTTGTCTGCATACTGCTGAATACTAATATCCGTGGTACTCTAGACCATTCCATACAATGTCATTTATAAACTGAATAAAAGTGTAGATAAAACAGGTACCATGAGAGACCCTGCAACAGACCAGAACTGGGACAGGGATTGATTAACATTTCCACCTACATTCCTTTGTCAAGGAGGGAATGTAAACCGGATAATGTATGTTAAATGAGCCCTTAAGAATCTTAGGGTTGAGTATATCCATGTCACACTCTTACTGGTAAACACATTTCTTATCCACTGTAAAGCTACAGAGGGCGCCATGTCTTACCTGAAAAGGAAGGTCATAATAGTATGACAGTTGGTAAACCCTCATGGTCAATGATGGCTATTAAGTAATGAAGTAACTGCTCCAGTTGTCAGTGGATAATGTTTGTTCAAAGTCAATTTTATTGCCATTGCAGCTGCCATGTGTCAGCCAGCTACTTTACAAAATGATTCAATTTCTGTCACTGAGTGAATTAAGGTCTACACTGTGTTTTTCAACAAGCAGCTCATATCATCATCTTATGACACAATAATTAAAAAAGAGATTCTGCTAATTATTAAGATACTCATCCTGATCCAGCTCAAATATAATATGATCATGCTCTTGAGGACTTAAATACCCATCATCTACATGCATTAAAATTACAAGTTTATATGTGTACTGTTTTCCCACTGTACTGACCTATTACCCCTCTGAGACGTTTCTGTCCCAGTCAAACAACACACCTGCAGCTCTCCTTGCGACAGACATATCCTAATCTCAGTTTGAGGATGGCGTTAAGCAAACTCCCATCTGCTGTGTATAAGTTGAATCGGCTCAGAGGAGAATAATTTTACCCTCAATAACTAGCCAAGTTATCAGCAGGGATACATTAGTAATATCTCTTACAACCTCCATCAACTGCCTCCATAACTGCTGTGTATACGTGCACTCCACATGGAAGTATGTCCCCCTTGCCCCTCAACCCCTTCAACGTGCATCAGCGGTGTAATATAGTTAACTAGTATGTTAGGTCTGTGAGCGGTTCTTAACATTTTGACTTATGTGGATCCCCACTTAATCATTACTGGAATCCGGGGACCCCCCTGACACATCACAGGAAGCCGTGGACTCTGGTCTAGGCCGTTTGAATGATTGAACCTCAAAACAATGCACAAATGTAAAAACAAGCATTCATCACACAAATTATTAAATATTGTATTTATTTAATTCACAAACAAATATAAACAAAAATCTAAATTTTATTTTTAATGGGAAGATTGGAACTTTTCTAAATTATAGGAGACCAGCCATTGTCCATACTATATTCTGTTTGATGTACTTGCACGGCTCTCACAAATCAATCTGAGGCAACCAACTTAATTTTTAGCCTCCAGTTTCAAATTTCTTCACACCTACGGAACATTTTTCAAATGTGACATTTTACTTCTTTATATATACTTTATTAATCTCTTACTATTTAATTTCTAAACTGTTGCGGACGTCTGAAAAGGCATCGCAGACCCCCAGTGGTCTGCGGACCACACGTTAAGAACCACTGCTCTAATCTGTTTAGTGAATTAAATACATTTGGAGAATGTTATGATTTGGGTAGGAATCAATGATGACACCCAGCAAGGCAGCGTCTGTTGCCCATACTGAGCTGTGTTGAGCGTTGTCCTGCCTTGCCTGGCATTTATTTACATTGGGAAAGAGGATGAGATGATTGAACCAGAAGGATATATCGGATCCATCCAATTGTCTGCTATCTAGTGGATGCAGAACAATACATGTCTGTCCAACATCAGTTTACTTTGTGTTGTTTCAAACGTGAAGTAGGATGTGAACACTCCCCATGATCTGAGTTTTTGAAAGGTCTCTAGGTGATACAGTTATAATTTATTCACTTCCAGGATGGCAAGGCATTGCAATTTACGATTATTTTTTTAATAACTTTATTTAACATTTTCAGATTTCAAGTACAGGCAGGCAGCACTTTTTGAAAATCCGACGAGCCCTTAAGCCCTCCTCCAGACCATCAATCACAAAGCTAAACCCTCCAGTAGCAACGTAGAAACATTCACCACAAAAAGGTCCCGATCTCAGCCTCCTTCCTGCACAGGGCTCCCCCTCAATAGCCAAGTTATCAGCAGGGATACATTAGTAATATTTCTTACAACCTCCATCAACTGAATCCATAACTGCTGTGTATACGTGCACTCCCCATGGAAGTATGTCCCCCTTGCCCCTCAACCCCTTTAACGTGCAACAGCGGTATTCACCATGGCTTTTAATCGGACTGATGTTGAGTACCAACTTAGCATTATTTCAAAAGCATTTATCCTATGTTGGAGGCAGAGTGAGGAGTGTGCGGCCTGTCTCAACGTGAGAATCCAATCTTCCTCAGTCAGTTCTAGGCCAAAGTCATTAGCCCATTTTTGCATGTACGAAAGTTGTAGTGTAGGGGTGGAATTGTCTAGCTCTCTGTATAAATAGGATAGCACTTTGGTAGTGCTCCCCTCCGTGAACATATCTTCAACTTTGATGGTGTTACGTGCCCCTAGTATGTGGACATGTGGCTCTCACTCCTACAGTAATCCGATGCAAGTCCTTAGAGCCTAGCAAAAAGTAATTGGCACACTGATTGTGGATCTTAAGAATCCTAACTTCCCTAGGCATAGTGCTGTCCCACCCTCCCCCCTCCGCCCCCAATGTCTGGTAATGTTTGTCTGTAATCTTTGGCGGGAAGTCTGGGTACATGGCTATCTAGGTCAACGAGGAAGGGTTAAGTTGTTAACGCTGTTGTCCTCAGGACCTTCCTCAGTAGTGGAGGGTTGTCTTAATGGTCCACCTTGGAATGGAAATCAAGGCATGCGCTCGAAGTGGCAGTCAAATAGATGCATAATTAGCCAGTACAAACATTTTCATCCGCGGTTCCATAGTTGTCTTGTCAAGAGTCTTCACTAAGAATGACCAGTCAGCGTGGTCGAAGGCCTTCTCTGCGTCAAGGGAGAGAAGGAGTGGCCAATCTGATGTTAACACCTGTTTGTCTGTTCCTAACAATGCCCACCTGGTACAGAGACACCAGCCGCCACCAGCCCTCGCCAAGTCAGCGGGCCAGGATTTTTGTGAAAATCTTTACATCACACAATTTATGATTATATGTGGTACCCAGGTAAACCACCTCTTTTAGTGTAGCCATAAAATGCTCTAATTTGGGCATTTTGGGAACTGAGCCAAAGAGACTGAAGTGATGGTCATTTGGGGAAACTGGGACTAAAACTTTGTTTTCCTGCACAATTCACTACTGAGTGCTGCACCTATTGATGGTGCCGGTAAAAGACACAGGTACATACTCAAATATCAGACTAGATGCGCGGAATTCTTTTATAACGTCCCTCCTGCCCAACCTTTAAGCAATTAGTTATTATGTTTTGAGGAAAACTCATTAAATGCTTTTGTTGTGTAGTCGCTTTGTTGTGTGTTACTGGTGCAGGTTGCCACACACCGAGTTTGTGGACTTTAGCTACCCTCTCTCTGTAATGAATGAGTGTTTGATTTTATTTTTATGTGAAAGTAGGCTTCACTTTCATGCAGACTGGCTAATTCACTACTCGGGGAATAAGAACAGTTTTCTTGACGTTGCCTTTTTGCCATGACTAATCTTTTTAAGAAGCTTCAATTATCTTTCAGCACACACCTAGGAGACAATTATAGTTTGGAGCTCTACTCAGTTTACTGACCTTGCATATTGCTGGCTTTAATTGCATTGTTCCTTTTGTAAGCCTTCGTAAACAAAATAATTGCTGTGGTGAAAAAAACACGTTTCCTCAAGCGTGTCTTTCCTGTCAACACTGTGTGATGGACTTCATGTTGATCCCCAGAATGTACCCACACCTATGTGGTCGTCAGTATATTCCTATATTGGATTTTGTTTTTTAAAGCGGGGTGTTAAAATTGTTTTAGGGTTTTCTCGTAAGTAGGTTGCCCTGGGCAATGATTTGCCAAATTTGTTGTGCACTTATGTTCAACTGTGGGTGGCTTCCCTTGCCATTGACTGTGTGAGGAACTTTGTTAGCTGTCATCTAGGGGTGTATTTTCTATCACTTTTATAAGTCCAATCCCACAAAAAAATGCCTTCTTGATTTTTCATCAACTTGTTTATTTACTTTGTAGTCTGCTGTTTTTAGATTATAAATGTTCGACATATGCAATTGGTCCTAAATGCAAAGTGACTTGGTCTTCCTTTTGTTTTGTTTTAATCTGATGGAGACTTCTAGCCGCAGATTCCTTACCTTAGAATTTCCCCAGGCTCCCGACTGGATATGGAAGATTTTTTGTGTGCTATACCCCAGCACGCTGCTAGGTGGGGTGATAGGCTCCTTGTGCATATTCTGCGCCAAATGTGATGCCTATGAACCTATATAGGCGCTACCCAGGTGAGCTGATGTCCGTTCTTTTCTTTCCGTGCCAGGTGGCGCGGACTCGGAGAACAGCTACCCCACAGTGAATTTTTGACTGGCCTTTTTAGATGTTTTGTTGTGTTTTTTTTGGTATTCACCTCCTGATGTGGCAGGATGTCACCTTGGAAGGCAGGCTTCTAGCGCTACGGCGCTGGTCACTGGCTGATGTCAGTGATGGACCTTGTTTGCCTGTAGTGATTAGAGCGCGACACCGACCCAAAGTTGTTTTCTGACTGCCACGCCATGCACCTGAAAGCTTTGAGAGTGCGGCCCTGGACGCTCATGGCGGCCCGATGTGCGACTCCATGAAAATTGAGATCACTGTTGTATGGAAGGTCCCTGGAGTGTTTGCGGACTCCTCTTCGTCCCACTCCAAGTCCTCTGGTCATTCAGGTAAGAGTAAAAAAAAGGACAATAAGACGTCGAAGAGGTCTTCCACTTCCCATGGCTGACGAAACAAGGGGGCATCGGCATTCCAAACCTGGCTCCCCAGTAGAGCCTGCACCTGAGCCGCCTCTGCATCACCTCAATTTTCTGGGACTCGGAGGGACCCTTGCTCAACCTAAAGAGTTTTATGAGGCAATGCTCCTCATATTTGGGTGGCCCGACCCTGCTGGCACTTCTTCAGGCCCTGCGGGGCTGAAGGGGGTCCTTTCTGGTTCCGCGCTGGCAGCTCTGGCTCCAGTGGCCCCCCTTGGATCCATTCCTGGATCCGGACCGGCGCCAGTCGCACCATGTCTACCTTCCCCGATGCTGACGCCCCTGGCGCTGCCAGCGTCCACCGATGGCGCCGTTCCCATCCTGATCCCCTACATCGACATCGAGCCGGAGGGGCAGCGCCCGATGCTGCAGCCAAACCCGGCAGGGCCTTTTCTCTCTAGAGCAAAGACTGAACCCTATTCCTATAGGTGTCGACTTGAGGAAGGATGGGAGGGGTTGCTCGACCACCATGAGGAATACCAGCACTTGAAGGCACAACGTAATATGGACTGGTGTGAAGAACTGGGAGACGCCAGTGGACTGCGTACTTCTCCGGATGCTATCCCCCCCTCACCACCACCCCTCCTTGGCTACGGAAAAGGGAGCTTCCTATGCAGTGGTGAAGCGGAGGGCGGCTGATTTCCTTTACTTGCAGCTGTCCTAGGTGGCAGTCAAGACTAACATCTTTACAGAGGTGCTGCAACTTGGAGTCTCCTCATCTAAACCTCTACTCTCGTTCAATGATGCCCTCACTGATGTTCTGTTGAGGACCTGTTGCAAACCCAACACAGGGGCTCCTGTGAATAGGGCTATTGCTCGCCGCTATCGCCCCGTGCCAGGTGACCCAAACGTCCTCACCCAGCACCCTAACCCGGAGAGCTTGGTTGTCCAAGCTTCAACTTCCCAGGGCACATTCCCTTCAGCTCCCCCAGATAGGGAATTTAGAAGGCTGAAAACTTTGTCGAAGAAAAGGTTTTCTTCTGCCAGCCTGGCTTTGCGGTTTGTGAACACTGCATGCCTTTTGGCTGCTACTCCCACACTCGGTGGGACATGGTTGCGCAAGTGCTGCCACAGGTCCTTGCGGAGGCATGGGCCATCCTCTTCCAGGTTTGTTGCCGACGGGAGAGACGCAGCAAAGTTCACTATGCGCTGTGGATTGGACACGACCGACTCGCTGGGCAGAGCAATTTCATTGACAGTGGCCCGAGGCGTCATGCCTGGTTTAGGATGACTGGTTTTTCAAAGGATGTCCAAGATTCCCTTTATGAACATGCACTTCGATGGCCCCCGTCTCTTCGGAGACTAGGCAGATTCATTGCTAGAGCTCTTTAAGGACTCATGGGCTACGGCCAAGTCCTTGGGCCTCTCAGCAGCTGTATGTCACCCCCAATATACCTTTTGCTTCTTTTGTGGCTACGGAAGGGGCTTCCAACCATGCCAAATTCCTCCCAGCTACGCATGCTCCCCAGCCTCTGCGGGGCCCATGATACAGTACCCACAGACCTCTTCGGTCTGATAACCAGCGGTCTGTCCCTTTTAATCCCTCACCCTCTCCACCCCCCCACCCCCCCCCCCGGCATCTGCAACCTCCAAGCCCACCTAATCTGCACCTTTACGATCGTGGGCATCCAGTTGGTGCAGGGTTTGCCATCACCTGCCCCACTGGCAGTCCATAACATCGGACAGTGAGTCTTGCAGATTGCCCAAAGGAGCCACTCCTGCCCATTCGAGACTACTCCTTCCTCCATGCCACCATCTCATGTCTGGCTGATGGCGCATCATCTGTCCCTTCGAAGTGGCGGCTCTCTTTGTCAAAGAAACCATGGAGCGGGCTCTGGTGGCAGAAGTAGTCGGTCGTTGTTGTTCTCACTACTTTCTGGTCACCAAAAAGGTCAAAGGCTTTCGTCCTAATCTAGATCTCTGAGCCCTCTACTTCTTCCTCAAAAAGGGGAAATTCTTAAAGTTCACGTTGGCTCAGATCTGGTTTGTCCTTGACCCAGGAGACTGGATGGTAGAGTTTGACTTACAGGGTGCCTATTTTCACATACCCATCCTGCCTGCCCTTCAGCACTATCTGTGATTTACGGTAGTCTTCAAGCATTTTCAGTTCACGGTGCTCCCTTTTGGCCTTACCAGTGTCTCTCGGGTGTTCACCAAGGTGATGGTGGTGGTTGCAGTACATCTGTGGAGATCAGGGGTGCCCTTCTCCCCTGTCGCAACGACTGGGTGTTGAAGGCGGGCTCGCCTTAGGCAGTTGTCTCCCTCCTCCAGACTACGTCAAACTTCCTTTACTCACTGGGATCATTATCAATATGCCGAAGTCACACCTGACTTCCTCTCATACGCTCCCTTTCACCGAAGCTGTTTGGGACACAGTGCAGTTTCTGGCCTGTCCTCCTGAGCGACAAGTCCAGGATATTCAGGCTACGATACTTATGTTTCAGCCTCTATCCTGGGTTACGATGAGACTGACTCTGAGGCTGCTGAGCCTCTTGACCTCCTGCAGCCTGCTAGTGACACATGCCCGCTTGCATATGCAGGCTCTGAAGTGGGAACTGAAGTTCCAGTGGGTGCAGCATCAGGAGAATCTCTTTGACACGGTCCAACTCTTGGAGGGTACTGCGAAAGATCTGCAGTGGTGGATAACCAACCACGATTGAGTCAGAGGTAGACTCCTCTCCCGTTCCCAACCAGATCTGACTGTAGTGACAGATGTGTCACTATTGGGATGGGGCAGCCATCTTGGAGAGGTGGAGTTCAGATGACTCTGGTCTCTGGCGGAATCCAGTCTCCACACCAATCTGCTGGAGCGCTGAGTTATCTGACTGGCATTGAAAGCCTTTCTGCCCTTCATTCGGGGAAGGCTAATACGATTGTTCACGGACAACACCTTCGCCATGTGGTACTGCAACAAACTGGGTGAGGTGAGGTTGTGGACCCTTTGTCAAGAGGCCCTGCGTCTCTGGACATGGCTGTAAGGCCAGGGCATATATCTGGTGGTTTAACATCTGGCAGGTTCTCTGAATGACAGAGTAGAGAAACTGAACCGAAGATGCCTAGCAGATCATGAATGGTGTCTCCATCTGGAAGTGGGGCAAGGTCTCTTTCAGCAGTGGGGAGAGCCTTGGTTGGATCTATTCGCCACCACTGAGAATGTGCAATGTCAACAGTTCTGCAAGCTGGAGTTTCCAAGGAGGCTCTTGCTTTGAGACGCTTTTAGGTAGAGTGGAGCTCAGGCCACCTGTACGCCTTTCCACCCATACCACTCCTGCCCAGAGTTCTCATGAAGATCAAGAAGGACCAGGCCCAAGTCATCCTTGTGGCTCCAGACTGGGCACGGAGAGTCTGGTATCCTGAGCTACTGAGCAAGGCCATCGATCCTCCGATCAGGCTGTCCTTTCAGGAGGATCTTCTGTTGAAGCTGCAGGGAAGGGTACTTTACCCGAGCCTGTCCACGCTCTGACTTCTTGCGTGGAGATTGAGCAGCAACAGTTGACAGCTTTCGACCTTCCTCCAGAAGGCTGTACTGTTATCTTGGCAGCCAGGCATCCCTCCACCAAGACGGTATATGCCTGCCATTGTAAGAAATTTGTGGCATGGTGTGCAGAGAAACATGTTGATCCCCTTTCTGTCTTACTCTTCATTCCTTCCCTTACCCATTAGGGCTCTGCTCTGGGCACTCTCAAAGGCTATCTGTCTGTCTGCCTGCTCTCTCTACCTTCTTCTGGCTGCCTGACCATCTCTCTTTGTTCAAGTTCTCCATTGTACATAGGTTCTTGAAAGTTCTTGTTCATCTCTTCCCTCCTTCACCACATATTATGCCTCAGTGCGACTTTAATTTGGTTCTGACATTTTTGATGTGTTCTCCTTTCGAGCCTCTACACAATTGTTCTCTCAGGCATCTCACATTGAAAGCCGCCTTCTTGTGGCAATTACAGCTCCTAGCAGAGTGGGTGAGCTGCAGGCATTATCGATGAAGCCACCTTACCTCTCAGTTTATCCTGACAAAGTGGTGCTTCGCACAGGGGCCTCCTTCCTGCCGAAAGTAGTCACCCATTCCATGTAGGCCACTCCATCACCCTGCTTACTTTTTACACTCCTCCATATATCTCTAAAGAAGAGGAGCGTGTTCACTGTCTGGACCCAAAAAGAGCATTGTTCTACTTTGACCGCAAAAAAGAGTTCCGGGTAGGGGACTTAACTCTTTGTGAGATATGTTGGTGTGAAGAAAGGTCGGGCGATGCAGTAGCGAACCATCTCTAGATGGCTCATGCACTGCCTCAAAATCTGCTATGCTTTGGCCAAGAAGCAACCTCCTGAAGGCTTGCAAGTTCATTCCACCAGAGCTAAAGCTGCAACCACTGTGCCAACGCGTGGAATTTCAGTCCTGGATATCTATTAGGCTGCAACGTGGGCATCTGTGCACATGTTTACCCAGCACTACTGCCTGGACAGTTTGGTCCGTAGGGATGGGCATTTTGCCCATTCGGTCCTGTAGGACTTCCTTGTTTGAAATTCGTCCACAGACCCACCCCAGGCATGGTATTGCTTGGGTATTTATTATATGGTAAGGAATCTCTATCAGATTAACAAGTTACTTACTTTTGGTAACACCTTATCTGGTGGAGACTATATCTAGCCGCAGGATCCCTACCAACCCACCCATCCTCCCCTCTCTGGGAACAAATTTCTAGGGACAGGGGGGATCCCTTTCTGGGACCTAATTATTCACACCCTTGGTCAATGCATTTCAAGCTCCACCTTTCTGGTGTGGAAAGTCATGAAAAGTAACTGATTTCAGCTTGCCTCGGTGGGCCCTATATAGGTACTGTGGCGTCACACCCAGCACAGACGACTCTGGAGACGCATGCGGAGCAGATCAGCATCACCTAACTGCGTGCAGGGGTGCTGCTCACCCAAAAAAATTCTGTATTCAGTATGATGCCTGGGGTAATTCTAACAGAAGGGATCAGTGGCTAGATATAGTCTCTATCAGATAAGGCATTACCAAAGGGAAGTAACTTGTTCGACATTTCCGCTGTGGAGGGATTTTGAAAGACTGGGTTGACTGTGCTAGTGAAATTGCATTCTTTGTGCTGCTGCTGAATTTTCCCGCAAATAGTTTTTGGGTAGTGTGCTTCGTAGCTTGAACACCCAGTATGCATTCTCAGTTTGACTTTCAATGTTATTTTAATGTATTTTTACTTTTTAAGAAGTTAATACCATGAACAGTAAAATGTAAATGCGAGGAGCTCTCGATAAAAGTAGGAAAGTCTGTGACTGTATAACCAGTTCAGACCCATCCATATGTTACAGTTTAATAACTCACTAAAATAATATTTAAAAGGCAAGACCTGGCATAAATAGCTTGCAGCGACATTTCTCCAATACCGCAAGATATATTTGCTCATAAATGAAAATACTCTTCTCTGTGGGTAGGGAAAAGAATGGACCTGATATACAATGAGGGAGAAGACAGTTCGGTTATCAATTATGGCACAATATTTGCCTAAGCCATTGGTAAATCACATTGTGGGTTCAAAGCAGGTAGTGCAGGATCAATCAGGCAAATAAAAAACAATTTGAAGAAGGTGCCTGTCTACACAGCAAACTCAGTTCTTGAGATGTTGTGATCTGTGGCGGCTTGTTGAGGATGGTGGCAAGGGAGCGGAGGGGGGGGATTAGGAAAACAAAAAAGTACTTAATCGTCGCCAGCTGCCACCTCTAATCCTCCAATGCAGGAACAGGAAGCACCCAGCCACCCAGAATCCCCTGACCAGTGGATTGGTCTGAGTGCCGGGGTTCAGCGCTCAGATGGGTACTGGGAGGCTGGGCATGTTCTCAACTTAGGCTGTAATGCAGCCTGAATGGAGAACATGCACAATGCGAATGAGGGTTTGGCTAGTCCGAGACGGCCGGCCAAACCCTCATGCGCACTTAAGTGCACAGGAACCACTCCTCCTCCCTCTCCCAGGCATTCACAGCCCTGCCCCAACATTGCTGGTTCCAAAAAGAAAATTATAGTAACGTAACTTTTTAACGTTGCGTTATTATCATTCCTTTTTCCTTTTCTTTTTGTACTTAGCGGGCGACACTACTCTGCCTTAGCGGAGGAGCCGCCCTGGTTCGGCTGCATATCAGTTTTCCCATTCAGGGCCACAATCGTGGCATCTCGCACAGTTATGCTCACAGCACCACCTCCCCTGTATTGCAGAGCATGAAGGACGTCCGCCTCTACCTCCACCGGTTTCAACCATTCTCTGGACCAGGCAGCCGGTTGACTCAATACCTTAATAGTCCGCGCAGACATGATTTCCTTGGACCTCTACATCTTGGATACTTTTATCTGGGCCTCCATCCCGGCAGCATGCTACTTATAGCAATTGTACTAATAAACACACATTTATTCTAAAGTGCAAACATCAAATTCATGTTTATTACCACAGTATAGCAAAAGTGACATGAGAAAAATGCTTTTTGCTGCCTCACAGATTTCATGCTTTAACTAATTTATAGAGCGAAACAATCCTCCTAATAGTTACAATGTCTCGGAGTGTGATGTTACTTTGATGCACAAATGTAACTCCTTGCACCCTGATTTTGGCTAAATAAATTTGTTAAAGCAAATACACATGGAAAACGCCATGTCATGAACCATGTATGTAGATGCAGAGAGTCCTATTGTCGAGAGATAGCCTCTCCCCACACTCAGCAGTGGTAATAAATAGCATGATATACTCTGTGCATCTGCATATGTAATATATGTTCACTGGAAAAAAAGTGTTAAAGTGAAGTTCTGGTTAGCTTTACTTGTAAAAGTACAATGTTCGTTTTAAAAACCCTTCCCTTACTAGAAAAACAACAGTTAACATGCAGTTATAGTTATAAAATAAAACCCCAAAACCACAGAAATTCACCAGTTCTAGTTTGTAACCTAACCATAACTTGAGCTCGGTCACGTACTGCAATTGACCTTGCATATTACATCACTTGTGACCTGGTAAATTATATCATTGATGACCTCCCAGATTACCTAATCATTATGTATTAAGTGTCTTGCCTAAACTAAATTAATAATCCACATCATTTGTCTTTGACAACACCATACAATTATGCAGCATCCACTACTATAAAAACACAACTTGTTTTTAGGTCTCGCCTGACCCAGCGCATGCGCTGGTCTGGCGAGACTTATTAAGAGAGCTCCAAAAAGTGCTACCAGGCCAGCCTAGAGCTACAGTGCATGTGCGCAGGCGCGTGCGCTTTACCGCTTTGATGTTTGATCGCGATCACTTTTGCATAGCCAATAGGTCTCGCTTTTGGGACCTTATAAGTATTTAGTTATGCAACTGTTGCATGGCTAAACACTTATAAGGTCCCAAAGGCGAGACCTATTGGCTATGCCGATGCTTGTTATATATTATCGTCCTACTATCTTATCAGAAATAGTTTGTCTTAAAACACATGCAGCAATATTAAAATTAACTAACACCCACTGTCACACTAGCACACATTTACCATCACCACATACAGCAAGCACCACAATAAAACCACACAACTGTTGTAAAAAGAAAACCCCACTCACTATCACACAACATAACTCCTACACTGTGATTTAGACACAGTGTAATGCAGTCATTCCTCTAGTATTTTATGACAACACATTCACTGATAAATACAAAGAAAAACATGTTCAAACTATCACAAACATAGCAGTCCATACTTTATCAACATATAATCTTTATTAACATATGCTTAAGCAAACAAGCCACAAAACCCAACCCATACCCCTGCCTCACTATAATCACAAAAAGTGCAATGTACAGCTGTGTAACCATTATACAAACATTCAATAATTACTACAGAAGAAATGACCCACCGTTATCTAGCAAAATAACACATTTAACCTACACAAATCTATTAATTACTTTTAAATTATTCTCAAAAACAGTAGATCCAAAACAAAGTATTACAAAATAGGGTTTACAAATAATATAAACATCTAAATTCGTGTTTCACATCTTTGGAAAAAAAACTAGAGTAATGTCAACTGCAGTATCGGGGCTAAAGCCATCATTTATGTTAGCGGTGGTGTCATCAATGTCATCTGAGATGTCATCAGTGATATCAGGACTTACCTACGGCCTGGCAACACCCTATGCACAACCCTGGGCAGGTGGCTAACCCCTACGCAGACCTGTGGGCAGCAGGGGTTGGCTGCAGAGCCTGGTTTATGGCTGCGGACCACCCTGTGCATCCCAGTAAACCCAGTTGCGCAGGCCCTACGCCCGATTCTCAGAGGACGGCCAAACCCTTGCAGCAAGGGTTGGCCACAGGACCTGGCCCCAGCCAGGCCCCATACCCTTCCACCACATGCAGCAAATCTTTCTCACTTAGTGCATATCCTATGAGCGGTTCAACAAGGTTACCCATGGTTCATGGACGTGAGGCTAGATTTCATGAGCATGGGGTCATGCCGTACTGGGACCCGCAGTTTGCAGTGGGGTCCGTGAACTGTGCAAAATAATGCATCTTTTTAAAACTTTGTTATTTTGCAAGTCCTTTTTGGCTCTCTCACCTCAGCAAGTGGATGCTGCCTTTGCCCCCCTTGTCTCTTTTCATCTTATTTTTCAAAACTGTGTGACCGAAGCACTGAGTTCTGTAATGACCCATCAACAGATTTTTCTCTGTGCAGGGTAGGGTTGGGGGTATATGGCACGATGTTTCAATAATTTACAGTCTTGATACCTCTATAATTTAATGCCCAGACTGAAAAACTTTTTAAACGCCACTTTCTCAAACTATTGAACAAATTTACAGCAACCCACGCAAAGGGTGTTCCTTGAATCAAGTTCTGCTTATATATTTCATTCAACAGTTTTCTTTCCTATCGAGGAGCAAGATACCTATGGCAGGTAACATTTTAATTTTAAGATGTTCCCCCTTTTCCCAATCTGTGATTTTTAGGTTTGTTTGACAGATGCTAACGAAACGAGCCATGAGGAACCCAACCTAGATGTACTTGTGGTTTGGAAAGTTTCATGCAGACTTGTCAAGCGGTGCCAAAGTTATTTAGGAAAGTTTCATACAAATCCTTCAAGAGGTACTGGAGGTGGGAAATGGGGGTAAGATGTTCATTTGCTAAGAACTTTGAAAGGCTGCATGCAAACTAAGCGCCTTGCAGCATTCTCAGTTTTTGACTAGCTCTGACAAAGGGGTGAAAGTTATAGGGGTGGGTAAAGGGCCATTCAGAGTGAGGATTTGGCCCTGTCCTTTGAGGTGCCCATGGGACGAAGGCGTGAGCAGTGGTAGTTAGCCATACCCGGTTGGACACAAGTAGAGCTAAATGCATTGCGTAGCATGTTATGGCACAGAGCTTAGCCATAAGCAGTATATATGGTCAGTCAGTGTGCATTTGACCATGCTCAGCAAGAGTTGTTTGCAGGATGTGACCTGTGGCCAGGCTCTGCACCCAACCAGTCGTAGGCAGTAAGCCCCTGCTGCGCACAGCCTTTAGCCATGCTCTCCTCTGAACCTACTAGGCAACCACCCCTGCCCATCACCTTCAGGCAGGCAGAACAAGGCTAACTTCCTTAACATTAGCCAGGACAAGGCTAACTTCCTTACCTCTAGCCAGGGTTCACATACCCAAGAGTTTCAGAATGGCTCCACCGAGAACCCTTGCCAGCGGCTTGCATATCCTGGAACATGACTGACTTCTGTGATCACCACAAAGTGGGGAGTCCCGTTTCTGCCCAATTTCCTCCCCCCCCCCCCCCCCCACTAAGTCAGACGTTACTAGACTGCTCCCTCTGCCCAATTATGGCTTCTTCAGTTGTTTTTTTCTCCGGATACGAGGCCTGTGCCTTGTGTCCTGTAATTTGCAGCTTCGACTGGTTATTCTATATTGCATCCAGCAAGTCATAAGGTTTGTGGTCAGAAATCGTACAACAAATTAGTCCGTATATGGTCCACTAACCTGTTTGCAGACCATCCTTGAAGTAACAGTATAGCTATCTATAACTTTATAGCTCTTTCAAGCCCACCATATTATATTTTTTAAAGCCAGTTTTTCAACAAACTGCTGAACAAATTTATTCCAAAATAGATAAAGGCACTTCCTTGAGTAAAGTGATTTAAACAAAAGGAGGTGCACCGAACACAACACATGTAGTCCGTTGTGATTTCATTAATCTCTTCTTTTATTTCAAAATAGTTAATAAAAACAGCCAACGCGTTTCGTTCCCCAAAGGCAGAACGTTTTGGAACTTCATCAGGGCTGTAACAAATAACATAAACCACATATAAGCAACATAGAAATAACAATAACTGCAAACTGACATGGGGGAAGTGTTAGGCAAGATGGCGTCATTGTGACTGTGGAGCTCGAGCAGGCATGGCTGACCTGGACACTCTCCTTGTCTCCGGAGACACCCTGAGGTTGTACTAGTAATGGATTGGGTGTGATTGCATCCATACAAGCCATACAAGCCTATACGAATCTAGCGAGTTTCGTGACGCTAAATTTCAGAAACGCTCTGTGGATTTTGGATATCGGACACTGAAAGGCGGGTGAACCGTTGTCTGGCAGTTACATTGCCGCGTCCACTGTTTCAAAGGAAAGGAGAGAAAAACCCCCGGGAAAATCTGACGGAGTCTGACGGAGGCCTTACCTATCAATCTGCTTGTTGGGTCTAAACACGGCAGCGGTGTCAGATGCAGCGGCGGCAGTGGTGACGGCTTGTGTCCGCCTCTGTTTTCGTTTCTGCTTCTACAATCAGCGATCGGCGTTCGGGAGAGACGGTGTTGACGGAGCACTGACGGTGCACTGACGTTGGCTCTGCAGTGTGCGCTACAGTGATTGGAGCTGGCTGAAGCTGCGCCTCAGCCTTCGTTTTTCCTACTTCTCCTGCTTTCTGGGGGATACACTTTTTGCTTGGGCAGCCCGATTCTGTAAGCGGTGGAGTCAGCAGTTAAGACCCCTTCTACACAACTTGCTTGGAGGTGAGTGTTTGACTAGAGGCGCGCAAACACAGAGGGTAGCGCTAAAAACTATAATCACCTGCCTAAATATAAAGTCACTTAGAAGCATGGAACAGGACCAGGGCCAGGAGCCGAGGGAGCTGGGGGAGCAAAAGGTCGATTCAGGTTCTGGTGGCGATGCTAACGGCGCTAGCATTGAAGGGGAATCATCGGCGTGTAAGGTTGCCTCCTTCCAACCCGTCCCCACTCAACCTGCCCTGGAGATACAAAGCGGTTATAGTCGACCAGAAACAAGAGGGCTGAAGGTTAAGATGGGGAGGGAGAAAATGACAGAGAAAGATAAAGATATGGAAACCGATAAGGATAAGGCCAAAATCAAAGTAAAACTGAGAGGAAAAGAGAGACAAAAACAAAAACAAGGATAAAGATACGGATATGGGTAAAGAAAAGGAAACGGACACGGACCTGGACAAGCCTGGCGACGAGTATGAAAGTAGAGATCTGCTTGAGAAAAAAGCGAAACGGCTGCAGACAATTAAAAATTTAAAAATTGCCGCAAGAAGCAGTGGACAACAAGATACCACCCAGCCCCGGATATCTAATATCTTCAACTCTGTGTCCAAAATCCCTTCTGGCCCTGTGCAGGGACATCTCCAGTCCAGTCATGATTTGAAATCTAACCGCATAAGGCCAGGAGGAATGGGCACCGGCACCGGTCCTCTAACTAGCGGGTGTGAAGAGAGCCCATCCCGTAAGTGCAAAGCGCTGAACATTGCACAAAGAGAATCAAAAGAGATACATAAAGAGACACACAAACCAGACGGCTCGAACGGACCTGATGAACCTGATGAATTAGATGAACTTGATGAACAATACAAGACCATATCCGCACAGGGGCACAGGAAATAGAAATTACCCCATCAAAAGCTACGGTCATCGCAACTCTAAAAAAGCCAAGCCCCGGAAATAATCTTCATCCTGACCGTTTTAACTCCAAGGCCAGTCAGGGCCTGGATCAAACCAGCTACCCTCAAAACTTTGATCGGAATAACGAGCAGAATACACATAATAAACCTCACTCTGTGTCACAGGAGCCTGATTTCGATTCCAGCTCTGATTCTGAAGTCTATGAAACTGGCGCCTCAACCTCAACCTCAAGTGAGCAACGGAAACTGGAACAGACAAGCTCCGATTCTATTATGTCAGATTCAGAAATACCAGAATCCGAGTTAAAGAAACCAAACACCCCTTTCAGTGCTAGCTTCACAAAAAAAAAACAACAAAAGGAAATAAAAAAAAAAAGACAAAAAAGTCAAAGGAGACAAATTAATTTAATACCGGAAGATACTACAGACCAAGGGAGTAACACCGAACAAACAAATTTTAAAGCAAAGAATATCTTACCACAAGAATACGATATCAATCCAAGTCCCATGGGGAAGGCTTTGCGAAAACCTATGATATCTCAAACCGAGATAAGCGACGACAACCGAGATCAACCAGAACTTTCCCTGCGCGATGTCTTGAAATCAATTAAGAACTTTCACGAAGAGGTCAAACATGATAACAAGAAAAATCATGTAGCTATTCAGCAACTACAAGGTGCAATACAAAAAGTTGGAGAAACTTGTCTAGAGATCTCGGACAGAATGGCCTCCGTGGAAACACGCACGGAAAACCTGGAAAAAGACGTCTCTAATCTACAAACGCTTGGGAAGGAACAAGATGGTATAATCAAAGATCTAATGACAAAGGTGGAAGATCAAGAAAACAGAGCCAGACGTAACAACTTACGATTTCTTGGGATTCCTGAGAACTCTGAGGGACATGATCCACGGGGCTTTATAATTACATTACTAAAAGAATCTTTTCCGGAATTACAAATGTGGGACTTTAACAAGGAAATACATCGGGCTCATCGTTTTCCTTTGATACCCCCCAAACAAACGCAGAATTCAACACAATACCCTCGTGCGTTCCTTGTTAATTTCGGAAATTTCCTGCTACGTGAAGCTGTTTTTGATCTTGCACGCCCAACAAAATAAAGAGAATTCAAAGACTTTGCGTTCTTTTGCAGACCAGATTTTACCCACACTACGGTTGAAAGAAGGTGGAGGATGAGACAATTATTCACACCGTTTGAAAAGATTGGGGCTACTGTTTATTTGCAGAATCCTGCACGATTAAAGATTATCTTTAAAGGCAACACAAGAAGCTTTACCAGCGAGATCCAAGCAGAAGCATATTTAAGAGAAATCTCAACCCTAGCAAAAAAACAAACCTAACAAATAACTGCAACCTCTCTGAACTTTCTAATCCAAACTTAGCTAGATATATGGGGACGGTTAATAAAAAATATGATATAAACGACCAGTAGGAGGGGTGTACAGAAATATACATAGGTATGCTATATAAATCAGGTCAGCCGCCGTCTGCTGCCCCTTGATTACAATGATGCCCACAACCCGGCTCAGCCTGAACCGGGTAGCCTCACTTAAGGGAATTGGGGGGTGGGAACCGGGGGTGGGGAATGGGACACGGGTTTTTTTTCATATAATTACACTTTCAGTTTTCATTTGTTTTATGGGGTTCGGGGGGGAAGCAAGACAGGGAGGGATTACAGACGTAATGATTTGGACCGGTAAACCGATACTCTTAAAAGCTTCAAAATGAGCAAAATTAAAATCTTAACCATTAATATATGTGGCCTAAATGACCCAAATAAAAGACAGAGAACAGCCGTAGGTCTCAACTCAATCGGAGCAGACATCGTCTGTCTCCAGGAAACTCATATTGAAAGGTCACAAATTTCAGTTTTAAAAACTCTTAGATACAAAGTGATCACGGCGACAACTCAGAGCAATAAAACACGGGGAGTTGCAATTTTAGCCCGTAGCGGGGGTCTCCAATTTGGCAAATCAATAGCAGACAAATTTGGGCGTTGGGCAATCACCGAATGCAAATATGGTATGGGGAAAAAACTAACCATCTGTTCAGTATATGGGTGTGTTGATGATGACCCAGGACCTTTAGAATTCTTATCTAATGAACTGGCCCATTGGCCATTACCTTTGATTATTTGCGGTGATTTTAACTTAAATCTTCCTCAAAATTGGGCATTGGGGTGCAATAAGTTTATGTATGTAGGTCGAAAACCGAAAGTTTTCAGAGCACTTGATGAATTATGTCATACACATGGTTTATTTGACTGTTGGCAATTGAAGAACCCAAATAATCCAGGCTACACCTTTTTCTCAAACCCACATCTCAAATTTGCAAGATTGGACTACATATTTGCTTCACATGATATAGCCATACATAGCTCTATTGATCGACTACCCAAAGTGTTGTCCGATCACAACCCTTTAATTATATGTCTTGACACCTGTAAAATAGAATCTAAACACAATCGGTGGACTTTTGAAAGGGCACTCTGTTGAACGCAGAATATTGTAAAGTTATAGAGAAATGGATTCCCGAATTTCTAGAAAATAATCTTGGCAGCGCATCACTTGAAATCGTTTGGGACACCCTCAAGGCGGGTATTAGAGGAGAAACTCTGAGGTTTTCTATTAATAATAACCTAGAGGAAAAGCAAAAATTAAAAAATCTACAAAATGAACTAGCCGAAAAAGAGGAAGAACTTATTACGGCAATCCAGGATAATATTAATATTGAAAAGGCAATCAGGGATGTAGCCATTTCCAAAAATTCAATAGTAGAAGTGTTCTCTAATAAAGCAACTAGGAAAGCTACCCATTACAAACAAAAAATCTATGAGATGGGGGAAAATATCGGTCATCATCTTGCAATTCGGGCTAGACAAGAACAAACCGATAGTAACATTAAAGAAATTAACGATCCGATTAAAGGTCTCATTCAAGATCCCAGAGAAATAAGAGACTGCTTTAAAAGATACTATTCAGATCTTTATACAGAAACTTGTAAAAACCAATCTCAAATTGATGATTACCTGGATACGGTTATATGGACTGAGCTTTCCCAACCCGACAGAGATAGCCTAGCTGAGGCTCCACAATGGATCGAAATATTGCTATCTATTAATAGTCTTCCCCCGGGCAAAGCAAGTGGGTTTGATGGAATCCCCTCTGAATTTTATGCTAGATTTAGCAAACAGTTAAAAGGGATACTTACAATGTTGATGTCCCAGGTCTTTAATGGTGGACGGCCACCAGGATCCTGGGCACTAGCAAAAATAATTGTATTTCCAAAGAAAAATAAAGACCCAACTGAACTAGGGGCTTATCGTCCAATAACCCTAATCAACAACGATTCCAAAATCTACTCTAAATTACTTGCCAGTCGGATTGCCCCACTTATAAATAAAATTATATCGGGTCGGCAACATGGATTTGTTCCTGGCAGATCTACCATCGATCACATACAGAGGGTTATCACACTCTTTGACATCACCGAGGTGACAGGAGACCCTATGGCACTGATATTACTCGACGCTGAAAAAGCGTTCGATAGGGTCTCCTGGAAATATCTATGGACAGCCATGTCAAAGAGTGGAATAGGGGAAAACTTCATCAATGCAATTCGTATGATGTATCTTAATCCAGAAGCAGCAGTGATGATAAATGGTGACACATCAGAAAACTTTAAAATAACAAGAGGAACGAGGCAGGGCTGTCCCTGCTCTCCTTTGCTTTTCGCTATATTCATAGACCCTTTTATTCGGAAGCTAGAATCAAACGTCGCAATAACACCGGTGAGGACGCCTCATGGGGACACAAAAACACTAGCATATGCTGATGATATTGCCCTAACCACAACCAATCCTACCAACGCAATACATTTAATTGAAACAGAGGCTAAATACTTTGGCGAAATCTCAGGTTCTAAATTAAATGAAAATAAAACTCAGATAGTTATTAATAATCAAATTAATTGTGCTGATGAAAGGATCGTTGAAAATGCGACCTATTTGGGAGTAAACATGACAGCTAATTTCAACAATCTAGTTAGTTTAAATTTGAAACCAATTTTGAAACAAACAAGTTCATCACTGAGGAGATTACACAATTTACATCTAACAATTATCGGAAGGAGTAATTTAATAAAAAATTTATTTTTCCCTAAATTCTTATACTTTTTTAGAAGCATCTGTTTAATTTTTGACCAACATATTTTTACAGAACTGGATCATATTTTTTCCGGCTTTATTTGGGGATATAGTAGACCACGAAGAGCAATGAAATTTATTAATTTACCTAAAGATAGAGGCGGTCTCGCCTTGCCTAACCCTAAGGTATATTGGTGGGCTTGCACACTCAATTATTGCAGAAAGCTCCTAATCCCAAATCCCACTCTGAATTTTGCAGGTAGAATTCCCACCCCACAAGAACTTATCTTAGGGACCGCTTCGGGAGACCATTTATGGCGTTTGACCTACGACTGTCACTTTAAAAAGGTTCGGTTCAAAACCCTTAAAGGAATCTACACAGTATGGTGTAACGTACGTAAATTATTGGGGATTGGTAGATTTTCATACTATACTACCATCTATGGTAATCAAAACCTCCCCCCAATTTTTACAGATTCATGTATGAAACGCTGGGTTACATCAGGAATTACAAAACTTGGTTTACTCTTTAACACATCTGGGCTTAATACATTCGAAATACTAAAGAATAAATTCCAATTAGACCATCGTGATTTTTATAAATATTTGCAAGTCAGAGATTTTTGGGTGAAAAAAGGGGGCGGTAACTCAGCTTTTCAGACCATACCAATTATAGATATCATTATAAAGAACAATACAATTAAAATTGGTGAAATCTACAACAACTTAATCACTAATTTGCCTGATGATCTTGACAAACATTTTCAGATATGGCAGGATAAACTAGATATTACCAATAATTCAATTCGGATGGCATTCAATCTTTCGCAATCAATTCTAATTTCAACAAAACTACAGGCTCAATATTACAAGACCTTCTTTCAGCTATATTACACCCCTAAAAAAATAGCAAAATGGAGTCATGGAAAGGGGACGAAATGTCCAAGATGTGCGTTGCCCGAAGCGGACCTAATACGTATGTTTGCTACTTGTAATGAACTCTCTGCTATTAGACAGGATATCTCGATCTTTCTCTCCAAAATTATTAAAAAAGATATTGAAATAACAACCTCAGAAATAGTTTTGGGCGTCGTGGGGGATTCCCGACCGATCCGAATAAGGGGATTTATATTTATTTCAATGTCAATATTGAGAATTTGTCTAGCATCGGCTTGGTTAGATCAACAACCACCCTCATTCCACCAATGGCGTGCACGCCTACTTGCTATTTATAGTTTTGAAATCGCAATTTATAAATGTAAGGGTTTGAATAAGAAAAAGAAAGGTCTAACTATTTGGGATCCACTAAGAACTTGGATTGAAGATGCTGAATAACTAAGATCAACTGAAGCTGCGTCTACTTCTGTTAAATGTGTATATATATGCAAACCAACTGTAAAGCCTTTAACCTGTCGGGTGGGGGGGGGTTAGGGTTATGTCTTAAACTCAATAAAGATTGTTTAAAAAAAGAAATAACAATAACTGACGTACATAACTTATAATCTTGACATTACATGCATTTTCACGACTAGACAATAGTTCTAACATAAAAATTATTTCTTAAAATTTCTTTTTATAAAAGTAAAACTATTTTCTACATGTATACAAAGGACTAGCACATTACACACAAATAGTTAACAGAGTTGAAATCGTTTATATAATCTATTAAGTCTTGTTTCCAACTTTGGAGAAATATAAATACCAGAAGCATAAATAAAGGCACAAGAACAAAGAAGTGCAAGCAAACCAACCAAATGCGAAAAAACATTTATTTGTATTATGAGTTATACCAAGAAATAAGAAAAGGAGGAGAAGAAGTAAGAATAAATACGAGAGAGAGAGAGAGACACTGACAGACAGACAGACAGACTTCGGTACACCTAAAGAGATTGCTATCTTTAAATTTGAAGCCTCCTCGCCTTTTGTGACATAATGTGAATTTGCAATATGGTAATACAGTATGATGTTTCTTGTTATTGAGAGGTGCTCCAAAAATGTGACAATAATTGACACCTAAACAAAGAATATTAATTGTTTAGGTTTCTCGGAAAGGAAACCATAAAAATAAACAGATTGGTTCCCTGAAGTTGTTGGACCTCACCCTTTATATAGAAATATGTTCAGACCATCCAGAAATAGAACACAATAGTCCTTATGGAGAACTCGTCTTCCAAATGAGAAATTTTATATAGACACCCAAATATAGCAGGTATTAATACTGGAAATAAAGTTACCCCAACAAAGATACATATACATTAAGATAACGTCCGGTAACAGAACACCTTATTTGCGACTAAATGGAATCATTGTAAGATGGAAAATTTTATCTTACTTATGGTGAAAAGAAACTACAAGAAATTGTCAATAATTGACATCCAAGCAGAGAATGATAACTTATTTGCTAATTCGTAAACAACAACAGAGAAGAAATAAATCCATTGGACTCCCTAAAGTCTTTACACTTCACCTTTTGTATCCGGATGCAAGTAAGCTTTCAAGAAAAGGCATAGACAAAGTAGTCCTTGCGGAGAAGTTGATCTCCAAAGAGTGAAGATTCAGCCACCTAAATGTGAGGGGTGGATATCAATTCTTAATAAAAAGGCCAAGAGAAACATCCATTTTGACAACATCCAGTAACCGAATAGGGACGTTCTCTCCAGATACGATACCCACGTAATGCGACCACATGATATGGAGCGGAGTGTATACAACCACCTCTTTGAGTTTATTCTGTGTAGATTTATCAATGGTAACTTGATAACTCTCCCTATTAGAAGAAAGTTACACTTTAACTCTTGACCTGTATGAAATCTTAGGTCTGTTTAACAATAAGTGTATACCGCTCTCACATCCTCCCTCTAAACAACAGATAAATACTGTTTTTAAACCTTGTGTACTAGGTTTTAGTTGTTAGACAAAATATTCCCATATTTTCCTATAATGCACTACTCTAAAAGGGACTAAAGTCCCTGGATACCAGGATACATCCTAGCAAAGATGATAAACCAATGCCCATCCTAGTACAGATAATAAACCAACGTCCATTGTCACAATGAACATGACGTGCTGAACAGGAAACAACTTAGCACATACGATATAACGTGGTATGAAGAAAAAAATCATAGTGCCTTAATAAAACATATCTATCACGAGAACTGAGGAAAAATCTTAGCGCCTGGATAAAACATATGTATCACGAAAATAAATTAAACAATTATGTAATAACTTCACACATACGGTATAACCTAATAGGAAGTGCATATCTCAATGTACCAATATCTGTTACTGCAATGGATTTGATCAAGTACACTACAGCGCTCTAAAGCGTAGTCCCCTCTTATTCCCCACACAATCTGTTACCACTTGCCCCCTTCCCTAATTGACGATATCGGTCCAGCGGATGGCCTCTATAAGGTTTGGAGAGGAAGCCACGTGCCCTCCCTATTAAATAAAATAACCAGGATTTCTCGCTTAAGGTAACCTCCTAAAATGTTACATACCGTGATAAGCGGCCGTGCCTCCTTCCAGAAACGCCATTAAAAGTGCTCATGGCTCGCACCATTTTTATACCTCTTCAATCACCCTAAGGACCGACACCTGCGCCTATGACGTGATGTCCTTAACGCGGAGGATCGTACCGATGTCGACACCATGGTGGCCATCTTTAAAAGACACCAAGTATATTCTAAACTGGCACGCGATCAAAATGATAAGGAATTAAATATGTTTCTAAAATAATGGAACCACCCAAAAATACAAAAAATTTATTAAAAATAAGACACTCTAATGTCTGAATCTGATTCAACTGTACTGAACACATCTATTAGCCTAGAATATTTGAATTTGACTGCCATATTTGAGTGGTAAATAAGCGATCAAAAAATGCCTTAGCGTGTCCGTGTTTAGAGGGTGAATAATGGCGGCCTTATTCTGAGAGTTTGTCGGGATAATAAATCTATCCTAAAAATCTTGGAAGCCAGTGAATTCGGTGGCCATGTTTAAGTGGTAAATAACGATCAAACAATGCCTTAGCGCGCTCGTGTTTAGAAGGTGAATAATGGCAGCCATATTGTGTGAGTTTGTAGACATAATAAATCTCTCCATAAAATCCTAGGAGCCAGTGATGCTCAGATCGTCCTATATAGATAGTATGCTCAATAATAGTTGATTATAAATGGTATAGTTAAAAACATAACTAATATGGTATTTCCAATCAATAGGGCGAAACTGAAAAGCCTCATTTCATAAGTGATGAAATATGTGTGGTTATTAACTGTGCATGTCGAGGGCGAGAGTTAAAAGTTACTTTAGGGTATGAGTTCTAGTTAATTGAGATATTTCTAACTGGTGAATTTCAGGGTTTTTAAAATTTTAAACATTGTTTTCTCTGAAAGTTTTACCTAACTATAACGCCACTTGTTTTTGTTAGTGAATTTTTGGGCGTTTTTTAACGTAAACTAATATCTTATTACCATACATAAAGTCAACCCACCACATAGCCCCTGCGGCCAATCCATCGCAGACAGGCAACCCCATGCCTGTGAGCAAGCCCAGCATCCAACTCCCCCCGTGGGTAACCAACACTCGCTGTGCACAATGTTTGGCTGTGTGCTGCATGGGATTGGATGCAGGACCCGGCCTGTAGCCAGGCCCTGCATTCAAACCATTGCGAGCAGCCACCACATTCTACACACTGCCATCTGGCAGGCGCAGTATGCAGTCTCCCCGGTTCTGGCCACACTCAGGGAGAATTACCGACTTTGCCAAAGAGTCACAACACCAAAATATCAGAAGGGGGCCTATTGGCTTTAAGCAGATTTATATTCTTTCTCCAAATTCACCAATATTTGTAATCAAATGTATATGTTAGTAATTTATACAGTGCAATGCTTAATAAATGTTTCGTAAAGCTTCAATAAAAGAAGAAATAAAGTCTGAGTCTTTCTCTTAACACTGTTTTTATGATTCCTTTTTGTGGGCTGAAAAATATTGAAAGAAAGACTCTTACTGATTTGTAAAATAAAACCAACATGTCTCGGAGTCTTTCTTTTAACATTTTATAGTCCACAAAATGCAATCTTAAACACAACCACAAGAGTGTCTTGCACTCCAGCTGAGGAGCATAGAGCTCCAGCTGGGAGGGCTTTTCAAAAATATGTTAATTTCTCATGGGGTCATGGATTTAATGACCTAGGAGCGATACTGGTTTATTTTTTTTAATGTTGCACAGGCTGTTTTACTTCCTGCAGCCCCCACGACATTAGAAAAAAGCTTTGGGGTGACCCTGCCTCTTCTAGGGGCACCACAAGCATAGAAATATTGTGTATTAAAATACCTTAGGAGATTATGGGGTGCTCCTTCCTAGGAGCAGTGAATAATCAGAGTGGATCTTGCTACTCAATTTTTATTCACTTTATAAATTTATTTTGCATCTCCCGGTGCCCACCGGGCTGGCTGTTGCAGTTTCAGTGCACACTTAGTTTAACATACTTTTAAGTCCAGTTTCTTCATTAAGAATCCAAAAAGAATGATTTGTTTCCCATGTTAGCACTGGGACCTTAACTGCATTGTTATTGGACAGTCTGTCAGCCCATTTCCCATTTTTTGTTTTTCAAATTTCATCTGCTGCTCTTTCCCACATTGTGTATTTGACTTTTAGGCAATATGTAAATTTTATCCTGTACTTGCAAGTCAAACATGCTTTGAGTACACTCAAAAAGGAGTCTGATTCCTACGCCAAGAAATAATGTTCTCATAGTTAGGCTGCTTCAACAGCATGTCCGTTCTCTGCTTTGCCATTTTAGGCTGCCTTTGCAACACACGTGTTGGTCACACAGCTCTAAAGGTGTCCATTCTTTTCCTGTAGTAAAAACTGTTCATTCTTTAGCGCACCAGCCATGCTCAATCAATATTTGTCCTAACTGTTTAATTGAATCAAACTTATCAAAGGTCAGCCAGCCTTCAAAGGCTGCAGTACTGTAGATAACTGCTGCCGCCGAGTAAAAAAAAAAAAAAAAAAATGCCACTTAAGAAAGCAAACAAGGCAGTAATTTTATCATGTGTTGTCCTGCTTTTCTGTTTAGCTTTTTCATTTTTTATTCCCACAATGCTTAAAGTCTCGTGGTCAAATTACAAAAGTAAATATCGGCTTAGAGCTTTAGAGTAGTGAACTACAGCATTATTTGTTTGCAGAAGACCTGTATTAATTTTTAAAATGTGGATTGTATTTTTAGGAAGAGAAAAAGAACTAGCAAGTAAAGTTGCAGAGCTAGTGGAAAGCAAATGCAAAGAACTTGAACAACTTAGCATCTTCCAAAAGCAGGTGAGTCATTATTGGACCGTTTTTCTTATGAAATCGCTCTTGAAAGCTTGTAAACGGGGTTTATTGCGTACCTCTTTCTAACCTATGCCAGTTTTTAAGCCAGCAGCTGTTTTTGCTAGCAGAATGCGGCAATGCTAGTAGCATATGGCGATATCATTATAGAGGATTCCATTTTGCGACCTTCACGAACACCTGCTTATCCCTTGCCAGATGTCATTTACTCAGTAGATCTGGGTTTAAGTATGGTAGAGCCTGTAAGATGGTTGGGTCTACTCCCAACATGGATGTATGTGTAGGCAGTCAATGATGACCTGTGTGATTTACGTTTTCCCCCCTAAAAGTGGGTGAAACCTTCCCCTACACCAGGGTATGATTTAGCTCTAGGACGTGCTCCCATAGTGGAATCCTGTGGCTATGTTCACGGAAACCCCCACCAGCATCTGTGTATGTAGATAGAAGCTTAGAAGTTGCGCTACTGAATACACTGTAAGTTTGCTGGGGCCTTGCAACAATTATCCAACACCTGTGTTTGTAATTGTAAAGGCTTGGATCTCCGTCCCTTCCGCTAAAGCCTTTGCATGTTTGACTATTGGGGTATGTGCGTAGTCTATATGTTTTTCTGAATTACCATAGTTTGAAATGTGAGTTTGCATTGAAAAGGACATTGGTTAGAATCAATTAATGAAAATTGAGGCGTGAATTTTCTTTTCATAAGAATGGACGTATCCTCTTGATCCATCCTCTTCCTTTCATTACCCTGTCTTTTCATTTCCTCTTTTGCTTGTCTTTTTCACCTCCCCCTTTTCTGCTTTCTCACTTTTCCTTCTAACAGGGTTGCAGTGTCTCTTTTTTTCACTCTTTATTCTCACATTTGCTTCTTTCTGTTCTCTTTCATATATGGCATATCCAATTGTTCTCCTACTCTGTTCCCCCATCATTTGTTATGCTTTTCTAATCTGCTCCCTAATTTTGATATGTATTTTACTTTATGACTAGTTACTTTGAAACTAGGTAGTTAGTTCGAACGATTTAATTCAAACTACATATTATATCAAACAAATAATTGAACCCAGTCAGTGGATACCTGCGTCCTATGTCACACAGCTGGTGTATAGTTTTCATTTTACCTGCTTCAACAGTTTCTGTACATTAAAAAAAAAAAAAAATCTTACTAATTGGATCCTTAAAATCCCAGCACATTTGGTTGTGCTGAAAGTGAAACGAACGCCAACCAATTTTTCATTCTTTAAAATGTCATGGTAATGTCATGCTGTGGGCAATCTAATATATTTTACCTTCTAATAACTTATCTTCTCTTGCACACCTTTTGTGGCAGACCCCTTGTTTCGCAGACTCCTAGCAATTGGCTGTTTTATGCCATCTTTTTTATGACCTGTATCAGTTAGTCCGTCTTTTTCTGCTCCGAGTTACTTGTCTGTTGCATAACTACATCCGAAACCCACAGTTTCGATTGTCTGTAGATGCTGTTTACATCAGCTGGTAGCGGTCCCATGTCTTGTTATCTTAATGGCCCTGCAGATGTCCTTGATGCACGGAAAAAAAATGCTGCCAGCCTCTTACAAAATGTGCACTTCACTTGCCAACGGCAGCCTCCTGTAACCCAGAGGTCAAGCAGGCGAAATTGAAAGTCTCTTTTGAAAGGATGATCGTTGCTAGACATAAGCACTGAATTTTCTCTCACTCACTTGTGATAAAAGAATATAAAATGTATGTATTTAAAACCTGTCCTTAGAAGGCCAATTTTCGAAACAAGAAAACAGAATATATTTTAGTAGTCTATGTTCCAGCTGTATTGGCCTGATTTTGCTTATTTTTTCATCTAAAACCTTCTAGTCTAAAAAGAAAGTCACCAGAGTAAAAACATGTTACTAGAGTTCTCTTTAACAAATCTATTTTAAGTATCAATTGAATAAACTTTTTCTACAGCCACTGGCTGAAAATGAACTTAGTCAGAATAAATTTGGTTTACTTTACTACTCCAATATACCCCTCTCCCCAATGCCACACTAGAGTCCATGAGTGCGTCTTTGTATCTCAGAGTCTGATCGACAGATTAGACTGTATTTCAATGCTAACTCTCTGGCCATTTGATTCTACTCCTCCTTAGAAGTGATTAGTAAAACCCTCGGCTATATTGGACATGTATTTTCAGTGAATGCCTTAACAAGAAAGGCTAAGAAAGAGGCCCAGATTTTCTAATATCTTTATGTCTGTGATATGGAATATCAGATTTCCTCCGTATCCATTGTGGCCCATATCTTAAAGTGCGGTGAAGTCTTCCCAGAGCTCCTTGAATAGCTTTTCCATATACTGCTTTGTGATGGGTTCTTCGTTGTCGCCAGATGATTCAGTATCCACTGAATCTGCCCACCCTCCCTGCCGTGATCCTCACTTGTATTTGTATCAGCACTTTGCCCATCATGTCCCTGATCATGTTGTCTTTCTGCCACTTGCCTTGGCTCTCTCACTTGCAACTTTCAGTATGGCTTGTGGACGTCACCTGTTCTCTTTCACAGCCGTCTTTTATGCTTGATTTATTTAATTTGGCAACGCTTTTTTTTGTTTGTCTTCAGCATTTTCTTTTCTAGTCTTCTGCTCTTCACTTCAGTTCCCTTCGACTCTTTCAAATATGGTAAATATGAGTCTTTGGTCACTTGGTCTGCAAACTAGGGACTTTCATGTTCTAAATATCCTTTGCCTTGTTTTTCTTCCCTCCATTCTCACCGGAAGAGGTAGATTTCAGCCCCCCCCCCCGCCTTCCTTCTCATTTGTTTAAACTGCTCATTCTACCTCTTTAATGTTTCTGCGTCTTCCAATTCCAGAAATATGGCCAATTTGTGCTGCAAGTCCCTCTTATTTTGGATTGACCTGGTTGATGTCTTCCGTGTTGATGTCTGTGTGGGTCCCCGAAGACCACCTCCCTCAGTCTTCCATGGGCCTGCCTTTTCACTAGGCTCTTATTGAGTCAATAAGCAGTCTGTGCCTGCTTTATGTTTTGCTTTTTACCACTGCTCCTCAGTTGGTCAGTACACCCCTTTCTTCCGGGAAATTGAGTAAAGGGGGCAGCTACTACCAAGCAGTCTTTTTAATGCTTTTCTTCTGGACTGGATTTTTACTCTGTCTGGACGGGCTTCATTTCTTGGACCAAGGTGTCGGCTGCCATCTTGGCTCCTTTGTGCAGCGCTCGTCTCCTCCATTCATGATTTTACTTAGAATCCAGACGGATCTTGTACGTTATTGGATGTAGGTGTCCCATTGACGCTGCGAGTCTGCCACAGGGGAAATCTCCAATAGAGCAGCACTGTCATGTTGCTTGTTGGATCAAAGGAAAGTGGAGGTGTATCTTTTTGGCTCCCAAGTTGCTCTCCTGCAAAGTATTATTTAAATGAAGGATTAAAGAAAGAAAGGGTAATCTAACAAGACAAGCTGCAACCTGTAAAGTGACAGACCTTTAAAGGGAGGTTGCTAAACACACTAGATTATTTTATTATCAACATTCAACAGTGTTATTGGCCTCAACATATTGTAGAGTGTTTGTTCCTTGCACTATTTGTGAATCCCCACCACATCAGCACTTGACTTCTCGGCAATGGTTTGTTTTGTGGTTCTAAAGGAGTTGTAAAGTTCTGTCAGCTTTGGGACCAGTTCACCGTTTAAGATCTTCCAGAATTCAACTGACAACCATGAGGACCCGGTACTGTGGTTAAGACACTTTATCATCTTCAGAGACTATCCCTGTGTCAATGGGGCCTCTAGGGTTTAAGACTTGGCTTCTGTCACTCTGGCTAGCTTGAGACTTCCTACTTACTGGTTCGTCCTGCTCATTTCCAACTTAGTAAAGAGGTGCATTGTAGTTGTTGCAGTTGTCAGATGTTCACCTTTAACCATGTAGCGTTTCTCCCTCAGTTGAGACTATGGCGTTAATATGCACTCTAGTAAGTTTAGCTTTCAATTTTCTAGCCAGCAGTCCGTGCAGTTTGTTACCTTTTTCATAAAATTCCTGACCTAATGTAAAGAGAGTTTGCTCTGATTTACTGATTAAGTGATTAAGTGATTATTAAACTGGCCTATATTACTCCTCATCTTTCTTTGGTCCCTCCCTCCCAATACCTCATATAGTATCCCATTGTAAGCCACTTTGTTTTCCAGTTTCTCCTGAACCAGTGTACTTTTCACGAAAGATGCAAATGAAATCAGTTTACCCCATATGACAGCCTCTCTGGTGTCCCATAGTGTGCCCTTAAGACCTCCAGATTATCTTTCTGTTTACGGAAGAATTTGATGGTGGCTTAAATCTCAGCTGTGCAGACAGCCTTTTCCAGAATGTGTCTGTTCAGTTTCCACCAAAGAGCTGTAGGCACAGCTTGCAAGGCCTTTCTTGTACCATTGCCAGAGCATGGTCACATATCGAAAATACCCTCTACATGGTCCTTTTGTTTCCCCAAGGGGCTGGTTGAAATCAAGATATAGTTAATGCTAGAGACTGGTCTTCATACGTGAAATAAAACACTATGGTCTTTCTCCCCTTCAAGTAGTTCCCTCAAGATATCTGTCAAGCTCAAGGCCAACATCCCCCTCTCCAAATTACAGGGATGCCACTTTCGTAGAGGCTGACCAACCACCAGATATGTTGAGTAGAAGATTCATGTCCCGATTAGAATCTCCTAACAGGACTGTCTCCACCTATGATGATCTTGCCACCTTGTTGAGGATTTGCAAAAATGATTTGTTCTGTCCTTGGTTTGAAGCATAGTTGGCCACAAAGTTCGCAGTGGCCTGACAACTCGTGCCATTATTCAGGGTTACCATCCTTCTCCTACTGCAAGTGAGTTAGCCAGTGTGACGTGGATTCCATTGTAAAAAAAGAAGAACAACCCTGCTTGTTTTATGACTAGCTGTTGAGGAATTGTCGGTTGTAAATGCTAGACTTAAATCACCCAACCTCCTTTCTTGAAATATGCGTTTCTTGGGATGCAACTATGTATCTATGACCTTTTGCTGATACATTTTAAGCAGAACTATGACCATCTAAACTCTAGTAAAAAAAAAAAAGGCACAACACGATACAAGAATAAGAACCCAAAATGTTGAGACTTTCCAAGTCCCCCACTTATGTGAGATATATCCCTGCAACATCTCCTTGCAGATATCTTCCTTCCTAGAAAGTAATTTAGTATTGATGCCTAATTTGCGACCTCTAAGAGGCAACTTTGTTGTCATTTAATATTATAGTTAACAAAGGAGGTGTGTAAATCGAATTACAAATAGTTGTTTAAAAGGTATGTCAGCTCAGAGAATACATGGATCTTGGTGTGGTTTAGTTCAAATAGTATAGCGCTTTTGAAATATGCTTGGTTGACGGTTCCCTTCCCAGCTAATTGGTTGCCTTATTTGCAGAGAAGAAGCTCTTCATATAGAGGATCCCTAGAGTACAGAGAGGCTCGCTTAAACTCAAAACACAAGAAGTAAAAACAAACTAATAAAAACAACGAAAGAAAAGGGAAAGCATGTTTACATAAAACATTAATGAAACAATAATGGCTATAGATTTTTACTAATTGTGGATCATTGGCCTTCACTTCAAGTGTATAAAATTCAAAAATTTCACACAACACTACGCCAATAGTTCAGTAAATGTGGTTGCTGCCTATACACTTCTGTACAGCCGTTTTTCAGTAATAGGAATGACTATGCACCTAACCTGCTTCCAATACCATTTGACCTTTTATCAAGATATTTTAGACAGAGCCAATAAATAAATCACCAATGACCCAACAGGTAAGTTTCATTATACAATGGGAGAACATTGGACAACTCTCTTAATACAGAAGGTGTTTAATCCACCATTGTCTCCGGGTCATATTTTGTTCTTAGCTATTTCAAGACTATAACCCATAAACAATGTCTCAAACTACTGCATTCTAGATCATTTTACAGACACGAGCTAGATTTAGAACCATTGCAATCTATATTTCCCAAAATGTTTCTCCCTCAACATTTACATTTGACCATCTGGTTTCTAATTTGGTGATTTTAACTTTTCCAGAATTCCAGTTCATATATTTGTTTAAAATTCCGCTTGCCATTAAGGTATATATTGTGAATTTGCAAGCTGAGAGGCTAACTCCATTTCTTTTAACCACATTGTCCATGGACCCTCCCCTCCACCTTTACTTGAAGCAAATATTAAATATTGTGTCTACTTCATATCTCAGTGGCAGCAAACCTAGTTGCAAGCTGGTCACTGACCAATGAGTACCTCGGCCTAAACCCAAAACTATCTGCCTCATCTTTCCACCTATTCCATTTAATTGAGTTAATGAAAAAAATGATTTTAACTACGGATCTATATTCCATATAAAAGCTGTGCCATGATACTTGCGTTATAAGGTGTTCTTGCCATAGAAAACATCAGTTTATCAGTCTTTGAAAATACACACATTTTACTATTACTAATTGTAGAGAAAAAGTCATTTTTGCCCTACAAACCATTTTTCACATGTCACATTTGGATCACAAATGCTCACATGTGTATGTGCCTCACTTGGGTAAATTCTTCCTTCCATGTCTTACTATCACATGCCATTGCTAGCCAGAATTCTAAAAAGGGTGACCGGCATAATGACAAGAAAGCACAGAACGTGCAAGTGTTGATCACCAGTATGCCAAAGCCACCATTGTGTTAGGAGTGGATATCATAATGCTAATGATGACCATCTCTATACAGCATATGGCCTCAGCTAGGACAAGAATGGCCACCATCACTAGTGCAGCTATAATGTCAGGGCTGGACGCAATTATGCCAGGAGTGGCCACCATTTTGCCAGGAGTGGCCACCATTGGGCTAAAGGGTGCCACAGTTGGCCCAAGAATGGTCAGAATATGTTATGGATGAGGATGACCACTGCTATGCAACTGAAGGTGCATGATTATGCCTAAAAGCTCAAAGTGTTCTAGAAGGCTCACCCATTTTGCCAGGATCTTCCTTCTCCACGGGGGTTCAACATTATGCCAGGAATGGTTTCATTTTGCCACAGATGAAGCACCAGATAGGATAGGTATTGATGCCAGGGGCTTCTGGCAGGGAGAAGTCACAGTGTGCAAGAACAGCCACCACAGCCATCAGTCACACTGGCAAACGTCCCCAGACAAAGCCATTACATAAATGAACGAAAGAAAAAAAAACTAAAATGCACATGCACCCTTCATGCACTCCTTCTCTCACAAACAAACACACACACACACAACCTTTACATACATATACACCAACACAGGCACACATAAATACACACACCCATTCCACAAACTTACACCCCTGACAAACTAGCCTGAACTTCCCTAGTTGGAGGCCTCCTGCTCTACACCTTTGTAAAAGCAAACTTTGCCAAGTGTTTGTCTTTATGCAGAATATCTATCCACGTTTTGTGGCATGCATGTGCCTGTGGCGAAGATTTGTGTATGTGAATTGACTTTGCACGTGTATGAGCAGTTAATATCACATGTACATGTTATCCAAGAAAATGTATGCAAATTAGTAAAAATAAGTAAATGAAATAATTCAGCAAGCATAATTTAAACATGCAGCTAGTTACTCAGATTTACATTTTCCCTGGTGAGTTGCCCCTTATTGTTTTTAAGAAACCTTTATGACCGACTTTCTTGTGTTAGGATGAACTTTAACAAGCATTTACAATGCAATGGTCTCGGCAATATTATAGGTAGAGCTATTGGTATTGCTCATTATTTTTTTATCATTTTTGTATCCCTAAATAAATGGCATTGTCATTTCTATTGGCATTAGTTTTTTTTTTTTTGCATATGTGATACCTATTGCATTAGCAGAGAGAGAGTGAGGTAGGCAGATAGAGAGTGAGGTATTGAAATAGAGAGTGAGGTAGTGAGAGAGAGTGAGGTAGAGAGTGAGGTAGTGAAAGAGTGAGTTAGTGAGTGAGGTATTTCCTGATGTAGTGAGATAAAAACAGTGAGTGATGTTGTGAGAAAGATTGAGGTAAGGAAAGAGAGAGTGAGGTAGTGAGGGATGTTGTGAGGTATTAAGAAAGAAACAGATAGTGATGTAGTGAGGTAGTGAAAGAGTGAGTGTAAGTGACTTAGTGTATTTGAGAGAGAGAGTGGGGTAGTGAGATAGAGAGAGTGAATTAGTGAGTTAGAAAGAGAGAGTGAAGTTGCGAGGTAGTGAGAGAGTGATGTAGTGAAGTTTTGAGAGAGTGTGTTGTGATATAGTGAGGTAGTGAGAGTGAGATAGAAATAGATAGTGATGTAGTGATAGAGAGTGAGGTAGTGAGATAGAGAGAGAGTGCATATAATGTATTTTAACCTGCGTGATTGTTGGGAAATCTGACGTATATACCCCTCCCCCCCAATCTTCCTGAAGAAGCTACCCCCGTGCATTATGCGAGGCTGACTGCAAATAATCGAGTCCTGTATTTCACAAGAAGCATTGACCAATAACCACTGACAAGAAGAGCTTGTGCCCCAAAAACTTGCCCAGGGCTGTCTGCCTTGCAGGCCAAAGAAGGCAGAGTTCCCTCCCAAGCCGTGATCTTCGTGCGAGCAAGCAAGTCCTATCTGCCGCCATTTACTGTAACCTCACAGACTTCACTCAGGCGTCCCTGCAAAGGACCCCCAGGGGTGAAGCTTCCATTGGTGCAGCAGGTGCAGTGGCACCAGGGACACACTGAGCCTTGAATATTATTGTATTTCACACTTCAAACAGCAGCCGGGGAGGCATGTCCTTCCTTGCACTAGGACCCATGACACACTGACTACAATAACAACACTGTGAACCCCGCTCAGTCAGGGGGCAAGCCTCGATATCCGCATCCGGCACGAAGGCGCGGTCCGACTGAGGAAACTGCGCACTCCGTGCCCCTTTGAGGAGGGAGATAGACAGTTGTGTCAACAGAGCTCAGTCCTCAGGGGGACATTGTGGCGACGAGATTAGTAGCTTTCTCAGTACTGTCTGTAACGCATGCGGGGCCTGAACTCAGCTCAAAATTCATATTCAACATCAGAAATTAGGTATTGCCTGAAACCGACTCAAGCGGGCATTGACTGCTGGTTCACACACACTGGACATAGACGCGCCGCTCGTCCGCACTTAAACTACTCTGATAACTGCACAACGTGCACGTCAGTTCTTAGGTTTCACGCGCTAGAGGAGTTTATGGAAACTGTAACCATTAGGGAAAGCCCCTCTGTAATGGTCACGGGGACACTACACCCTCAGTGCTCAGTCTTGTTAAACACTGATATAAACTGTGTCGACGGCGCATCACTTGTTAGTATGACTGACGCAAACTGACCACAGCTCAATTTTTAGTCAAAATGTCGTTTTTGTGATATAATGAATATTTCTTGTAAACTGTAACAGTTACTTTCGCAAATCTTAATTTTCCATTTGAATGCCATATGGAGTATTTATTTGTCATTTTGTTTGAAAGTGTGCACTTGTGGTATTTACGTGGGCTGCATACATGCACCTCGCTGCTCCGGTGTAATGTGATGAGAGTGGTATATTGTTAACTTTACCCACGCGGTGGGACTCGTGGTACACAAGTACCGATTTTAAAGACGCCCCATGTTCATAATGAAGCGCTAGGATTTGCATGTTTGTTGTATTGGCAAAATGTGCCCATTCTGTAGTACTTTGGGTAGACTGGCACAGACTCATTCAACACACGCCTCGGTTTTCAGAATAACCCCGGCGAGGACTCAGCAAGACCAGGGCATTGTGTTGGAATGTGCGAAGATGCCCTTCCGGGATGGGGCATCTCTTGAATGTCAAAGCCCCTTTTCCAGGGGGTCCGGGCTTTGTTTATATCCAGATGGCGCCGATTACTTCCCAGTAGGGACAGTGGGCGGTCATTAGCAGCTCACTGTGAGGTAAATTGGTAGGGGTCGCTAGGGATACAGTGGGGGTGCTCCCGTGTGGGCGGGGGCGTGCCTAAGGTGGTGGTGGGCTGCATGGCTTTTGTAAGTGCGTTTACATAGCGCCTCAAACCTGCCGAGGCGCGAACAATTAGGGCGTCGATGTTGCAGGGTCAGATTCAGGCAGGGACAGAAAATAGACCCGGGCTGATTGACAGAGACTCGTTGCACGGCCTTTTCACAGAGCCTCGTTCGCGTCCTTTCAGCTGTGGATTACGGGCGGGGCAGCCCCACTTCTGTGGAGATTTACGTGGCAGCGCGCGCAGCCAGTCACCCTGGCAGCGGGCGAAGCAGCAAAGCTAATGCCGCACAGATGGTGGCATGGCGTGTGTTTCAGTCTGGAGCAAAACAGGGCTTTAACAAAACATTGATTTGCACACTTGTATGATTTATTGTCTCTTTCTAATGTATGCGTATGCTCTAAAGTGCTCAGATGCCCCATATTGGGATGAGAGAGGTATTAAAGAATTAAATTAAACATAAATTAGTGCATTTAACTTGTTATTTGTTTTGGTATTCATACAGACAGATATATCTGATATTCTTACAGTGAATGCATATCTCTTACACACAAAGTCAAAAACATGTCTCCAAATCACAGTTTCTTTTAAGAATTTATGAAGTGATAACCTAAGAGCCTTTGTTTCCCTCCATTGCATTGGCATTTAGATGCTACGATCAAGATCGCTTCCAGCCAGGACGATACTGGAACACAAGTGAGACTGGTGGCTCTTTAAGTGAGGCCTGTGCGTTTGGACCCAGTTGTAAGTGAAAGTGGGAGAGACGCCTCGTCACCGGCAGGCTGCTGCTCTCTACGGAAAGCATACCATGCTACAAGCACATCTAGAATGCATCCCGGTGTTGGCAAATTCAGCATACTCCATCAGGCCAGCAGAACCAGAGCAGGCTCCATAACAGCTGCTGGTTCCCTGATCTAGCTTGACCCCCTCACTTCCTGCACTGCCTGCACGTACCATACGAATCTATGCAACAAAGACATTAACCCACTGAGCTCAGCTGTCTTACATAAAACACATCTGTAACCGACATTTATAGGCGATGCTGTGAAGCAGGAACATTAACCTGCTGTGTTATTGTAAGAGCTAAACATGAGATGAAAGCCCACGCAGGTCACTCCTGCAAATGCATTTAACACCACAGTCACCGTCTTCCACCCAACAAGTCCTGGATACGCACCGATCGTTGCAACTGGTGCCTTACCCCGTAACCTAGTGTAAAACAGAGCCTGCCTGTGACTAAAGTAAGCCAGAAGAAATAAAATGTACTATCCAACTTTTCCCTGCTGCTAATTTCTCTGAGGAGGGAGTTTGTAAAAAGAAATAACGCATAGCTCTCATGACTACCGAATTTCTGCAGCAGCCTTCGCTGAATATATATCGATTGTCCGAGCATTGTTTTATTGCTCATCACCCCTGCTCTCGCTTGCAGCTAGGTACATTACTCTATAGGGGGACTGGAGTTCGTAGCTATCACTTCTGAAACGGTGAAAGCAGCAGCACCGAAACATGAAGGAAAACACACGACGAGCCAAGAACAGCGCAGACACAAGCAAAGCCGGAGTTCGTGGACGGCGCAGTTCTCTGCCCGGCGGGTCTGTTCCCAGATAATAACATCGCACTGCGGTCTGCGGCGGGGTACGCAGGACAATCTCTCGGAAAGGGAGGCGCTGGCCGAAAGTTCATGCACTCTTTGGAGAACCTACTTTCATACACGGACCCAAAGACCTTTCATTTGACAGGCATCCCATTTCGACACTGCGCACAGTTTATTTTAGTGTGCAAACTGCATGTAACCACGCTGGGCAACCTACACTCGGATGGTGGTGCTGTGTCGTATCACAGCCCCCGTTTTTCAAGGCGGGCCCGACTTGACGTTATGTTACGCCTTATCACTCGCTCGCTGTAAGCTGAAGCGCCTCGCGCTGGAGGCAGATGTCGCCTGCCACACAACGGAAAACAGGCAGGGATTTGTAGGAGAGCTCCATACAATTTAGCGATAACTTCAGGCTCGACATGAGGCTGCATCACATAACAAACACCTACCTGGTTACTCCTAAAGCAGGTCAAGCCACTTAAAGTTTTGTACGCTCAACATGAGAGGACTTAATAAACCGGTAAAACGCAGGTGCTACTGTCCTAGCTAGGGGGAGAGGACGCCATGAACACCACCGCCTTTCTCAAGACAAGAAGAAATGCCTCGGAGAAAGGCAGCGGCCGTTTCAGATTCGGGGGCGTGTTTCTTTTTCTCTCCTCTTGCCATTGGCTGGAGGAGAGAAAAACACGCCTGAGAAAGGGCGTGGCTAAAAAGTAGAAAGAACAGCAAGAACACGCCCCCGAATCTGAAAAAGACGGAGCCTATTTGGAGGGACGGCTCTCTCCTCCAATGCCTGGCCTCCGTTTAGGAAGCCAGCCAATGGATGAGAGGCAAAAAGAGAGGCGGGCTAAGGAGCCACTCTAGGAAACATTAAATCTCGACTTCCGGTTCTGCCTTCGGCAGACCGGTAGTCCTCGACCTAAAAAGGAATCGGAGCAGCATGGGTCGCATTATAAAAACTGCTCTCGGCACTGCTGCACTCGCAAAACGGCTGTTTAATTCGGGTCGTGCGCTTTCACATTTTCATGGTTGTAGGAGGACTTCATTGTGACCATGAGCAAAAATGAGGCTAGGGAGCACTTTTATAGCTCTTTATTTCAATTTTCTTTTTGTAGTTACGTTTTTGCACTTTTGATTTTGTCTCCGTTATTGTCCTTTATCGTGTACGTCACATTTATTCCTCTTTTGTGTTAAATATTATTTTTTTGTGGTATCAAACCGAGTCGCTGCTATATCTTCATAACACCTTTCTAACTACATTCCACCATTCTGTCTTCCTTACCCTTCTCCGACATCTTACACAGCAGGTATTCTGAAAGCACTGGCCATGTAAACTGCTTCCGGTCAAATGAAAGCATATGGACAACTTGTGATCTCCTAATGCAGGGCAAGAGAATTCTCATTTGTATGTAGAAGGGTGGGATAGCATGGGTGGCCAAATAGAGAGAAAAAAGACTTCGATTTTCTTCATTGTTAGCAGGCTCCAGTTGGCAAAAATATCGATTGTAAATGAGACAATTTTTAATCCTTCACATCGATACCAGAGCTTATGTTGGTGATGAGTTTACTCCTTGTTGAGTATGGTGGACCTTTGGTGGAAAACGTTGTAGAGCCTATCAAATATATTGGGAATTGCAGCAGTCGGAAGCATTTCTTTTTATTAATACAATCTAAATGTAAGCATGTACCTTCTTAATGAAAATTTAAGTTATACAAAAGCAGCATGTTATATATTTAAAGGCAACATGTTATATCTTTCCAGCCTCACAGAGAAGTTCAATTTCTGTCTGTTATATCCATGTACATTGAAAAGGCTTGGGCGGGCCAGGCGCCGTTCATGTGGAGCAGAACTTCATTCTAAAAGAACAGCAGACTGACTTCAGACCTTCCTGTGTCACAGAAACAGCACTGGCAAATAGTAGAGTAGACCGTCTCAAGCCATCACGCAAACTTTATCCTGCTCAACCCCTCAGCGGTGTGTGATACCGTTAACCTCACCCGCTCAGCAGGATGCTATGTTTATCAGGGATGACATATATCTTAATTGTTGGAAACAACATATCCTCTGTTTCGTTGTCCTGTGAGGTATCATTCACAGTCCTTTATAGGTTCTTAATCACCCTGCTACTATTTAACATTTACATAATTCTCCTAGCTCAGGCACTTTTTTATAAGAATGAAAACTTCATTTACTTTTCTAAATAAAACATATACATATCAACAATTTCAGGAATTTGAAACAATTGTCCTTCGCAGCCACAAGTTGTAAACCGCAGTGTTCAGCAGTGTAATAGTCAAATAGAGACTGGTATGCAAATGCAGCCAACTAGTGTAGGCTGACACCTTTCAGTAGTAGCAAACCCAATAGGTCTTGCCCATGCATGAGCAATTGGCTTTGCCAATGTATTTTAGCCATGACGTACACCAGTGTGGCTGCTGCTCAGCATGGCTTAAAGTTAGTGGCACAGAGGAGAGTGGTGTAGGGTGGCATACAGTGGAGTGCTGTGGAATGGGGTAGATTCGAGTGGAGTGTCATAGACTAGCATGGAGTAGAGTAGAGTGTAGTGGTGTAGAGGGGAGTAGAGTGGCGCAGCATAATGTCATAGAGTGGAGTAAAGTGGCGTAGACGGAATTGCGTACAGTGGAGTGTTGTGGCATTGCATAGATTGTTGTAAAGTGGAGTACAGTGTCATAGAATGGAGAACCAAAGAGTCGTGGAGTTTCATGGAGGGAGTAAAATGGCATAGAGTGGAGTAAAGTGATATCGAGGGAGTTTCATAGAGTTTTGTGGAGTATCGTGGAGTGTTATAGAGTGGAGTAGAGTGCATTGGGAAAGTGTGTTGTGGAGTGTTATCGACTGGGGACTCGTTAAGTGGACAGTCGAGTGTTGTAGAATGGAGTGGCATAGAGCAGAGTGTCATATAGTGCAGTAGCGTAAAGTGAAGTAGAGTGAAGTAGTGTGTAATAGAGTAGAGAGGAGTAAAGTGGCATGGAGTGGCATAGAGGGAGTTGCATTGAGTGGAGTGTTGTAGAGTAAAGGGGCATTGACTGGAGGGGCATAAAGTGGAGGGGTGTGTCGTAGAGTGGCATAGAGTGGAGGGGGATGTCCTAGAATGAAGTGGCGAAGAGTGTCTTTGAGTGGAGGTGCGTCGAGTGCAGTGGCATGTCGTGGAGTGTTGTAGAGTGGTATGTTGTGGAGTGGTGTAAAATGGAGTGGCATGGTGTAGAGGGGAGGGGAAGGGAGTGGCGTGGTGTAGTGTGTAGTTGCTTAGTGTGGAGTATGCATGGTGTGGTAGTGCTCTGCCATTACAGACAACACATTTTCATTTGAAAAGACCATAACATTTGCACAGACATACAGTTTTACTGATAAACGTATACAGCACACAAACGATAATGTGTAGAAATGTCATCACCTAGTGTATTGATTTGTTTTGATTGTATTAAAATATTTGTTTCCAGGACACACTTCAGACTTACAAAAAATGTGCTTCATTCGTGCTTTCCTAATTCTGATGTATTCTGAAATATCAGCACAGTTACTTCACAGACATTCAAATTTGGTTGTGTGCTAGTAAAAGCCCATCCTTTCACAGCAAGATTGAATACAAAGTGACAGGATTTATGTGTCAGAGTAGGAATAGAAAACACCGGAAGACTGAGCCTGACATTCGACCTCTCTCTTTGAATGCACAGCACATATGACGAGATAAGAAGAAGATGTAAAGGCCTGTTTACAGCAATCGAGCACTGTAGAAGAATACAGTAAATAGGCTGTTGTCCATGGGAGGGACGAATTCAAACTGTACAGCCTAAAACAAATTAAGCCAGCAGATATAAAGCAAGCAAATGTGATTTACAGACCACAAAGCCAATGGTAAGCAATGGGTGGAATGCATTCTCAGGGAAGCTTTCCGAATATCCCCAAAATGTTGTTAGCAAATCAGAGAGCTGTGCTGTCTGGTAGTTTCGACCTTAAAAGACACTCATCTGGAAGGCAGGATGTAAACACCAAGAATGCCCATTCCAGACTCTCACATCAGCAGGGTAATCGCAGCGATGGAGCATCCCTGTGGTTAGACAGTTAGTTTGAAGAGGATCCCAGATATGCCTTGGATTAAAAGTTGAAGCCTGGTAACAAATGTGTCCACCACATTGTTGTAATAAGTCACGTTTTTCACCCACTTTCACCTTTCTGTGACACAGGCACCTTCTGCGCAAATACTTTTTAGGTAAAATTCCAAATGTATGCTAATGATAGCCAGAAACTCATCCATTTTTAAACATTGTGGCAAACCATGCTGATATTAGACATCGCCTAGAACTGTTCCTCTTCTGGATGAAGGATCATTTTCTTTCTTGGAATTGTCAAAATTAGAAGTTCTACTGGTAGGAGGGGCAGCTAGAAATCGCATCTTTTTAGCTGGTCTTTTGACTCTGCACCCCGTCCACCTTGTAATAGCAAATCAGAAAGATAGAGAGATATAGGTTTCATTTTCGATTCTGAACTATATTCTAGTTCTTTCTTCCATAAAATCATTCTACACCGACAAACTGATCACTGAATTAAGTATATAAATGCCCTGTCTGTAGTACTGCAACATAATCTATATTGGCCTATTATCACACACAATGCATTTGGGGGGAAAAGGCCCTGCCACAATGCCGATACGCTCCAACCTGAAATCCATGTTTCACCTCTGCGCACCCGATCAAAAAACACTTATTCAAGAGACTTAAACGTGGCTGAAGATTCCTAGGTGTTCAAAGTCCATAGCCATGTCAGAGTCTGGGCCCCAGTCTCCGATTTGAAGCAGATTACCTCCCTTTGAGGAAACTCCTGAAAACCGAGTTTTCAAACAAGCTTTCAGCTAAACCCAATGTCCACATGAAAGTGACAGAAGATTGGCCGGTCTAGTTTCATCGCACACATATGGCAAGACTCTAAGTGCCAGATGTATCAAAGGGTTTTCCCCATCCCATGTCTTTGGGGGAAAAGGTCTTCGTACATATGGCCTTACCTCTCATAAACGTAGAACACCTTGTTATTTTCTTTGCTCATTTCAGCACCCTCAAGTGGCCTAGATACAATGCAGCACTTTATGAAATCACCAATATGTAAATAAATAGAATATAAATGGAATATAAAGTGCGCAGGTTAGGCGAGGGGCACAACTATAAACGTGTTTTCACCTGCTACTTTATTTATGGTTGATTAAAATAGCCCACAAATACTGTTCGAATGCGGTAAATAAAGATCAGGACACTTTTGTCTTCTTAACATTACTCTAACAGAAGTGGCATATTGAGTGCTTTGATTTGCGAAATGCTGTATTTTATTTTAAATATATACATGTTAACTTATTCACTTATGTTTTCAGTATGAAGAACTTGAGCAGTCCTTAAATGATGTCAACCTATTGAAAGAGTCATGTGAAACGAGTTGCCTTGAGGTATGCTCACCAGAAATAACTGCTTTTATCTTCATGTTACTGATATATTTGTATTTCAGATGCCTTACTTATGACTCTTGTATGACTGTATTTCCTCTGGCAAGTGTTGTGTCTAGTCTTGAGAATAGTTCCTGCTAGCTTGTAACATTTGGGATTTCTTAAAAATTTTCACTCATTTTATTTTCCCTCGACTTGGCTTGGATGTTCTATATGAAAATTGGTGATTAAAACAATTGTTTTCAATGCAGACATGTGCCAGGATGTTAGATGTTGTATTTAGTTCCTTGTGCAATTAGAAGTTTGCTTTCTATTTGTTTCCTATTCTTTGTGGGAGGTGGGGGGGTATTTATTTTTAAGAAAACGGGATGTACTGGAAAGGCAGTTATGTTTGCAGCTTGGGTATGTAGGTATCCTTAGAGGATGACTTCGATGGAGCTTCTGGTTTTCCCAAGTTGATGTTGTGTAGAGAAGTGTTACAGCTCCACCATTGGGTATCATGCCGCTGCATAACTTCATGCCATTTCCTTACTTTTATCCACTTTTTGGGTGTCCTTCTGCTTGGTAATCTCCAGCAAAGGGCAGCCACAAACAATATTTTTTCCTGTTAGGGGCTTGGCCTAGAAATCCTGCATCACTGTGACCTATGAGGTCATACTCCTCAATGAACGGTCTACAGTACACCATGGTTTAGCCCTCATAACATATCACAATCTTGATGCATTTTTCATCTCAGAAACGTGCTCACCGTCACATCGTTCATCCACCTAGATGCCCTTCGTCTCACGGGCAACAGCATCCAGCATGTGGGCGGGGCTCATAAAAATTGAGGAAGCCTCACCATCATCCAGAAGTCCTCCTAGTCTGCAACATATGCAAGCAACACTCCATTCCATAGAGCTCTTATCATGCCAATTTCCGCTCTCCCCAACTCAGCCAGTCTGCCACATTCAGTCTCATCTACTGGCTTACTGGGCAGAACAGGGTCTTCACTTATGAATTCTCATACCTCTTTATGACCTCATCTGTTCATCACACCCACACCACTATTCTCAGAAACTTCAGCCTCACTGATAATTAACGCATGAATAATACAAGATTCTCCACCCTCAACCCCATCGGTACACTCGACTTGGTACAGTATGCTACATCATCAGTACTTTACAAAGGCCACATGCTAGACCTCGTCTTTTCAACATTATTGACCATCTAGGGCAAGCTTCCCATGCTAAAAGACTGTACTCATTGGAATTCCTTGCTCAGATTCCAAACAATGCATGAGGGTCAACCCAAAAGAAAACAGCAAACCTTCGTAGATGTGTTCAAAAAAGTCTCCACATACAACCAAAAGATCAAACTCCTTTCTTGCCCTGCCACCTTCAGCTCTGACGTCATCACTCTTCTGTGCATTTCTGGAAAATGATATGAGTACCTATGGTCCAACTAAAATGCTCCAACTAATATGCAGACAGAGGCCTTCATCACCCTGGTATTTCAAAGCTCTTGCTGACAACAAACGGTACACTGCAGACAGGAGAAAAATGGAATAAAAACAGAACCCCGACAACCTCATTCTACTAAAATACCTTCTCATAACATGCAGACAACTCATCATATCAGCCAAAGGTAATTACTGTATACCAGTACCATTAATGATACTGACAACCCCAAACAGAATGCTCTTCAAAATAATCAAGCACTCCATCAACCGATCCCATCAACTACTTCATTGAAAAAATACAGAAAGTCAACAGCGCATTGACAAAACCAAACTGGTTCCTCTTCTGACACGTACTCATTCATAGTGGTCATCCTCCAAACCCCTGTCTGTCAAAATCTTTGTAGAGACCCCCAGTTCCCTCAAAGCCACCACCTATAATTCCTCTCTGGAGTAGCTCTCTCACTCCCACTTACCATTGCCAACACCTCCATGACTCAAGGCATCTTCCTCGAAGCTCTCAAGACAGGCCAACTGGTGCCACTGCTGAAGTAACCATTCTGATGACCTTACCAACTACCAGCCAATCACTCACCCACCCTACCTTAGCCAGATCATTAAAAAAAAATGGTCTATACACAACTTCGAGATCACATTAACAGATCGTAGACGATTACCTCCTAGCAACAGATATAGATGAGTCTTGCCTTAGTCCGTTACTGATTCTTTCAGCCGCATTTGACTGTTGACTACCCCACACTCATCCACACCCTGAAGACTTAAATGAGATTCATAGGAAACACCCATCACTAATTCTCCTCTCCTGTTTGGCTTTACAGGGTTCCCTCTTGTGCTCTCATGTTCAACTTCTACGTAGGGCTCTACTCAAGATAACAATATATACATTCACCAAAACTCTGACACACACCTGTATTTGAAGGTCTACTCTGCTCTAGACCTCCAGCCCCTCAAACAATGCTTGCACCTCATTCGTTCCTAGAATTCTACCCCCTATTTGAAGTTTAACCCAATCAAAACAGAGTTCTTGCTGTTGGCCAAGAACAAGAAGTAATAACTAGTCCAAACCTGGCTCAGTGACATGAACTTGGATGGATTCAAACCCTACTTTCACCCAAAGCCAAGTCTTATTTTCACCCTGAACACTGGTTTCGCCCTCAAGGAACACATTGTCAAGAAAACCAAGATGGCCTAGTCTCAGCACTCTCTCATAAGGAAAGTGAAACCATCCCTCCCAGAAAGCGATTTCAGAACTGTTGTTCAAACCATTGTACTCTTGCATCTCCTTGGTGGCAATAGCCTGCTCCATGGGCTACCAGGCTCCACCCTGATGCCCCCTTTTTGCTGTACCAGGAATAGAGCATCAAGGGCATGATATAATATGACCACATCACTCCCACCCTGATGTAACTCCCCTGGCTGCTCTTGACATCCTGCACCATCTTTAAAGTCAGCTTCATCATCTACAAATCCAATACAACTGGCACCCTAGCCTTTCTGACTCACAATCACACTATTTCTGACAGCTCTCTGCATATCCACAGTTAGGACACCATTAGACTGTAAATGATATGTAAAGAAATGTAACAAATTAGGTAATAGGCCTTATCCATCTATGTAATCAGGATCTGGAACAACATCCCTATATCCATCGGGGCTGCCCCATCCCAGCTTCAATTTAGGAATGAGCTGAAGACACATCCAAGTAACAAACCACTTAAGCTTCTAGAAATCCGCTACCTCTCCAATCGCACACTGACTGTGCCTTTTTCTTAGACCTTATTGAGACTTCTGCTGCCTTTCGACTTAATTCAGGCTATATAAATACCACAAACATACATACTTGAACCCTTCCATAGGGACATACACCCAACAGTATTAACAATAGATTGTGTTGTACAGGTCCCTTTGGTAAAGTCCTTGGGTCAAATGAGTGAGAGCCATATGAATCCGAGGCTTTCAAAATTACGAAGCTATGCTCCTAAATTTCCTAGCTCATTTCCTTTTGCCACAAAAGCAGAGAAACAGTGCTTCTGATGTTGTCTTTCCTGCTTGCTGATGTATCTTAAAGTGGGAAGAATCATGTTTACTGGTAGCTCTAACAGTCTTAGACAAAAGACGGAGCAATCGGGGTGACTGCAGAGTTACCTCAGTGAAATCCAACATCTTCCTGCTCAAAGCCTGTTTCTAAGCAGGTGTATAAAACATTGAAAGATGTTAGAAAACACTGCCATAGCGTGTTCTGTGGCTTGATTATGAGGTGTAAAGTTTGAACAAAATCATGAATGTGAACCCATTCTCATTTGGGTATTGATTTGAATGAATCGACCTCTGCAAACCCTCCCTTAGCAAAGACCAAGATTCGCAGAATCTACAAGTCCAATATTGCAGCTCTGCCAAATCTAGGCTAGCAGATCAACCCAGCAGGGGTTGTGATAACATTAGCCTCTGCTGCCACCATGTACAGCTTGAAGCTTTTTGCACTCTACACAGCAAACTCCTACAAAATCAAAGTACATAGAGCTCTATTTGTCCTTAGCCAATGGCACTCTTTGAACAAACAGTTCTAGGCTGCATAGTATCTGCACATGAGGAACTTACAGAAAGGAGCCATCCATAGCATTCACCGACCAAAGCTGACAACTAAATGGCAAAAGTCACCAGCTTGGAGATTTTTTGGCTCGTCAACTCATCCCACACTAAGGCTTAGTGAGGACATAATTTAACTACATCTGGACCTGGAGGTTGCTGGAAAGGGAAAAGTCACTGAGCTGGGCTATATTAATGGATGACACCCTCACGGGTGATAGTGCGCTTTACAGATAAACTTAACATAACACGTCACACGCACAGTGTTCAGCCTCCAGTAGCAAATTGAAGCTCCTGCAAACCTATATCCTTGATTGGAGGAGTAGACCAATATAGCCCTAGAGTTCACATTGATCTCATTCTTTGCCAGCGTGTCTCAGGCTGGGCTAAGGTCAACTAGATTACTAACCCCACCCCAGCCTGTAACAATATCAGTATGGTGATGTTAGTGGCTCTTCCTCTGACTTCACTTTAAACATCTTGTCACATGCTGAAGTGGGTCTGCAAACCTATTTGACCATACTGCTTTCTGTCAGAAGGTAAGAAAGTGAGGGGAAGAGCAGAGCAGCAACCATTGCCTCTATTGGTCTCTAGGCATTGATTGTTAGCACTGTGCCCGAAGCAGGACTTAACGTTTCAGCACTGGTATTCCAGATATTTATTGGGGATCGGAAGGGTGCCTCATACCCTATGCCACTCACATGTAGTTGGCCATTCTGCACCAAGGCCATATAGATGCTACAGTACTTGGTGAGCTCAGAAATCAACAAAAAGGATCATACAGCCTGATTGCATGGGCTGTTGCACTGTACTGACCATGAATGCACCCAGGATCTGGAACAACATTCCGGTATCCACCAGAGCCGCGCTAACGCTTCTACCATTCAAGAGAGCTGAAGACTCGCCTCTTTAAAGAACACTACATCACAATGCATTAGCCATCCACAACCCAGCTTCCTCTCTTATTACTCATCATTGTCTTTAGGCTTGTCTTAGACCATGTCCGGCACGGCGTCCACTGCCTTTTCACTAGGATTGTGGTATAGAAATACCATATGCCTACATGCAAATGCTGCATGCATGTATAATGAACATAATGGTCTGTGAAAAGTATGTTAGAACAAAAACCTAATGCTCACATTTGGAATCGCCACTGGTATGAGTGCCACAAGTATAAAGGCCCGACCAAATTAAATGACCTTCCATCCTCATCTTTCCTTGGACATTGTCTGGAGAACAAAACAATTTTAAGTAAGTACTAGTTGTTCACCCTAGAGACTCCTGTACTTGATATGCTAAGTGCCCGTTCCTGTGTCAATCCTCATGTCATCCCTGCATTCAATTTGAGTAATGGTCTGGTTGGTGTGGCAAGGGACTCTCAAGTGAAAAGGACATTTACGGGTGTAGGAGGGAATACAGGGGCTGAGTTCATAAGAGGCTGTATATGCTGCAGGCATCAAATGTTACCTGTTCCGTTCTGGGCAAAAATACGCTTTGATCCAACTTGTTCTGGACATGCCATGAACCTGTAAGGCAGGGACCTAGGACTTCTGGTACAAGATTCACTACAGTGAGCATCTTTTAACATGAACTTACATTCTCAAGGGTGTTGCTATTGGAACGACATATCAGAAGAAATGTTAATATATTTTTCATTATTTTGTCTTCATAATATTTCCTACAGTAGAACCTATGTAGTACAAACTGTCCAACGTGCTTTGGTAATTTACTACATGTTTGGCACTGACGCTCTATTTCCACTGCCACAGTGTTTATCTAGAAAATTGAAGTTAGAGGTTTCAATGAAACCATTGCCTTTTTAGATTACACTGTGAATCGAAGAATTGCGGTTTTTAGATCTTAAAAGTGGAAAATGTGGATCTTCTTGAAATACTATTGCAATGATGCATCTTACTGTAGATTCCTGGATACTGGCCATGGCCTTCCATCTACTCTATTAATTAGCATCAGAGTGCCCTTTTACAGGAAATGAGTAGACAGTACACAAATGATATCCTTTATCAAAGGTTCTATCCCCTTTTCAAAGAATACTTCAAGTTTCCTTTTAGAGCCCCATAGGTAGAGGGCAGGTAGTGATAAGAAACTTTTGAATGCTAGGAATAAACCGAATGACCTGTTGACAAAACTCGAAGCATTCTTTAATCTGAAATGCTGTATGGCTAGCCTGATGCTCCTGGGAGAAAGTAGAAGCTTACAATAGATTCATTGTACAGAATTGTACCTATATCCAGCCAGAAATACGGGAAGAATGATCCACCTCCACAGCCATTTCAATGGTCCAACGTATTTAGATTGATGTAAAACGAGGGATACCTCGGTTTCATTTTCAGGTGGTGGAGGAATCTCTGATTGAAGATCTTGAGGAAACTGAAGCCCACGTGCTATGTATACTTAACCCGACCAGGATAGTAGGGACAAGGACATTGCCTCTTTTGTATTATATAAATGTTTACTCATTAATTAAGATCAGGCTATGTTCTTTCAGATTTTAAACCATTTGTTTTGCTGCTGCTCATAAAAAAGCAACTCTATATACGGGCGTGCTTTACAGAACTCCCCCACCCCCCATGGCTGACCTACCACGGCTGTCAAAAATCCTTGAAAGGGTTGCTTCTCTGCAGATTCAGATTTTCATGGAATCAAAGCAAAGGGTAGATTTTAATGAGGCTGGGCCTAAGACCGATCATATGAGTGAAACAGTTTTGGTGGTATTACAGATGAGGGATTTATGTCCATCCTTGTCCTGTTCGACCTGTCAGCCGCATTTGACATGGTAGATACTACCTTTTTTAGACTGGGTACAGTGATTGCTGTGTCAAATAATGTGCTAGGCTGGTTTAGATCCTTTCTGCAAGGCTGCACTCTGCAGATCGAGTTAGGAAATAACTTCTCCGAACACAGTGTGTGGTGCCCCAAGGTCCATGCTATCTCCATTATTATCTAACAGCTTCATTAAATCACTTTTCTCCGTCATAACAGCCCAAAAACTTCATTTTCACCCCCTAGGCTGCTGATTTACCGGTTTACTTGTGGGTGAATGGTTTAAAATTTAAAAAGTGGTTTACATCAAATAGCCCAGAAGGCTTAAAGGTTCTTAGGGAAAAGGTGTGGCGCAGCGGGTGCTCACGGTTCGATTGCCGGCAGCAGGTTAGCCCAGCACCATGTGACTCTGGGCAATAGCTCGCTTAATGTTCCTGACGGCCCCCAGCGCCTTGACACCTTCAGGTAATTGTTCGCGTTTTACAAACACTGGATTTTTTTAAACCTAAAGGAGCTTAAATGAGTGTCTTCCTTTTGGGCTCCTGCGCCAAACTGAAAGCTTTAAGTAACTGCTCCTAACCAGAATTGTATGGCCTGCAATCATTTTTTTCATGAAAACAGCTAAAAAATCTTGGTGTTTTAGATTCCAACCTCACTTGAACAACCCATACGGTCAGTGGTTCGCTTGACTTTTTAGTATTCCTGCAACAGTTAAAAATGGCTTTCTCCCTTCCTTACTAAAAATCCCATTGAGTAATTGTGGTGTTTCTTTAATCGGCTCCATATTGAATTATTATTATTATTAAACAGATTTGTACCGCGCATAGCTGCCCCAGCAGCAGGGCGTCCCAGCGCTATCTCTGCATTACCCGTACGATGTGACAGCCTGGTAGGGAGAAGAGAGTTACGCTGGGAAGAGCCAGGTCTTTATAGCTTTCCGGAAAGCTAGGTGATCTCCAAGCCCCCTTATAGCAGCCGGAAGGGAATTCCAGAGTCTTGCCGCTAGAACTTTAAAAGAACGCCCACCAGCTCTGGCTCTCAGAACTCTGGGAGTGCATGCCAGCGCTAGGTCCTCTGACCGCAAGCAGCGTCTTGGGACATACTGTGTTAGCAGGTCAGATAAAACCGGAGGGGCTCGTTGAGTTAGGATTTTATGGGCAATGCATAAGATCTTGAACTGAATTCTTTTATCCACTGGTAGCCAGTGTAGTTTTGTTAGGGACCTAGACACAGAATATGTTTTCGGCAGCGCTAATAGAGTACGGGCTGCTGCGTTTTGTATTCTCTGAAGGCGCTGAATACAGGATTTATTGGCACCCAAATAAAGGGAATTCCCATAATCCAATCTCTATAGGATTGTAGCCTGTACTATAATCTGCCGGACATTGGGCTCGAAAAAAACAAGTATGGGTTTTAATCCTCTCAGGAGCCCAATGCAGGTCCCTGCGACTACTTTGGATTGAGCGTCGAAAGAAAGACCTCTGTCAAACCAAAAGCCCAGGTTCTTAACCGCCTCCTTTGGCAGTGGTGCAGGTTTGAGTTGATCTGGCCACCATTGTTCTGACCACATCTCACTATCTCTTCCGAACAACAGAATTTCTGACTTGCTGGCATTTAGCTGCAAGCAGTTCGTTGTCAGCCAGTTGGCGACGGCCAGCAAGTCCTCCTTGAATTTAATACGTTTTTGCAGTTCTTGGAGAAGGCGATGAGTAATTGGATGTCCGCATAGGAGACCAACGACAGCCCTCTACTTTTTGCCATCTCTGCCAAGGTTTGAACATAAATGTTAAACGAGCACGGGGCTCAGTGTAGATCCCTGTGGGACCCCGTGTCTGATTGCTGAAACCTGGGAGTGGTAGGGTGGGACAATGACCTGGAAAGTTCGACCCTCTAAGAAGGAACGAAACCAGTCCAAAGCTAAACCCTCAATCCCTATCTCCTGTAGCCTGCCTGGTAATATTTCATGTGAGACAGTGTCAAAGGTGGCACTTGAATCCAGCAGGATTAAGGCTGCGGACTTTCCTTCGTCAAGGTTACTCCGGATTTCTTCCGTCACTACTAGCAGGGCTGACTCTGTACTGTGACGGGCTCTGAAACAATTTTACGAGGAATCTAGTATGGCATTTTCCTCTATGAACTTCGTCAGAATGGTATTGACATGGGATTCAGTAACCTTGGATAAAAAAGGAAGTTGGGAGATGGGACGGTAGTTACACAGGTCAGAAGGATCTAACGTTGCCTTCTTCAGAAGAGGTGTCACTTTAGCGTGCTTCCAAGCTAATGGTAGGCATGCTGAGGTCAGGGATACGTTAATCGGTTCCCTGGCCACTGGTAGAATGTGGTTGCGAAATAAACAGAATTGAGCTGGTTTCAGTGGATCAGCTAGGGAACCTGATTTGATTTTCCGGTAAAGGTATTCAGTCTCAATTAGGGATATTTGGGGAAAGGAACACAGTGTATTATTTGTTGTGGGACTATTCTCCTTGTACCTATCCCTCTGGTCGATGTTAATATTGGTGGATTGAAAACTCTATTTCAATGCTATTGGAGAGCTGCCGAACAAAATATAGGATGCCTGCAATCTGTCCGAAGCTTGGCAGCAGGCTTGCTGTTATGCTAAAAAAAACGGACCAAATTAGGGCCAGACTGAACGCTTTGCACTGGTTACCAGTGGATAAATGGATTGCTTTAAAAATAACCTGTTTGGTGGTCATGTTTTTTGAATGGATTGGCCCCTACGTATCTAAAGGATACGCCTATTATGTAACTACTAGAATGACATTTAAGACCTAGCAATCAAATCATTTTGAAAATCCCTAAGACTGGAATGTATTGGATGGGGGACAGAAGGTTTTTATCGCCGTAAACATTTTGATGACAGCTAGCCAATAGAAGTGGCAATTTTGTGCGGTTTGTGATTACGCTTTCGAGTCTTGCATCACACACCCTAAAACATCTTTCGTTTATAGGTGCTACATAGCTGCTGAAAATGTCGCAAGAAAGAAAAAAAGAGATCGATCCTAATTGAGATGTTAGAGTTTCATGGAGTCACAAAGGGAAAAGAACAGTTCAAATATACATTGGGAGATCGTTTCATAGTCCTGTAGCCAATACTCAAAAGGTCTGGAATCCTTGCGTCACAAACCTTGATCTGGGTACTGAGAACAGTCGTTCATCCTGATGTCACACTGTGGTGTTATTTGTTGATCAAAGAATATTAACAGCCACCCTTGACTTAAAAGGGAATTGTTGACTCTCTCAAAACAGTCGCCATCGATTGTCATTTTATTACACTAAAAATTAGCCAGTCAACAGCATTTTGCGCTCTGCAAACTGATGATGTGGTGGGTGTGAAGAAAAACCTGCAGATAAATCACTATCTCAAACCATGCCATGTTCTCCAAGACTTCTGATGCGATTGTGTCACTCTCCTTAGGATCACAGTATCGCGGATTTGCTTGCGTTAAGACAGAGGTGGTCTGCCACCTTCTTTCCACACCCAGCTTCCTTTCAGTTTTGCTCAGTTTAATTGTATGAGTGCTCTCTAGTCTCCTCTTCCAAGACGGGACTCGCTGCTCTGTTGTGTGAAAGTTGGTGGGCCTGTATTCTGTACTAAATTCAGAGGACTTGGCTATTGCGGTGAATAGTGCTATAGAGGGAGCATCATAGAAAACGGATTTATGGGCTTTCTATTTAAAATGTTACATCCACTTAATGATACATTTAGGAAATATGGCTTCCTTTATCGATTACCTTAATTAAAAGTCTAATTCTGAAAACCTTACGTGTATCTCTGAAATGTGTCCAAATGATGCTCAAGAAGGAAACCAGTCAGTGGATGTTTGCCCACTCCTGCCATTGACATCATCTAAATGTGTCTCAGATATTTGGAGCACATCTGTGGTTGTGCTTCACTTTTGAAAATGGAGGTGGCTGTAGATGTGTGTCGTCATTGCTGCAGCAGTGCTCTGTGCTTGACGTTTCCACAACCCGTTTTAATTGAAGGACATCAACATTCTTTTATATCAAACTGACAAAAAACACCGTCCTCCTAAGAGGGCTCGTGGCTTGAAGCAGTCCATTTTCTATTTGTGAATTTCTCAGCAGTCTGAGGCAAGTGGGGAATTCCAATGTGTGCTAATGTCGGGGGCAGCCTCTGTAGAGCCTGCGCGTGTGCAGGTTGGGTTAAGAGAATTGTCATTGACAGCTTCAAAGTCAATACATACAAAATGTTCTTGCATTTACATTTCATGCATAGATGATAAACAATGGATTAGCAGATGGTCTCCCTGTCCTTTTTCTTAAGTCATAGTTACAGGGGATGGTCGAAGTGGGCGGGATCAGAGGGGCACGGCGTGCCAATACTTTTCTAATCTAAGTAAAGCAGTTACCATAATTTTCGACACAAGAGAACCGTTGCCGAGCACTTAATTCCGAGAGTTCAGTTGAAATACTTCAGCATAAGTGTAATGCATTCTCCTGCGCTTTGAAACCGAGGGACGAGCAGACCGCTAAACAAGCATTCTTGCCAGGGTGCCTGCTTGCCTGGGTGCCTGCTTGCCTGATAGAAATTAAATGTGCACAACCGGTTAATATGCAAACCTACCGGGTTCTTGGAAGCCGGTATTGGCTTCAGAAGATAGAACGACTTCCTGGTGGCAGTTTTATTGCAAGGGAGTTACCAGCTGAGCTATGAAGTGTGTGCTTTTAAGGGGCAGTTACAAAAAAAATTGCGCTTTGTACATACACGCTGGGTATTACTAAAATCTATATTTTTGAAGCACTTTCAGGCACATGCATCAAGCAAAATACCGGTCGCAAACGGGCAGATTCTCAGAATCTGACCCTTTGCTCCCGGTATTTTTGCATTTGGGATGCATCATCCCAAATGCAAAAATCGCTATTTAAGGAATCTCAAAATTGGGATTCCTTAAATAGCGATTGCATTTAAGGAATCCCTAATTGAGATTCCTTAAATGCAATGCATTACAGTTTAAAAAATAGCGATTTCGCTATTAGCGTGAGCAAATTACCATGAGGCTGGACCTCATGGTAATTTGCGAAAACTTAGAAAAATGCACTTATTTGCATTTTTCTAAGTTTCATGTTGCCCACACACATGCCCTTAGAGCATGTGTGTATGCAACATTTGTGCAGAGTGAACATACATGGGTGCAATAGGGTGTCATTTTGACACCCTTGCACCATCGAAATTGCGGGAGCAATTTGCGAGTACCTACTGGTACTCGCAAATTGCTCCCGCAATCTCTAATTCATTCCTATGGGCCTGGAGGCCCATAGGAATGAATGGGAAGACATTCCTTAATTGCGACTCGCAATTTGCTAGTCGCAATTAAGGAATTTGTGGGAATCGCTATTTCTTTAGCGATTCCTACATGCATAGGGTTTTGCTATTCCTTAATTGCGATTCCTTAATAATCGCTATTAAGGAATCGCAAAACCCTATGATGATGCATGTGCCTGTTAATCTTAAACGTTTTTGCGCATTTTGTCGCAGCCTATCGTATACTGCGTGTAATGCAAGTTTAATATAATGACTTTCATATTCCTAGTGCTTTTGGTCACAGACTGGGACCTCGTAGCACTAAACATTCGCAAGTCACTGTTCTCCACTGCATCAACCAGGATTCAATTCTTTGGCTCTCTGGTTACAGATATATGTCGCTACAGTGCATTAATAGAGGGTTCATAATGTACGATAGTGCATTTCCCACTGATTGACAACTTGCATTTATTTTTTAATTGAATCCGTGCCTTATTTTATGTGTAGTTACCTGAAGGTGAAAGACCGAAAAAAGTTACATATTTTTTTGTTTATTTAGCTTCGACTTTGACCCGTCCCCTTCTCCCTCACCCTGCGCCCTTTGCGCACAGCATCATAGTCCCCATACTTTTTAAAATGCACTTCGACCACTGCTTACAGGTAACAAGTTCTGGACAAATTAAACTATCCCTTTCATGATAACTGGAAAATGGAAGTCCTAGAGGGAAAGCCAGATAAACCATGAACTCTGCGAAGGCTGTAAGAGCTCCGACTTTATTGCACGCGCTTTCTTTCATGAACAGGTGCGAGTTCAGCTCGAATAGGGGGCGCAATGCAGGTTCTATCTGTCTGCATCTGTGTGTGATTTCTTTCTGTTGGACGGGAGCTTGGCTGGCTGCCCCCAGGGTCGGATTGGGACCGAAAATCGGCGCGGGCCCGTGTTTGAAAGTTGGGGGAGTCTTTGAACTTGTACAAACACGCTATACAAGTGCTTTGCAAGGTAAAAGACTGCTTGGATTTAAAATTACTGCAGGCAATGCTTGTTTTAATACAGGGGACGTTTACATTAAAAACTGGCCCAGCAGATCATAGAGCAGTCCGACAAATAGCCAAAATGACCTGTCAGACCAGCCCGTCGGGCGCTGCCGGATCGCCCTAAAGGCCAGTCCGCCCCTGCCTGCCACATGGAAGCCGGTATCTCGGACTGATTGTTCATATTTGCAGTCCCTTTGTCCCAGCACCGTTTCAGGACTTGTATCCGGGAACAATTACATAATCACACCTCTGTGCAGTTTGAATTGCTTCTGCATTCACTCTGAGTGCACCTTCCTACAGCTCTGTACCTATCCCTCTTCTGCCTGCCTCTCCTGGACTCTCATGGTCTTTAGCAGCTCAAGCCTTCCCAGGCTGCCGTTCGAGTCCATGTAACAATCTAAAGATGCAGAAACTACGATTCTGATGCCTGCAGCTTGGCATTCATTCAGCAGTCTAGTTCCTTCGGCTTCCGTAGACGCTGCGGTGCTGGTGCTACACTTAAACTTCACATATTGTGTTTGGGCTCATTTTATGTTTGCCTATATCCCTACTAATACCACTGACTTGGCCTCTGCACTTTTTTTAAAACTCTTTTTTTATTAAAGAAGAAAACATGTTAACCAGAGTTGAGGATGAAATTATACAGTGCATGCGACAATCACAATCGTTTTCTATTTGTTTGAGCAACCCCATCGTACAATACTATTTTACAACTTAGTTTGCGACCACACTGTGGCCAGGCAGCATTCACTCCCGCAAGGAGGAGGGGTGGGGGGGGGGCGGGTTCAATGGAGCACATAACATCACTCTATATTTGTTCCAGTTTCCCCTAATCTTGGACCACTTCTGCGGACACCCTCTTCCTTCATATATGACCCTCTCTGTCTGCATGCACCAGTCCACGTTGGTCTGCCGGCCGCGGAACTTGGGCAAGGTGACTCCCTTCCAAGTTCTTGCAATGTTGCGTTTCGCAACCACATTGCCCAAGGGGACCCAGGTCCTCTCTTTTGCTGACATCCGTCGCCTACCAAATATTAAGAAGACACAGCCGGGGCATGACATCCACTGATTTCCCACAGACTTCCCACATTTTCCTTGTCACTTTACCCCAGTATGATTGTACCACCGGACAGTCCCACCACTGATGGAGATACGTCCTCTCTTGACCACACCCTCTGGGGCATAACGGGGAGCCCAAGATACCCATCTTCACCAACAGCAATGGTATAGTATACACTATGCAAGAGCTTGATCTGAATTAACTTGAACCTGGACCGAATTGACACCTCCCGGGGGGGACCCACTGCCTCCTGCCAGTCCTCCTCATCTAAATCGCCCACCACCTCCACCCATTTGACCCTGATCTTCTCTAGCGCATCAGGTGTATTATTCAATATCTTTGTATAGGTCAAGGAAATTGCTTTGTCTTTGAGGTAATCATCAAGGAGTCTGTCTTCTAGGGGCGAAGCAGCCGGCAGATCTGTGCCTTTGGGGATAGCCCTTTACAAAGCGCTCCTGACCTGTAGGTATCGAAAGGGCTCCCCCTCACTCAACTCGTAGTCACGCTGGAGGTCCGCAAAGGGAACTACTTTACCTCCTGCCCAGACATCCCTGACCTTCGAGAGCCCAATAAGTTCCCACTTATCAAATCCAACACAAGTTGCCAAGAGCCCTAATCGTTCAGTCTCAAGAAGGGGGGTGGCCTACGTAATATTGTTCTTCCATCCCAATGCGGAAATGGCCACGTGCCAAAGCATTACCGTAGTCACTGTGGGCGTATACAGTGGACTATGTGTCTTTCCCCCATATAATGCCCTCTGATATGTCCCTGGTGTCATATTATATTTGTCCATCCTATAGGCAGGATCATATACCGGCCACTGCACCCAATGATTGGTGACCAATAGAAGCTTTTGATAGCTGGGAGAGCAATACCACTGTCATACCAGCTTTTTGTCAGTTGTGGCAGTGAGATGTGAGCGGAGCCGTTATTCTAGAGCAGGGTCCGGACTTCTGATTCCACGTTCCGAAAATACTTGTCCGGGACAAAGTATGGCGTATTCTGTAGAGCATAAATAAAACGGGGCAGGGCCATCATCTTATAAAGCGCTGCTCTCCTTAGTAACGTAAGTGGCAAGGTCTTCCAGTGTTTGACGTCATCTTGTAGGGGACGCAGTGGGGGGGCCAAGTATTAATCATAAAACGCTACTGGGTCTGAAGTCCCATAAATCCCCAAATAGCGAAAGCCATCAGTAACTACTCTGGCTTCGCAAGTTCTGGGTGGAATAAAACCCTCCCCAGCCAAGATATATATACGAGTGATTTGTCCCAATTAATGGTATATCCAGAATATTTCTGAAAAAGGGTGAATATATGTAACATTCCATGAATAGAGCTACGGGGTTTGGAGGCCTCCACATTTTTAAGTCTGTTTGCTCATAAGTGTGATGAGTAACACTCCTCAAACTTGGCCCTCGGAAACATCATTTTCAGAGCTGCAAGCTCCTTGTTTGAAAGACGTCTAGGTAAACTTTGAAACTTCTCTCCTCTTTTGTCGGAGATGATGTCTGCTATCTCAGTGGCACTGTCCTCTTAGTGCGTGTTTGAAGTCTTATGGACATGGCTGCTGGCCTCACTAGTGATGTTTGCTTTTGCACTAAAAATCTTCGCTGGTCCTTTCATGCATAGGGGAGTGTATGTTTGCTCACTCCCAGTCCACTTGTGTGGTTCTCACAAGGTGTTCTTACCTAGAACCCCTTGCAAAGCTCATACTTTGCTAAAAACACACAGTTCCAAAATCTGCAAGGAGCCACAAATTTCCTCTCAACCCGAATTCCCACACGTCTCCAAATTAAAACGGTACCCGTATTGTGAGGGTGGGCCTTGCATCCACAACAGGAAAGGGGGCCCGAAATGCAACATACACAGATCAATTTTTTCACTTAAAAATTGCCATTTTCTGCAATGTGAGTGCATGTGTATATTTGGGCCCTGGCTTAGACGGCACCCAGTGAAACATACCAAACCCAGACATTTCTGAAAACTAGACACCTGGGGGAGTCGAGGATGGTGTGACTTGGCCCCCACAAACAAGTGAGGTAGTGTTTTAACAGGACAAGTGGGTTTACGCTGGGTGGTAGAAATATTGTGGATCCCAGCGGATTACAAAAGCTTACATCATGGAAATTCAAGAAAAATGCATGATTTTAGTCAACGTTTGAGGTTTGCAGGGAATTGTAGGTAAGAAAACGTTGTAGGATCCACACTAGGCATTCCACCTAGACTCCCCTTGATGTCTAGTTTTCAGAAGTGTCTATAATTGATTTAGTTAGCAGAATTCTCCAGCAAAGTTTAGGAGTCAGACCAGATACTAAAGATGTCACCTGTATACCATTTCCAACATTTGTTAAACATTCTTAAAGGGTTATTGTCAGTGAGTGCCAGGAGCGGCTCGTGTCGGGGAGGAAAAGAGGCGGGGAGGCAGTTGGGGAGGTGGGGGAATGGTGGATGACGGAGACAAATAATAAAACAATAATAAAAAGAACTTACTTGTTGCCCTCCAGCATCGCATCACGCTCTTCTGCTCTTCTCTTCTCCAGGCAGGCACATGCTCCCAGCCAACCCTGCGGCCAATCCTGAAGCTGCTCTCATGAATGAGAGCAGCTTTAGGATTGGCCTGAGCACTGATGATTTGCACTCCAGAACAGACTGGGAGCCTGTGCCTGCTCTCTCCAACACTAGCAAAGCAGCTAGGGTTGAAGAGAGCTTCACTGACCATGTGGGTTTGGCCAGCATTAGATGGCCGGCTAAACCCACATGCGCAGTGAAGACTGTGCCCACTACTCTCCCTCTAGCGTGTCACCACCCTGGCCCCGCCCACAAGACTCTGCACAAGAAAAATAAAACTGGTTTTAAACCAGTTTGTTTTATTGTCATTGTATTTTTCAAACTTTTGAAAATGCTGGCACGAGGGACGACACTTCTCTGGCATAACGGTGAGTGCAAACTGTAGTTCAGAAGCATCCACGTACAGGTTCACTAGATTCAGAGCCTGGAGGTGCTGCTGCACTGCTAGTAGTGCTCATTATTCTTTGCAGAGTTGTCAAAAGATCTATCGGGAATTAAGTCGAAACCTGTATGAGGTTTGGATATGTGTTCAGAATCTGTTGAATGACCTGAATGCTCTCTTTTTGGGGCATGTAGGTGTACATACATTCTATATCTAATGTCACCAGCATGTTGACATTAGTATTATACTATCTTTTACAGATGCTTCAATCTGTGGTACAAAGTCTTTTATTGAGAAAAAATATAAATATATATCTATATATAATATAAAAAAATCTGATTCTAAATTTTGGAGATGTGGGGAACAAGATTGTGCCATCGTACATATTCTGTGGTCATGCTCAAATGTGCACAGATACAGGAGACATCTCTGGACCTGTATGAACGTTGATGCTCACAAGTGACTTAAATGGGAGACTGGCTCTACTACCCGATACAAGTGACCTTTCTAATCTGCCCTCTTCCTTTACACTATATTTAGCCACTGCCTTAAGAGTCGCAAGGATGATGGATGATCTTACAGTGCTGGAAAATGAACAAACCCCTGCATTTCGAGAGTGGCTGGAAGGCATACATGATATGGTGACCTTCCAAAAACTGATTTATCAAATAAATGATAGACTCCCCAGTAAGAGGGGTGTAGGGCAAGTTTTCAACAGAGGTACATTCTGATCTGAGGCCTGAAACACATTACAGACACACAATGAGACTTGGTAGAAAACTGTGAGTGTATGTTGGGATACTTTCAGTACCGACCTGTAAAGTCATAGTATACCTGTACATAACAGATTGATAAACCACGTTGATCATTTTCGAAGATTATTGGTTACTTGTTACCTGATGCCTCACAGATGATGGGGTATTTGCTTTTCGGCTGCTAGTTATTGTTCTTTCATGCTAAACTCTTATGCTTCATCGTCTTGTTAATGGTCATTCGGGTTGTTTTTTCTTTTCATTTCTTCTTTCCCTCTTTTCTCTCATATTTTAGAGACCTTTCTTATATCTTCGGTGTGGTTGTACAATATCTGAAGCTCTGATTCAGTTGCGAGACGTGGGCGACTCGAGCTCGGATGCTGACTCTAGTCTGGGTCTGCTCTAGTTTTAATCACAAGTGACAGTTGTCTATGCCTGTCTCCCATGGGAAGGAAACCCTTAATATAACAGGTGACATATGCAAGCACCAGCAGTGAAGATTGCCTAGTTACTCACAAGGAGCCTGACTGGACCATTCACGAGGTTTTTTCGGATTGGAATGAGTTGTATATTGCACAAGTGCTAGCATATAGAAAACATTGTCATACTGGAAGTACATGGCTTGTGATATATTTCATATGTGAATTCTATGTACCTTTATGATTTTGACTAACCAAAATAAGTATAAAGAAAGAACAGGCGACGTATATAAATAGTACTTTTTCATATTGTTGATTTCAATATTGTTTGATTTTTCTTTTAAATACCTAAGAAATGAGAGGCAAAAAGAAATGTATTTCTCGCAGGTCCCCCCAGCTATCTTCATGTCCTGAAGAGACCCCAGAATTATGTTTAGGGGTAAAAACGTCATTTACACTAAAGTGCAAACAAACTTGTTTCCACTCTCGATCTGACCCGAATTCAGGCGATTTTCTGCATGTCACATTTTTATAAAAATTGGATAAAAATTAAGTTGTTTTTATAGCAACACATAATTGCTTACTCTCTTACTTTCTCTCACGACTTCCTTGTGGTTATTCTTTTCATTCGGGTCACCCTGCACTTACCTGATCATGAACATGGTCTGTGTTTGATTTATGCTGTATTTAAACATTCTCTGCAATTAGTACCTGTATTTTGTGATTATGCATTGACTGTTTGCAGTGACTTCACTGTTAAAAAAACAAAACAAAAAACTCCTATTTTTAAATGAGATCCATGGGAATTACTGGTCCTGACACAGCGGGGGGTGACAAGGCGGGTTCACTGGAGAAGCACACAACGGCTGCTGCTCCAGTAGAGGTCCTATATACGTGACATCCATATCCATAGCGTCTGACTGGGAGCGCTAAGGACGTGTAGGTCTTGTCCATAGTGCCCAAGGTGTTAAAGCTAAGTAATGTTTTCCTTTCTCTGCATCATTGTTGACAAGAATTACTGGTCTGACTTTGTATCATTACACGGATGCAACTGGCCAGAAGTCTGTTAAGGACCTACTCATGCGCTCTATTTTGTGGATTATATGGCCCAACTGCTCCAAATATTGTTTTTAGGTGCTGTGTGAAATGAGGTTTAGCCTAATTATTTTTAGGTCTCGGCCTGGCGAAAAGCAGCGCATGCGCTGCTCTGCCATTCAGAGGACCTTTTGGAATCGATCCGATTCCAGCGTGCATGCGGGGAGACAAATAAGACAAAAGATGTGCACGCGGGGATTGGATGCTCTGGGGACTTTTTTTTCCGCTGCCAGTAAAGCCAGTCCCCGCGTGCACATCTTCTGTCTGCCCTGTAAAGAGCCCGCGCTTGTTTTACAAGGATTGGCAAGGAGCAAAGACTTCCTATCTGGAAGTCGTAGTCCCTGTTCACCATAATTGAGTGAATCTCGGCCTGGCGAAAAGCAGCGCATGCGCTGCTCTGCCATGCAGAGGACCTTTTGGAATCGATACGATTCCAGCATGCACGCGGGGAGACAAACAAGACAAAAGATGTGCGCGCCTGAATTGGATGCTTTACTGGCGGCATGACACTCTGGGGACTTTTTCTTCGCCGCCAGTAAAGCCAGTCCCCGCGTGCACATCTTCTGTCCGCCCTGTAAAGAACCTGCGCTTGTTTTACAAGGATTGGCAAGGAGCAAAGACTTCCTATCTGGATGTCATAGTCCCTGTTCACCATCATTGAGTGAAAGTGCCACATTACACTGGTTTCTCCAACAAAAACTGTACTTGAGTGGGATGTTGCTGATGACAAGGAGCTGATCTAGATCTTTCTTTTTTAAATTTCCAAATCAACAAATGCTAATTGAGGAAAGTGAAAGGTCTTGTTTGCTGGTGCTATATATTGTGCCCGGGCTCGCAGCTACTGCTTTTCCAACACGCAAATTGTGCACATTGTGGAAAGATGCATCCACTGTTTGTCATCTGCTCAAATATTTACATCCTGTCTTTGGCACCGAGTAGCTGAAAGAACTCTGTTCACACTGAAATTGAACAATAAGAAAAGTTATGTATAGATGCATGAAGGCCCATTCCTGCCACATCAATGCTCGCACCAAGCTTAAAATGCAGCACAATGAAAATACATAAATGATTATCACGTTTGTGTAGAAGTAGATATCCGATTTTTTTGTAATGATATGTGGGTAACGTTTGCAAAATTACACTTATTTTGTGAAATACATTCCAGTGATCCTGCAAATATCGCTGCAAGAGCATAACTCCCCAAGAAAAGTCACAGGAGCTACCGGGTTGACTAGAAAATATCTCTCTGCATGACGTGTTCTAATTAAACCAATCTCCTGCAGGTTATAAAACACGCAAACGTTTGGATTAAGAAAAATAATCAAAACTTGCACTTTTAATGGTGTCCTTCAATGTTTATGGTATGTTTACTACTCACTCTCTACTACTAACTCTCTACTACTAACTCTCTACTAATAACATTTTGAGCAGAAGTATAAATAACGAGTTACAAAATACAATTCATTCAATAGTTCTATTATCCCCAGCCTCAATCTGCTTTATATGACTTGCTCGAATGTGCCACATTGCACTTAAAAATTTAGCTACCGCAAACACAACCGGGGGCGAGAGATCTGTTTTTAACACTCTGTATGCATGTAGATAATGCCTAAGACCCAGGTTCTTAAGAAGGGGAACAAGCCAGTAATTTCTGGGTCTACGGTATGCTTTACAGAAAAAGATCATATGTAGGTCATCCTCCCGGGATTGGGTGCATAGAGAGCATTGCTCTGATGAGGGGGGATTGGACCACTGCTTTGTGTATGATCTAAGTGGGAGTGAGCTGTGTCTCCACTGAAGGAACAATTTCTGGTCAAGACCGGACTAATATTGTCAAGAACTCTCTCTTGGTGGTACACATCTTTCGTTTTAACAAATTAGTTAGTAAGAGACCCCTCCTTTATAGCCCCTATAAGTTTTGATAATTTAAATTCATAAAATTCTTTTACCAGGAGTTTCCTAGGGATCCTACTCTCTACTACTCACTCTACTACTCTCTAATCACTCTCTACCACTCTACTCTGTACTCTCTACTACTCTGTACTCTCTACTACTCACTCTCTACTACTGTCTACTACTCACTCTACTACTCTCAACTACTCTCTACTACTCACACTATTCTACTCACTCTCTACTACTCACTCTACTACTCTTGACTAATCACTCTACTACTCACTCTACTACTCTCTACTTCTCACTCTCTACTACCCACTCCCTACTACTCTCTACTCACTCTACTAATCTCTACTACTCACACTATTCTACTCACTCTCTACTACTCACTCTACTACTCTTGACTAATCACTCTACTACTCACTCTACTACTCTCTACTTCTCACTCTCTACTACTCACTCCCTACTACTCTCTACTCACTCTACTAATCTCTACTACTCACACTCTACTACTCACTCTCTACTCACTCTACTACTCTCTACTGCTCACTCTCTACTACTCACTCTACCACTCACTTTACTACTCTCTACTACTCACTCTCTACTACTCTACTTCTCACTCTCTACTACTCTCTACTACTCACTCTCTACTACTCACTCTCTACCTCTCTACTACTCTCTCTACCTCTCTCTCTACCTTTCTACGTGCACACATATGCACATATACGTGCCCGGTTGAAGAGGCCGTCCTGAAGGGTCGGGGGCTCCCCAGTCGGAGGTGCTTTGTGAATATATGTGTGTATATATATATATGCATATGCATTTATATATATCTATGTGTGTGTATATATATATATATATATATATCTGCATATCAATAAATAAAAATATAAATGAATGCATACATATACATATATGCATGTTATGTACATGAAAGTTTGAAAAACACTAATAAAAGCAAAGCTAAAAAGCCACCTAATTACAAACCAAATTGCTTTAACTTAAACGAGGGCGAGACCTATTGCATTTTCAATGCTTGGTACTTAAGGTTTTTTAGTAGAAAACGTTTCATGGTTCCCACCAAGAGTGTGGTGGCCCTTTTATTTTATCAGCCAGTTTAGGTATGGCCACTGCCAGGATGACTTACTGTGACTCTCATTAGAAAAGTATTGTATCCACTTCAAGCGTTCAGTAAATTACGCTTCGGTTGAGTGAATAGTTTTTGCTTCACACCTGCAGGTCTAGCAAATGTTTTAAGGCATCAAAACTCTTTATTTTTGTAGACCTCATTTGAGATCAATTCAGTAACATAATGTTGTCCATACCAATTAAAACTCAAGAAACCAATGCAAACTCAGAAAGCGTTTGAAAAAATAAAAAATACCTTAACAAACATGATAATTTATAGGGGCCTGTATAAACCTTAATGCCTCACTTGAAGACTTAGCATTATATTTTAAAAACAAAGAACATGACCGAAAGCTCTAGGCGGTGTTGTTATGGTCTGGCAAATTAAAAACCTGTAATTAAAATCCTGAATGCCTCTCATGCAAATGTTTCAAACATATACTGCAAGAGGGGTGCCTGTCCATGCCTCTGTTGTGGCAGTCAAGGGGAGACCACTAAATCTTAACATAATAACTCTAAGTCTACATAGGGTTGTATTCAGTTAACTGTAGCCAATTCCACTAACATTCCATAGTTTTGAGCTGTTCCCTGTCCTTATCAAAGCTTTTTCGAGGCCCTTTGTCTTTTGAAACTTTTTTTAAATAGTCTGTATAAGAAATGTCTGATGGTCGGGTCTTTTAGTCCCAGTTGCAGAGCATAAGCACGGTTTTGTAGTCCCTTCAAAAAGACCTTGCTTCAAAAGATGCTGAAAGAAACGAAGCCATTTGGGTAGTGTAATAGTCGATCGACCCAGCAAAATCACCCTGGCCAGAGCCAGAATAAACCAGCATTGGCATCGCCAATAGGTCTCGCTTTTGGGACCTTTTATAAGTATTTAGTTATGCAGCACAATATCCTTGGTGCAACAACATCAACTGTTGCATGGCTAAACGCTTATAAGGTCCCAAAGGCGAGACCTATTGGCTACGCCAATGCTTGTTTTGTTGCTAGCTGTGCTCTCTGTGGTTCAGTTCACACCCAATCAAGAAAGCTATTCTTCTATGTTAATCTAACAACACAGTCCTGGAGCTTACCATTGTAAACTGCTAAGGTTAAGAAATAAACTTTCCTACGGGGAGTCATCATGCAGTCGCTACCTTCCCTGAAGCAGTTCTGTTGCTGAACGGGTAGAAGGAATGCGAGATGATCTGAACACGGAAAACGTCACGCCGAATAATTTTAGCAGTAAGCCACAGTGCAGTGTCAGAAAATGTATGCTACCTACCTGGAGAATCAAAGATCGGTTAAAACAGAATCCAAAAGTCGGCGGGGCTGTTTAGTTCAAATTCAACAAAGTTTTATGTATTTTTTCTTGTATATAATTTTAGCAGGCGTGGCCTGCTTGTTTGAGTTCAGAGAGGGAGGCTGCAGTGTAGAGCGAGAGAGAGGAGACACAGCGTGGGGAAGGAACTGCAAGGGATGTATGAGATTGTGGAAGAGAGAAGAAAGGTCGGAGAGACAGTGTGAGAGGGAGATAGTGATAGTAGTGTGGAGTAGAGGGGCGTAGAGCACCGTAAAGTTCAATTTAGTTGTGTAGAGCGGCGTAGAGTAGAGTTGCATAGAGTGGAGTGGCATAACAGAGTGACGTATAGTGGAGTTAAAATGAGTTGCATAGAGTGTAGAATGGCGCTGAATGGCAAAGAGTGCCAAAGAGTGGTGTAGGCTGGAGTGGTTTCGAGTGGAGTTGCACAGAATGGCGTAGAGTGGCAGATTGCAGAGTGGAGTAAGTGGCGTAGAGTAGAATGTAGTAGAGTGGAGTAGAGAGACATGCCATAGAGTTGAGTAGAGTGGCACAGAGCAGATTGGAGTGGTGTAAAGTGGAGTAGATTGGTGTAGAAAAACAGTGGCGTGCTGTGGAGTGGAGTGGAGTGGAGTGGAGTGGAGTGGCTTGGCACGGAGTATAGTGGCACAGAGTAGTACAGTTGTTGGTACAAACTCAAGACATTGTTCTTTGAAGTAAAGAATGAGTGTGTGATTCGTCGATATTTAGGCCAACATACAATGTTCACTGTTGCCAGGTGAACTCTCATAGACGTGATGTATTTTGTACCACTTGTATATACAGTTGAAGGTATGGTTAAAACATCTGCCTAGAAGTCATTTTAAGAAATGACAGGACAAATTCACCCGATGTCAAATAATGATGCTTATCATTATGCTTTACCATTCAATCCAGGCATGACTCACAAGTCCTGTAAACACTGTTTGCCTAAATAGGGCCACCAAACGACAATTATATAAGCGAAGAGTCTCCATGCACAGAATCTAAAAACGCAATGTAAACTCGGCCTTTCCATGTTCCTACAGTATAGATTTAAGTGTGAGTTTCAGTGTTACCTGGCCGAACAGGTGGCTGGCTATCGTACGACAAAAGGAGGTGTAACATTAAAATTTTTTAGGCATATTGAAGTACTGGACTGCTGTGCCATAACAAAATGTCAAGAATTAGCCCTCAGGAAAAGTTAAAAGGCTGCATGCGCTTGCTAAAGCGGACTGCCTATTTAACCAGCATGCAAAGCAGGAAACGCCAGCTCATGGAACCAAACAAAGAAATGAAACAGTGTCTTTTTGTGACCTACACAGGACACTTTTGGAGCGACTTTGAAGGTGTTCAGTAGCAAATGGCAATCGTTATAACACGTCAGCCCGTCTATGCCATAAATAAAAGTAGCAGTGCCTCCGTGTAGAAGCATGAAGCAAATCATACTCACCTCACGGTAGATGTAGGGAGATTAAGAGATTTGCCCAGAATCACGCGATGTTGAGCCAACGCCGATGCGCGAGCCTTGTTCCCCAACTCTGGCCGTTAGGCCACATCCTCAAATTCTGGGAGTTCAGACTAGATTAATTTCAGCAGAAACAAATCGGCATCTTAAAACAATGTAAGAGTGGGGAACATGAAGTTATCCAGTGACCTTAAATACAAAGTGCCCCGTTTTGGCCGCCCAGCCTTAGATTGTGTCAAGCGCATATTTAGCTTTACTGCTGCCTTCGATTGACTCTGACCGGCAGGCATTACTAATCAATCAATCAATCAATAAGGACTGTGGTAATCTAACTAATACAAGAAACAAACCAGCAAACGCTCGCCTCTGTTGTTGGCCGGAGGGGACACCTCGTCCTCCGAGGGAACACTTCTTACAACGTTGGGGGTGGCCATGCTGCACTATGAGAACCATGCACTACTCGAAAGAGCCAGCCAGCTGGAAAGGCCACGTCACCCGCAGGGGGGTGTTTACAGAAGACAGCCCCTTGATGTTTTCCCCACTGTCCGGGAAGAAAAGTCTTTTTTTTTAGTGGCCATTTGGCCCCTCCGTCAGTGCGAGATCTCTTACCCCATCCCCCCGAAGCGATATCTAGTCCTCGATAAAGTTGGGCATTCACGAGGGCTCACTCGCCTGGTCATCCTTGGTTTCTGGCTAGTTTTCATTCCACCTCATATCTATTTTTCTAAACACCCTACACTTTAAGTGGCCTTTGCTTACTCACTCTAGAAATTCTAGAGAAAAACACTTTCCCAATGACAGATTATTTGTTAAAGAGTCATAAAGCCGCACATCCCAGCCATGATACCCTGCGTTGCCCGTAATTTTGGTACATAATGCCCCCACTAGAAGCTGCACTCCGTGTCTTGACGTTTGTGCAGGCACAGGCCCCCGACTCGACCCTGCACAGTGCGCTGACCGTCACTTAATTTACAGGCTGTTCTCGTCTGTGTTAAATTGTTAACACTGTTTCTGTCTATCCATCTACGTAAAACACTCCAAAGTAAAAAAAAAAATACAAAGGTGTTTGGGGACGGCCCTTTGGCTTTTTTTTCAAAAGTATGTATTTGTTTAGGCCTAGATTGCTCCCCAGAGCATATGTGTAATGCGATCTGAACTCTGTTCCTAGATGCTTGTCCTCCATCGAAATCCACGCTTAAGATTCTCTGTGGCTAAAAATACACAGTTATGACTGTTTACTCGTTTAATTGATTGCTTTTAGTATAAAAATATAGTATTGCTTTCTATAACTTACTACAAAGTCCATTTTGAAGTCATAATCCTTTCGAACTCTGGTGTAAGAACTGTGAATACCACGTGACTCAATGGCGTCAGTGTTTTCATGTCTTCGGTTCCCATTCAGCAGCCCTGTGCATTTTTTTGTTCCATATTAATATAGCGCGAACTCAACCCGGAGGTATTGGAGCGCTTTACATGAGCACCAGTTGCATTACACAAGGAACACACTTCTTTTTGGTAGGGAGATTAAGTGATTTGCCCAGAATCACGGGACGTCGAGCCAATGCCGAGGCTCGATCCTTGTTCCCCACTCTGGCCGTTAGGCCACATCCTCCAATTCTGGGAGTTCAGACTAGATGAATTTCAGCTGAAACAAATCGGCATCTTAAAACAATGTAAGAGTGGGGAACATGAAGTTATCCGGTGACCTTAAATACAAAGTACCCCGTATTTAGCTTTACCGTTGCCTTCGATTGACTCTGACCGGCAGGCATTACTAATCAATCAAACGCTCGATAAGGACTGTGGTAATCTAACTAATACAAGAAACAAACCAGCAAACGCTTGCCTCTATTGTTGGTCGGAGGGGACACATCATCCTCCGAGGGAACACTTCTTACAACGTCGGGGTGGCCATGCTGCACTATGAGAACCATGCACTACTCGTTGAGCCAGCCAACTGGAAAGGCCACGTCACCCGCAGGGGGGTGTTTACAGAAGACAGCCCCTTGATGTTTCCCCCACTGTCCGGGAAGAAAAGTCTTTTTTCAGGTAGGGTAACAATTTCCTAAAATGTTATCACACCTTTATCCTTTCCCTTAATCCGCTGGGAAAGTTACTTTGTTTAATTAAAAAAAGGGGGAGAGACGTCCCCACCCCTACAAACCAGGCTAAACAGCCCCTTGATAATTATTCCCGCGTCAGGCTTTAGCGGGGCATTACGGCCCGCCGGAGCGTATGATATTCGCTTTGAGTTTTCGGGCTGTATGTTTATTGCTGCTTGTTTTGTTTGGGGGGCTACTTTGAGTTTCCAATGAAGGGCGTTGAAGTGCCCCTGGACAGGGGTGAACAGCAGCTCGGCCTGGGAGGGGCCCGCGTGTTTGTTGTTTTCACCCTCTTTCCTCCCTTTGTTTGGGCCTGCGTCTGCCTAGCCGCCTCGGAGCAGCTGTTTCAGCACAGGGCGTAGGACCCCCATGGGCTGGTGCCCGCTCCGGAGCCTTTGAAGGTCCTGCAAGGCTTGTGCTGTGGTCGAGGGAGGGGAAGACGCGGGGGTTTGAATGTGAAGCTCAAGCCGCAACACGCCGCGCCAGAGAAATTAAAGTTTCTCTTGCAGGACACCGCGATCATTTATTTTCTAACTATAACACTGAGTGGGGGGGCAGGGGGGGAGGACTCCATCATACGGGAAGGCACCTTTACATCTCATTCCTTATTTCAGTTTGGAAAGGAAACGATACAGAGATATGACTTTTACAGAATCAGTGAGTGAGAACCAAATGCGCCTCACTGCACCGCAATTTCCGAATGACCGGGGTGAAAGTCGACGAGGATGCCCAGGATGGAGTTTGCTGCGTGTGCCTGTCCTCGACAGAGACTTTTCTCTTTTGGAGCCGTCCCACTTGGATGGACTGCCCTGCTGGCGTAAAAGGTTTATTATCTTCTTTACGGGGCCATCTGTTTCGCCCCATAAAGAAGATAAGAAACCTTTTACGCCAGCAGGAAGTCAGACGAGCCAGTCCAAGTGGGACGGCTCTAAAAGAGAAAAGTGTACGTCACTGGAAGCTCTTTTCCAATGGCTGGCCACCGTTTAGCATAAACGGTGACGCCAGCCAATGGAAAAGAGGGGCGGAGCTTAAACCCAGCTAGTGAAAGCTACCCAAAAACATAAAATCTCGCCAGCGACACTGCGCATGCCGAGACCTAAAAAGGGGGAGTGAGAGGATATACTCGGTTCATCCTTCAAATCATCATCATAATAAAATGTATTTCCTAGGTCCTGATGGAAAGACTATAGGGGTATGGATTGAAACATGTCAACCTTTTAGGAAATAGGTTACATCATACCCTTCTCTACTAAATCCCCCCTTTTTAATCATACAACTAGAGGTCCGAATAAATGGGATAAACAAACCTAATAGCCAGGTATTTTTAAGATTCACTCCAGCACACCAACCCCCACACTCCTACATTTTATATAATCTTTTATCTTTGTATAAACGTTCAAGTGCTCCCATATAACCCATAGGTCACAGCACGCCCGCTCTATAGTGGAACAGGATGGAGCCGATGATGAAGCATGCCAACAAGGGGTAACCCTGGTGGGTGAGGGTTTTACATGAAAACTCTGTTTTCTCCAGCGGAGGGTTAGTCTCCTCAGTATGGCTGGGTTTTTGTATTTTTGTTGTGAGTTGAGCTTCAGACAGTTGGCATTCATCCAGTCTGTTATTATTCATGCAGTTATGGAAGTTGGTCTCCGTGGTGGTGGGGTCTGCTGAGAACGAGATGATGTGCTCGGTGTCGTTGGCGTAGGATATGATGTTCATATGTTGGTGTTGATGAGGGTGGGACTGAGGTATGGACATTGAGGGATGCCACAAATGTTGCTCTTGGGTTCCGAGGTGAAGGGAGGTAGGCGGACTCTCTGCGTTCGTTCCATGAGGAATGATGCAATCCATCTGAGTGCATGTCCCTTGATCCCGATCTGGTGCAGTCTCTTTATGAGTGTGTGGTGGGATATGGTGCCGAACGCTGCGGAGAGGTCGAGGAGGATCAGGGCTGCCAATTCTTCCCTGTGGAGTAGGGTGCAAATATCTTCATTGACAGTGATCAGGGCTGTCTCGGTGCTGTGGTTGGCGCGGAAACTGTAATGGGAGGAGTCTAGCAGGTTGTTTTTCTCCAGGTGCTTGGTGAGCTGCCGATTAATGGCCTTTTCCAAGACTTCCGCAGGGAAAGGGAGCAGCAAGATGGGGCAGTAGTTAGTGAGTCGCTTGGGTTGGCGGATGGTTTCTTGAGGAGAGGTCTGACTTATGCATGTTTCCATGTGTCGGGAAAGTTGGCTGTGGCAATGGATGCGTTGAAGTTGGTGGTGAGTTAGAAGTTGATCTTCTTACTTCCTAGGTTGAAGAGGTGATGGGGACAGGGGGACGTGGTGCTCCCAAGTGGATGGAGTTCATGATGGCTGTGGTGTTGGGTGTGGTGAGCTGTTCCCATGTGGTGAGATGCTGATCGGTGGAGGCTTTCATTGGAGGGAAGTGCTTGTGGAGGTCGGTGGGTTGGGGCTCGAAGTACCTGTAGATGGTGGATATTGTGTCACCGCTTAAGGAGACACTTAATACATGACCCAGGTCTGCCATTGCAGCGTGAATGCAGCTTTAAACTGTCAGTTCGACATGACAAAATAACTCTCTTGCCAAGCCTTAAACTCCCCTTTTATTGCATATAAGTTCCTCCTAAAGTTGGCTCTAGACAGTCTGTAGGAATTGGTGCATTGTAATTGAAAGGTTGGGCATGTGCCTTTAAGTTTTAAATGTCCTGGTAGTGAAAAACTCTCAAATTAATTTTTCACTACTGTGAGGCCTACCTCTCCCATAGGATAGCATTTGTTGCCTTATTACATTTAAAAAGAGCTAACCTTTGATTGGGAGCAGGTAGGACGTTCATTTTTGGTGTCTGAGAAATTATAACTTAAAATCCTCTTTAATGGTAAAGTCAGATTTGAAGTCACAATTCGGGAAATGCCAGTTTTAGAAAGTTTAGAAAAAGATAGGATAACCGGGCCACCAATTTCTAAGGCTGCCGTTTATTTCAGCAGACTAAGGAACAATGCATCTAGTCACTGTACCCTGCTTAAACATTTTGCCTTATTCAAAACATTTTTTCCAACCATTACATTGTTCAATGTGCCATTCAAAAGATACATTACTCATTTAACAGAGAAATTTGAAACATATAAATAAACAATACTGAAAACAATGTGAAATTGAAACAAAACATGTGTGAAATACATTTATGTCATTGGAAACAATTACACCAGTCTGTATTAGTCAAACATAACACTCTCTCTAAATGCCCTATACCTGGCTTCAGTTTAGAGACAAGGTTATGGCAGGCTCTGCGGGGATATATTTGAATTAACCAAAACCCACTGCAGTGTCCTTTTTAGTTTGAATCCCTCATAGGTTAAAAAAAGGGAAATGCCTACGCGTTTCCAATCCCCCAATAACTTCAGGTTTTAGTCACGGCTGAACCATGGTGTAATCTGTTTTTTCTTAATAAGGGTTCGATTTACCATTCGCACGTGTTGCTTCTTCAGCGCGACCTTGGTGCTTCTGACTTTGTGACTTGAGCGTATTGTCCCCAGTCCGATTTTGTGCTGTAGGTTGGAACCGAGTGGAGCGAGCGTTTTCGTGCACACAAATCCTTAGCTCATTGTTCAGATCTTGTAATCTTCCTCTTTAATGGTAAAGTCAGATTTTTTGGGGGTGAAATTTTTTATTGAGAATGAGAACATTCGTCATGTACAGATATCATGATATACAGTTCGTCATTTAAAAGGAGAGGTAAAGTCAGATTTGAAGTCGCAATTCGGGAAGTGCCAGTTTTAGAAAGTTGGCATTTTTCTGCCCTGTTTGGTGTTTGCATCCGTTCTGGGTCACATGACTAGGTGTAATTGGCAGTTGGACTTAGTTTATTCCTCCTAGACAGCCACACCATACAGGGATTAGGTGTGCCTGGATGGGCGATCACTGGCAGGATGGGGGGAGGGGCGGAACTGGGCAGAGCCCCACATGTAGATCAATAGGCAATGGCCTGCTTTTACACAAAGGACTTCACACCACTTCTTTGTTCCTGTAGTCAGGCTGGAGCCAGGGCAGAGAAGGCCGGAAATTCCAAGCACTAAAAAAAAAAAGATCTTTGGAAACTTCTACTTCAAAGAAGGAAGGCACCAGGTATGAAAATGAGACCCATTGACCCGATCTTCAGTTCACTTTCTGGACCTGCTGTGGGACTCCCAGAAGACTGCCTGCTGCTGTAACATTCTTCAGAAACAGTGGCGGCAGCCGCTTAACTTGAGTGGTAGGGCAGCCGCAGGAGATGGGGAGGAGTTTTGGGAGAGGGGAGGGGTTAAAATAATAAATAAAATAAAAGACTTACCTGCCGCTCCATCGACGGCTGCCTCACTGCTCCTCTCGTCACCGTCAGAACGGAAGGGGATGAGCCCTCATGGCACAGGCTCAACACCCAATCCAGATGCTGCTCTCACATGAGAGCAGCACCAGGATTGGTCTGAGCAGCCTTGTTAGCTGCGCATACGGTACATTGCAGCCTGTACCTTTTCTCCAACCCTGCTGTGTAACACAGCCAGGTTGAGGAAACATAGTCATTGCGGGGCTTGGACAGACAGCATAAATAAAATGACATTAACTGTGTTATTGTCATTTTATTTACGATCTGCTGGCGTGGGCTTTGGGGTGATGCTCCTCCATCACTACATTCAGAAGACTACTTTGCTGCACCTGGAAGGACTGTTCTGCTGCCTGAATCCTGCTTTGAGAAACTGCTCTGAGAACCAAGAGGAGACTGGGAGCAACCTCCTGGGCTATCCACCCAAGGTGATTCGGCAGTTGTCCTAACTTCGTAGCAGCTCCCACTACATTCTTCTGTGCAGCAGCAAATCCCGTTTACCGGTCCTTTGCAGCAGAGGTATCCGGCCTCTTGGTGTTCTCGTTGGTAATACTCTTCAGCCTCATCCCCCTCCGAGGATTTTCAACTGCTGAAAAAGAGACTATGTCAGAATGTGGAGATCTCTACCGTACCAACGCCTCCTCCTCGGACACCACCTGCAGCCTTGCCTCGCTGAGCTTCTACCTTCCAGTCACTTTTTGTCTAAATTTCTTCTAAGGTCAAAGCTAAGCACCGACCAGACCCAATCCACTTCTTGTACCTGACTCGGCTCCATCGCGGTCGGTTATTGTTTTTGACTGAGCCGATCTTGCGCAACTAGATGTCCGTGTTTGGCCCTTTGATCTTTTATGTGCTAGTTTTGAACTTAAACTTGAAAAATTCTGGCTCTACAGTTTGGATTTTTGTCATTTTGGTATTGATTTATTAAAAATGTACTCTATTTTTCAAAATTACTGTGGGATTTTTCTTGTGTTGTGTTTGCACATTGCCGCTAAGTCAAGTCTCCCTGCTTTTGTGCCAATCTACCGGAGGGTAAAGCACCTGTTCATTTAGTGACTTTTGTGACTCACCCTATCCGGGACTGTGGCTGTTGTTTGAGCAGGGTTAACACCCCACACAGTCAACAACCTTTATCTCACAGATAATCCTCTGATTTTGTTAAAAATAACGGTTTTAATGTTACTTCATCTACTGAGTTGTGCTTTCCCTGATTATATTTTTAATTGTGTTACCTGTATTTTAAAATACTATTTACCTTTTTCTACTTTAAATTTATACTTATTTAGATTGACCCAAAATCTGTTTGCAATTACTTTCCTGTTCCCTTTCAGATCTATTAGTCCAAAATTGATTTAATTCCCACTGTTTTGGTCCTAATTGTACTGTGTTGCTAAACCTTTCTCGTTCCCTTATATTTTAACAATGAAACAAATTATTATATATGCATTCACTATGTAGGGCAATTACAAACTATACTTTAGCCAGTAGTACATATATAGGGTGGCATAATACTCACATCAGTATCTTTAATAGAATTGAAAACCTTGTCTACGAAAGTTAGAAAATGGAATATTCTGTTGCAGGAAATCCAGTTGATTTTGCAATGTCTTGCATTCTGGCCTGTAAGGCAAAGGATTTGGTCGTCATTTCCCCTCTGAGTAATTGGGTGACAAATCTGGTCGTGTCAATACTTGCTTCTGACATGATCCAATAAAACCATTGTACCAGCTAAGTAGAGAAGGCTGAAGAAAATGACTTCCTGTTTCTGAACTCACTAATATTTTGTTGGCTAACTTTGACAAGAAATTGAGAATATTTATAACACCTGCCTTTTACCTTTGGATCGTTGTCCCGGACCATACAGTAGCTAGTGCAGCATGTTCATGCAGACGGTTATGTTTGTTAATACCATTCACCTAAGCTTTTTGGATGCAGAAAGAAGGCCTGGGACTTACCAAAAATCCCTTAATCTTCCTTATGTCCTTGAATCCTGAGACTTCAGTAGAATGGTTGGTTGACATGCTATAACTGTTCAATTCCCGGATTCCTTTTCTTTTTTTTTTTTTTTTTTTAATGTCCTAATAGCAGGCGAGAACACTGAGCCAGCATGGAGGTGGAGTTAAAGGGGATGCTGTCAGCAGCCCTGGTCAGAGATCCTCTCTCTATGTCGCTCTCTCTTTCTGCTGTGGCAATCTTGCATTTAGGATTGTACCAGCAACACAGAAGGAAGTTTCTGTTCTGCCACCAATTCTTCTCTCTGCCGCTCTGTCTTCTTTGATGTTCAAAGACCTCACTTGCTGTGCAGTCATACTGGGTGATGGATACGCCGATGTACTTCTGATTCACCACAAGAGGCAACTACAAACCTCTTATTTTGCAGAAATTTTGGAGAAATTGGATATTTTCACTTCATGAGCTATTGCAGGCTAATTTAACCAACATTTCCAGTATAGATCTTGGTAAAAGAGCACCTTGTCTCCTACAACCATTTTTCCCCAATGCTGTTGAACACAATGATTTTGGCCATTGTTGAAAAGACCTCAACAATTCAATATGCATCTAAACTTTAATCAATGGAATAGCAGTTGTGTACCCCTAACTCACTGTCACCCCTCATCCAGAGGGAAGAAAGAAAGGACGGGTCAGAACCCTAGAGTATCCCAAGAAGTCTGAGAGACCACCACATACCAAGGCCAAGGTACAAAACTACAACTAGTACAATCTGATACTTTTGAAAAAACTAAAGAGGGTCTATCTTGCCATAAACAAGTCAACAGAAGCACCATTTCATTGCTCAACATAGTCAGACTAGACAATATCCTTGATGAGAGAGAGAGAGAGAGGATGCTCTTTCCACCCCACGTGAAAAACATGGTGTTGGTGACGGGAAACATCCACTAGTACGCGGACATTTCTTCGCGTACCGTTACTACGCAAGCGTTAGTACGCATGCGATGTAATAACGCGTCCCTTTAGAACGCATGCTGTTACATCGCATGCATTGTACAACGCATGCGTAGGGGGCGGGTACTAGTCACGGCGGACATTTGCAAAGAGAGTCTGACGGAGGAAGCCGGTGGAAGCATGAAGGGGGAGAAGATTTGAACCATGTGTGTTAAGAGGTAAGTGGGGCTGTGAAGGGGCTGTGTAGGGTAGTGCAGGGTTGTGTACTGTATTATGGTTTAGTGAAGTGTTGTTGGGTTAGTGTTTTAGGGTTTAGGGTAGTGTTGTGGGTTATAGAAGTCTAGGTTAGTCTTTTAGGGTTTAGTGTAGTGTCGGGGGGGGGTTATTGTTTTAGGGTTTAGGGTAGTGTTGTGGATTAGTGTAGTCTAGGGTTGTGTTTTAGGGTTGAGTGTAGTGTCGTGGGGTTAGTGTTTTAGGGTTTAGTGTAGTGTCGTGGGGTTGGTGATTTAGGGTTTAGGGTAGTGTTGTGGGTTAGTGAAGTCTAGGGTAGTGTTTTAGGGTTTAGTGTAGTGTCGGGGGGTTAGTGTTTTATGGTTAAGGGTAGTGTTGTGTGTTAGTGAAGTGTAGTGTAGAGTTTTAGGGTTAAGTGTAGTATGACATGTTATTCCGCATACCATTATTATTGCTAGGTAAGTTTTTACTTCGCATACCATAACACTTTCATTGTAATGGTATGCAAAGTAAAAACTTGCGTAGTAACGGTTATTGCTAAGTAATAACCGCGTAGTAAAAGCATGCGAAGTAATGGCATGCGAAATAACGTCTCATATTCGATGGTGACACTTCCTTTAAATCTGATGATGGGTGTGAAAAAATGCATAAGTCATGCTGGCTGTAAGAAAAAGCCTAGAAAATGAGGTTCATAGATTACCTTAATTCTCATAACATTACCAAAGCAGGTTCTAAGACCATCCTGGACAATATATTTAACTCTTGACAACACTTTTTACCCTTGTCATCAGCTTGGGTTCCATTACATAAAGTGGATATATTCATGCTAGCGCACTTAAGAAAAATATGTGACCAGGAGATGCGGAACCACTTTCAGACTGATTGGCTCAGACCCTCTCTGGGGACAGTTTTACCACAATGCCTAAAATGGATCTCAAAATGATGACCTCAATGGGCAAATGTTTGAGAGTCCCAACAAAGGAGTAGACAAGTCACGGAATTCTTGTCAGAACAAATTTTTGTATATGGCAGGTCCTATTACGACAATACTTGAAGTCTCAGAAAGAGAGGAGGGCACTGAGAGTGACCCAAACACTTTAACAGGGTGGGTGCAGAGAGCGGTACGTCTTTTAGGTAGTGCCCACTGTGCCATTTTAGTGAGACATAATGATCTGTTTTCCTACAAGTGCCTAAGAAACTGGGCAATTTAGCATCTTTGGAAGGAAGACCTAGCGCTTACTTTTCTTTCATTAAATAGTGAAGCAGATTTTCACAGTGTTAGATAAAGCACAAAACTCAATGAAAATAGTATACAGCTCATTGACAGGTTAAATTATGGTGAATGCTGAATATTACCAATCCAATTAATTGGGAAGGTCGGAATTGTAACACATATTTTATACTAGGCACTTTTAAAAAGTGACCTTTAGCCAGCCTAAAGCCCATAGAAGCCCATTTGCCTCAGCTTCTATTTGTCAACTAGGAGCTGAATTGCTCCTTGATTAGATGCACATTAGCTCCTAGAGCTGAAATAAAGGCCTTAGGTGTAGGGAGAAGTTGACCTTCCCATGACCGGATGAATTGAAGCTGTACCCAGCTCCTTGGATATATTCAACGGATGCCTACCTTATCACTAGCAGATGTAGCTCACACCTGGGCCACCCCTCTAGTGTCCCAACCAGCCAGGCACCAATCCAGTTGGGATGGGAGCTGCCCCCGAACCGGTTTTGAATGACCACAGGGGAGTATTTGCTTATATCCCCCTATGGTGGGCACAGGGGCTCTGCACAAGGGAGGAAAGATTCTTCCATGTTTAAGTTAGGTAAAGGAGGGGCACAGTGGGATTGTTTGCAGTAGGGCACGCTGGAAATATTGCAAAAGTTAATAGAGTTACCCATGGGAACCTTTTCCCTATTAGTTATGGAGCGGCAAGGAGTCACCCCCCACCAACCGTCTAGTGCCAGGCTGGGTATAAATGTGCCACCTCTGGGTACCTTCTTCAGAACCCTGCTGGACCTGTGAAAGACAGAAGAATGACTGCACCTACTGTTGAGACTTGTGAGGAGAACCCTAAGGGCTAAGCCTGCTCCCACTTGCGCCCAGGACAAAGAAATGTTATCCAAGGGTCAGTTGGCTAACCTCCTATAACACTATAGGAACACCAAAGCTGCAAGAAGACTCCTTTCCTGCAAGAGCCCTACTGACCACTTTCAACTGGACCTTTGCTCGACCCTGCTGGTTGCTTCTGTTGGAGTGAGTCCTGGCCCATAAGTGCTGCTCCTGAAGTCCTGGAACCCTTGGAGGGTGTTAGAGTTGACTCCCCCAGCTCAAACTGCAAAAGTTGGGACTTTAAAACTTTTTTGCCAACTTTCTGCCTGGAGAATCAACCGAGTCAGGAGTCGCTGCAGAAGCCTCAGCCGCTGACGTTGAATTGTGCCAGTTGGGCTAACTTACTGGTTTGCATAACTGAAGGATATCTGAGTTACAGAAACGTTTCTAAGTCTGAACATAGAGGCCTTTGCTGGGAGCGATGCCGAGCAGCATCCAGTCGACATTAAGGTCTTTCTGGGCAAAGACTTCACACACAGAGATTTCCCGCATCATCAACTACTGCACTGGGATCCCGCACTTTAGCAACTCTTCTTCATCAATCCCAGCTTTGGATTCGGTCTGTAGCTTGCCCTGCTGACGACTTGTCAATGACGGCTTTTTCTCTATAAACATTTCTAAGTCAGAAGGTAGCTCTTCGACTGGTACCAAACTGGTCCTTGAATCCAACCTGCGATCTGGTCACTGAATCCAAACTGCGATCCGGTCACTGAATCCAAACTGCGATCCATCGCAGTGGGCCGTAACCTTTGACCTTGAGCCGGTTTAGCGCGCCTATTTGGTTGCCATTGGATTTTTGAGGTTTTTTGCGCTCTTTCATTTAAAACTTTAAAAATTCTCATCTCTTGTTTCCCTTATTTGATGTCTGTTGTTTTGGTGTCGTTTTGTTAATTAAATATTCTCTATTTTTAAAATTTGAAGTGGAGTGTTTATTGTATTTTCAACTTTTAACTGTTTTAGTACTTGCAAATGCCTTCCACGTTTTCTTAAGTTAAGCCTGTCTGGTGTGTGGCATAGTTATCAGGGGTTGAGTTAAGTTTTAAATTTCTGAAACCTTTATATGGACCTAACAAGAATAGTGACATTATTACTTGTGGAGGGTTATCATCCACCCCAACTAACAATCTACTTTCTCTCAAGTCTCCAAAAAGATTGCAAATTGTTTATCTATGGAGGGGCAGATGTTTTCTTGGTAAATGATTGCAATATCAATAAAACAGGCAATTCAGTTGTGACTGATTCACCTTTAGGGCCTGGATTTGCAGAACAATTTTCAGTTCCTTACAGGCTGTAGTATAGGACACCTGCGGATTGGAATTGAAGGTCAACGGGATGTTGTACCCACCTCAGGATAGACAACATGCTAGTGGTGCAATATAGAAATAGCCTAGTGTTGCGGGGTAAGCGAATGCTCGAGGCAGGGAGTTATTTCACTGGGGTTTTTAGGCAAGTCCCGGAATGTATACACAAAAAAAAAAAAAAAGAAACTCCAATGGATGGCGGTCTTGTACGTTTTCGGGGAATTAGCTCTTGTCTTCTGCTGGGGTCGCGTTGTCTCTTACAGACTCTCCGATCTGTTGTAGCCACGAACCTCCTGGTCCGCGGCTGGGCGCTGAGCGGGGAAAGCCTCCTGGCTCCTTGGTACTCGGTCCGAAGTCAGAAGTCTGTTCCGCAGCAGCCGTCCTTCTTTCCTCCAGTTCCGCCTCTCTCAGGCTCGCCTCAGCGGCGGCGTCCTCGCGGTTCTCCTCGCCTTCCTGGTTGAGGCTCCACCTTTTTAAAGTGGACGAATCCTTTCCCGCGTCGTTTCCAGGGGCAGGGCTTTGCTGCATGCTAGCTTCGGTGTTAAAGGACCAAAAGCCTGGGATATCCTATTTTCCCGGATCGCTAACGACATCCTCCATGTCCGGGAGCTGAAAACAAGCCGAGGGTTTTACAAAGGGTGAGTCTCCAGAGTGTTCCACAGGGTCGGGAAGGGGCGAATCCTGACACGCCCCTCCCCATGAGTGGTCCCGTTCGGGGACGTATGGGATCCGGTAGAGGAAGTCCGCATTAGAGTTGTCTGACCCCTTTCTATGGCAGACATCAAAAGCAAAAGGTTGTAGTGAAAGAAACCAACGCATGGGTTATTACCTTTATTCCTGCTCATCCATACTAGAGGGGCATGGTCCGTATACAACTGAAAACGTTTGCCTTCTAGGTAGTACCGTAGTTTTTCTATGGCCCATTTTACCGCCAAGCATTCCTTCTCGATAACTGGATAATTTTGTTCTCGGAGAAACAGTTTCCGGCTAACGAAAAGGATAGGCCTCTCGGCACCGTCTGGGGTTATTTGGGACAGAACAGCTCCTCTGCCGATCTCTGAGGCGTCTGTCTGTCGAATGAATGGCAGGTCGAAGTTAGGAGATACCAAAACAGGCCCGCTAGTGATCACCTTTTTCAGTCTATTTATGGCTTCTAACTCTTGAGGAGAGGGGTGGAGTACTGCTTTGTTGGGGATGGACTTTTTTAGGAGATCTGTCAAGGGCGCCGCTATCTCTGAGTATTGTGGGATAAAGCGTCTAATATCCTAGGAGATCCAAAAAAGCACGAACTTCTTTTTTTATAGTAGGGACAGGTGTTTCAGTAATGGCCTTGACCTTCTCTTTCTGGGGTTCAATACATCCGTTTCCTAGCAGATACCCTAGGTATTTCACACGGTGAAACCCTACACGAGACTTTCCGGCATTGATGTGAAGGCCTGCGGCTTGTAACTCCTGTACCACCAGACGACAGTGTTCGAGATATATTTTTCCCAAGTAGGACTGAAGATCACTATATCGTCGAGGTAGTCAGAGGAGTATGCCTGATGGGACCTTAAGACTTTATTCATCAACCGCTGAAAGGTCGCGGGGGCACCGTGCAAACCAAAAGGCAAAACTGTGAATTCGAACAGACCGTCAGGGGTGGAAAAGGTGGACTTTTCTTGGTCACTGTTTCGCAGGTGTACCTGCCAGTATCCCTTGGTCAAATCCAGAGTGGTGATATACCGGGCGTTCCCTAGTTTTTCAGTCAACTCATCCACCCAGGGCAAGGGATAGGCGTCCAATTTAGAGATGGCGTTAACCCCCCTAAAATCGATACAAAAACAAATGGAACTGTCCGGCTTGGGAACTAAGACGATGGGGGATGACCATTCACTCTGTGATGGTCTGATTACACCCATCTGCAACATTTTGCATATTTCTTCTGAGACGGCTGTCCTACGGGCCGCCGGGATTCTAAAGGGTTTTTGTTTTATCACCACACCCGGTTTGGTGTCTATGTGATGTTCCACTAGGCTAGTCCTTCCTGGACTATCGGAAAAGAGATCTTGGTAAGGAAGGAAAAGGTTTATTAGTTCAGTGAGTTTCTCATTGGGAAGGTCCTCCTTTACTATTAATTTTTCCAGGGTACAAGGATATCTTTCCTCAGGGAGAGACAACTGGATGGTTTGTGGAGGGGCCCCCAGCCACTTCTTTAAGAGGTTGATTGGATAGGACTGGGTTTTCTGAGGGGTTATCTGCAGACGGTAAGTGGTCCGTTCTATGGTCCCTCCTACTTTATAGGGGCCCTTCCACTCGCTTTTCACCTTGGACAAGGAGGAAGGTAACAGAACCAAGGCCCAATCTGTAAGGAACGCCATTTTTTTCCTTTATTGTACTGGTGTCTTTGTTTCTCCTGACTCTTTTCTAGGTTTTGGTGAGCCAGGTCTCGTAGTTTACCGATCGTAAATGTAGGGAGTATTCTAGAAGGCTCTGAGTGTTGTTTTCTTCCTTTTCCCAGGTCTCCTTTGTCATCTCTAACAGAGTCCGGGGCTGTCTACCATAGAGGAGTTCGAAGGAAGAACACCCCAAACTGCTCTGAGTCTGCCCTCGGATGACGAAGAGAGCCAGGGGAAGGAGACGGTCCCAGTCCTTCCCTTCACTCGTCAACATTTTCTTTAGGTTCCGTTTCAAGGAACCGTTATATCTCTCAACCAAACCATCTGTCTGTGGATAGTAAACTGAAGTTTTGATGTGTCTAACATCCAGCAGTTTACACACTTGAGACATTAGCTTCGAGACAAACGGGGTTCCTTGATCTGTCAGAATCTGTTGGGGAAAACCGACCCGGGAGAAATGCTCCAACAGCTTGTCTGCAATAACCGGGGTCGTGGGGGTTCTAAGGGGAAAGGCCTCGGGGAAACGGGTACAATAATCTACCAAGACCAGGACGTATTGATATCCTTTTGAGGATCAGGGAACGGGGCCTATAAGAACCATGCCTACGCGTTCAAAGGGCTGGTCTATGATGGGCAGGGGTTGTAAGGGAACCTGTGGTGGACGATAGACGGAACACTCCTGGCAGTATTTCTTTGTTAGTGCATAGATGCCAGGCCAATAGAAGTACCTTAGGATGTTTTCTGTTTTCTGTGCTCCCATGTGACCGGCTAACAAGTAGGAGTGGGAAAAAAACAGAACCTGTTCCCTAAATTCTTTGGGAACTAAGAGTTGGGGAGGCATTGTAGGGCGAGCGGTTCTGTAGAGAAGACCGTTCTGTATTGTAAAAGTGGGATAAGTCACTTTATGGCCAGGCGGAGGGTTCCTGGCCTCTTACCAAGCATGGGAAAGAGTGGCGTAATTTGTTTGAGCCCAGTGGAAGTTCTTATCTATCTTCCACGGCTCCTGAGTCAAAAAGGCAGGGGTGCTGTCTTTATTGGCTGTGGTACGCACTGTGTTCCAAAAGAGGGAAAGAAAGTCAGGGTTGTCGGTACCTAGTATAATGTCCTCAGGGAGGTTAGCCATAAGGCCTACAGTGACTAGTGATGGGCCCTCTTTCCCTTGACAGTGAATGGGTACTCTGGCTATGGGATAGATACGACTCTCCATGGACGCACCGTATCGCTACCTGTCCCCCTGGAATCCTCTGTTCTGGCGTGATCAGGTGGCTTCTGATCATTGATTGCCGACACTCTGAATCTAGCAATGCAGTACCTGAGTGAGGGTTAATGGTAACACTTACGTAAAAACAGGTCCCCATCTCAGCTGTGTACATGAGGTTGCGAGGAATGTAGCAAGCGTCCATTGGTTCGTCTGTTTTCCTTCGGGGACAGACTCTGGCAATGAGGCCCCACTCACCACATTCGAAGCACTGAGGTGTTCGGGGAATGAGGGGTTCTGGTGCTCTGACTTTTTCAGGTTCCTTAATAGGCCTGAGCGGTCTCCTGGGTAAGGGGTTAGTTTTCATCCCTTTCTCCGGCTCCCAAGGGATAGCGCGAGGTTGTGCCCGAACAAATGACGTTGACATCTCAACCGCTTTGTCCATGGTTAAGCCGGCATGCTGTCTCAGCCATCTTTGGGTGGCATACGGGAGGGCTTCCAAGAATTGTTCTTGGACGATAGCATTCATGATGTCCTCTTTTGTTTGGTCGTTGGGCTTCAACCATTTTTCAGCAGCTAACTTCAGTTTAAAATACAATGTTTCTCGGTGGAACCTCAGGCGTTAAGCCTCTGCATCCATTCCTAAATGGTCGAGGATCACCGCTTTCACCTCCTCATAGGGGGTAACTCCTCCTGCATTGGCCACCTGGTAGGCGGTTTGGGCCTCCCCTGACAAGAGAGGGGCCAGAAAAAACTGCCATTTTAACACCGACCAGCCTGAAGCCTGTGCTGCGTGCTCAAAATTTAGCAGGAAAGCATCCGGGTCTTCTCCTGGAATGTACTTTTGTAGGGACACCGTGGTTGCAGTTGCTGAGGTTCGTGCTAGTTTCTGGGCAGCCCCGTAAGATGGAGACTCATCGGCCACGCGTAATAGCGTATCCAGCTGGGCTTTCATTTGGTCCCTAAAGGTATCCCTATCTGCCTGGGCGCTATTAAGCTGGCGCTCCACTGCCCATTCCAGCTTTTTCTGCCCTTCCACCAGGTGCTGGATGAGTGCCTCCATTTGTAATTGTCAATGGAGTCTTATGCCCGCGTTCTCCACCATGTGTTGCGAGGTAAGCGAATGCTCGAGGCAGAGAGTTATTTCACAGGGGTGGTTTATTTAAGTTTTTAGGCAAGTCCCGGAGTGTATACACAAACAAAAAAAAAAGAAAATCCAATGGATGGCGCTCTTGTACGTTTTCGGGGAATTAGCTCTTCGCTTCTGCTGGGGTTGCGTTGTCTCTTACGGACTCTCCGATCTGTTGTAGCCACGAACCTCCTGGTCCGCGGCTGGGCGCTGAGCGGGGAAAGCCTCCTGGCTCCTTGATACTCGGTCCGAAGTCGGTTCTGCAGCAGCCATCCTTCTTTCCTCCAGTTCCGCCTCTCTAAGGGTCGTCTCAGCGGCAGCGTCCTCTCGGTTCTCCTCACCTTCCTGGTTGAGGCTCCACCTTTTTAAAGCGGACGAATCCTTTCCTGCATCCTTTCCAGGGGCGGGGCTTTGCTGCAGGCTGGCTTCGGTGTTAAAGGGCCAGAAGCCCGGGATATTAGATGTTCCCGGATCGCTATCGGCACTCTCCATGTCCGGGAGCTGAAAACAAGCAAGAGGGTTTTACAAAGGGCGAGTCCCCAGAGTGTTCCACGGGGTCGGGAAGGGGCGAATCCTGACACCTAGGCAGGATGAAATCCAGACAATGTAACTCCCAAAGGGTTTGTGGCATCATTGTCTGGACCGTCAAATACCTGTGACAACAGAATATTATCTTGAATTGAAAGCCAAAGTAGTAGTGGTAGACTGGAAATCCTGTTTCCCATAAAGAAATCTGCTCTACACCCTCCTGAAGCAGGACCAACGGCCCTCCTCTGATTCTCTCCTTGGGTCTTCTCACTAAGTTACAGTTCTATTTGTCATCCGCACGTTTCCTTGAGCTGAAACACTGCCCACTTTGTCCCATATATTGCAAATTGATTTGCTCAATGTCTGTTTTTTAATTTGCAAAACTATTGATAAACACAAGAGTTTGTTTTAGTCCCAGGAATTCTTTTCAGACTTTTTGATGCTCTGATGTGTCAGGTGAATCAATCAACCCTGTGCATACTCTGCCACAGGAACCAGGCTGTACTCGGATGATGGCCCTAATAAGGCAAAACCGGTCATGGGTCACAGAGGTCAGAATGGTCTATTGGCATTGGAGCAGGGTCAAGACTGATTTGTAATTAACATGGCTGGGTCCAAACTGAGGTGGCATAGTGTGCAAAATATGAACTTGTATGGGGCCCGAGTATTTACCAATGGTTGAGATTATTTCAAGCATTCCATTAAAATCTTTTTTTGTGTACTTCAATGTGAATCATGACTGGGTCCAAACAGAGGTGTGCAAAATATGGACTAGGATGCGGCCCAAGTGTTTACTAGTGGCTGAGATTATTTCAAGCATTCCATCCATCACTTTTTTGTGTACTTCAATCAATCTAATCACTTTTTTCATACAATTATTATTTGCTATTCCCCCGTGTTTAAGTAATTTTGAATCCAAAAAAGATAAAGGAACCAAGCATTACATCATTATGAAAAGTTTTTTCTATTGTTAAATGTATATCTGTCCTAGGGTACGCCTAGAAAATGTGACTAAGCATTCAGTGTGCAATATTGCTCTGCAGTGTTACTACATGAATTATTGTCTAGTTTCGCTTCATTACTCCTGGTCTCTGGTTGAAGTATTGGGTATTCCCTTATTTTGAATATATCATCATTACTCCTATACCAGGCACTTCAAACCCTCTCATGTATTTCTGATCAAAATAATAATGGATCTCTTAATATCAAAAAATATGGAAGGTGTTTAAGGATAAATTAGTAAGTGTGAAACGTTTCATACAAGATTAATCTTAAAGAGTGCCATGCCAGTAAAGCGGACTCTAAGAAACCTTTCAACATTAGACAAGAATGATCAAACACGCTGAAAGACGTGCAAAGAAGGTGTAATCAAACCAGTAGAATCTGCGTAATGGGTCTCCCCTATAGTTCTGGTGTTAAAAAAAGAGAGGCAGGTTATCATTGTGCTCTTTTCAGATCCCCCAGCAAACAGATTCTGGTGGATTACCATTCCTTGTCCAAGAGCCAAGAATTGTGCGCAGTCATGAGTGAGACCAAATGCTTTTCAACCCTCGATTTGCGTGCAGCTTTCCACCATATTCAATTAACTCCCAATTGTAGACGTCTGACCACTGTCACTCCTAACTGGTGCCTTTTGTTATTTGTGCATGCCTTTTGGTTTGGCATCCGTCGGCTCTGCTTTCAAGAAAGAGACTTATTAACAATCGTTTTTTAAAACACAGAAGCTAGACTGCTTTTCAGGATGACAGTGCTGTTTTTGGAACATCTCTGGAAGAAATCATCATGAGATTGTGTAAATTCTTGAGCATTTTGCTGGATGAAGGTGTGGCACTCCTAATGGGGAACTGTAGATGATTCCTGTTCAAGGAAGTGGAGTATTTGGAACACTATAACTGGAGATGGTATTTTTACCTAAGGAATCTCCTACCGAGACTACCAGTGATACCCGTCACTCAATCAAAAGAATGTCTAGCTTTGTTTTTCGGTTTATGAGAACATTACTTAGGAAGGTTTTTATAGAACATATTTGTGAGTTTTTGGGCCCGGAAAGGGGGTAATTACATATTCTTACTGCAGTCCATGGGTGAGGGACAGCGCAGAGACACCATAGGTAGAAGCGAGAAGCATCTCAGCAGGACCCTCTGAGCGTTCTAGCAGGGTATTAGTAAAAACTGAGAAACAGCAATGAAAGTGCCGAGTTCCTTCATGTATACCTCCCCTTCAATAGGTTTCGGACTGACTTCCTCTTGTTTGAATTATATTCCCCTAGGAAAAATGCCAAGAGCTGAATCAATCAAACTCTCTGCTCAGCGAAGAAATTGAAAACCTTGAAAAAGAACTGGAAGAAGAGAAATCTGTGCGATCCCAGCAGGAGGATTTTGTAAGCGATTTTCAGCTTTATTTGCCTTTATTCATAAATATTCAACAAGGTCGCTTAACAATCTCCAAATGTAATTTTATAGCATTTGGAAACATTTTTACATAGAATAGGATGGTATGTTCTGACTGACTCTTTTTTCCTTCAAAGGGCTACAGTTGTACATGGAGAGAAGCTATTATCAGATAGGGTAAAAACTGTTTTTGAGGAATATTGATGTTTAAAAAAACAAAGATTTTGTAACATGTGTCTCCCGATTGATAGGAAGATCACAATTCTTGTACTTGTTAGAAGTGGATTGTTTGCACGCTGGGCAACCTGCATCGTGCTGCACTCTGTCGGTGATCTGTTGTTTTGAGGCATTAATTGAAGAAACTGGGCAACCAGGAAACATTCTGACAGACTATGGTGGTGAAGAAGAAGAATGAGTAAGATGTGAAAGGTGTGACAAAAGGAACAAGCATTTGCAATGCAGTAGGTCTCGCATTTGCAAGAGTTAAAACTATTGGCATTCTAAATGACAATGTGTTTTACCTATGCGTTTTGGTTTGGAGTGTAGTGGACGATGTGGTGTGGAGTCGAATTATGTGAGTTGTGTTGTAGTTTTTATTTGGTGTATGTTGTGTAAATGTGTGGTGTGTATTGGAGGTATGTGGTGTGTTGTGGAATTGTGTTGTGTATTTGAAATCTGGGTTTGTGTGGAATTATGTGGTGTGTATTCAAAATGCGTGGAGTTGAATTGTGTGGAGTGGAACTGTGTGGCATTGAGCCAAATTTTGCTTATTGGAATTATGTGTTATGGTTATAAAATGCATTAATGTATGGGTGTATTTACGTTGTGTTGACTAGAGTGTAATTATGTGTAGTATAATTATGTGGCTTTGAGTGGTATTGTGTGGAGTGTAAATATGCTGTGTAGTGCAGAATTGTCAATATGTGACATCCCAACTAAAGGTTTGAACTGGCCCCAATAAAAAAGCAGATAAAGCCAGAAAATGAAAGTTACAAACCACAAAGTCAATGGTAACCAACAGGTGGAATGCATTCTGAATGTCCCCATGATGTCTTTAGCAAACCAGACAGCTGTGCTGTTTGGTAGTCTGCAACTTAAAAATGGATAACCCAAAAATATTGACACAAGAGAAACAAACACTGGCAAAGACAATAGGTGTGACCTTGGCGCGCTGGCACAATGGTTTATCTTTTGTTGCAAGCATATGCTGCAAAATAAAAACATAAATTATGCTAAAATAAAAAAAATATTACGCGATCACCTAAGCATGACTTGCTTTATATTTGCAAACAAAACCAACCAAATAAATGCAACATTCACCAATGCAGCGGTTTTACTAGTGAAGTTTTAAATTTAAATAAGAAGTCTTTCAGCTCTGCTATGCATTGTTTTATTATATGTACAGTAGACCAGAATAAATCCCCACCTAACCAACCTCTCACATTGCAGACAGCTACAAGGTCGCTTAAACACTTTTTAACATAAATGTTAAAAATGAGTGAAGAAAAAATAGGTATATGTAAAGTTATTACAAAAAATACACCAAACAAAAAAAGCATACTTTGAACCAGCTTTGCGACTGAAGAGAAAGGAACAATTTGTAGGTGGATGTGAACAATCTACAATCCGATATTTTCCCCATGCAATGGGGCAGTTGCAGTCTACAAGCTTTCTACACAATAGAAGCTGCCATTAATCAATAGTGACATCGGAAGGATGAAAGGGTGAGCCGGCCCTGCCTCAATTCGGGACGTGCAACCACAGATCACATCTAGGTCAACACTTAGCAGCAACGCAACTCACTGACCGATCATGGCACCAAAACTAGCAACACACTGTCAGAGGAAGCAACTGGCATCACAAAAGCAGTTTCAGGGGAAAGAAACCATTTGATCTGCCCAGAATCGCACAATGCTCAGCCACAGCCAGGATAAAAACCTGGCTCTGTATTCTCTAAAACGCTCCGTTCCATGATGTAGACATCCGCCATGCCCCTTCCGCAAGTTCCTCTCCTTTCCCAGTACCATTCACTCATGCCGATGATTTTAGAAAGCATACTCTTCTCTGAACTTGGCCTTCCTCAGAAGTGCTCCAACACATAGTGTTGGCATCATATAAACATTAAAAAACACAAAACTGAACGCTTTTATTATTTTCCTAAGGCTTTCACATTTCCGCTTAAATATTGCAACATCTCTCACACGAGCGCCCCACACGCCCAATGCAACCCACTCCAAGTGATAAAAAGACTGCACAAAACATGACAATGAAAAACAAAGAGAGAATATTTCAATTCTAAACCCATCAACGCATTATTGTTGAATAGCCTAGTAACAAGACCGGCAACATTCAGTGACAGACATGAGCTTTAATTAGTGTTTGCCATTGCAAGTTTTGCAACCACAGAACACTGTAATCAACAGTGCACCCCCCTATTCTTACTCATGCCAATATAAGGTTGGTATTGAAAACATTCCCAGGACTACTTTTAGCTCCCCGTTCCATCTCCTATTTTCCACGTCCTGATTTCATTATTTACTAGGCGTAACAAGACAACATGGATAAATGGTTCTTCTGCTTGTCCACATGTAGGACAGGTTCCAGCACTGGCATGGGATCTCTAATACTAGCTGAATGTATTTAATAAATGTTGGTATGGTTCTTCCACTGAGTACTGCAGCCATGAGGTGGTTTTGCAGATGCTCTCCAACCCAAAGCAACTTATTGCATTGAACGGTCGGATGAACAGCAGAGATTATGTAGCGCTAATTGATGTTCTACCGAAGACAACGTTTAACTGCCTGATTACCATGCCAGGGGTTTTATTAGAACATTGTCTCGAGATGCAATGGGAATGTGTGCCCAGTTTCTGCACTTCTGGGGCACTTTGATATTACTGAAGGCGATTCAGATGTTTGTGAGGTTTATTGTGCATTGCAGATCATGCAGTGCTAAATGTGTGCTGGTGTCATCTCGAGGGGCTATTCCCTCATTTGCATGAGGGTGTGGCAACATGCACATTATGAAATCCTTTACCTTTGTGACCACGATGCATTCTAGATGCAGGCACTGAGGTAAATAAGCTGCCTGGGGCACGTTGATTGTGAGCCATATAGAGGTGGTGCACAGTCAGTGGGCCCCCACCGAGGCACTTCATTTGAAGGGGGATTAGGAGGTCCTATGGACTCCACTGACATCTACTGCAAGCCTGTGCAGTCTCTCACTGTAGCCATCTTTTGGAGGATCACTGAACCCCTTAAAAATGCGGGCTGCGTTGCTGCCTACACAATGAAGGCCAGACCCAGTGGCTCCCACTGCTGGCACAGGTTTGCGCCTACACTACAAACCGTGTATTCTTTGTGGAAGGGCGCACTAACCCAGCCTGCTACCGGTGCACTAGGTAAAGGTGCACCTATCACATACCTGGGAAGTGCACCTTTTCACTAATATGGGCACAGATATTTTAAGCACACGATATGCCACCACAGCTGTGCCTGAAATCCATAATCAAGGTCCTACTGTGTTTCTGATTTCGGTTTGATGTGCATAGGGATTCAGGTGCCACTACAGCCTATCAGCAATGCTATGCACCACCACCCTCCAAGGGGACGCAGCCACCTGCCCTGCATTTGTTATATTGTGTTATATTTATAACACAAAAACCCCAAAGAGGACCCTCCCTAACTATAACACTTTGGGTGCAGGTGAAAGTGACAGACAGAGAAGGGCTTTAGGAGTGTTGTGGATATGGGACCACCTCTTTAAATCAGTGGATGTCCCATTTGCCAAACCTGGGGTTCTTCAGCCTCGTTTACAGGTAGCGGAACTGCTTGGTTTCCGACAGCAGAGCCCAGCTTGCTCCACGCTCAGGAACTTTTAGCTGGTGGCCCAACCATCTTAGGTCCATTGGCTATAGAACACTGGAATGACTGCCTTCCTTAGGGCCAGCCTTCAGATGCAGAATTTTCGGCCCCCATTCAAAATGTAAACATCAAAACATGTCCCGGACACACACTGAGAAAACTCCTTTGACGCCAGGGACATTTGTATCTAGTTTTTCCGAAACAGCTCCCTGCCTGGTCATTTATTTCGGGGGGAAAAAATAAAACACATGCCGAGCAGGCATCAATCACATGGTGACCTGCTCCACATTTATTTTTAACAAAATAACTCCGTCTTATAGCAGAAATACTCTGGGTGAAAATGATCACTTTTAAAAACAGCTGGGATCCTGTAATGAAGAATAAATTGCTCCCGACTCTCGTTGCTAGTTATTCTTCTTTATTTCTTTAAAGTCCTCAAAGCGGACCCGCAGGGAACAGCTGTTGCTCAGTAGAAAGGCAAGCAGGAATACAAACAGAGGAAGCATTCTAGAATACAGAGAGGAGGAATGAGAGAGAGAGGAAAGAAAGACTAGAAGAGAATGTTACACATCTTCCCCTTATAGGAGAAACAAAATTTACAGGGATTCCAATATTTATAACAAAATACAATTGACATTTCAAACAAAATAATATAGTTACCTTAGTATAAACAAACTAAGCAATTCAAACTAGTACAGAATTTTTTTTTTTTTAATTATGACATAACAAAATCCTTAAAATTAGCAGGTAGCCTTCAAATTCTTCTAGAAGCTAAGTTGAAATTACCACAAGAAGAACTTGTTGAAGAATCGAGATACACAGCATTGTCCTGAGGAACAGAAATGGACGTGTTATTCTGAGAAACTAAAGTGAAAGTGTTAGAGGAAGACACAGGAGTTTCAAACAAAATGTAATCCTCTGAATCAGAAGTAACTGCAGTTTTGAAATGAATCTTGGCTTGTTCTACATTGTTTTACATTTACATTTACATACGCATTTACATGGGAACAAGTCTATTCTTGTTCCACCATCTTCCATCTTGAAGAAGACAAGAACTAAGACCAACCTTTAAAATTTTGTAAGGAGAGGTAAATGAAGATTCTCCTTTTTTGACACTAAAAGGTTTTTTAATTAGGACCCATGAATTTGGAATAAAATCTTTACATTGAGAATGTTTGAGAACATCAAAATGAGATTTTTGCTTATTTTGTGCCAAAGTAACAGATTGACGTATTTTTTTCATTTTTACTTGAATTATTGAGATTGTTAGGAAAGGAGGAATACTTCTCTACCAGGAGGGTAAGAGTAAAGTGCGACATTTCCTGCCCCTCAACAACTCAAAGCGTGTGAAACCGGTTGTTGAGAGACATGAAATGTGGTGAGAATTAACCTTTTCTTTAAGAAAAAGGTTAACATCTAAACCAGACGAAAGGGCAGTTTAAATTCCTTCCTTAAGAAAACGATTGGCCCTTTCAACAAGCCCATTAGCTGCAGGGCTATATAAAGCTACTTGAATATGTTTGACATCCATAGGTTTAAAAAAATCTCTCATGGCATGTGAAACAAAATGGATCCCATTATCAGTCACCAACTCTTTTGGAGGACCTTCAAGTGAAAAAACAGACTTGAAGAATTGCAACACAAAATGAGTTGAAGCTGACTCCACAAAAGAAAAATAAATCCATTTTGAAAAATAATCAATTAGTACTAGCAAACATTTTGAAGAGTTTGGTAAAAGAATGAATGGACCTGCAAAATCTAAAGCAATTTTTGACCAGGGACTGTCAGGAAGAGGAACTGGACGATGAGGATTCTGAGTAGTTTTCCAATGTTTATCCGAGATAACACATTGAGGACAAACCTCTATAAAAGATGAAACATGAGCATTCAATGAAGGCCACCAATAATTTTCTCAGATTTTTTTGACAAGTGGCTGTAACTCCAAGATGGCCTGCATGTGCAATAGAAATGATTCTATTCCTAATAGAACAAGGAGGAATGAAACAACCATTCCTAGTGCAAATGTCATTTTCCAACGACAATTCTGAAGCAACTTGAGCATAAGATCGTAATTCATGAGAGATATTACGAATGGGAGGCCAACCTTTAATGATGAAATTAGCAACTTTTCAAAGAGTTTGATCAGTGGAAGAGGCTTCAATCCAATCTTTTTCTGAAATAGTACCATTAGAAATAGAAGAAGTATCAATGGATGCAACAACACAATCAAATTCGTCAATAGTGTCCTCAACTAATGGTAAAGGAAGACGAGAAAGGCCGTCAGCACTGAAATTTTTCCCGCTTTGAATGTATTTGATGGTGAAATTATACTCCTGTAACTTAGACAGAATACGTACAAGGCGAGCAGAGGCTTTACCAAGACCATCACCTTGTAAAAGGTAGACAAGAGGTTTGTGGTCGGTAAAGATTGTAAATGGACAGCCCCAGAGATAGGTTTTTAATTTGGAAATAGCCCAAACACAGGCTAATGCCTCCCTCTCTATTGTACTGTATTACAGCAATTGACAAAGATCTAGATGCAAAGGCAACTGTATGGTCTTTTCCTGAAATTTGTTGACCAAAAACAGATCCAAGACCATTAAGACTAGCATCTACAGTGACAGTACAATGAAGACCATGAACAAATGAACTGAGAGCAGGAGCATTTACAACTAATTTTTTGATATTGCTGAAAGCTGTGTTAACATCATTGGACCAGACAAATGCAGTTCCTTTTTTAAGAAGAGATCTCAATGATTGAACACAATAAGAATAGTCTGGTACAAAGCGAACATAGTACTCGCAGAGACCTAGAAAAGATCTTAGGGCATCTTTATCAGGAGGAGGCAGAGCTTTAATGAAGGCCTCTACGTTGCAAAATTTTGGCTTAATACCTTCCGGCGTGATAGTATGGCCTAAATAATCAATCTGCTCAGCTAAAATTTTGCATTCATCAGGTTGAACAGTAATACCTCTTGCACGCAAAATGGAAAACACTTTATGTAAAGTATCTGGATGTGATTCTGTACTTTCAGTAAAAACAAGGATATCATCCTGAAAGGCCTGAACATTTTCAACATCTTTAAACAGGACATCCAAAACTTTCTGAAATACTGAGGCGGCTGAGGCTAAGCCGAAGGGAAGTCTCAAGTATTTATATGCCCCAAAAGGGGTGACAAAAGTAGTAAGTTCTTGAGAATCAGCATGTAAGGGTATCTGATGATATGCTGAGTGTAGGTCAATTGTTGAAAAATACTTAGCATGACCAATATTAGAAAGCATCTGTTGAATGTGAGGAAGAGGATGACAATCCAACTATAATATTACGATTTAAGGACCACACATAAGACTAAGATTCCCATTTTTTTTTTTAGCGAGAACAATGGGAGAAACCCACTCAGAGGAATCAGTTGATGTGAGGATACCATCTGCAGAGAGCTTCTCTATTTGTTTCTTAAGATCATTCCTGACACTAATGGGAACGGGTCTGACTTGGTGGGTTACAGGTGTAGCATTTTTCTTAAGTCTGATGACATGTTCAAACCCTTTGATGTTACCAATCTTATCACTAAAAACAGAAGGGAATTCTTTCTTTAGAGTATCAATGGAATAATTTTTTTCAACACAATCGTCAATGGACAGTAAAGGAAGATCTCCTAAGACAACAGGATTTTTGTGACCAGGTAATGCCTAACCTGGCTAAATCCTTCCAACCTACAGGATCTCTGCCTCTGACTGCAACATATACTTTAGTATCAGTAGATCTCCCAAGAATCTGTAATGAATCAATAAAGAAACCAAGCAAATCAATATCTTTTTCACCAAAAGCTTTGGGAGAAATGTCAGGAGCTTTAAGTGTGATGAAATGGCCCCAGGTATCGAAGAAAGTGGTGTCAGCCAATACAGTGATCGGAGCTCCAGAATCAGCCATAACTTGTAAGGGTTTGTTATTTATGAAAGCTTGGCAGAGGGGACGTTCAAAATCTGTAGAATCAAACGGTTCATCGATAGATAACATGAGATTAGAGAAAGTATTGGTACAGTCAGAGACAGAAGATGCAGATGATGAAGGAGAATTATTTTGTAATTCAACATTGTGGATTTTAATAATTGAAAATGAACGTCGAGATTTACAAAATTCTTGGAAGTGCCCAGTTTTTTTGCATTTGCCACATTTTTTACCCAAGGCAGGACAAGATGGAAAATTTGCAATATGGTTTTTGTTACCACAGCGAAAGCAAAAGGACCTTTTATATTCTTTGTTAACTTTGATGGCAGAGACAGTAGAAAATTCTGTATTGTCAGAAACATAGGAAATAGGAGAATGACCCTCTTGGCCTGACAACGCTTGTGAAGAAACTATAGAACGCTCAATACTTTTCCCAATATCAATGACTTCGGATAACAATGGATTACGACAAGTTAAAAGACGTTCTTGCATTTAAAAAAAAAAAATTTAAAAACGAATAGGTCTCTAATAGAGATGTCGGTATAGTTGTCAAATTCACAAGTAAGAGTCAAGAACTCAAAGAGCAGCCACATATTCTTCGACGGATTCATCACTGGCTTGTTTTCTTTTAAAGAAGCTGTGTCTCTCCAAGAGAACATTTGGTTCGTCTGAAAATTGTTTCTTAAGCTTTCCAATTGCTTCAATGTAAATATTCCAGGTGCCATCACCGGAGGGTCTTGGAAATGGAGGTAAATTGTCGAACATCTTTTGTGCAGCAACACCCAAATGATTATAAAGGAGAGCATGTTTCCTTTCTGGAGAGTATTCTTTTCCGTCAATGGCAACCAAATAATTTTCACAAATATGGATCCATTGTTTCCACTCGATTTCTGGTTTGCCTGGTGTTTGTAGAAATGGTGGAGGATGTAATGCACTATCCGAAGAAGACATGGATCAGATGAAGAATTGAGTTTTTTGAAGTGTTTATCTATTTTTATCTTTAAAAAAAAAAAAATTATGAATTATACTACTCTTCTAAAAGTCTTTTATTATTTTCTTATATTTATTAAGATTCTTCTTGAAGAATGGTGTAGAACAGTCAGTCTTTCAAAGTAGAACAATCAACCTTCTTAATTGGAAGGTTAAAATGCTGGAAAGATGTTTCAAGGAAAGAATGTTCTTTATTGAAAAATTCTGAAAGCAACAAACATCTTGTGAAACAATTCTGTTGCCATGTAGCTTTTGTTAAAAGTGGTATACAGGTTTCCAGAATGTTTTAACTGTGAGCGCGCACCAGCAATAAAAGAGAGTTCCAAGGCGCGTGAATCAATTAGCGCTCGCGGTGGTCGGAAAGCAAGAAACACTCAGTTACTAGGATGCGCGTATACACAGTGCCTCACCAAATGAAGGAGAGCTCGCGCTGAACAATTAGCACTCGCGCTGACCGGGAAACAGGAAATCCTGCGTTGCTAGGAGCGCATATGCACAGCGCGTGATAGATTGAAGCAGAGCTTGCCTTGAAACGCGGTCGGTTGCTAAGACACGCGTTTTAAACGTAGCGCGTAAGGATTAATAAACGTTTCTTTCCTGTCTCGCGCTACAGTTTAAATTGAAATAGATACAAGCCAGCGCGGAATAAAAGTTAATAATCCGACCTGAAAGAGCGTGTCCTGCGGGTCCGTAGTGGCAACAGTTTCCATCAGTCGATCATTCCCATGAAGTAGTCGTTTATCATAAACGAGATTCGTCGAAATAGGGCAGTGCGAAGGCGAGACGTTTTTTCACCCCACTCCTGGTACCAAAATATGTAATGAAGAATAAATTGCTCCAGACTCACGTTGCTAGTTATTCTTCTTTATTTCTTTAAAGTTCTCAAAGTGGACCCGCAGGGGAATAGCTGTTGCTGAGTAGAAAGGCAAGCAGGAATACAAACAGAGGAAGCATTCTAGAATACAGAGTGGAGGAATGAGAGAGAGAGAGGAAAGAAAGACTAGAAGAGAACGTTACAGATCACCAAATCCTCTACCAGACTAGCAAAGGTAGGGCGGCCAGTGTGTGATTTGTGCCAGTGGTCTCCAGCGCTCTGTACCAGCACTTCATCATCAACACAGCTTTTTTCATAATAAGGACACATTATTTACGTGGAGATTAAGTGATTTTCCCGAATCACAGGATGCTTTAGCAGACGCCGATACTCGAATCTGGTTCCCCAGCTCCAAGTTGGCAGCTCTGGTCATTACGCTACACCCTCTCCCCACTTTCATTGTAAGTCTCAGTGGGCTGTCAGGATACCCACCAAACTAAAAAATATGCCTGGGAGTGTTTACCAAAACACTGGTGAAACTTCAGATATCGGGGTCAGCACTTCCATAAATCGAGATGACGCATAAGCCTTAAGGCCCCAACTGGTGTAAAATTACCACAAACGGTTTGACAAATGCATTTTGGGGAGTTGTTGTTAAGGCGAGAAATGCTTCTTACAGTGAAGCATTAGATTCAGTAAATGGAACATATAGCAGGTGTGTAGAGAGTGCTCCATGACACAACATTTTATTTAGTCTTGCGCTTTGAAAAGCTTTGATTGCCTCGGTTCTCACCCTATCTTGCAGATCATCAAATTCTAAGAGTTCAGTCCCTACTGTTGCAGGTCCCATGCAAGGGCTTTCAAAGTACCAAGCAAAATTACCTTTTGTTCTGCGTTTTGGAGCTCCCAATCCCCTTGGAACATGTTTGAGGCTTTATTTATAATCTGGTAGCTCCTTGTTGTTCCATCATAATAGGGCCTCCTGGTATTGGCTTTAAGTGGCGTCGGAATGGCACCGTCATAATAGGGCCTTCCGGTATCGGCTTTAAGTGGCGTCAGAATGGCATAACCAATAAATATTTTTATGTGGGGAGGGTAGGGCTACGGGGTGCTGTGGGGTGTGCACGCTGTGCAGTTAGCAGGGCAACTGAAGTCATAAATAAACATCAAATTATCCCCTAGGCACCGGGGCCCCAGTAAGTGTGGTCCCTTTAGAGTGAAATATGCGCCGTTTCATTGTCTGCCTGAGAGAAACAGATGTCACTAAAGCCAACTAAGAAAAATGGTATTTCAAAATGTTAAATTTAAGAAACTCCTTTCAAATGTAACAGCAGTTAGACTGATGAAAGGTGTGTGGGGGGCCTGCTGAAACCTTAACGTAAAAGGAGTAGAAACTCTGCTGTGCCGGCAGGCAACATAAGTGGAAAGTGTTCAGTAACGCCTACCTGACCGAGCCCACACAGCGGGAGGGGCTGTTTACTGGATCCGCTACAGCCACAACCCACAACCTGAGCAGGAGAGGGCGGGGCGCGCACATGGCAGAAGGCATGCACAACATAAGAGGAGCCACAGAAGGAGCAGCAAAGTGGCAGGTACTAGATTCGCCGCTGAACCTCCTGTGCCCCTCACTTTGCACGCACACACTGAACGGGCACTGTCATGGCAGAACAAAGCGTGAGCACGGGGAATTGGCAGGAGGGGAACAGAGGACAAGAGGAGGGAGCAAAGTTGCAATGCGGCAGGCGCACACTAGTGCTCATTAGAAGTGACTTTAGGAAAAGAGACGCAACGCGCATGATGAGCAACAGACGACGAGTCCAGTCCAGGTGGGCGGGGCCTAAGGGAGACCAGGCGGTCACCAACCCCACTTCCAAAAGCAACCCGACGACAATAGATCTTGTAGAGCGAGCAGCGCATGCGCTGCGACGCTAGGCAAGACCTCAAAACCGGGATAAAAAATAACTTGCATGAGATAGACGGCGAGTGTAGATTGGTGGGATAAAAAGGTATGAAGTGGAATCAAACTCTGAGCACCCCGGCATTGGGCACTCACACTTTTTTTTACTCAAAATTAAAAATGCTTGTTTTGAGGAATATTTGAATAAACCTTTTGAATGGGTAGGAGAACCTCCACATATAACTTAGGGCCTCACACATCATAGCAGCTTTTTTTAAACAGATATTGCCAACTTCTCTTCCCTTAGAAGCAACCTAGTAATAGTACTTATTATTCAGATTTTTCCTTTATTTGCCTTTCTTCTGCACCCATTTCAAAGGTGATAAGTTAGGTTCCAATCCAGATCTGTTGTCTGGAACTTACTGCTCTGTCCAGCATTTTTTCCTAAAACAAAAGAAGTGTAAATGCCGGACTCGTGGTTGAGGTGTTTCTGTCACTTACTTTCATCTTGGAGCAGCACTACAATGCTTTCAGAAGAAATTGAATCTTGCATTCTTCCACACTATCGGTTTTGGTTTTCTTTTTAATTATCAGTATAACAGATACATTGTCTTTGTGCCTGAATGGGAGCTATTTCATTCTGAGAAGATCTACTGGCTAGCACATCAGCCAGCTGGGGTACCTACATTATCCCTATATCGTGGTAGCTGCTCCAGTACCCCTCGAGGCCTTGTTTTCCTTCATCTAAACAGTTTGCATTGCAAATTTGAAGGAAAGTTGAAAAATATTATTTATTTATGGAGGGCGTGGCCAATCGTCATGACTGAGTGGATGTAACCGCTGATACTCCGCGTTTTCCTACTGCTTTTTACCGCTTGCAAGTGGCTTGGACTTCGTGCCAGGTGGAATCGAGAGGATCTGCTTAATGTCGAGGACGACAGGAAGCGCACATGCTGCCTACAAAACACCAACAGACATTGTGAAGCAGCGCCCGGAACTGGTAGCTGAGACTGTCGGCTGTGAACGCGTTTACTCCGGTGAGGAGGACCGGCAGGAGATTCTGTTCATCCAGAGAGCGTCCAGGGGTGGAAGCCGACCAGCGAAGACTCCATCTGCCCGACACGGTGTAGTACAATGGGGAGAAATACAGAACCGTATTATAGCTGAGTCCGTACCTGACCTCAAAATTGAGCCGTAAGTGAGGCAGCGCTGAAGAGGCCTGTTGAACGATACTCAGCCTACACGAGCTGAGCCCAGATTGGTGTACTGTGAGTTTGCCTCATTACCAAATCAATGGAATCTGAACACAAGGCACACGGAAACCCCTTTCTTGAACCTGTGACGACTCTCATTGCAGGGAAGATGAGATGCTGAGTTGCCTCAACACAAGATGCTATCTCCTCTTTCCCATATGTCCAATGTCTTTTAGAGGCTTTTCAGCGGCGACAGAGAAGGAGAGGCCATAAACGAAGCTCAGAGTGACTTGGTCTTGATGTGAGTGGTGGGGAGGCGGTCTATCAATCTGTTTCCTGGGGAGGTTTGGAGTTACGCACCGTCACCAGATCACTGCTGGGCCCGCTGGGTGGCTGCAAGAGTGAGAGGTGGACCGGGCAGTCTATAGTGAAGCTACATTAATCCCCCTTCCCCACGAAACCTCCGGGGGACACCAAGGAAACACCTGCACAGGACCTCCATGGTTTGGTTACGGGGGGCTCCCACTACTGTGAATTCCGGCGCAACATGACCCAACAAACTTTGGCCATAATAGCTGGCACTATGGAGAATGAGCCCTCTTGACTGAGAGGCTTCACGGCTAGTTCCCTACTCGGACGGGTGGCTGGTCTGGTGGACACCTCTGTGGTGTTTCAGAGTGAAGGGCTACCAGAACAACTGCCCTTGTAGCTTCTATACCACCCAAAAAGGCTCAGTTGAATGGAGTCACTAGTTACTTTATGCAACCAGCCGGGGCCATGCAGGTGAACACCGGAAGCAACATGGCACTCACAAAGGAGCAAGTACTCACATCCCTAAGGTACTTTAAAAAAGCGCTACGGTAGGAGCGAAAAGCTGACCTCACGCATCATTGGAGGCCTTGACAAGCGACATAAATTCTCACCTGTCCTCTCTCTAAGCCGTAGGTGCAAGAAGACTAAGGGCCAGATGTACGACCCATTTTTGCATGCGCAAACGGGTTAGCGACCCGTTTGCACATTCAAAAACCAGTAGGGCCATGTACAAACCCTATTTAGCGAGTCACAATGTATTTGCGACTCGCATTTAGGAAGGTGCATTCCAAGGGCGTCCCTTCATAATTGCGACTCGCTACCCTTTGTAAGAATGTTTTGCAATTGCGGTTGCAAAACACTCACAATTTACCGCCCTCTTCAAGAGGGTGGTAATACACTCGCAAATGGGAAGGTTTCCCCAGGGGACCCCTTCCCCTTTGCAAATGCAGGGGAAAATATTTTTTAGGGGCAGGCAGTGGTCCCAAGGACCACTGCCTGCCCTTAAAAAATGAAACAGAAACGTTTTTTTTTTTTTTTTTTTAAAGCATCCCATTTTCCTTTAAGGAAAACGGGCTGCATTTAAAAAAAAAAAAACAGCTTTATTGAAAAGCAGTCCCAAACATGGAGGTCTGCTGAGCCCAGCAGGCCACCATACCTGGGAAGGCCAGCCATTCCTAATGGGGTCGCAATTTGCGAGTGCCTCATGAATATTGATGAGGCATGCAATTTGCGACCCCATTGGGAATCGCAAACAGTGCCTCTGACACTGTTGTACATGGCGTTTAGTGACTCGCAAATTGCGACTCGCAATTGAGCGCAATTTGCGAATCGCTAAATGCCCCAGTCTTATATCTGGCCATAGAACATCTAACAAAACATCTTGATCTGGAGAACAGGCTGCCCCTTCTGGAAACTGAAGCAGGTAATCTTCGCTTCCAGCTGCATAACACAATACTTAAATGCGAAGATTTTTAAAATCGTTCCAGACTAGACAATATCCGCATAAGGGGCTTGGCGGAAGGGGACAGAGGGCCTGACCTGGAGTCCTTTGTGTTGGGCCTGTTCTCGAACATCCTGGGAGACCAGCACCCGTAAGTGCACCTGGAAAGGGTCCATAGAGTGAGACCACAGAATTCTGGAATCAACGTTAACGCTAGAGATGTGTTAGCCAAGTTGCACTAATTTAAGGTGAAGCAGAAGATCCTTCTAGAGGCCCTTAAACAGGAACCCATATCGTTCGAGGGAGGCATCTGTACTCTTTATCAAGATGTGGCCCCTGCTACTCTGGCGAGGCAATTGCATTTTAAGCCGGTCACCGAACACCTGCAGAAACATCAGGTTAGATATAGATGGACATACCCCTTTGGCATATATTTTGAATATCAAGACAAATCACACCATTTTACAGAGCTGGAAGGGACAGCAGAACCGTTGTGGATTGAAATCTCTAATCTGCAAGATGAGGCCGGTAAATGGAAAAAAACACCCGCAGATTTGACACGGCTGGGTGGGCAGTGGCAACACCAACGCAAGGGCCACCATACTGGGAAGTGAGAGACCATCTGTAAAGCCTTGAAGTTCCTTGACAGGGATGAGCGTTTTAAAGAGGGACTAAACAAAGATCTTGCTCTGATCATTTTCCGCAGAATATGGACTCCTTCTGGCTTGCTTGGGGAGGTAGGGGTGCTGCACTCACGTGGAAAGGATCTCTGGGGGACCCCTAGGCAGCTTGATCTGGTCTTCTCCAAAAGTATACAGATTATAATCTTTCAAAAGATGCAACATAGTCGGACTGCGGAACTGGACCTCATTACTCCGATCAATGTTCCTACAGTTAAGTGTTTGGACCTATGAATGGGTTAAGACCCCTAGGTTTAGTAGTTTTTACTTGCTGTTTATTGGCGGGAGGACAGGGCGGGGCAAGGAAAGGGTGCAGTAAGGACCCAAGATATTAGGGAAGGGGGTGACTGTATGGTGATGTGTCGAATTCTTTTAAAACAATAATGGATAAGTACCCTCATTTCAGTTACATTGGTACCTGGAATCTTAAGGGCCTCAATTCCCCCACAAAAGAGGTACATTTTGGAAATACATTAGGGATCATGGGCTTGGGATAGTGGCCTTACAAGAAACCCATCTGAAACGCACTAAAGAGCACAGACTGCTGAATAGGTCCTATCCATTATTTTAAAGTCATCTACAACCGCTAAACACAATGGGGTGGCACTACTATTTCATTCTTCTCTTAAATTTCAGACTAAGGAGCTTAAATCTGATAAGGAAGGTAGGATGCTAATGGTCAAAGTGAATCTCCATGGAACGCCGCTGCACCTTTGCTACGGTCTATACCCCAAATTCAAATCAGTAGACTTTTCTCCTTTCCGTTTTTGACCAACTGGGAGGATTCACAGAGGGCGAGATAGTAGCCTTGGGAGACTTTAATCTCATTTGAGACACAGCTCTAGATAGAGCGCTCCCCCAACGCTCACGCACCAGCGTATTTTCCTAACAGGAGAGGCAAGCAGTAAAACAGTTAGGTCTGGTTGATGCATGGCGTACGTTCAATCCCAATACCAAAGATTATAATTAGGCTATCCAGTTTTAGTTTTAAACCTATATTAACTGATAAAACCCCACTGCTGAAAGGGAACTAGCCCTCACCAGTGTAAACATATAAACACTGAAAAAACACCAGCTCAACCACAAACTAAATGCCATTCAAAGAAAGGAAAAGGAGAGTAAAAAAGTCATTTTTATTTCTTCCCGAAGGGGCCAATACCATGTAACTTTGTTATACAAGGTAGCAGCAAAAAAAGACTGGGCTAACACTACTCTGCTTTAGTTTTGTTGTTTAAGGATGTCATAAAAATATTGTTTCTTCATCCTTTTGCTTTTTTTCAGTTGTGTGGTCTTTGGTCTAAAGATGGGGGTTTTGGAAGTATGTTTTAGGTCATGTATCATTATTTTATAAACTATAGAGAATCAGGAAATAACAAAATCATATTTGCTATTTTGGCTACATTTGATTCTTTCACTGATAGGTAAAATGGCTGGTTTCATAAGCATGTTTCCCAATTTGTACCATCACATTTACCCACAGAGAATGGGTTAAATACCTTCATACATCAGCCCCCTTTTGTAGCACGTCAGTATTGATAGTAGGTGAACTGCCAAACACCCCAGGCTTTAAACATTCAGTGCAAGGTGTAGTGACAGGTATATGTAAAAAGAGTGCGGTCACCAAGCATCTTGGATGGTGGTGAAAACATGACACCAGTCTTTTGGAAAACATGGAGTGTAGTGTCACTTGGAATGCTGCTGTAAAAAGTTCTTAACAAGTTCAACAAAGATTGGAGTGATATTGTTTGTATTTGCAGTGTTTCTGCTACATATGTGAAAAAGTTGTGTGATGACCTGCAAAATCGATACCTGAGCTGAAGTGATCCTTGCCACTTGCTAGATGGTATGCTGAAAGCATCTTTACAATCCTCAGAGTTAATGAATAATGCTATTGACTTTTTAGTCCATTCTGGTGCACTGTTGCGTTATGCGTGGGAACTAAAACACAAATGTTTCTCATTTTGTGCTTTGTGTAGCCTCAAAAAAAGTTGTCCCAACTGTGTCATTAAGCTGGTGGTTCTCAGTCCTAGAAGCCATGAGTGCTATATGATCCACCTGCCAACCCTTTTACAGAATCTTTGCTAAATGATGATGCCAAAGGCAAAAAATGTGAGGACCTTGAGTCGCATATTGATAGTGATGTGAAAAAAGTACACTCTACTGCATTCTTAGATTTTTACAGGAACACATGACTGCTGTACTGGACAGAATAAAATAACTAGAGTCTATAAACACTCTTGTCTACCAAGTGTTCAGTATAATTGGTGTAGATGTGAAAAATCTCCTAGAGAGTAGGCTGAGCGACACTTTTAGTGACTTTGACACTACAACATGTTCCATGTTTGAGTGCTTGCCACTTGTTAAGCAAAGAAATGTTAAGGAGCAATTCAGTAAATGTTATTTTACAATGTATGAGAAATGGCTTGCAATGATTCATAGAAATGTCCCTTCACCAGACATGGCATTTGAAATAAATTAAGCCACACTGCGGTACTCTGCACAAGTTCTAGATCCCTTCCGTAAAGTGGTTTTTTATCCGGACTTTCAAAAGTGCTGCTTCATTTTTGACCGCTTCAATAACTCTGAGGGCATATGCACCTAGTTCAAAGCATTTGTTGCAGAACCTGTCCTAGAGAATCACAATCTTCAGGTTCATCAGCATTGGCATGGAAAGCTATGTCAGTGACCAGAGTTAGCAAATTGCCTACTGGTTGTTTTAGCATTGCCTGTCTCAAGTACCAATGTTGAGGGGGCCTTTTCACAAATAAAATTTTATATGGGAAGGAAAGAGCGAGTGTGCATGACCAAAGACTCACTGAAGAAGTATTGTATAGTGTACTACAATAAGTTTGATTTTGTAAAAATGTGTTCGAGGCATGTGGGCTGCTGAATTCATATCTGTGCATAGATCGCCGCCTAGTGTTGGGTCTGGATGTTTGCACGTTGTTGTCCTGGAAGAGTCTTCGAAGTATCCTGAGATAGGTGACTCCTCCCCTAGACCACAGTGCGCATGGGCATCCTCTCCATCCTCAGATTGTTTTTTTCCGCCATTGGGTTCGGATGTGCTTATCTTGACTCAAGTTAGGAAAATTTAGTTTCAGGCCAAAAGGCCTTTAGTTTACGTCGGTACTGTTCCCGATCGGTATCGACAGCTTACTTACTAGTTTAGCAACTTTAATAACTTTTTTCGGATCCGTTTCATCCGACCATCGACCTTACATCGACGATGGAATCGAGGACCCCATTCAAACGGTGTCCTGTTTGCCACGCAAAATATCCACATATCGACGTCCACCCGGTGTGCAACAAATGCCTCTCTCCGGATCACGATGAATCGAAATGTATGGCCTGTGCCCGATTCAGATCCAAGAAGACTCTCCGGAATCGACGAGCTGCGAGATTAGAAGCGCAGCAATCGGCAACGGCCCCGACCAACATCTTCAGCACCGAGGACGAAGATGTTGAAAGCGTGGAAAACAAACTCCAGCCCCGCTTCCGAACACGATTCCCGATCGGAAGACACAGATGAAGAGCTTTTTCACAGGGAAGAAGCCGACGATGAGGTAGGGGACTACTATGAGGCCTTCGGGGCCGAAGAAGATAGCTCTGGTGAAGAGCAGGGCCTACCCGTCCAAACGGAGGCTATTAAAGTGCGTCAGTCTACGGCTCCGGTCGAGGGATCGCCTTCGGGCCTTACCCGAGATCAATCCCGCAGTTCTTCGGCCCCGCCCTCTGGCCTGGCCTCGAACATCCAGCGAGAGCCATTATTACCGAAAAAGACTGGTTTCCCTTCAACGAAACCGAAACCAATCGTCGCACCGGTTCAACAGAAACCGAAAGTGAAACTGGCACTGGTCGGCTCGAAGACCTCCACTCCTTCGACGCCAGCCAAAACCATCGGCTCCGACCGCACCAAAAGGGATTTCGGCGCCGAACTCGCGGCGGCGGATGTCGGCACCGATCCAAAGAGAAAGGCCATCGGTACCACCAAAGCGCCTCGGCCCCCGGCACCGAAGCAATCGGCACCGACCACCAAGGTTAAAATGGCCGCTCCATCGGAATCCACTTCGAAGGCAGCGACTGTGGTCCAGTCATCGACGCCGTCAACCGCTACTACCTCTCCTCGACTCTATGACCCTGTGGCTCCGAAGAAGTCCACACCTACCTCTACAGAACCCCTCGGCACCAAAGAACCTTCGGCGTTCTCGGTGCGACAAGTTGCAGCGTCCTTGCAACGTATCAGAGAACAGGCAGCCCTCCAGGCCACGTCGGGCTCCGAGCTGAAAAAGGCTCCAAAGGCACCATCGGCACCAGCCAACATCACTTTTGGTCTGCCGCCGTCCACAGCGCCAAAACTATTCGAGATCCGAACACGTGTCACCCAGACAAGGTCCCCATCTACTGCACACTCTCCTACTGGGCCTTCACCGTCCCAATTCATCGACGCCGACACCGGCAGGCTCATGCTCCGAAAGCGGAAGGTCACTTCCGACCAGGCTTTGGACTCTTACAGAATCCCTCTAAAGCAAAAACTGCCAGCAGAATCGGAACCAGTTCTATATGAACGCCTCCACACCTCCTATTCAGATCCCCAGTCCTTCTCTCCGACGCACTCCGACACCGACGCAATGGAGGATTACATGGGTGATGACACCACCTACCCCAGGGATATAGATCCTGAGGAGCAGCAGGACCCAGATCAAGCTTGGGGTGACCCTGCAGACCCGGGTGCCGCTACAGATACCCAGGACACACAGCTTTATGGCGCAAAAACATCTCCCACAGAGGACACTGCTGCCTTCAACGCCCTCATTGAACGTGCCGCAGCCAATCATGGAGTGCAACTCCACTCGGACACAATTGAGGACGATTTCTTGGTGGACACTTTCGCCTCCTCAGAGAGGACCGTAAAGACTCTGCCCATGTTAAAAGGTGTCCTCAAGCCAGCAAAGGACATTTTCAAGGAAACAACCAGGGCACGGGTGATAAACCCCAGGATCGAGAAAAAATACAATCCTGCGCCCGGGGACCCTATGTACATTAGAGGCCAGTTACCTCTAGACTCCATTGTGGTTGCTAACGCTCGCAAACGAGCGCACTTGCAGACAACTGGTGATGCTCCTCCCCCGGACAAGGAGTCCAAGGTGCTGGAGACCTCCGGCAAAAGGATTGCAGCCCAAGCAGCAAACATCTGGCGCATTGCCAATACACAGGCGCTCCTGGCTCGCTACGATCGCTCACACTATGACACGTTGGAGTCCCTACTCCAACATCTACCAGACGAGTACAAAGAGGCAGCGGAGCTCCTCATCAGAGAGGGACAACTTCTCACAAACGCATCCATTAAGTGTGCACTGGATGCCGCCGACACAGCTGCGAGGGCAATAAACACCAGCGTCCTGCTACGACGACACGCTTGGTTAAGAATCTCCGGATTCAAACCTGAGGTTCAAAATAACATCCTCAACCAGCCTGTCAACCCCGACTACTTATTCGGACCAGAGGTTGACACCACCCTAGAAAAGATCAAAAAAGACACAGACACTGCAAAGTCAATGGGGGCTCTGCAAACGCAAACATTTCGTAGTGGCTCCTTTCGTCGCCCCGGAAATAGAGGAGCGGCTAGAGGACAGGGGTCACAGCAAACCTACAATAAAGGGGGCACACAGAGTACCTACGATAAAAACACCAGAGGTGGATATCGTGGCTCCAGCACCAAGGGCAGAGGACGCGGTTACGGCAACACCAGGTCCTCACCCAAGAACAAACAGTGACGCCCTCTCCCTTCCCCCCGACCACATAACACCTGTCGGGGGGAGACTCCAGCGGTTCCTGTCCACGTGGAATACCATCACCACGGACAGGTGGGTCAGGGATGTTATCCAACACGGTTACTGTCTCTCCTATGTCCTCAGAGCACTTAGCATTATTACAGCAGGAAGTGCTAAGTATGCTGCAAAAAGGCGCAATAGAGGTCGTGCCCGTCCACCAGCAAGGGATAGGGGTGTACTCTCTGTACTTCTTAATACCGAAGAAGGACGGGTCCCTCAGACCTATACTAGACCTGAGACCCCTCAACCACTACATTCTCTCAGAGCACTTCCATATGCTCACCCTACAGCAGGTTCTCCCGCTGCTCAGGCAGGGAGACTTCCTAGCCACACTAGACCTCAAAGATGCGTACTTCAACATACCCATACACCCGTCACACCGAAAATATCTCAGGTTCACTATTCAGGGGCAGCACTACCAATTCAAAGTCCTTCCCTTTGGTGTGACAACAGCACCCAGAGTTTTCACCAAGTGCCTAGCTACAGTAGCTGCACATCTACGGAGACAACACATCCACGTCTACCCTTACCTGGACGACTGGCTTGTTCAGGCAAGGTCAGCCCAACAATGTGCCAGCCACATGTCCCTCACCATTCACCTTCTTCACAGTCTGGGATTCTCACTAAATTACCCAAAATCACATCTCCAACCCGCACACGTACAACAGTACCTAGGTGCGACCATAGACACTCTGGCAGCCACAGCTCAGCCAAATTTAGTGAGGATCAACAGCATGCAAATGCTGATCTCAAAGTTCAAACCTCAACACTCCCTGCCTGCGCGAGTGTTCATGCAGTTGATAGGCATGATGGCCTCCTGCATTTTCATAGTCCCGCACGCGAGACTACATATGCGCCCGCTTCAGGAGTGCTTCGCACGTCAATGGAATCAGGCTCACGGGCAATTAAAAGACCTAGTGTTGGTGAGCGGTCGGGCATACAACTCTCTGCATTGGTGGAATCCACAAAACCTTTGCAAGGGCCGACCGTTCCAAGAGCCTGTTCCACAAATAATACTGACGACGGACGCGTCTCTCCAGGGATGGGGAGCTCATGTACTCAATTACACAGTGCAGGGACTATAGACAATACAACAAAAGAAGATGCACATCAACCTTCTAGAACTGATGGCAATCTTCCTGGCAATGAAAGCATTCAAGGTACACTTGTGCAACAAAGTCGTGTTGATCCGGACGGACAACATGACTGCCATGTACTACATACAGAAGCAGGGAGGAACACACTCTCCACAGTTGTCTCATCTGGCTCAGAGCATGTGGAAGTGGGCCATTCAGAGGAACATCTTCCTCATGGCGGAACACCTCCCGGGCAAGGACAACCAGATGGCGGATCTGCTCAGCAGACACAGCCACCAGATGCACGAGTGGGAGCTACATCCGTCAGTACTCCAACCGTACTTCCAACAGTGGGGTCATCCAGAGATAGACCTATTCGCCACAAACGAAAACGCAAAATGCCAAAGCTTTGCCGCCAGGTTCCCACATCCACAGTCGCAGGGCAATGCGATATGGATGAACTGGTCCGGCAGATTTGCGTACGCTTTTCCCCCAGCGCCATTAATACCGCTGGTGGCACGCAAACTGCGACAGCACTCACTGACACTCATCCTAGTTGCTCCCACATGGGCGCGCCAGCCATGGTACACCACCTTTCTAGAACTTTCCGTGGTGCCGCATCAAAGGCTGCTGATCAAACCTGCACTCTTAACGCAGAACCATGGCGAAATTCAGCACCCAGATCCACAACAGCTGAACCTGGCAATCTGGCTCCTGAAGTCTTAGAGTTTGGCTACCTAAACCTGCCACCTGACTGTATGGAGATCATTAAGGAAGCCAGGCGACCCACTACCAGAGCTTGCTATGCAGCTAAATGGAAGAGGTTTGTCATTTACTGCAACAACAATGACATTAACCCGCTAGACGCATCCATTCAAAATATAATCTGTTACCTCTTACACCTATACCGATGCAATCTGGCATACACCTCAATACGTATCCATTTGACAGCAATAGCAGCCTATCTCCAGAACAGGCAGCACCTCTCTTTATTCAGAGTGCCTGCCATCAAAGCTTTCTTGGAGGGACTTAAACGAGTAATTCCCCCAAGACACCCACCAGCACCGGTGTGGAACCTCAACTTGGTCCTCACCCGACTGATGGGTCCACCCTTCGAACCTCTCCACTCATGTGAGATTCAATTCCTCACCTGGAAAGTAGCTTTCCTAGTGGCAATCACTTCGTTAAGAAGAGTTAGTGAACTCCAGGCACTAACCATTCAAGAGCCATTCATACAGGTTCACGCAAACAGGGTCGTACTACGTACCAACCCCAAATTCATGCCTAAAGTTATATCGCAGTTCCACATAAATCAAACTATTGAACTGCCTGTTTTCTTTCAGAATCCACAAAATGTCGCTGAAAGAATGCTCCATACACTAGATGTCAAAAGAGCCCTCATGTTCTATATAGACAGAACTAAAGACTTTAGGAAGACAAAACAACTTTTCGTTGCCTTTTCTCCCCAACACAAAGGCAACGCCATCTCCAAAGCAGGTATAGCCAGATGGATCGTTAAATGTATTCAAATTTGCTATCAAAAGGCTAAACGCACATTAACGATTCCCCCACGAGCCCACTCAACACGTAAGTTAGGGGCATCCATGGCTTTCCTGGGAAACATCCCTTTACAGGATATATGTAGAGCAGCCACATGGTCCACTATACATACATTTACCAAACACTATTGTGTAGATGTACACTCAAAACAGCAGGCAGCTGTAGGACAGGCTGTTCTCAAAACTCTTTTTCAGACCGCTGCAGCTGGCACTGGTGGCCACCGCTAATAGGAGGTACTGCTATGTATTCTATGCACAGATATGAATTCAGCAGCCCACATGCCTCGAACTGAATATGCTACTTACCAGTATGCATCTGTTCTTGGCATGTAGGGCTGCTGACATTCATATCGCCCACCCTCCTCCCCGGCGCCTGTAGCAGCTGCAGCTCTCAGAATTACTGTATAGCATGGTCATCACTTTCTGTATCTACTACATCACTGCCACAATGGCGAAAAACAATCTGAGGATGGAGAGGATGCCCATGCGCACTGTGGTCCAGGGGAGGAGTCACCTATCTCAGGATACTTCGAAGACTCTTCCAGGACACCAACGTGCAAACATCCGGACCCAACACTAGGCGGCGATCTATGCACAGATATGAATGTCAGCAGCCCTACATGCCAAGAACAGATGCATACTGGTAAGTAGCATATTCAATTTGGACCTCATATACACTGTACGTACATTGTCTATATACCATGCACTATCAGTGCAGAAAGCAAGCAATAATAAAAGCAAACCGTATAAAAAACACCGGAAAAACACTTTGTTGTTTTTAATGGTGCGAAAATGTGTAACCACTGTTTTTTTAAGGTATTGAAATCCCTTAAACACAAAAAAACCCACCAGAATTTGCCAAAAATAGAAACTGAAAACACGAAAGCCTAATTATAATTTTTTCTCCCACAACCGTAAGACGTACTCCCGAATAGACCATATATTTTTGAGACAGGCACTACAGCCAAACACTGTCTCCACTAAAGACACCCAATCTCCATCTCGGACCATGCTATATTGGAAATAGTGCTAAACTGGCCAAGCCAGAAGTCATCGTTCCGTAGATGTTTTTTTCCAAATTCTCTGACACAAGATCGTAAATTTAGAGACTAACTTAGGTCAACGATTAGAGACTACTTTCATACAAAGCAACCCCAGGATACTAAACGATACTAATTATGTTACGCACTGGGACGCCTTTAAGGCGGTAGTGCGAGGGAAATGAAAATCTCTCATGACTACACTTATGTCGCAAAAAACTAGGGAATGTCTGACAGTAGAAGCTGAGCTAACACGTGTCAAAAGGGCCCACAAGGACTCGCCCACAAGGACTCACCCACATTTCAGCTGCAACGTAAGGTGGCTGCTCTCCAGGGTAAACTGACCTCTATATACTCGAATAGATCGGAACTCACCCTTCTACGACTTAAACAATCTGCATATGAGAGGGGTAATAAGGTGGGATTCTACTTCGCCCGACAGCTGCGGGCAAAGCAAGAAAAATAATATATAGGTTCCATTCAGGAAGCTGAGGGGACTGTGATTCATATTGAAGGAGGGAAGACTGAGGCTTTTGGAGGATTCTATAAAGCTCTGTATGCTAAAGATAAGGCTCCACCCACCTCGCTGCTGAAGTATTTGGCAGAATCAGAGTTACCCATAAACTCAGCGGCCCAACAAGAACTATTTAACGAACCAATTTGTGCAGAGGAAATCCAGTCAGCGATAGATTTGTTAAAATTGCAGAAGTCCCCAGGCCTAGATGGGCTAACAGCTCAGTTTTACAAAACATTTAGTTCAGATTTGACTCCCCACTTGACAACACTCAGGCTGTCACTCCATCCATGTGATTCCAAAATCCAGAAGGGATCCTGGCATATGCTCCTCATATTGTCTGATTGCCTAGCTCAATGTAGACGCAAAGTTGTATACCAAGGTCTTGGCTAATAGACTAGAAGAGATCATGCCAAATCTGATACACCCTGATCAATCCGGATTTATTAAGGGGAGGCAGACCCATGATAACCTACAACGGGTGGTCCACCTGATTGAGAAGGGGGAGAAGAGGAAGATACCAGTGATATTGGTGGCGTTAGATGCTAAAAAGGCATTTAACCGAGTGGATTACTCCTTCCTCTTCTCCACCCTACGACGATTCAGTTTTGGTAACTAATTCATTAAAATGATTCAAGCAAACAATGCCAATCCCCGTTTGCGAGTTATGGTTCACAGAATGATCTCAAATTTCTTCTATTGAGAGGAGGGACACGACAGGGGTGCCCCATCTTCTTTTTGGGCTCAGTATTGAACCCTTGGTGGTGAGGATAAGTGCCTCTCCAGATATACAAGGGATTCCCTTTGGGTCAGTCAATCACAAGACCTCATTGTTTGCAGACGATGTGCTTTTGACGCTCACCTCCCCACAGACTTTACTGTCGGCCTTACAATAGGAACTACGAGAGTTTGAACCACCGGCTGGGTTTAAGGTGAATTTGGACAAATCATTTCTTCTTAATTTGACAATCCCAACAGTGGAATGAGAACTGTAGCCGCTAATACTCCCTTTTGTATAACACACAAAAAGATTACATATCTAGGTATCAAGATCACACCCTGGGTCATTGATCCCAACAAAGCCAACTGCCCACCTCTACTTCGCCAACTACAACCTGATCTGAAGAGATGGTCCCCCTGTATTTAACCTGGCTGTGTAGAATAAATGCCATTAAAATGTCGGTGCTTGGGGGGGGGGCGTTTGAGAGCCGGCTGCAAGATGGCCGCCACCGTGTGAGGCTCTGCAGGCCAGACGGACAATCCGCTACTAATCCAGCACGTTTGGCAGACATCGAGTCCCCAAGCTTGTGGGTGACTGCTACATGGATCTTGAACTGCTGTCCCTTCCAGCCCCGGGGCATGATGTCCGCTGTTCAGTGAGAGGACGACGGCTGTGAGCTGAGGCACAAGATGGTGGCTTGCTGATGACCTGGTGCGCTAGAGAAGTGTGGCAGCGGAGTGAGGCTACAAGCGTCGGGTGTCTGTTCGGGGTGCGACTGCCTCACTCCCCCTCCCAGGTCCTGGAATTGTAGTCAGTGACCCATGGCCTAGACAGTGGACTTGTGCGGGCAGCAGGGTCTGGTCCTGTGACTGCAGAGCCCCAGGCGGTGTGCTGGTGGCGGCCCGGAGCTGCCAGAGAGCAAAGTAGAGCGGTGCTGGCTCCTGCGAACAGGCGTGGACTCGAGAGGTAAGCAGCTCTGCCTGGGGGGCACTGGTGGATGTCGGCTGGCCGGGAGAGGCAGTGAACCAGTCCCGCAGACCGAAGGAGGCGGTGCTGTATCGTGCAACGGTCTGGCCAGGCCGCGGAGGTTCCTGCACCACCAACACCAGCCTGCAGTGGGAAGTCAGCCAGGTGAGGAGCAGGGCGGGGGAGGGAGCCTGGGATGCGGCGGGAGAGTGGAGATCCTGAAGGTTCCGTCTTTCCCCTGTCCACTGCTTAAACCCGCAGGTGATTCGACCGAGTAAAGGCTATTGTTTTGGAAGGACTGTGGAGTCTGACCCTGGGGGGGGGGGGGGTCTCTGGGCAAGCTAGCAGGCCCTGTGAGAAGCCCTGAGTAACACACGCAGAGTGCCTTGGCCCTGTACACAGGGCCCTACTGTAGGACAGAATAGGCACTGTTAAGTTCTAACAAGCCTCCCTCACCTCTAGGAGGCCATGGGCAAGTTGCCATGTGGAGATTGCGCCCCCCTAGTGTGGGAACTGACTCCCCACTGGGGTACAGGTGGAGGGTGCAACGTGCGGCTGTGTGGAGGTGGCTCAATGGCAGTGGGAAGAAGAGAGCGTCTTCACTGGTAGTTGTGATACTTACCATTTGCTGCATCAGTCTGCAATAGCTCTCTCAGAACTTAGGGCGTAGTGGCGGACATGGGCAAGACAGACATTCGCCAACCAAAGTTGATGTTTGAACAACGCAGGGCTACCTAGGGTGGCGCCCCCCTGGCCGAAGGGCAGAGAGAGGATAACCTGGGCGCTGAGTCAGCACACGAGCCAAACATAAGGGAAATGTTTAAAGACCTCAAACAATCCCTCACGGCTATTGACCTCAAAATTGATTCCATGTCTGATCGGCTGGACAGGCTCAAGGATAAGGTAGCCAATCGCGATGAACGCCTCGGACAGGTCGAGCAGTGCTCATCGGCGCTCGAGGATGAAGGTGTTGCAACTCGAGAAAAGTTACTCAAGATGGGAAAAGTATTGGAGATTATCAAGAACAAGAATGAGGACTTAGAAGTGTGATTGCGGCGTAACAATCTGCACATTGTGGGAATACCAGAATCCACCGCCGTGACTCGATTGGAGACTATATCGAGGAGATGCTGCGCTCATTGTTTGGGGACTTTTTATTGGCGGTCTGTATAGTAAAACGGGCCCATAGAATGCTTGGCCGAATGCTTGGCCCGAGACCCCCTCTGGGTGCCCCAGCCAGGCCAATCATAGCCCGCCTCCTAAAGTATAGGGACCGGGACACAGTGCTGCGCAGAAGCAGAGACCTGCAAGCAACAACATACCAGGGAAATTATGTGTCCTTTTAGCCGGACTTCACCCTCGTTGTGCAGGCTGCCAGACGTGAATTTGTCCCAATTAAAACTTCTCCAAAAACAGGAGATCAAATACTCACTGCTCTACCCTGTCAAGTTGCACATTTTCCATGCGGGCAAAACCTCCTACCATTCAGACCGCAAATTTGCAATTAAATTTGCTCAGAGTCTTCGTCCGGGCAAGCTGTACTCGCGTCTGGAAAAGAATGTGGACGAGGGAGTCCCCTGTCAGTGATAATGATTAATAGCCCCCTCATGCTGTCTACACGTTAAATAAGACTTAAATCTACAGGGCACTTTGGCCATTCACTCTACACATTAGACTGACCCACTTCTTTAAGAACTCCGCCTTTGCATCAGTGTGTCTGCCGAGGATGCAGTAGGAGCTCCTGCTGCGAGTTCTTCTTCCGGCCACCCAGCCCCTCTGGCTGGAGACCGCCGGACCCTAGCGGACACCCCTCAGGAATGACTTCCAACCTGTTGTTGTTGTTTGGCCATCTTCAGCCGCACTGTGGGGGGGAGGGGGTTGCTTTTCAGCCAAATTGAGTGGCTGTAGGGTGGAGGGCGATGGTATTGAGGTTTGATTGATGTGTTGTGACTTTGTTTCTTTCTGTCTCTGGTTTCTTTCTCCCTGCTTCCCTTCACACTGGCTTCCTTCCACTATGTGCTGTTTGAATGGATATGACGGGGCCGGCGGGTGTGACGACCTTTGTGAACATGAGTGCGCCCGCTATGATAATGGCTAAATTGGAGGTGATAACTTGGAACGTCCGGGGACTGAATGACTGCTGGAAAGTGAGATTGATGGCAGCGTATCTAGACCGCAATGGGGTGGACATTTGTTTCCTCCAGGAGCTGCATTTGACAGGGACCACCTGTGCGCAGCTGCGCGCATGTTGGATGGGGGAGAAACACATAGCATGGTACTCTAACTATGCGAAGGGGACTGCGATTATCCTCAGGAAGGGACTGCCTTGACGTCTCTGCACTGCATTACGTGATCCACGGGGGATATATATATGCTACTAGCGTGGACGTTGGGTGGGTACCCAATTAGGCTGACCTCGGTGTACAGGCCCAACGTGGATAACCCGGACTTCTTTGGGGTAAGTATGGAGAATGATTGAAACGCTCGAGCAATCCTGTGGGGAGGGGACTTTAACGTGATTCTGGACCCGGACAAGGAGGTGTCGGGAGATACCAGATGCCCTCACTCGCAGGCCGCGGTGCAGTTGCAGACCATCATGGCTGACTACGCTCTAATGGATATTTGGCGCCACCGTAATGGGTCAAAAGAAGAGGGCACCTGTGAGTCCTCAGCCGGCCCGACTAGGTCCAGATTAGACTTCTGGCTGGTCTCGAAGGATGCGGTGTCGTGGATTCATGATGTAGCCCATCTTCCTAGAACGCTATCTGATCACTCCCCGGTATTGCTTGAGTTTTCCGTGTCCCGAGGCCCAAGCAGGTCACTCATCTGGCGGCTTCCCAGCGGGGCTCTACGTGACCAGGTATTTCGCGAGGAAATCAGAGCTGCTATAGTAGAATACTTCATGCTGAATGAGGGCTCAGTGGCATCTCCCTCCACACAATGAGAGGCTTTCAAGTCTGTGATCTGGGGTGAGTGCATGGCCAAGCAGGCAGGGGTATTGCGCACATTACACAGGGATCTCTTTCACCTTGAGGGAGAAATATGGGAGCTGGAAACTGACTATTTTAATACTACCGATGCAGAGGTCTTGGGTAACATTAAAAGTAAAATCACGGAGTACGAGGAGGCTGCATTAAGGGAAACCCATTACTTGGGGAACGAAAGGCGGGGTAGGCGATATGGGTAAGGGGAACATGTAGGCAAAATGCGGGACTCCTTAAAAAAACGTCGGCCAACGATTATGTCTGCGAGCTCCGCACATCTGACAATGAGATGGCGATATGGCAAGTAGCCGTACAAGCAGAAATTATGTCCTTTTACTCCTTGCTTTATGCAGCACGACAGTCTTCTATCCCTCCCGATCTGTCCACCTTTTTTGACTCTATTCAGCTACTGTGGTTGAATGAGGGTCTTCGCATATACTTGGATGAATCCTTTTCGGAGGAAGAGGTGATTAAGGAAATCTGCGCGATGCCAGGGGAAAAGGCCCCTGGATTGGACGGACTGACGGACAATTTTTTATAAACAGTACGCCCGCTGCTCATGCCTCATCTCCTAACAATGTACGGAGAGTCCTTGGAGCACGGCTTGCTTTCCCCCCCTCTCTCTGAGAAGCTCTTACCACGATTCTCAAACCCAACAAAGACCAATTGTTACAATACAGAAGAGGTAGCAGTGTTTTCTAGACAGTCGCACTTCAGAAATGTGTTACATCAGAAAGGGAGTTTACAAATACGGTTATGTATCATATTTCTTAGAACAAGCAAAAATATAGTTATTAGTGGTGCCACTAGGGGTAAAGGTGTACCCTACTACCTTGGGTGCACAAATGTACAGGTACTGTGAACAGTCACTGTACAACACAATGAAAACTGATTATACCCCGGCACTCAAGAAGTTAAATCTCTTCTCATATATTGCTTTAATAGGCTTTTTCCATAGTATACTCCGTCATTAATACATCACTGGTCAGACAGCATAAATAAATTTCTCAATTCTTTACTCATGAAACAAGGATAATTGAATCAAAGTTACAAGCAGACCCCTGTTACAAAAAACATTTTTTTTTGGAAGGAGAAATTTTGTACAGAAAGTTCACAGTTGTACAATTCCAAGTTGTAAACAGACCCCTATTGCAAGAAATATATTGAAAGGGGAAAGCTTGCGCAAAGAGTTATCAATTTTGTAGTTCCTATCAAGATGCACGAGAACAGCCGACACTTGTTTCGTCACATCCAGTGACTTCCTCAAGGCTTTCGAGATAAGCAATGATATCTGCGACTATATCTAATCCTGCTTCTTCATTTGTGAAGTGGAAATGTAGCTCAAAAAAGTATTATAGTAAGTCCATGTAGATGGTGTCCAAAAAAACGTATTTCACTAGTGGAGACCCAAATCCTTTTCACTTGAGTGCCGGGGTATAATCAGTTTTCAAGGACCAATTGTTGTGCGACTCGTATAGACCACTCTCAATGATAAATTTAGATAATAAAATTCTGCCCAAACTTATCACGGCAGTGCAGCTTCAACCTCGGTAAGAGCACAATGCACAACCTGTGTACCTTTTTTGCGACAATGCAAGAAATAGAGCTGTGTCTTCCTGCAGCCGCAATTTTTCTCGACGCCACTACAGTATTTACAAAAATAGGGTGGTTGCTGGGAAAGTCGGCGCTCACACCCTACTGGTACAGAGTAATTTGCTAAATATCTCAATGTCCATATACTTTAGTCGGTGCTCAGGAGGAGGGACAGCCACCGAATCTTCCCCAATTGGAAAATAGAACTTCTCCTCGATGCTTAATTGGAATCTAGCAAAAGACACACAATTGATGGACGGAATGCAGAACAAATCAAAACATTCACCCCCACTCAAGAGAACTGGGTTAAACCCATCATTCTTTTTCTCCCCATGCCACCCCAGTTTAGACCTGGCCATATGCAAATCAGTCTTGACCGTGTGCCTCATGGGAACAGTCCAGCCCGAACTGCCAAGCCAGGTCCTCCCTGGACCGGAAACAAGCATCCTAGGACCGGTTTCAGGGTTTCACCCCTCATCAGCCAGGATAGCTTGAATCCAGTGGCACAGTGAGCCTGGGACCCACGTCTGGGCATACCCAGCGCACTTAGGGCGAGGAAGCAAAAGAGACACAATTGGAATCTAGGTATTTCACATTGCCGTTTATCAATAAAACTCCTTGCCATCAATACAGCTCCTTGCCAACACGTGTTTCGTCTGTTTTTAATTTAAAACAAGACTTCATCAGGGCATCAAAGTAATCTTTATGTGCCTTTACGCTGTAACAGGTACTACATCCTATAAGTCACCAAATTATCAAATATCTCAAACCTCTGTTTGCAAAATAATTTATAATATGTTGTCAGTGCATCTTCGTATCGTGGGAAAAGGTCGTTCCCACTGTGTAACCGGTCCATGCCTGTGCGACGGTAAACACAATGGGATGCACGGTGCGGGCATGGTGGGAGTTGGGACGAAGGACGCACATGGAGAAGCTGTTCACCCCCTCAGTGCCACTACTGTGGCACCCGGATCTACCATTTTCGGAGAACAGAGGGGTCTGACGGAGACTTGGAAGGCTCGGCCTTGCCCTTTGGAAGATGGGTTCCCAGAGGGACTTTTCATCACGCCTGATGAGGGACTGGTAGAAGAGAACTCAGGAGTTTTGGATAGAATGACGTTTTACCAGCTCCATGCTGCATTGCGAGCTTAAACTACCTCATTCCCAGTGCCCCCCCCCCCCCAGTGTTTCAAGTCCTGGAGGAGTTCCTGGGCAATCCCTCGCTGCGCAAACTTATTACCCGGCTATATGCAGGCATGCAACGTACCGCGCCAAATTGAACTCCTGAGGCGCGAAATAGGTAGGAGGAGCTCCTAGGAGCTTCCATTGAGGAGGGAACTTGGAAGTACTGCTGCGCGCAGGCCAGAGCGCTGTCCCCCAACCATAGATTGAGGCTGATTAATTTTTAGTTTATACACGGACTCTACAGAACCCCGGTATGGCTGCATAGAGTTGGTTTAAGGGAAGATGCGAGTTGTGTGCGGTGTGGCGCCAAGGATGCGACATTTCTGCACTCAGTGTGGGAATGCCCGGAAATTGCACGATACTGGGGTAGCATCTTTGAGGCGCTGGGAGTGATGTTGGAATGTGTGCTTGAACGCTCCCCCTGATTGTGTTGCTTGGAGATGTGCGCTTTGTGCCTGTCGCGGTAAGAAGACTGGTGGCTATGCTTCTATTGTTGGCCATGCTCCAAAAAGCAATGTGCTGGGGTTGCCACAGATGGCCACGCGTTAATGACTTGAATAGAGATGCGGTGCACAGTTGGGAATTATTGACTGAATACTGGGAGTTGGTACCCGAGCAAGCGTGACCCCGGGACATCTGGGGACCGTTAGAAAGGTACCACCCTAACCTCCCCCCTCCGGTTCGGCCTAGCCTGTCTGATTGGCGGCTTGATAGAGCAGCTGGTGGGCACCTTCAGCATGCTGACAGAACCTGCACCCGCGGCCTACGACACTGCTCCCTCTGGAAGCCAGTGAGCTCTGCCCCTTCACCCCACCTCACTGTTCTTCTCTCCTTCCAGCTATGTTCTGTTCTTCTTTTCTTTCTACTTGTGTTTTACATGAATGGCTCAGCTGATCATCTGTGAACACTGGGACTGGGGCTCCTGGTTGCTACCTGCAGCTCTTCAGCGTATTATGATATCAGGTGTAACTCGTGCACCTCGAGTGACGTGCACCCCTTGACGGAGTTGCTCCAGTATAGTCAAATCCACAAATGTCAAACTGCGTATTTCTTGTATTCACAATAATGCAAAAATAAATAATTTTAAAAAACGAAGAAAAAAAATGATCGGTGCTTTCACAAGTGCTTTATCTCTTTCAAGGCGGTCTTCCAGTGGAAGGTGGCAAACAATTCTTTGCTACTTTGCGCTCCCAACTCGCGTCCTTCATCTGGAGGAAGGGCAGAGCTCGTCTCTCGAATGAAGCACTGACGATGGCGAGAGGTGAGGGGGGACTTACACTTCCAAGCTTCTCGTTCTATCGTAAAGCAGCGCAATCCAAGGTAGTCCCAGAATGGTCCCTGAGGGAGTCAGATAAACACTGCCCCCCCCTCACCATGGCTACGAGTATACACCCACTCACTATAAGCACGCTAAAAGTGTGGGATGCGGTGACCCGCTGGAATGGACCTTCCCGTTTTACACCCCCATTCACGGCAATAAAGATTGCCTGCCTGCCCTCACACAGTAGCTCTTTGATCTGCGGCGAGAAGGGGGGTGCCTCACTATCTCAGATCTGTATCACAACTGGTCTATACGCACATTCAACAACTGTTGTAGAGATTTTAAACTTCATTACAATAAACTCATACACTCGGTAACGCAACCTGAGAACAGATAGGCAGCCGCCCAAGAATTGCTCCCCGTCGAGAAATGTGTCTGTCCGGCGGAGGGTCCTGAGGGGAATATTTCCCTTCTATACGCTCTTTTTAACACAGTTTCCGCTGCACATATCTCGAGACACAGGGGCTTATGGGATCAGATTTTGGGAAGTACGATTAATACAAAACATTGGAATAGATTGCTGAATGATATCCCTCGATATAATTGGTCCCTGGGTCTAAGAGAGGCCCATTATAAATATTTATACGACTGGTGTCTCTGCCCCTCAAAACTCCACAAAATATATCTCAATGCATCCGATCGATGTCGGAGGGGGGGGGCTCCTGGGGGATTTTAGACCTCTGTGGTGGTATTGCCCCTCGATTAAACCATATTGGAATGACATCCTGGCACAAATAAAGGAGATTCTCTCTTTGATGTATCCTTTTCTTCTAAAATCGCTGGTTTGTAGAGGTCATTATATCATTCATGCTTTGATTTTGATGATTTGTAAATATTTATTTCATTTCCACATGCTCACCTAGCAAGTGAACTTACAATTTGCTACATTTCAGATTTATATTCAAGGGCAGTCATAGTGGTTTTACAGTTTAGGCAGTTTACTCAAGCACCTGGAGCCCCCCGATAAGACGTTTTGCTTGGTGTGCATGTCTTTTTATAGTTGTTCTTTTTTGTAACACATCTCGTTCTTTTTACACTTCCCAAAACCAAGCGTAACGTTTTCGTTGCTGATGCAGACAGACCCATCTTGTCTCCTTTAACTGCCCAGTCATTGGTCCCTGATCTTTAATCCCAAATCCCTTTGTTGCGACAACATTCGATCATTTTCTCTTAGCTATTTTAAGTGGAATCACTTTTGAAATTTAGTTAAATGACTGAAACATCCAAAGACAGCAGGCTCTAGTCTCAAATATATTCGTAACAGTCGCTAGTTTCCAGAAGTACTCATGGAAAGTTTTGAGAGTTCCTAAAGGCTTAAACATGCTTATATGTATATGTATATGCTTTACAGTAATGCAGAGGAAAGTGGCACCATAATAGTGCAAAAGCACCCTTTTCTGATTTTTTTCTTTCTTGTCATTGAAAATATTTTTCCCTCTGGAGAAACCCTGACCTTGTACCCTCACAATTCTGGGAGTATTCCCTTCACGTTCTTGTGCTTAAAGGGGATTTACGCCTGTCCTTGACAGATGTATACCCCCATCTATTTCCTGGATGAGAATAAGTTGAGAAAATGTTTGTGACACTCAAGTTATGGGTGTACCCAAACTTTCCAAGGCATCCCTGCTGCACTACTCTTCTTCCAAATCATTTACTCATGCATAATATTACATATTTTTATGATAATCATACTTATTGGGATATAATTTTATGGCTGCAAGTTTAGCCTTTGTGAATTTCTATTACTGTTACGTCAAGTCACTTGCATGTGTAAGTTAAATTTACTTGGAAGCCAGAAGGATTTATGAATCTGCCCAAGGTGTTATTAAAGAACCAACACTTGAAGTCATGTTCTTGCTGCCAAACTATTGACTTGATCCAAAAATCACAACTCCTTTATTTCCTGACTGGAAACCACACCTTTGAAACTTTAGTGGCAAGATTTAATGCTGCTTTATTTATTTTGATACTCTGCTTTGTTTCGAAAATAAACTCACTTAGAACATTTAAACACAAATAAAAATATAAAGTTGGTACTAAACTTGTGGTCCATTGTATGCAATTTTGCAGATTGACGAAATTCAGAAACGAATGCAGACACTGGAAAAAGAAGTGAAGTCAATCAAATCTCAGGCAGACGAAGTAAGTGTATCTGATTATTTGAGCCTGTAGTTCTCATACTAATATCTTGTTTAATATGAAATATTTTGTAATACGTTTTCACGGAAAGCACAATCTCTGTGTTATTTGTCATTGTTAAGAATTTTGTTATTGGTGGAAAATGTGCCTTCTCCGCTATTGATTTCCTAATACAGTCACAGTCACATAGTTAAAATAATTGGAACATTCAGAGGTAGGGCTGTTGATCATCAAAGAGTAAGGGTTGCTGAAGGTTTGTACAATTGTCTGCTTTTAGTTTCCATTATACCAGGGCAGCTGCTCTCACCTGCTTTCACTTGGATATCTTGTTTAAGTATTTTCCTTTTTCACTGGTATTAATGGTTTTAAATGATGATTATCATTTCTTCCCTTTTTGTTTAATTAAAACAAGTTGTTATTGTTAATAAACAACAAACAAATACATCCCTATATCAGGCAAAGACGTTTAGAACTCCAGAATAAGTTGCAATGTTAACATGTTTTGCAGAAGTTAACATTTAAGGCCATTGTGGCCTTCTGCTACCACATTAGTCTCTCAATTCTACTTATATTTCACAAGTAGTTTTCAGTGGTAAAAGGTCTTTATTTTCATAACCTATTACAGTGAAGATGGTGTCTTATCCTAGCAATCATCCAGCACACCGGTTATCTCTCTCAAATCTTGCAAATCTTCCATTAATCCTTTGTCAGTCTAACCTGCCAAAAGCCATACACTTAAAGCCATCTTCCACATGTTGAATGAACAGCCAGTACTGTGTGCCAAGTGCATCGCAATATGCCTATTTTTGCAAGTTTGAGATAAAGTGCTATCCATTTGTGTTGTGTCTTTCTCTTCTTTTGTCTCAGGTGTAGACCCAGTATATACTGCTTAGAATGATACGTTTTTGCACCTTCTGCTGTCATTCAAATGTGTGCTTCCACTCCCTTCCCAAATTCCTTCACAATTGGGTACAACCATATCAAATATTTGGATCTGAGGCATTCATTCATCAAGTAGGGTTACATTTTGTGCACAATCAGGGGAGTAACATATACCCTAGTAGTACATTTATATTGCATGTACTGGATTCGAGCAGTGCTAGTCACCTTCGTGTAAGACATCATTCTTTGCCAGTCAACTTAGGATATTGGTCCGTTAATGTCTCTCCCTTTTTTCTTTAATCTGAAGTGTCACCCAATGACAATCAGCACAGAGTGTTCTATAAAGTGTTGATACTGCTCTGCCCCCAACGCTATTAACAAATGAAATGTAACTAAAGTGATTGAGTCATGTAGCTTCCCATGTAAAAAGTAGTACCGCCCTGGTTAGTATGCCTGCAATCACAAAGAAGGCTTTTGCCTCCTTAGATGTAACAAAAACACCTCCATTATAGATGTTGCCCAGTACTCGACTGCCTCCCTCTATGTCACTACATACATCTCTTTCCAAAAATTATAAAAGGTAAGGTAAATCTCAGAGCATAGGCTCAAATGATGCTCTCCTCATCACCCTCTTCACTGTCCTATATCTTAGTTTGAACTTGAAGGCCATTAAGTACAGTTTCCGGGCATGTCTACCTCGGAAATATAAACGGGACCCACAAAGACTCAACTCTGGCATCCACTCCGTATGGATCTTTCCCAGTTAGCCAAGTTATCAAGCCACATCACTGGGTGTTGCCTCTGTGAGGATGAAAAATAGCACCCAAAGTCTGCTAAGTTCGTAAGTAAGATGAATGATGGACAGCTTTATTCTGGGATGCGTTCCAGCCTATATAAACAACATTGATATACAATTAACACCTGACCACCTGTGTGCTCTAGTGCCATGCAATTTTCCTATCAATATTTTTGAATAGAATTGACAGTTGGCTTGAGAATCTTTGTTAAAGGCCCAGCTTCTGAGGATATCTCCCTGTTGTGCCCGCTGTCAGACTATTAATGGCTACCATCCATTCCGTTGCGAGCCCTAACAATTGTGACGCTACGTCTACTAATGTAGAACCTTTAGCGTCTTGCGAAATTGCATTTGCCTGAAATGGACCTGAAATGGGACCATCCTAGACTAGAAGAAATATGAGGCAGTCAGGGGTGTGAAATTTAATCAAATATTGAATTGTCCCTGGGACAGGTTGCTTCATAAATCTACTTGTCCTGTAAAACAATCCTCTTGTCCCTTTGGTGCCACATAGTGCAGCGACAAATTATGGCAGCAGTTTTATTGTTAAAAGTTCTGATATTAGCCTTTCTGATTATGCCATGATCAAACTATAGTAGGGTTTGAATTCTAGCAATATCCTTATTTTGCCTTCTTTCCACATATCTACATACTGGGGCTGGAGGTAGAGTTAAGCAATAGTTCCAGGCTTAGAATGCTCTTCTAATTGTGTGCGACCCTACCAAATTGCATGTTTTAGGGTTTTTTGCCAGCTCTTGTCTTCTCATTTCCCATACTGAGAAAGGTTGGAAATGTACTCCTGACAATGATAGAAGAAAAACTTCTTCCAGGTTTGGGGAAAAAAAAGTGGTTGGAGGGAAAGTACATTTGTAAACACTGAACAGATTTTTGCATGAGCAAATGTATACCTGCATAATTGCTCAAATTAAAAAGCAGTTCACAAATTTTTTCTAGGCTGATGATTTCCTGGTCAATTTCTGTAAATTCTTGTGAATTAATGAAAGCCATAAAGTGCACTAATGCAAGGACATATACCATGGGTACGATTTTGTGACTTCCTTTAAGAATTGGGCCTCTAATTAGGTCTGGAGTTAACCAAGACCTTTTGTTTTTATTAAAATTCTAAGTCTCTCTTTATCAATCTAGTCATCGACTGGCTTCAGCGCTTTCACAAGAAGCATATCGGCACACAAAGTATTTTTGTTCATTGCCAGGGGCTAACTACTGGGGCAATGTGTGCTTTGGAGACCAACAAATATTATTGCTTTTTGCTAATGTTTGTTATAATAGTGAGGACCTGGCAGCTCTCACAAAGTTTTACATAAACCATTTCAAAATAACACACTAATTGACAAACCCAAAAGGCTGACCACCAATATCAGACCTATTGGCTTTCCCAATGCTTGTTTATTTTCATGTTTCCCATTGAAACTGGTTGCACTGATTTTCTCTTATGACTATTTTTTGGAAATACTAGTATGCATGAACACATTTTACTAAATGATAATTCAAAGAAATGTAACCTACAATTGTACAGTAGTTAGGCAAACCGTTTTTTCCCTATTTGCATTTTTTGTGAACATTTTATTTAGAAAGGATCATCGATCTTTCTTTCAAGCTTCTGCAGATATCTGCATCTAATTAGAGAGCATTCTGGAAAATTGTATGTAGCCTCATATTGTTAAACTGTGCAAATGCACGTACACATTTTTACACTGGATCCGCTGGCAGTAGTGCAGGCTGAGCTTACAACATTTCCTTAGAGCGCTCACTCTGATTAGAAAGGCTTTGTATAAATGAACCATAAATATAATAAATATAATTGCCTCCCCTATATAGAGTTTGAAGGTGGGTGTCCCCGAAGGCTCAGCACTGAGCCTGATGCTTTTTAATGCCTATATGGCCATTCTTGCTAATCACACTGAACCAAAGTGATATCATATGCTGATGATACGCAGCTTCTCTTCTCCTGCGATAAAGGGGCATAATTTGCGAGTGAAATGCTCAAAACCTGCCTATCCAAAGGGTTCAACTGGTTGGCCATCAACCAACTAAAAAGCAACCCAGTCAAATCGGAGATAGTTTTCTTTGCTACAACTCCGTCGTAAGTATGGACATCATGGTAGCTCCAGAAAGTCCCTCCTCCGGCCACTCTTCAGAGCATGGTAAAAAATTTGGGGATTAACATTGATAGTGGCTGGTCTTTGCAATCCCACATTCAAGCCCTGGTGGGCACCTGCTTTGGGTTACTACGCACTCTGAAAACATTTCTGCCACTTCTCTCTGTTGAATCCAGTAAAACAGTGGTCCAGGCCTTGATCCCTTCCAGACTTGATTATGGAAAAGCCCTGTATCTGGGTTTGCTAGAATATCTCTTGAACAGGCTGCACATGGTTCAAAATGCTGTGACAAGCCTGATTCTTAATCTGTTCCCTAGGACCTGTCCGTCGCCACATCTGTACGCACTTCTCTGGCTTCCCATGAAAAAGAGGATTCAATTTAAAACACTGGTCCTGGCGCATATTGCACTGCATTTGAAGGGCACAGTATATCTTAGGAAGAGGCTTTCTATTTATACTCCCTCCAGGACTTTACAATCAATTTATGGCCACCATCTCTAAAATCCACCGGTCTAGAATCGGTGGCTGATCTTTCTCGTATCTCTGTGCTAGAGCCTGGAATCAACTCCCGCTGGCACTCCGGGCCACCCTGGAATTCGCAATTTTCAGAAAGAAATTAAAAACCTGGCTGTTCTGCAAATAAGGTAACTCCATCCAGTGGTCTGTATTGCAGAGAAACTGCTACTGGCACAGGGACACTCCTCGGAGGAGGCGTGCACTCTATAAATGATTTTTCATTCATACAAGTTCAAACAACCTTAACATGTGGACACACATATTACCTTAACTACAGACAATGCCCTTCCCTGATGCATAATGTGGTAAACTGGCAGCCAAAGGGTTTGTGCTGCAGGGGGGTGGGCCTTCTTGTCCCAAGGACAAAATAAACATGAAAACTTGTTTTTCTTGACCGCAAACAGTATATTGTGGGAGTTGTGCTGTAGGAATTCCACAGCCCTGAGAGTATGGATTACGTGTTCATTTTTTCACCAGTAGCATGTGTTCTTGCACATCAACAGGTGTCTCCTGTGGAAAAGCTATTCTCATGTGAAATGTGCACACCTTTCATATCTGTATATAATTATTAAGGCCTTTAATATTCCATCATATGAATCTGTAGATGTACCATCATTAACAACTACTCCATTACGATACGTTAGATTATTCTGATGAGGGGCTATGGCCACCATCCAATTTGTAGCCTGACCCCATTACTTCTTCTCATGGTCTATAGCATCCGTATACTTAGCAAACAAAACCTCTGCATTCCCCACGCTGGATACCCAAGTTGTAAACCCAGCAGCGTACTACTAAATAAACAATCTCTCACATATCCACTTGAGCTACCAGTCTGGGATCGCAAGTGCACTCCCCTTTCATTAACTCTTCCATCTGCTTCAAACACAACACTCAAAACAATACAACAAAGTATAAATATCAAACAGTAGTAGGACACTACATCAGTGCATCCCTAACTGCACATACCATCTTGGGAGGTGTCCGGGTTGTCGGATCTCTGGCCAGCAAGGTTCACATTGAAATAGAGAGTGTAACATGTGAGCTATCACAGTGGCCCTCCACATTTCCAATGGGTCCAGTCTCATCTCGCTTTCTGATATCTCACCACACCGAATTTCAGTATGCAATGCAGGGGTGCAGTTCTGCTCACCACCACACATTTTGCAGAGTGAGTTACAGGTTCTTTTTCTGTCTCGTTGCCACCAGTTTTTCCCAATTGTTCCCCAGATGAACACCCTTGGCTCAAGTCATTCTTTAGGGAACCCTTTTTGTGTGTGCTTTCCTCCTGTTTACCCCATCCTAGAAACCAATCCCTGCCATCTCAAGTGATTCAACGAAATATGCTTTTCCGCTTCATTTGACTGCTTCAAAGGTTTTCCATTGATTTTGAACCATTTGGGTGTAGTCCAGAATAACTCAGATAGGCAGGCCTTCAAACTGTACCGCAGCCTCAATCCTTGCTCTTTGCAGTCTTTCTTTCCTATCACAGTGATCCAAAAATGGGTAATTCTTGCCCAGCACCAGTATTTCGCTTACCTCCCCATGTCTTCTAGTGGGAGTTGCAGGTCCTCTGTCCATTTCGTTACCACCAATTCAACCCTAAATGAGCCCTACCTCAGCTCGATAGTTCTTAGGGAATCCTTTATTTTTGATTGCTGTCCTCTGTGTTTCCCATCTTTCCAACCAACCCCATCATGCCTTCTCAGGTTTTCAAAGAAATGTGTCTTACCATCTTTAATTACTTTCAGTTATATAGCATATACTTTAGTCTTGTCTCTCCTACTCTGTTTTACAGCTAAAAGGTTTCCATTGCTGTTGGACTGTTTGGATGTTGTCCAGAAACGCTAAAGACCCTTGAACTGGGCTGCTGTCTTGCTTCTTGCTCATTACAGTTTTGCATCCCTATTAAGACAATTCATGAAATGGCCAGTGATTGTCTGTGACCTAACACCTGAATTTGGGAAAGGCGCCAATGCTAATGGTGCCTTTCAATCGACAGATTTGTCTTTTTTTAATTCAATGTTTCAAGTATAATCAGTGTTAATTCTACTGAATCCGTGTACATATTTTGCTTAAACACTGGTAGAGTCTCCAATGGCTGTCAGGATGTCAGCATTTTATGGTTTATTTTCTCTCCTTGAACATTGCAATGAGGGCCATGACTTTTTTGGGTCCTGATCTGCCACTGTCGACCTGTAGAGTAATATTTTGTGTCGGTGTCATGCCTCATAGATGTCAAAGCACAATATGGTCAGTAACAGGAGATCTACTTTGGTTCTCTGATATTATTTGATCTAAATACTAAGGATCACTGATACATTACCTGAATGGAGGTCAAGTAGCTCATGTTGTTTTAAAATAAAGTATGTACTTCTATTTCCATCTGTAGACCAATAGTGCCTCTGGGCCTCCAGAGTACACAAGGTTTAGTTTAGTAAGTGTTCTTTATTTTGCATACATTTGATGAAAGCATATTTCTTATAGAAGTACTTTATTTATAGAGTTGCATATAACACAAACCTGACCTAACAGGGTATCGGAGCGCTTTACAAATAATCAGGAACAAATGAGAAGGAAACAAGTAGGGAAAAACAACAGCATGATCATGAGAGATACAGGAAGTCACAAATCTGAGTTGGTGGAGGAGGACCGATATATAGCAAAGCCGATACGTTTATATACAGGAGCTTGGTAGGAGGTAAAAAAACATGGGCGGGGAATACAACCAAATGTGCAGGAACGATACAGAATGTCACAAAGCCAAGTCAATATACAAGGGTGTAGATTGGAGGTAAACATGTGTGAAGAGCAAGCATTATAACATGGTTCAAAGGGCGGAGTTGGTGAATTTCTAGTTCATAAAAGTATTCATCAGTAGTACTTTTACTTCTTTTTTGACAAATACTGTTGAAGGGATTCAGTCTGGTTTCAGGAGGCAAGGAATTCAAAATTCATGGGCCCATACCCGAGAAGGCATGTGTATATGTTTTCTTTCTTTAAAATGTTTGTGGTTTCAACAACAAGGTGCTGGAACTCCTGGAGCATCTGCAACTGCCAGATGGTTCCAGTTTTTGCATGAGATACAGAGAGGTGTTGAAGTGTAGGGCTTTGTGCATCATGAAGGCAATTTCTAATTGAATCCTGACCTCATATGGAAGCCAGTTTAGGGATTTCAAAGCCTGAGAGATGTGGTTGTTTCTTTTGGATCCTGTGATGAGCCTCACAGCCAAGTTAAACGCGGCCCTTAGTGGAGCCAACTTGTAGCTAGGTAAACTGCAAAGGGTTGCACTACCATAATCCTACCTAGAAATGACTAAGGCTTGAACAGCAGACTTGAAGTCATCAGGGGGAGGAAGGATTTTATTTTTCTTAGAATGTTCATTTGGAAGTTTGCTCCTTTGGTGGCTGAGCCATTGTGCTCCTGCATGTTCAAGTTGTTATCTAGTATTATTCCCAGTGATCTTGTGGAATCTATAATGTGTAGTACTCAGTTGAAAGCTGTTAGTTGTTTCATATATTCTTCATTAGTGGAAGCTTGCTTGGGTGAGGAGATTAGGAGGAATTCTGTTCTGAAGGCATTTAGCTGAGATGGTTGGAGTTCAGCCAGTTTTGGGTTGAGTGACCGCATATCATCAGAGGAAGAGGTTTTCAGGTACAATTGAGTGTCGTCAGCATACACTTGATAGTGGATGTTAGAAGCTTTGAGAATTTCAGTTAGAGGCTTCATGAACAGGTTGAAGAGCATGGGTGAGAGTGAGGATCCCTGTGGAACCCCTAGTGTGATCAGTGTGCAATTAGAAAGGGACTTGTTGACCTTAATTATTTGCGTTCTAATGTGGAGAAACAAGGCTAACCAATTTAACACTGACCCTGATAGTTCCATCCTACGTTCCAGTAGGTCAAGGAGGTTGTCATGTTTGACAGTATCAACGGCTGACGAGAGGTCTAGGAGGATTAGAAAGCAAGATTCGTTCGGATCCAGCATTTTTAGCATTTCATCAACTATGTGAGTAAGGGCCGTTTCAGTGCTGTGACCTTGACGGAAACCAGATTGAATTGATCTATTAGCTGGAAATGATCTATGTGGTTACATAGTCGGGCATGAACACATTTCTCGAGGAGCTTCTCCACAGTTCAAATGTTAGTGATTGGACAGAAGTTATTTAGGACCTGGTGATCTGCAGTGAGTTTTTTGAGAATGGGAGTAACCTGCCCCGACTTCAGGCAATCCAGAATCACACGTTGCAGTAGGGAGGCATTTACTATCTTGGTCTACAGTGGGAATATGGACATCTTCATCTCATTGAAGAAATTTGAAGGTAGAGGAAAAGTGAAGTGGTTTGAGTATTTCAGTGCTGTACAAATATTGAGTATGGAGGTTTTGTCAAAGGTTTTGAATTGGCTCTAGGAAGCGCTGTTTTTTGTGGGGGAGGTCATACTAAAGGAAGAGGCTAATGGGGAAGGGGACGGTTGGGGGGATAAGGGATAAGACTGTAAGTTGGTCCATTGCTGTCCGGAGATCAGTTTCAATCTTATTCATCTTTTCAAGGAAGAAGTAGGCAAAATCCTCACAGTTGGGCTGCAAACTGGGCACAGTTGGTGAATGAATGGGAAGATTAGTGGATTGGAGTTTATTAATTCAAACTGTTTTTTGGGGCAATTTCTGACTTTATCTAGTTGGCTTCTGAAGGCATTTGCTTTCACACTTCTGATGCATTTATTGTAAGAGCTCCTCCTCTATCTCAGTAGCTTAAGGTGTTCAAGGGACGGAGAGCATCTCTGCATTTAAACTACCATTGAACCATAGTTTGGAGTCTTTGGTGGACATTCTTTTTAGTTGTAAGGGGGCAGTAGCATCTAGAATTTTAACATGAAATAGTTGTAATGCTTATTTAGGTCATGGACCTCAGAAATGTCAGTAGAAGGAGGCAGGGTCTTATTGCTTAGTCAAGGAATATCCTTTCATTCAGGTTTGCATTTCACATGGATCTTTTCCAGTGTCTGGGTTTATTTAGTTGAGTTCCTTTTGCAGTCCAAGATGCTATGATGTGGAAGGTGATGTAGAGATCAGTCCAGTCACATGGGACAATCGATTCAAGTTGAATGGAATTGGGTTTAGCAATGATTAGGTCCAGGGTCAAACCCAAGATATGCATGGGGCTGTTGCAGATTTGAATTAGGTTATGGTCAACTAGGAAGGAATTAAGGCTATTCTCTGCAGGATCATCCGGATTGTTTCAGTGTAGAAGTCTCCATAGAAGATCTGGGAACAAAGTGGTCCCTTGTTGGAAGAGATGGTTTCCATAATGTGTTCAACAAAAGGGAGGTTGTCACCTGGTGGATGATAAATCGCGTGCAGTTTGCATAAAGGCCTGTGGTTGCTTATGATGTCTAGCCATAATTATTCACAGGAGGAGAGAACTGCAGTGTGTGCCTGTTTTGCTTTGACAATTGTGGTATACAGGTGATGCCTCCAGCCAGGTCTGTTAGCTATGTCTAATCTAATGATGTTGTGGTTAGTAAGGACTAGGGTGTACAGGACAAGTCCAAAACAACATATAGCCAAGTTTCTATAAGGATTAGAAGATCAATTTCAGGAGCTAGGATGAGGTCTGTGATGTCCATTGCATGTTTCGCTGCTGACCTGCTGTTGAGAAACATGGATTTCAAGTGTGGATTGGTGTCAGTGGAAGCAGTCATGTGATGAGAACTTACTTGAGGTTGGAAGTCTTTATAGCATTAGAGTTGTGTCTGGGTTCTCTGAGGGTTCGAGGGAACTGTTTGTGTATGGACCCGCTTATATATACTTGTGTAATTGTGTGGGATTGTATGCAAGCAGGAGGGAGGCAAGTGAATGTCGCTGACTATTAGGGAACCCTTCAGTCTACAGGGTCTAGAGGTGGCGCTCAGGTAGGGTGTGGTTCTCCAACTCAGGAGGGGAGACGCATAGTTAGGGGCGATCACCTTAGCTGAAGGGGGAGATGCCAGCTTAGTGTGATAGGTAGTAGATAGTGCTTGATTGTGTCTATTCATCCCGGACAACCCTTTTTGACCAGTCATTAGCAAGCTCTGTCAGGTGAGGTTCATTGGCTTTTGTAAGCGGCCTTAAGTTGTTGAAGTTACAGAGTGATCTCCTCTAGACTGGATTCAAGAAAGGAGTGGTGATGAGTAGCTGTGGAATGGATTAGGGCCAGGAGGTGACGGGGCGTTACTGATAGTGGTGGTAGGGTACTGCTGGCCTGAGAGGACCAAAGGAGGAGAGGTTGAGTTGGAGAGGAAGTTAAGCTTGCAAGGGGGCGAATAAGTAGAGACACTAGGATCATATGGGTAATGATGTTCGGGATTGGTGGTTCAGACTTCAAGGTAGTCAATGTATGACCATTTGAAGTGTCATAGGCAAGTTAGTAGTGTGTAAGCTGGTACATTCGAAGGTTGCTGGTAGGTACGGATTGGCTGAGTGAGTTCCATTGTTATGTATGCCAGTGAACCCTGCTTTAGATGAGTGATAAGGGTGCTAACTAGATTGTCGGATCATGGTAGTAAATTCATATACCCCCAGAAGCGGTGGCAAGTTGGGAGTTTGTGTGCTGCTCTTGGTGGAGGAGTTAAGAGGGGAAAGGGGTGGATTGCTTAGGTTGGTGGGACTATGTAAGGAAGTTGCTTGAGGATCCTGCGGATTGAATCAAGAGCTAGGCCACCTATTGGATGTGTCTCAGTCATTGCTCGTTACGGAGTTCTTGATAATGGAGACAATTTCAAGAAAAACCTCTGGGTTGCGGTTTGAGGCTTAGATGAGGATAATCCTGTTCTATATGGAAATGGTAACATCTTCTGTAGGTGGGTGAAGGGGCTACTGAGAGTCTTAGACCATGTGGGAATCTCTTGGAGATAGTGATCAGGAGTACGGAGTGGAGTGCCTTCCTCCATTGAGCTCTTCTTTTCATGTACCAGATGAGGTCACTTATTGTAGTTCCTTTTTTCGAACAGAAGTATGGATCAGAGTTTAGGGTTTCTGTATAAGATTTAAGAAGTCTGTGTTTGAGGCATTTGTATGCATTTTTTGATAGGTTACACGGATATTTAAAGCATTGTGGCCCACCAGCTCGAGCTTGGTGTTAAGTACTGTCTGTAAATTAGGATCCATGTCTGTCAAGAGATGGGGTTATCTTTCTGTTTTCCAAAAGATTAGAATCGCATGACTCTTTATAATCTGTGGACATCAGCTATTCTGGAGGGGAAGGGAGACATCCTTACAGGAACTGACATAATAGTGGCTCTTTTCCAATCAAACCAAAACTGTATGGTTATCAGGTGAGGTTGACCACGATTTTGTGAGAGGAAAGGAATCTTGTGGCGGTCAATAGATGGAGGAAGGGAGTGTGTGTGTAGAAACAAGCTGGGACACTCCATAATCTTTTTATCACACCAGAGCAATCTAGGGTCAAACTGTGGGCTAAAACAAGACTAGAATGAGCACTAAGCAGAGTCAAAAGAGAAACTGATGAATCCCATCAGCCACCAAGATAGCAGCCCACATCATCTGGGATTCGGTAGCCCGTCCTGAGCCTCCAAAATAAGCAAGACTGCAGATAAGAGGGGCAACTGTAACCTCTCCGGTCATCTAGGATGAGGTATGTGCCCTAGATACTTATTAGGCTATCTAATATATTGGTGGTAGCGATGGAAGCAGTGCAGAAAGAGTATAAAGTGAAAGTGATAAAATCATCTACTGGGATAGAGCCAACCTTTAATACTGTCTATCCGAGTGACAAGGTTAAAAACAGTGTAGTAGCAGTTTTGACAAAATAACTGCTCAAGTCCGAAAGAACAAAAGAGGTCTACATGTTTCAGCCTAAGGACCAAGTTATAATCCGGCTTTCATCAGGACCAACAAGAACCTGTGCTACTGCTGTATATATTGTGAAATTTCCATAAAAGTGAAAAACACCAGAAAAAACAAATTGAATGACCTACTTGAGAAAAAGATTACTCCTGATTTATTTGTAGGAGAAATAACTCTTCAAATCCTGAAAATGAAGTACAGGAGAGACAGTGCTCATTATAACAAGAATAGTACCACAATGAAATTCTAACACAGTCATGATTTACCAATTATGCAAACCATGCAGCATACCACTCTAAACATATGTGTGGAGCAAAGAGCCAAATGCTCAACTCATTCAATGAATAAAGAAAATGAATTAATCAAAAAAGCTTACCCGTCAAAAGTACGGGAGAACGCCTCACCTCACCTGGCATCCGCTCAGATTAAAGAGGCCCCGCTCTATATGAAGACAAGTGATTAACAGCAGACTTGTGAACCTCCTGTCTTCGGTTTAAAAACACACACACATATCACACTAACCAAAGTAAGCGTCAGACATATATATATATATATACAATATCCATATGTATAGATAGGCATAGTCCGTATGAAAAAGCTATGATATTCAATATCTTATAAAAAAAAAGGCACAAAACAAAGTCTCTATGAACTGAATCTTTATATCACAAGACCAAGCTAGGATGATATAAACATACTGTCTTTTGTTCACAAGCACACACAGATAAACACCCAAACCAAGATGAGCATCACACGTCAAATCTCAGCGTGTGAATAGACATAGTATGTATCTCAGAGATATATAATTTAATATCTCATTGTAGTACAAGCACTCAGCCAAAAATGTATGAACTCCATCTTAATGCAACAAGACTTGGTGTAGTGAAGTTCGAGCTTTCTGAGCAGTACGTTACTCAAAGCCAACAGTTCTAATAACTTCAGGATATACACAGACTTAGAGCTCTGGATATAAGTATCTATAAAAATGCTTCCATTTTAAATTAGGAACAATCAACATTCCATTCGCATGAAGCGGAAAAGAGGTTTAAATAGTTTGAGCATATTCAACCAAATGTTCCAAAAGCAACTCGCACATTGTCAGAAGGATTAAAAACCGGCTGACCAGTAATAAAGGACTAACCTGTCCGTCGGTACCTCGATGCATAACAGAGCAGGACGGGGAGGTAGACGCGCGCGTTTCCTGCATGTTGAAATAGTGCAGCAAATAACGCCGCGCGCTATCTAGTGATGTGGGACTGATGCGACCAGGCATCATGGGTAATGTTGTCTACCAGATGGACGATATGCTCGTACTAATGGATCTACCATTGTCGGTTTTGGCTCCATGTTTAGTGTAAAAGGAGTGAAAATGGAAAACCTCTACAGATAAGGGTACCTACAGCAAAGAATTGGCATTTCGCCACATGCAGATATCAATATCCAAGTACACACATAATGTTACTACCGCCTCTCAAAGTCCATTCAGGAGCAAAAAAAGAGAAAAAGAACAGGAACAAACCATGTACACAAGACATGGACATTTGCTCAATGTCTAGCTCTCAATGCTAAATAAAACAAGAAGGGGTCTTGTTTAGATGCTAAAACCTCAGTATATCGAATCTGACTTAACCAACAAGGATCAGTGCTGCACAATACATATGAAGTATTTAGCAAGAATTAAGAAAGCTCATGCGGGGTAGCAAAAGTAAATAGAAGAGACCTTCTCGAGTCAGAAAAGAGTCTCATTCCCTCTAGATGATAATAGAAGGTATGTGTGAGAAGCGCATTTAGAATGGATAGTAGATCTAAAGTGATACCCAAGGAATATCATCATTCAATCCTTGTATGTCCGTCCGAAGTCTAAAAATCCATTTCTGTTCTCTTCTGAACAGGAATTGTGTGACATCACTTATATGAGCAGGAATAAATGGCTGTTAGACTCCATAATCTGTCACGTCCTAGATGTTCAAGAGATTAGGAAACTGCACCATTCCAAGATGGCCGCCCCCTTGGAGTTATTAATGTGCTATTGAGCCCCTGAGTCTTTCTTTACTGTCAATGAAATGGTTCAACCAGGTCCCATGTCTCATCCTATTCTGATTAGGGGCACCATTTTAAGTTTGGAAGGAACCTTTGGGAGGGGGAAAACGACCCCCAAAATGGAGGGCTAGCCAAGAGATGCAGCAAGGTCATGAAGATCCCCACTAAACAACCAATTAAAAAAAAAAAAAAAAACCTAGTCACCTTCAGCGCAAATGGGTTAGGCATCGAAATGCCATCAGCAGAAAGAAGAGTCTCCCAAGCCAGGGCAAGTGGAGCTCAGAGCAGGTCAACAGTGATGTCGGGACAAGGGGGGCTCCAGAGTACTGAAGTGAGCAGAGCCAGAGCCCCATGCACAAGACTGCATGATGAATGGTCCATAGGATTATAGGAGGCCGCCAGTGGAATGTCGGAGCCCTCCAAGTAGAATGCAGCCCCCTGGGCACTCACTGCTGAGAGGGGCTACTTCTGGGCCACTGCAGTAGCTCTTGCAGGATGATGCAAGTGCATGCATGGGCGAGAGCCCAGCAAGGTGATGCAGTGGGGGGGATTGTTCACTTATTTACCAAGCGCGAGGTTAGTGTCTCATTCTGCTCAAGTTCCCCATTCAGGTGTTAGGGCAACATCATGTTTCTGCTCAAAACCTCACTTTCAGAGGTGGGAATCGTCCTCGGGTTTCAACCACTTGGGTGCTCATTTCTATCCTGTTCGAATCTTCTACTTTTTGTTTACTTACATCAGCAGTTACTCAGAAGCCTCTCTACTTTACTTCTTGAGTGCCTCAGAGTGTTTTGGGTTTTCGGTCACTTAGAGGCCCCACCCTGCCCATTTTATTTGTTCTCTCTCAAAGCCTCATATGGTGCTATCTCGGTCCGCAAGGTGCACAGATCCCCACTCTATGCACGTATCTCGATCCCTGCAGGAAGCTGCACCCTATTCAGTGCCACAAGAGGCACGTTTGGTCTTTCTCACAGGAAGTGACGGCATGATCAGTTCAGCATGCCTTCTGTCCTGGGAGCACCAGGTAAGCTTAATTTATTTTACAGCATGGCAACCCAATGGAAGAGCCCACCTCCAATAGTTTTTCCTGCTGTAGTAGTCTTAAACAGGTACAGAATCCTTTCAAAGAGCAGCAAATCGTTGCCACTTCATTTCCATTTCTTTAAAGGCAGACAGTTTTTTAATATGAGCTTATTTATTTAACAATCTAATGGGGGCCGATGGAGCTTGTACATATCATGTACTAGCAGACATCTTAAATGCCACCCCCCTTTGTTTTCCTGATAGGCATTAATCATCAGTGTTTTGAATCACTTGAAGCCTTTGAGAAAAGCTGTTCAACAGGTATGTTAGCAATCACTGGAAAATGTAAGCCGGTGATATTAATGATTACCGTGTCTATTGTTGGTCATTCAGCTCAGATAATAGCAATGCCAACGCTTCAAGCACTTTGCCTGTTAAGTTGAAGCAGGATAATGTTGGACTCCTCCCTTGAATGAAAAGAAGATTTCCAGTCAGCACTTGAGCAATAAATTTTAACTCCTCATGGGAATCTGTTTCTTTACTTATGTGTGAACCATAGACCTGCTGTATTTCCTTTATCTGATAGAGACTTCTAGCTCCAGATTCCTTATATTAGATTATTCCCCAGGCATCCGACTGGACCTTGAAACTTTTCAAGCAGTGGCAGGGTACACCACCACTGTGCACCAACATCTGTTCTTTTCTTTCCATGCCATTAGTGCAGATCTGGAGTGAGCTACCTCTGTCCACTTTTTGGACAGCTTTTTCCAACATTTTGTCGAGACTTTTAGACTTTGTCTCCCAGCGTCTAAGGGATGTTACCCAAATAACCATTATGGTATAAACCCTGTGGTTACTGTCACTGAAAGATCTCCGTGATGGACCGCTATCTGGTTTATCTCTGGTGCCTGGAGCTGGACCACGACTCCAAGGACTGTTAGGCCATGACCCCAGGGCGCTGCAGGAGCATTCTTAGAAGCTCATCATTGCTCGATGCCGGTCACCTCCACAATGTCCCAGGTCCCGGTCACTAGTAAGGTCCCGGGCCTGTTCGCGGAGTCGTTCCAGGTGCTAGTCACCGCACTCGAAGTAGTCTTGTAAGTTCCACAAGAAGTCAAAGAAGTTAAAGTAGTCTAATTGCTTTTCGACTTCGCGGTGCTGGTCCAAGTTAGCGGACGAAGCATGGGAATTAATTTACTCTAGGCCCTACTCTCACGCAGAGCCTGCACCTGGATCCACTCCTCGCCTCCCCGAGTTTTCCAGAGCCAGAGAAAACCCCACCCAATTAAGTGGGTTTTATGAGGCCATGCATCTAATTTTTTTGTGGGCGAACCACTCTCTAGTACTGTCAGGCCCCAAGGGTTCGGTGGGTGCCCCCTCTTAATTTCTGCCGGCAAGTCTGCCCTAGGGGCCAGTGGGGTCCCCTGAATCCAGTTCTGAATCCAGAATGGCTCAGATTGCGACCTTCCCCGAAACCCGTTCCAGTGAAGGCGTTCCCGGCATCGTCATAGCCCCACTTCAGCGCCGGCCCCATTGTCATACCCAAGTCCAATATGGAGCCGGATCAACGTTGTCAGACATCGACTTTGGCACTGACTCTGAACTCCGCCTTCCGAGTTGGAGCCAAGCCTCCTTTCTGCAATAGGCCCTCCGGGCATTATGCTTGGGGTAGCTATGAGGAGCCTTATGGTTACCAGAACCCCTTTGAAGAGCCCATGAATAATTGATATGAGGAACTGGCGGATTCCAGTGATCTGGACACCTCACCAGATACTGCCTTAGTCTCTCCTCCTAGGGTGGCTACGGAGGAAAGGGCTTCCTTTGCCATGATGGTGAAGAGGGAAGCTGAGGTCCTGGACCTTGACTTAGGTACTCCAGCTGGGAGTCTCACTCATAGAACCTCTCCTCCCCTTCAATTAAGCCCTCACAAATGTCCTGCTTGGGCATGATCCAAGCCCTGAAAAAGGGTTCCTATGAATAGAAACGATTGGCCAGGTATTGGCAGCTAGTAACAGCTCTTGCGCAGCGTGGTGAGCGCGTTCTGTTTTTAAAAAGCCCGTTTTGTACTTTTGTTCGTTTATTTTATTTTTCCCCTGATTTTAATAGGCAGTACTCCTGGGGCTCACCCCTTACTTGCACTGTAATTGGTAAGAACACCGCCGCTTGTGCGGGCCCGGTTTCGGGGTTGTGGAGGGTTTCTTTTTACTTCCTAGCGGGCGCCATCTTGAGAAGGGCTTCGACGCTCTTCCAGCGCCATCTTGGGTGTACCGGAGGGTCGTTTTGCTCCCCACCTGGAGGGACTATTTAAGGCGGTCCTTGGGCACTGAACACTTTGATAGAAACGATTGGCCAGGTATTGGCAGCTAGTAACAGCTCTTGCGCAGCGTAGTGAGCGCGTTCTGTTTTTAAAAAGCCCGTTTTGTACTTTTGTTTGTTTATTTTATTTTTCCCCTGATTTTAATAGGCAGTACTCCTGGGGCTCACCCCTTACTTGCACTGTAATTGGTAAGAACACCGCCGCTTGTGCGGGCCCGGTTTCGGGGTTGTGGAGGGTTTCTTTTTACTTCCTAGCGGGCGCCATCTTGAGAAGGGCTTTGACGCTCTTCCAGCCCCATCTTGGGTGTACCGGAGGGTCGTTTTGCTCCCCACCTGGAGGGACTATTTAAACCAGTCCTCCGAGCGCAGCGGGATCGCGCAGCGGGTCGGCCTCCGCTTTGCCTGAGTCTTGCCAGAGTCCTGCCCGTCTGCGCCCGTCAGCGTCTCGGCAGCGGCCGGAGCTGGACGGTGGGGTGCCTATTTTTTTATTTGCTTGTAGTACTTCTGTGTTATCTCACAGATATGTTTTGCTATATTTCGGCAGACTTACTTGCCTTACGCCCCCCTAGTGGCCAATGTCATTCTTTCTTTCCTGGCAGCCGGGCCTTAAGAAAAGGTTGTCCAACTTGCGGTTGGCGTCTTTCAACGTCTATCGGAACTGCGCTGGACAATATTCCGGCCCCTTATCAATGCCTTCTTCTTAATACTAGATCCTTGACCTGTCACTCCCTTGATATCTGGAATTTATTACAGAATTCCAATATATCATGCCTATTTCTTACTGAGACCTGGCTGAGTGACTACTCTGCACCTGATTTAGCCAACGCCATCCCTCCGGAATACAACATCTTTAGGAGGGATAGAATATCAGGCAGAGGGGGAGGTGTAGCTCTTGTGGTAAATAAAAACATTCCCTGCTCAACCTTCCCGGTAGAGAATATTCAGGGATGTGAAGCCTTGGGTTTCACCCTTCAGCTCTCCCCCCTCCAGGCTTGTACCGGGATTCTCTTGTATAGAGCCCCGGGACTTGCAGGGCCGTTCTTTGATGAAGTAGCTCTCTCAGTCCCTTGTCTCAGATCTGAGCATTGTATTCTTCTTGGGGATCTCAATGTTCACATGGATAATGCAGCGGACCTCGATGCAATGAAACTCAGTGACATCACAGTTCCATTAGGATTGTCTCCGTTTCTGCAGAAACCGACGCACAACAAAGGCCATTCTCTTGACCAGATTTTTTCAACAAAATCTATTACAATAACGTCTATACAACCAGTATTATGGTCTGATCATTTTTTGATCTCCTTTTTTGTGCCTGCCACTGCTCTTACTCGGGTGAGAGAATCAATAGAGACCACGCGAACTTCGCGCCCTTTCCATCTGCTTTCGGTGGATATGTTATCTGAGGCCCTTACCACCTTTCCATGTCCTCTTTTGGGCAATTTGGAAGAGAATCTTAGTCTCTTTCAGAATTGGCTGACAGCCAGATTTCAGACCTTAATCCCCGAAAAAAAGCTTAAATCAGGCGAACGTAGAGCGTCGGCCCCATGGTTCACTCCCCAGCTAAGGGAGCAGCGGCAGGGTTGTAAAAGGGCTGAGAGAGTTTGGAGATGGACCTATGATATGACTGAGAAATTGAAATTTCGAGCAATAACTAAAGCCTACCACCAGTCAATCTGGAATGAAAAAAAGGCCTATTTTGAGCGTCGAATTGATGAGGCTGAAAATGGCTGTAAAGAAATTTTTAAAGTTGTTCTGGATTTCACCTCTCCAGCTATCTGTACACCATCTCATACTCATTCAGAAGTATGGATAAAACAGCTTGCAACTTTCTTCACCAGTAAAATCACAACCTTTCAAGCCTCTCTTTTCCACCCTAGCTCTCAGTCGGTCGTGGGTCCCTCATCCCCCCCTTCATGTAGGGAGGGTCTAGGCCCGTCTCTTTTACAATTTCCACATCTATGCCTTGACACTTCTCTCGAGCTTTTGTCAAGCTTGAAATCAGGTTCTCCACTTGATCCGTGCCCGGCTAAACATCTGGGGAAGGTGGCACCCGCTTTAAATGCCTTGCTGAACCCCCTTCTGAATTCTTCGCTGTCAACGGGAGTGGTCCCGCAGGCATGGAAACATGCTCTGATCCTGCCATTGATCAAGAAGCCTACCTTGGACCCCCTCATCCATGCCAACTATAGGCCTATTTCCCTTCTCCCTGCCCTGGCGAAAATGGCCGAGAAATTTGCACATCGGACGATTTCCAATTTCATCGAAGGAAACGACCTGTTGCATGACACGCAATCTGGGTTACGTGCTAATTTTAGCACGGAGTCGGCTCTTCTCGAGGTCACGGATGCCATCAGGGAAGTACTCAACTCTGGAGGAAGGGCCATGTTGGTAATGTTAGATCTGTCGGCGGCCTTCAACTCCGTCCCTCATGATCGCCTCCTTGTAAGACTCTGGGAGAGCGGCATTCGGGGAACGGTGTGGAATCGGCTTAAATCTTTTCTGGCCGGCCTCCGGCAAACGATCTGGGCGCCCCCTTTCTCCGCTGATATGGCTCCACGAGAGGTAGGGGTACCGCAGGGTTCCATTCTTAGCCCCATGCTATTTAACATATGGCCCCTCTGGCGGTAGTCGCGGAGTCTTTTGGCGCCCAGATCGTATCTTACGCCGATGACACCCAGCTCCTGTTCACTTGTGATAGGGGCGGGTCATTCGACGGCGTACAGATCAGGGATTGCCTTGGTGCGGTTTTTGAGTGGTTCAGGTGTAATGGATTAAAGTGCAATTCCGATAAGTCGGAGCTGCTCTTTTTTGGTTGCACCTGTAAACCAGACTGGAAAGCTTGGTGGCCACAAGATCTGTTTCCACCTGACAACGTGTCTCTCAAGGCTAAAAATTTGGGAGTGATTGTGGACAGTGAATTGTCCTTTGGGCCACATGTTTCGTGCCTCTCAGGTAAATGCTTTGGCATTTTACGGATGCTGAGGAAGTTTCTCCCTCTAGTGTCTTTCCAGCATAGGAAGATTATTGTTCAGGCCTTGATCGGATCTCGACTGGACTACGCAAACGCCCTTTTCTTGGGTCTACCAAAATATCTTTTTTTTTTTTTTTTTTTTTTTTTTTGAAACCGTTTATTACATGTTAAAAAAGGTTACAGGTATGGGCCTACAACCATCCGGCCGGCCGCTAGAGTGGCAGAAGCATATAACATACCTACAGTAAGAGTCTCTTGGCGGTGCAGATCGGTAAATCAGGAGATATCAATAGCGCAGGCCACATAACCCCAAGCCCACAATACGGTTTCCTTTTTTTCAAAACAGAACAACACAAAAAACCACACCCGCAAGGCAATCCGCAATCCAAAGTGACGGCACGTGCTCCTTAAGTGGGGGATCCCAACCAGCAGCCAAACTCTGAAGAGGGGGATGGGAATAGATCAGGGACAGGGGAACCACATGCCCGCGGCTGGGGGAGGGGGTCGGCTAGGGGGACGGAGCTGGTGAGGCGGCCGGTGGCAGTGGCGGCTCACAAATACCCCCGCGGTAGGCGTTCCAGGGGCCCCAGATTTTCACCCACGCCCCAGGCTTACCCCTCGCCACATACACTACCTTTTCACGAAACATACACCAATCCATATGTTCTTTTCAGGCCAACACCGCCGGGGGCCTCTGGGATCCCCACAATTGAGCAATGTCACGCTTAGCTATCATGTATCCCAGAGTCACCCACCGCTTCTGCGGGACCGAATAGTCATTTGGTTCCCACACATTCAGCAAGCATCTCCTCGCTTCAGGCAACAGCGCGACACGCGTAACCACACGCAGGACCTCATGCACACCACGCCAGAATCGCTCCACCTTTGGGCACTCCCACAGAATATGCATGAAAGTTGCCAAAGCACCACAGCCACGCTTACACAATCCGTCACCAGCAAAGCCCATACGTAGAAGCCTTGGCCCCGTCACGTAAACCCGGTGGAGGATCTTAAGCTGGACGAAGCGAAGGCGAGCCGGGATGGCCACCTCCTTCGGAGAGGCCACCGCGGAGATCCAGTCCTCGTCGTCCAGTTCCAACCCGTCGGCAACCCAGGCCTCGCGGAGACTAGTCAGCAGGCACGATCTGTCGTTGATCAGCTTTTTATATATAAGGGAGATCGTGCTGTCTGGGACATGGCCATCCAGCACTCAGTCCTCCAGGGGGGAAGACTCCGGAATGGACGCGACATCCGGGAAGACGGAGCCCAGCGCATGGCGGACTTGTAAGTACCGAAAGTACTCACTGCCTTGCAGCTGAAACTCCGTCTGCAGCGTCTCAAAAGTTTTGAATCCCCCCCTCGTCCAGAGATCTCCCACTGTGCTGATTCCGATCGTGTCCCACTTCTCGAAGCCCTTCGATGTCCACAGGGAGCCCAACCTCTCAGACGCATATAGCGGTGTCGCCCGGGTCAAACGGTCCTTCCACCCCATCGCTGCATTAGCCGCGTGCCAGACACGCACCATGACACGCGTCGGTCCCGTCAGACGGGAGTCGGGCGCGCCAGAGTAGAGCGCTCGATTGTAGTCGCCACCGGGCAAGAGCATCTTGTCCATTTCAAATGCCGGGTTCAGGGCGGGCCCGTAAAGGCCATGATTAATTGCAGCTAGCTGGGAGGCCGAGTAATACCGTTTAATGTCCGGGAGGGCAACCCCCCCATCGTACCACGGGAGCGTCAATTTAGCCAGAGCAATACGCGGCCTCCCGTCCCAGAACAGGCGCCGCTGAAGGCTCTCCACCTCAACGGAAGTAGCGCGCCGGAACCAAGTCCATAGTATTCTGAAGCGCATACAGAAAGCGCGGCAAGGACATCATCTTAAACAAGGCCGCTCGGCCAAGCGGCGAAAGCGGAAGACGCCGCCAGCGCGCAACGTCCTCCCGCAAGCGCTGGAGGGGGGGCAGCAAGTTCCGCTCGTAGCGGACCTCCGGGTCTAGAGTAATATATATACCGAGGTACCGGAACCCCTGGGAGGCAATCTGGATCGGGCAGTCCCGTGGTAGGGCCGGAGCCTCCCCGGAGAGCACATACACGCAGGATTTCGCCCAGTTGATGACAAGGCCTGAGTTACGACCGAAGGAGCGCAAAACATCAACCAGGACAATCAGCGAGTTACGCGGGGAGGCGAGATACAAAAGGATATCATCGGCGTAGAGGGACACGCGGTCCTCATGCTCGGGGGTCCAGCGGAGACCACGGATGGAGGGGTGCCACCGCAGCCACTCCGCCAAGGGCTCCAAGGCCAATGCAAACAGGAGCGGTGACAAGGGGCAACCCTGACGCGTGCCCCGCCCCAGCGCGAAGGGGGCCGAGACTCGCCCATTCACCACCACCTGCGCCAATGGGCCCGAATACAACAATTTGACCCAGCTAATGAATCCCGGTCCAAATCCAAATTTCGCCAGCATCGCCCAGATGTATGGCCATTCAAGCGTGTCAAACGCCATGGTGGCGTCTAAGGACGCCAAGATGGCCGGCTCCCGCACAAACGGGACACGCGCGAGCACCCCATGCAAGCGTCGCAGATTAAGAGCCGTGTTGCGATGGGGTATAAAGCCAGATTGGTCTTGGTGGACCAAATCGCCCACCACGCCAACCAGCCGGTTGGCCAGTACTTTGGCGAGGATTTTGGGCTCCGCGTTCAAGAGCGAGATAGGCCTATAGGATGTAACCCGCTCACGGGGTCTCCCCTCCTTGTGGATCACCACGATTGTGGCCAGACGCTGGTCCGGCGGGAGGGAACCCTGCGAGTGGGCCGCCAGGAACATGGCGCGCAGGTGGGGCGCCAGTACATCCGGTCGTAGCTTGTAGAGCTCGATGGGGATACCATTGGGGCCCATGGCCTTGCCGGATGCGACCGAGCGAATAGCCAGGGCAATTTCGTCCGAGGTGGGAGGGGCGTCCAGCAAATCCCTGTCCTCCACCGTAAGGGAGGGCAGCGCGATGTCCCGAAGCAGGGCATGGGAATCTTCCTCCGAGCAGGGAGAAACCGGGGAGTACACCTCGCGGAAGTAATCCGCGAAGCAGGAGACAATGGCTTCCGGCTCGGTAACAGGCACACCATCCATCCCCTCAAGCAAAGGAACCACACGACTCGCTCTCTCCCTCTTGTCCAACCACGCAATCAATTTACCAGCCTTATCACCCACATCATACAGTCGCCCCTGTTGCTCTCTACTGAGGCCCCTGGCCGCCTCCGTGACGAGGGCCCTATAGGCCGCCTGCTTGAGGTGCAGAACATGCAACTTGGCGTCGGTTACCCCGCTCCCCAGGTCACCCTCTAATTCCGCAATTTCGGCCTCCACCCGGGTTACCTCCTCCCGCTCGCGCCTCCGGGCCTGGGAGATAAAGGAGAGGGCCTCCCCTCTGAGAACTACCTTAAAAGCCTCCCACAGGGAGATGGCCGAAGGGACAGACCCCACATTCTCATCAAAGTATCGCTGTAAGGATTTGATCAAGTCGGCACGAATAGTGGGGTCACGCAAGTACCAAGCATTGATTGGAGCCACCCTGCCCCCCCCTCTAGGGAAGACATCGAAATGTAACAGTACTGGGGAGTGATCTGAAATGCCCCGCGCCAGATGGCACACCTCTCCCACCCTCCCAGCATAGGCCGCCGGGACAAGGATGTAATCAAGCCGCGAGAGGCTACCATGGGCACCCGAGTGGAAGGTGTATTGCCGCTGCGCGGGATGCTTTAGTCGCCAGCAATCCACCAGGCCCAGAGTATCTAAAAGGCCGGACAGCCAGGCCTGTGCCCGGGGGAGGTCCCTAGGGGGATGGCGATCCAGAGACCCAGAAACTACCGCATTAAAGTCCCCCCCAACCACCAGCAGGCCACCCGGGAGGTCCAGGAGGAGGCGCCCCAAATCCGCAAATGTAGTAGATTGTAACCCAGGCGGGACGTACACTGATATAAAAACAAACACTCTACCCTCCATTCTACCCACCAGAACAGTGTAGCGTCCCCTCTCATCATGGCGCACCTCATCAATCTCCAACGGGAGCGAGTTCTTAATCATGATACCCACCCCCCGCGAGCCCGAGGTGAAGCCCGAGTGGGCCACCAAACGATAGCCTCGCCGATTCATGGCATGAAAGGAGTTACCTATAAGGTGTGTCTCCTGCAGGAAGATAACATCTGGTGAGATACGTTTCAGGTACTGCAGGACCACACCACGCTTAATCCTGTCCCCCAGACCGCTAACATTCCATGACAACACAGTCAAATCCCTACCCCCCATCATACGTAGAAGCAATCAGTCGTCCCCCACAGAGCATCTCGAGAGCAACAATACAGTAAAGGGCTTGCCTTGCGGTGCAAACAAACGACACACCCCCCCCGCCCCCCCATCCCAACAGAACTCCCCCCTCCCTGCACCCCTGCATGAGCCCAGACAGCCCCCCCAAAGTGCAGTGTGCCTGTCGCCCCATAGATGAAAAACTAACTAGTCCCCCAGAGGAGGAGGGAAGCCCCCAACAGACCCCACACGACCTCCATCGGAGCCAAAATATCTTTTGACCCGTTTGCAAGTGGTCCAGAACTCGGCAGCCCGTGCTATTTACGGGCTCCCGAGAAGAGCAGGTGCCACGGCTTTACTGAATTCTTTACACTGGCTACCGATCGCTAAAAGAATTCTTTTTAAGTGCCTGACTTTTGCCTTCAAAGCTTTACAAGGATCTGGCCCTAAGTACATAAGGAAACGTCTCTCCCAATATGTACCCAGCAGGTCTTTGAGATCATCTTGTCTATCCAAAATGACAGTCCCGGTTATCAGGCGTGCAAGGATGGGAGGTTGATCGTTCCGCTACCTAGCCCCGAAGGAGTGGAATGAACTACCACTTTCTCTCAGACAGGCTCCCAGTCTCCTTGTTTTTAGAAAAGAGCTTAAAACGTGGCTTTTTACTAAATAAACTTTTTACTAAATAAACTTGATCCTTCTCTTCTGTCTGCTTTTTTAGTTGTTATGTCTTGTTTTGCCTGCCGATATTCTTCATCAAAGCGCCGGGATGCTCCTCGGAGTAGCCGAGCGCTATAGAAGAAATAAATTAACATAACATAACATAACATAACAATTGCCCGCTGCCATCGGCCCACTCTTGGGGACCCCGTTTTCCTCACCCAGCACACCACTCCAGAGATTCTGGGTGTCCAGGCCTCCACCTTCAAAGTCAACCTTGACACGTTCCCTACCACATCACTGGTTATGGAAACCAAGGGGCTGGATACTTTTGGCGAGAGGACGTTCTTTTCCACAAGCCTAGCATTGCTGTCTGTGAACACCTCATGCCTTTTGGGCTGATACACCCACACAGTCTAGGATTCAGTTGCGCAGGTGCTGAGCATGGTCTCGGAGGAGGCCTGAGCTATACTGACCCCGGCTCTTGCCGACACCAGAGTTGCAGCAAAGTTCACCATTTGCTATGGACTGGATACAACCGGCTTGCTAGGCAGAGTGATTGCTTCCTCAGTAGCACTCAAATTTGATGCCTGGTTGAGATCTAATGGCTGCTTGGGGGATGCCCAGGCATCCTTTATGGACATGCTCTTTGATGGCATCTGCTTCTTCGGCGAAAAGGCAGATTCCGCACTGAAGTGCTTTAAGGACTGTCTGTCCACTGCCCTGTCCCTAGGTCTTTCCATGGCTCCATGTCAACCTCGTTCTGGCTTTCTCCCCTTTAGTGGCTACAGTTGAGGTTACCAACCACATGCATTCCTGCCCAGCCACCAACGTTCACAAACTTTCCAACGCTTTTGTGATCGCAGGTCCAACACACCTTGTGGGACACACAGCCAGCGGTCGATCTAGTCTGTCACGGGCACCCAGTGGGCAGCTGACTCCAACATCACCTGCCCCGCTCGCAGTCAATTGTTCAGTGGGTAATTCCTTCCCTTTTTTAGAAACCACGCCACCCATGCCACCATTTACAAAATGGTTGGCGAAGGAGCACCTCTCTCTGCTCCATCAGGAAGTACAGGCTCTTTTGACTGAAGGAACCATTGAGAGCGTGCCAGCATAGTTAGATTGTGGTTGCTATTCCCATTCCATTCTGGTACCATAAAAGGACAGAGGCCTCTGCCCCATTTTAGACGAGTACCCTCAACTACTTTCTGAAGGAGAAATGTAGGATCCAGGTTGGCTCGGGTTCTGTCCGCCGTGGATCCTGGAGACTGGATGGTAGTGCTGGGCTTGCATGACACCTACTTCCTCATCCTGCCTGCCCACAGGCATTGCCTGTGGCTCACTGTGGACCATAAGCGTTTTCAATTAACTAGGGTTCCTTTTGGCCTCACCAGCGCACATCGGGTGTTCGCCAAGGTGATGGCGGTTGTCATCTACAGAGACCATGGGTTCCAGTCCCGCTACCTTGACGACTGGCTGCTGAAGGCGGACTTGTCCCAGACAGTCGTTTCCCACCTCCAGACTATGGTGGACCTCTTGCATTTGCTGGGGTTCACTATCACCGTGCCAAAGTGACAAATGACTCCCTCTCAGATGCTGCCTTTCATAAGAGCCTTTCTGGACACACAGCAGTTTCGGGCCTATCTTCCGAAGTGGCGAGTCCAGGATATTCAGGGTATGATTCCGATGTTTCAGTCTCTATCCTGGATTTCTCTGAGACTGACTGTGAGTTTGGTGGGCCTCATACCCTTCTGCATCCTGTTGGCAATACATGCCCGCTGGCATATGCAAACTCTGTAGTAGAACTTGAAGTTAAAGGGGTCATAGTATCAGGGAAATCTCTCCGACCTGGGCCAGATATCGGAGGGAACTGTAGAAGATCTGCAGTGGTGGCTGATGAACTGTGATGGGTCAGCTAAAGATCCCTCTCCCTTCCCCAGTCAGAACTCACAGTGGTGACCAATGCATCACTCCTGGGTTGAGCCGGTCATCTGGGAGAGGTGGAGATCAGGGGACTCTGGTCCCTGGTGAAGTCTCGGCTCCACATCAACCTGTTGGAATTGAGAACGATCAGACTCTCATTGAAAGTCTTTCTTCCTTCCATCAAAGGAAGGCTTGTTCAGGTGTTCACGGACAATGCCACCATCATGAGGTATTGCAGCAAGCAGGGAGAGATGTGGTTGTGGACCCTGTGTTAAGAGGCCCTGTATCTCTGGACATGCTGGAAGGTCAGGTCATATTCCTGGTGGTTAAACATCTGGCGGGCTCCCTGAACTCCAGAGCAGAGAAAGTCAGCCGTTGATGCCTCGATCACAAATGTCTTCTCCATCTGGAGGTGGTGCAAGATCTCTTCGCAGATTGGGGAGAACCTTGGTTAGATTTATTCGCCACTGCTGAGAATGCACAATTTCAGCATTTCAGCACGCTGGAGTTTTCAAGGCGACTCTTGCTGGGAGATGCGTTTTGTCCTGTGTGCCTTTCCCCCGATACCACTCCTACCCAGAGTTCTGAAGAAGATCAGGAACTACCAGGCCCAAGTTATTCTTGTAGCTCCGGATTGGGCACGGAGAGTAAGGTATCCTAAACTCCTGAGCATGAGCATCGGTCCTCCGATCAGACTGCCCCTTTGAACAAATCTACTGTTGCAGCAACAGGGCAGGGTCCTGCCCCCGAACCTGCACATGTTCTGCCTTCATGCATGGAAATTGACTTTTGGCAGTGTACAGTTTTTGACCTTCCTGCAGAAGCCTATGATGTCATTGTGGCAGCCATGCCTCCCCCAATCAAGTCAGTATACACCTGACGATGGGACAAATTTGTGGCTTGGAGTGCTAACAAAAATGTTGATCCCCTTTCTGCACTTTTACCTGAGGTTTTGTTATCTGGTTTCCCATTAGCCCAGCAAGGCTTTGCGTTGGACACAGTTAAATGGTACGTTTTGGCCATATCAGTGTTCTTGTGGTTTCTGGATGAACCCTGTCTGTTTAAGTCACCTGTTGCGACTCTTTTCCTCAAAGGACTGCAACATATGTTCCCTTCATCATGCCCCAATGGGACTTGAATCTGCTATTGACATATTTTTTAAAAACTTTTGATTGAAGCTATCAAAGACAAACGAAAAGACCACACCCTGCCTCACTTCACAGTGGTTCGGCCGGTTACCCATATATTACATGCAGATATGGCAATATGTGTTTGTCCTTTGTCTGCAGAGAACCCCCGCCAACCCTCCACCCAGGACTCCCTGAACATAAGGTCCAACCTGGTCAAGTCACAGGCAGTTGAGAAGTTCATCATTGCCATATTTGCTGCCCTTGGATACCTTTTACTGCATTGAAGGTGGTGGACACTTACTGTGCTAGTCCACATGAGGAGTGAATTTCTACGGGTCGTTTGTTACCTTTGGTCCTCGGGGTTCCGAGGATCAAGATTTTAACTACTTACTTAAGTGGGATATGATCTTGTATTCTGACAGTGTCAATTTATCAGAGCATTGAAAAAGTCGTAGAATGCGACGAAACACGATCGGCTGTTTTTTATACCAGTTTGTGAAAGAAAGTGAAGAATTTATTAAAACAACTGGAACCATCAATCTCTTGTATTAACTTCATTGTTTTGGATCCCCCTGTACGAATTTAGACCTGTCAAATTGATGGACTGTTTACTCATTAATTGGTGGTGCTCTGGACATTCAATTCATATTTTTGGTATATCTGGTGTTTTTCTCCTATATATCTTACACTATTGGGGTGATGTGGTGTTATTTGTTCCATTGAGCACACTTTGTTTGTTGAACTTACTTCCCAAATACTGTGTATGTGCTTGCATTCTTTATAGGCTACTGTCATCTCCTTTTATTCTAGTACAATAGGACATGGACGGTGCACAAGGATAAACCTTCCTTCCAGGTGCGGAGCCTGCACACCAAGGGATGGCTTCTCAGCTAGCAAGAGTTCAAGGGCAAATATCATTGGGGATAGCGGGCACCTCTGTCTGGTTCCCCATTCCAAATGGAAGGGTTTGGAGAATGTTCCTGTAGGAGGCTGGCTTAATATATGGTGCACACTTATTTAAGTGATGCACCTTGCACTAACCCAGGCAACCCTTATGGTGATTTTAGTGGTCCTTGATCACCATAGAACACTCTCTAAGTGGTAGCTGTGGAGAGCAGCCTTCGGGCTTATCTTGAAGTAGTGTTAAGAAACTTTTTTTACCAGTTTAACCTTAGGGTGTAAGTTAAATGAAAGAAAACCGCTTATCGTAGGAGCCTGCAGAGTGGAGAACCTGCCAGAAGCACCCTAGAGCTGTGAGGGGAACGGCCAGTGCGGGTGAACAGGGCTAAATCCGCCGAATATTCCATCTGCGCCGCCGTGAAGGGAACTACACCCCCCAGAAGTCTCTGCGCCAGGCGCTTGTCGCTGCAGTCATCAAGCAGCGCCTGGCTCCTATTTTATCGTCGCTGGTGCCCCGCAGCGCAGGACGCGCGCGGGCGAAGCCCGGCCCAAAGGCGGGCCCGTTTGTGCCCGTTAGAGGCCGGACGAGGCTGGGATGGGACACCCCCCTAACCACAACATAAAGGTCAGTGACAACGTAACATTGTTGTGTGTTTGAATACTTGCTACAGTGACCTGCTCGTGGCTGTTGTTAACTTTTTGCAACCGTATTAACATCGTGCTCGATAATGGCGGCTACAAAATCTATTGTGGGAACGCTCGACCAATTCCTGGTAAGAGTATCTTCAATCCTAGAAAAAGAAATCGACCAGACTGAAAAACGACTATCTCTGGGGTCTTTGGCTGAAAAACGCTCTTCCCTGGGTCATTTAATTAACGTCAAATCCCCGGTACCTATTACAAGAGCGGGACCGGGAAATGAGGTCACCTCGGAGCCATGTGAGATTACAAATAACTATGTTTGTGGCGAAGAGCCTTCTCGCTGCTTACCTTATTCTGAAGGGCTAGACTTAAATTCAAGACCAAGAGCAGGACAAGTCAACTTCAGCAAAAATGATAGTGCCCCCCCTTGTGTTAAGACCCGTTCTGCTAAGAAGTCCAAAGACATAATCTCAATGCCAACCAAAAGGGGAACCAACAAGAACCAGAGACCCAAAAGAAAATGCAGCGATCTGCCAAATGGCGGGCAAAAAGCCAAAACCAGGCGGACAATCACCGACGATTGTCGAAGGGAGAGCCAAGCCCCTACCGGAAAATCTATTCCTGATACAGAAGATGGAGGAATAGCACACTCTCCCTTGACCCCATCCTTACAATTGCCGCAAGATCGAGATGCTGACTTTTGGGGGAAGATCGAATCCATTTTCTATAAAACGTGTCTCCCAATTTATGATCGATTGGATGCTATTGAAAACAGACTGGCTTGTTTAGAGTTGTCTTATGCCTCAGCATTGCTTAAGAAAAAAAATGCTAGTAACTGTCAAGAGTCTGCTATTGTGCCTGGTAATATGCCAACTAGACGTTCTACTACAGAGAATATTGTTTCTATCCCCACCCCAACTCCAACTAATCCCACTCCATTAACACCAGGGCAGGGAGCTCCAGATCTTAATAGGGACATTACCTGTAAACCGCTGAATGTAAGGGGGACAGTAAACAACAAAAGCCCTGTTGAAACGCTTGAAAGGAGGGACTTACCAAGTAAGATATAAAAAAAACCACCAAATTATACCTTCCTCCAGAGTCTACTCCCTATGTAGTGATCTTGGCTGGGGTTAAACCATTAGGAGGAGACAAAGGGGAAGACTATTGGGAATTGAAAAATAAATGTATCTATTGGCTCAACTTAAATCGCCCCATACCCCAGAACGTTTCAACGGAGATACTTTATGCTAGAAGAGTGGACTGGGTAGGCCCTAAGAGCAAAACGATTAAGGGAGATTGCATTGTAATTAACTTTAGAGACAAGAGGGCAGTCGATTATATTTGCAAATGGCAGAGGCCAAACTCCAATACACCTATCTTTTCATTACCCCTGTCCTTCTTTTACTGTGGCTACCCACAGTCTACCCTAGCTGCGTGTGGCCAAACTGTTCTAGATAACGAAGATAGGTCCTATAGTCATTCGAATGTACAGTGTGGGTCAGTTAGGTCCTCTGGTTTAGAGGACTGTGACTGACGACGACCTGGGGCCGGGAAAAAGCCACCTAAGCTAGGCCAAGTTCCCCCTAAGAAAGACATCAGATATAATCACACAGACATAAATGTAAATGATACAGATGGTTGTTCTGGTAATGATTCATACCTGCAAATTGGACTATTATTAACAGATATGAACCAGACGGGGGTGGCACGCGAAAAATCCATAGGGGATAAAATGGGGAGTCTGTCATATTCCCCTAGCAGTGTAAATGGCTTAGGAAGAGTTGTTATAGAGAGCCACAAATCTAATATGGGTGCCAGTACGAAAGACAGCTTGGACCACTCTGAGAGAGGTAGCACCAACATCCCACTAGGGAGCCCAGTCATTAACACGGGGGAAAGCAGTGAGAAGGGCACCCTGTCCATTTTATCGTGGAATATCGCTGGATTAGGTTCTAAAATTGATAATCCAGATTGGATGGGTTTTTTGACTAAACATGATGTTTGTCTCTTCCAAGAGACTTGGTCAATTGACCCTATACATTGCAATGGCTACCTTAATTTTTATGTTCCTGCACTAAAAATTATAAGAGGCCGTTCTTCTGGTGGCCTAACTATATGGGTAAAGCAGGACATGGGAAGCCATATAAAAGTAGGCCCGAGACTCTGCAATGATATATTATCAATACAAATAACCTTGCAGTCTGGACTTAAAGTGGTAATTTTTAACGTATATGCACGTGGTCTTCCGGGGGGCAAAAAGTCTCCAGTCACACAAGAGCTTGAAGACACTCTGGAGCTCCTGCCATCTAATATATTACCTTTAGTAGCAGGTGATTTTAACACCTCCTTCGAACCCCTTGGCCACGACATATCACAGTTCACTGTAGAAGAAGACTCTAGCTGGGGAATTCCTCCCTTAGAGGTTGCCCCCATAAAAAGATGGACAGAGGCAGCAATCCAGTTAAAAGGTTTGTGCCTCGGTCATCATCTGAGGGCTGCAAATGGTAGAAGTAAGTCAGACAAACTGGCAAAGAATACTTTTGACAATGGTCTTAGGGTGAGTCGCATAGACTACCTACTTGTCCATGTAAGGCTATGGGCATATCTCATTGATATGGATGTTATTAATCGAATTGAGAGCAACCATAATCCACTTGTAGCACTGTTTGATCTACCTCTACAAGGTGGACAACCGGCTCGGCAAGTGAACTTTGCATCGGACCAATTTTTGTCCAACAACCTGCGTCATTTAAAATGGGACAGGGTTATAGAAGATCCAACAGCATTGATTGCAATAAATAAAGAAGTAACTGAAGCTCTACAACCCCTTGGAACAGTGGTAGAAGACACGAGCTCCCACCAGTCTGTGGTGGTAGCACACAATAAACTCTTTGAGGGTCTGAAGAAGTATTTTGTTAAAACCACTCCCAAAAGACGTTCTAAGCATTGCAATACTGTGGGTTGGTATAACATTGACTGCAAAAAAGCTCGAGCTGAACTTAAGGACGAAAGATGTACCTTCGGTAAGGTTGGCCAGGTTGCACTATAGGAGGACAATGAAAGAAGCAAAAGGAACGTGGGAAAATGACAAGTGGAAAGATCTCCTTGATGCTTGCAGGTGTAGGAATAGCAAGCAATTCTGGGACACATATAAATGGGACAGGGGGGGGTTACCAGAACGCCCCCAAAATAATGTGGCCAAGGATGCGTGGGTTGATCACTTCAAACCACAGTATGCAGCCCCCATTGATGATGCAAATTCCGGATCTACCTACTGCCATGTGTATTATGAAGAAGCAATATTTCTTTTAAAAGATGTGGAACAGGCTTTAGACAAAGTGATTAAGGGAAAAGCTTCCGGTATGGATGGAATCCCTGCAGATGTGTTTATTGGTGATAGACACCTATGGTGCAGGTATATCATGCTCCTTGCAAATGCAATCGCCCAGGACGCTGATATCCCTGATTCGTGGAAGGGTGCAGAAATAGTCCCTGTATTTAAAAAGGGGGACAAGTCTATTGCGGCCAATTATAGGCCAATTAGCTTAATAGACTCGCTTCAGAAGATTGTGGCCCGCTTATTCCTACACAAGATTTTATAATGGACTGAAGAGCAGGATATCCTAAGCCCTGTGCAAGCAGGCTTCCGCAGGCGGATAAGCACAATTGACCAAATCTTCCGCTTTGTCATCTTATATTGGAAGACGGTAATCTTGGGTAAGGGCGCATTATACGTGGTATTCGTGGACCTAAAAGCGGCATTTGATTTGGTCCCACGAACGAAACTTTGGGAAGTTATGCGGGAGATGGGACTGGCACCAGAACTTCTTTCTGTAGTCATTCGCTTGCATGAGGGTAATGTAGCTCGGGTCTGCTGGGGGGATGTAGGAGAGGTGACGGAAGACTTCCCCGTTGGCAGGGGGGTGAGGCAGGGGTGTGTCTTGGTGCCAACCCTGTTCTCGCTCTTTGTCAATGGGGTGGTCGACTTTCTCTCGCAGACCCCCACTGATGCACCTGTCTTGGCTGGATCACGCGTTCCAATCCTCATGTTCGCGGATGACACGCTAATTATTTCCAAGACCCCAAGTGGTCTACAGAAGGCACTTGGACGTTTTGAAGAGTTCTGCAAAATGAGGGGATTGATAGTCAACACTGAAAAAACCAAGTTTATGTCTTTTAACGCACACAAATCCTTTAGAGGGAAAATCCTTATGAATGATCTGCCCTTGGAGGAGATAACCTCCTTCACATATTTGGGTATCACAATACAGTAGGATATGCGCTGGGATTCCCATTTGAATCGAGCGGTATTATCACATAAACAAAAATCAGGTGCTCTGCTAACCAGATTTAAAAGCTCACACACAAAACCAATCTCACCAGTCCTTGAAGTATATGGGACAATAGTATTGAGTACTTGCTTATATGGGTCGGAGCTCTGGGGCTTTAGTAATTTGAATAAATTGACGACGCTTTAAAATGCATTTTTACGCAAAATTACAAGCCTTCCTGCTAGCACACCACTGCACCCTTTATTGTTAGATCTTGGGATCAAACCACTAGTCCACCTTGTGAAGCTTCGTCCACTACTTTATTGGCGCCGGCTCTGGTGCACAGACGAACTTGTACACTACAGGAGTGGCTTCAGTGATATATTAAAATCCGATCTATCACATAATATGCACTGGCTGCGTAGTATTAAGTCCCTCTTGGGTAGCATAGGATTGACTGAACTATGGAACGACCCATCAAATGCTACCTTCCCTTCAAAGGATAAGCTGAAAGCTATATACTGGGAATGGGTTTTTATGATAGGTGAGTAGAGAGTCCTTGCGTAATTTTTAACAGGTCGCTTTCTCGACCTAAAAGCTAGTTCACTGCTTGAGAGGTACTGGGACATAATAGAGAGGCCTTCTGACCGTAAGTTATATTTCCAGCTACGGGTGGGTACCCTACCGGTCGCAGAATTCACTGCTGGCTGGGGGGGTCCCCAAAATAAAAGTGACAAGTGTTATCGATGCACAGAGGAATGCGAATCTGTAGAACACTTGTTATTTTTCTGTCCAATGTATATGCTACCCCGGAAAACCTGGATAAAACCCGTCTGTAAATCACTGGGTATTAGAGACTACCGCACAGCCCTTCGCATTTTGAGCACTGACACTGCTCCTTTGATCTGTATAGCAGTGGCTAAGTTCTTAGGGTGGGCTTGGGGCATACGTACCAAAGCCTTGAGATACGATGGCAATTTTTAGAAACAGTAATTTTAACAACGTGTTATTTTATTTTGTGAACATTCGCAGGAGTTTTAGATTGTTTTTAGCTTTTGTGATGGTTGTATAAGGAATTTAATTCTAGTTTTAAAAATTTTAGGTAATTTATAAGTTATTTGTGTTATGATTGTAATGTGCTTTTATGACTCAACTGTCGAATAAAGCTTGATTGATTAATGAAAGAAAACCACACAGTGTTTATATAAAAATATTTGTATTTATTACACTGCACTCACTAAGACATTGGTATATCTCCTACACAAATACACAATAATAGTTCAAATGCAATTACTTAAGTAGCACAAAATGCAGTAGCTGCCAGGGGGAGACCAAACCATTAATTAAGAAAGTGGAATGTGCACTGCAGAAGAGGATGGGACTTGGACCAGAAGACCCCGAGGAGCCGGGGACACAAGAAACCACCAAGGTAAGAACCCAGATACCCCACGAAGGCTGTGTGCAGAGTGGAAACACAGCTGCGTACCCAATGGAAGTTAATGGAGAACACGCAGTTGCAGTTTTGCAGAAGGATTCTTCCCAGAGGACCCGGAAAAATTCCCTTAGAGGACGGAGGGTTGGAGAGCCACCCCACCCATGGATGCCACAAAGACCAGGTTACCTACACCAGGAAAGCCAGGCGAATAGAGGTGAAGAGAAGTCAGAAGACTCTGTAAACGACAATGGAAGACTTAGAAGAAAGGGCCTCTGGAGAAGAAGTCCAATGGATTCCAAGGGTGGATTCTGGAAGTGAAGAACCTGCAAGCAGAGGGGACAGAGTCTATGCCACTCAGGAGTGACCAGGAGGCACGGAAGGGCCATGCCCACCGATGTCGGAAGATTCAGACGAGTTGACGGTGACCTTGTTGCTGCTACTGTGAGGACCAGGCAATGCTGAGGAAGACCAGGAGCTGTGCACAAGCTGTCGGATGTCAGTGACTAGGTGGTCCGTGTCCAGCGGGAACACCAGCAAGCCTTGGTAGCCGCATCTGGCGTGGAGAGCAAACAAGGAGCAACGTTGGGACCGCAAGGTCCAAGGGACTCACCAAAAGCAGGAGAGTCAGAACGTGCCCCGAGCAAGCAGGAGAGCCCACTAAAGCAGAAAAAGACCCTAAGGAGAACCCACAGGCCAATGGCACAGGAGTCGCAAGAGCATCTCGAGCAGCTCACCAAGAAGAAAGGCCAACGGGGCAGAGGATGTGGTGAGGACACTGAGCTAGGAGGGAAGAGATGCTGGAGGCTGGAGCTTCTTGTAGCCCGAAGATCTCTGGTGTGCAGAGCCAACAAGCATTGGCAACAGCAAGTCAACGCGGTGCACATGGGTTCGGTCCCAGAGGTTCCGATGAGGGATACTGGCCTCAAAATGCAGAGAGGACAGGTCAGGCCTCGGGAGTTGAAAAACCACCACCTGTGTTGCTGAGGCTCAGGAAGTCCGTAGGATAACGGGAGCAGCAGACCGGTCAGCTTATGCAGGGGAGTGACTCCTTCACTCCAAGGGAGAATACTTCGGGTGTTATTGATGCCCACAGGTCTGTCGAAGAACCTAGATGAAGCACAGACACAGATAAAAAAGAAGACTTGCAGAACAGCGAGACCAGGAGCAGCAGGAGTCTTTCTTTGTGCAGTGTCAGTTCCAGGCGAAATCCAAGTGTACAGACGGTCGAAGAGTGACATGGTTTCAGTCTTGAGTCTTGTCTCACAACGAATCTTAGGATCCACCCACAGGTAAATCCTTAAGTACCCTATGGAAATAGTTGGAACAACTCGAGGGTCCCTCCCAGAGAAGGGGATGGACAGAGGGGAGGATATTCCCATGTCCTTTGTCCAGTTTTACCCCAGAGTGGGAGCCAAGAGCTCCATGCGATGGCTCAAACTGTAGTATGCAAGGAAGGCACCAAATGTGCCCTTCAAAGCAGTTTGGTGTCACTGGCAAGCGCCCCCAGCCCAGTACACTATGGCTGGGTCTGAACTGGGGTGGCATGGTGAGCAAAAGAGCGATAGATTTAACCCCGATCACTTGACTGGGGGTGAATGTTTAATTTGCTCTGCATTCTGTCAATCAATTGTGTGTCTTTTGCTTTCTCACCCTAAGTACGCCGGGTATGCTGAGACGTGGGTTCTGGGCTCTTTGCGCCACTAGATTCAAGCTAGCCTGGCTGATGAGGGGTAATACCCCGAAACGGGTCCCAGGACGCTGGTTTCTGGTCTGGGGAGGACCTGGCTTGGCAGTTTGGGCTGGACTGTTCCCATGAGGCACAGGGTCAAGACTGATTTGCATATGGCTGGGTCTGAACTGGGTGGTATGGTGAGCAAAAGAAAGATGGATTTAACACAGATCTCTTGACTGAGGGTAAATGTTTGATTTGCTCTGCATTCTGTCCATCATTTGTGTGTCTTTTGAATACACTAATTCCTATCTGGGGGGTGGGCCACCTCCCTATGACAGGAATCCTATTATTCTACCTTCCCCTGCTCGAGCTTGGCTCAGCAGCAGGAGGGCAGAATCATGTCTGTGATCGGCAGCAGCACTAGCTTGCTGTCAGACCCTGAAAGGTTGTTACCAGGATTACGGGGGGGGGGGGGGGGGAGTACCCCAAGGGAGAACCCTAGTACATGGGATCATACTTCCAACAGTCGAGGTTGATACCAAACATGACACGGTTTAGTGCAGCCACTATATAGTTAGAAATCTCGTAATGACTGATGTCCACTATGTGTATGAAAATGGCTGACCGCTCTTAAAAAACCTGGAGAATTGACTCTGGGGTTTGTAGGAGTGTCCTGCTCATGCAATGGCACCCTCACACTTATAACCAAGCACCCTGCCCGCAGGACTGAAGAGCCTGCCACAGGGGTGACTTACAGTCCGTCAAATCACTTTATTCGATTCTTATATAATAATATCATAAAAGTACAAATGTACAAGATATAAAGAGACATCCATCATAGTACAAGGTGGTAAAAAAGATAAATAAAAAACAACCATAAAACATTAATCAAAGTGCAGAGTGTTAAGAAAGGCAGATAAAAACAGAATACAATGTAAAATTCATGCGTGGGTATTCCATAAAAGAAGTAAAAAAGACACCACGGAATAACAAACTAAATGATCAGGCAGTGATTGTAAGAAATACATTCCTGGGTGGCATTGTGTGAAGTTATATTTACGCATGAATGGCCACGTTGCGAAATGACAGGTCTTCTAGTTTTAAAGTGTTTTTCAACAAGGTCAGAATCTCACCCCTGGCGCGACCAGAGTTAGATGGAAGAGCTGAAGTATGGAAAGAGCGATAGCCATTTAGGCTAATAGGTCCTATTTCCCATGTTTCCTGAAAACAGATCAGGTCATAGGTGGTGACAATTGCTAACCAGTCTGGATCAGACTGTTTGGATCTCAGTCTGGCAATATTCCAGGTGATTATTTGGCATGATCTGTATGATTACATGTTGCTGTGGAAGGCACAGGGAATTCTGACCTTGATATTGTACGACTTCGAACAGGAGTTGGAGTGCTCCTGTTCTCCCTCAATCACAGCCTTCTAAATCTGTTAAGGCACTAAATCGATTGAGTGGGGAAGTGGGTAGTAGGTTGTCCTAGTGGAAGGTGTAGGAGCTCACGCTAAAGATTTCTGTGGGGGATCACGGAGACTTGCCCCCAGCGGGTGGGCCTTACCAGTTTATAAACAAAGCCCAGCGGTAACACAAACATTTGGGTATTCATTGAAGGCCCTGTGGGGGTAACCGAGTTATCAATTGCTGAACCAGATAGTGCAAATTGAAATTGACTACCACACAATCCCCCTGAATAGATGTCATTGAGTCTTCTACCCAAGACACCCTTCTTGCCATTAGACTGCAGGAAAGTAACTACCCCCGCCCCGTGTTTACAGATGCAGTGGCATGCTTTAGATATGAGCTGGTCCGTGGTTTCCTTCTGCATGGTATCTAGCTTAGGAACGTTTGGCAAAATTATCACGTAGGGGCAGGCGAATGGGGGAAGGCCCCATCTCATATGACACTCTGCTTGGCCCCCTCTTTCCAGCAAGTGTTCTCAAATAGATCCCAAGTTCGTCTGTGAAGGGGCGCTGGATGTCCCCTGAGGTAATGGAGTATTGAGTTTTGTGTAAGTTGAGGGGGCAGGTGATTGTTTTGCTGCCACCATCACCCCCTCTTATTGGGCCCGAACTGGACAAACAATTACTGGAGGGACACAAGGGTGTATCAGACAAATCGCTATGAATAATCGACTCAGCTGCCCGGGCCATCAAGTTAGGATAAGTTGTACCCTCCTGTACTGAGCATAAAGTCTCTATGCAAGCCTCGATTCTGGTTAACCTGTCTAACAGTGGTTGCAATAAAAGTATTATTGACTGTTCGATTATTATTAGCAAATCATCCGTTAGAGGTGGGGTGTAACTTTGAGGCCTTGAAGGGCAGCAGATGTTGGCTTAGTTGTTTTCCCTCCCCCTTTTTCCTTCTTAAAAGGCTGCTCTGTGGGACCGAGGGACTCATAGGTTTTAAGTGTAGTGACCTTAGATCTAAGGAAACGTATATATGTCGTGAGAGGTGCAATTGCCAACTCACACATGCTGCAATGGCAGGCCTGTAGTCACAGTGAGTCGACTCCTATGCGTGGCACAATACATGCTGTAGCCCATGGGAGACCCCTGGTGTACCTATGCCCTGGGCACCTTAGTACCATATACTCAGGACTTACCAGGGTAAACCAGTAGCCAATTGTGAATGTAAATAAGGACTTGCCATGGTAAACTTAGGGAGAAAGCACAGGGACTGGGGTCCTGATCAGCAGGATTCCAGTCAGACTAGGTCAAAAACATACTGAAACCAACGAAAAAGTGGGGGTAACCATGAAAGCAGCTCCTCCTTTCCTACAGATCCATTCAGTCTTACTCTGGCAAGGGGCCCTGTATAAAGCAGATCCACCGATGACAAGTACTGGGGACCAAAGCTTATGTGTTTCAGTACCTCCCACATATACGCCCATTGTAACTTATCAACCGCTTTGGTGGAATTTATTGAGAACCGCAGTCGACTTCTGTTTGTCCTCAGTATAGGTGCCGCAGCCAAACAGCCGCCTGAAATTGAGACGAGTGCTCCAATCAGGCATAAAGCCCGTTTCATCTAGTTGGATTAGTGTCATGGTAACTCGTCTGAGTCATAGGGCCAGTAGTTTCGCTCGTTTTTTCGGCTCTTTATTAAGGACCGATATTGGTTGATAGTAGCTTTAGCGGGATTTAGCGACAGAACCGCAGTCAACTTCTGTTTGTCATCAGTATAGGTGACGCAGCCAAACAGCCACCTGAAATTGAGACGAGTGCACCGATCAGGCATGAAGCCCATTTCATATGGATGGATTAGTGTCATGGTAACTCGTCTGAGTCATAGGGCCAGAATTTTCTTTAGTTTTTTCAGCTCTTTATTAGGGAGTGCTATCAATCGGTAGTAGCCATAGTCATCTGGCTCCTGGCCCTTCTTTAGCACCAGCACAATTGTTTCTACACGAAGATTGTATGGCAACACTCCTATATCGGGTTCACCCTTGAACATGGTAGGGAGATCAGTCCTTACTTGTCATACCCGTATAAAATTCTGCAGGGAATCCATTAGGCCAAGCGGCTTTGCCAAATTGCAGCTCTTTAATGGCCTTGCCTACTTTCCGCTCAGTCAAAAGAGCTTAATCGGCCAACCTGTCATCCTGGAGTAGCTGGAGCATGGTGCGTTTTTCAAGAAGTCCTGGGCCTCCACCACCCCCTTGCCTATTGTGGAACAGTAGAAGGTTCTATAGAACTCTGTGAACACGTTGGTAATCTCGGTGTTCCAACACCAAGGTTTCATTTGCCTTCCTGACGGACACCACTCGGTTGAGGCCCCTCTTATGTCTACTGTGCCAGGTCAACAGCTTGCCTGCCTTATCTCTGACCCTATAAAGACGTCTCTGCGAGGCCAATTATTGGGTCTGTGCTTCATATTGTAATAAGTCTCTAAATTCATGTTGCTTTAAGCAGAGGACATGTTCACTACTCTCATCATGGGTGGTAGAGTACAAATGCTCCAACTGGAGAATGTCCACCTCAATCTGGGCAGCCGCTGCCAGATGTTAATTATATAGGGCTGCTGTCAAAGAGTTAGTCTGGCCTCATATAACGATTTTATAAACTTCCTATAGTGTCGCCACCATTGCACCCAGTAAGGGGAGAGTGGTCAGATATTACCCCACTCCCCTCCCATTGAGATGGTGTGATCTGTCTAGTTCAGACTACAGTGGCAGCTTCAGATCACCGGCCATCACTAGTGTCCCTTCTGGAAGGCTGAGCATATGTGCCCTAAGTTTGTCTAGAGTTAGACCCTGTAGGTGGAGAGGCAAGTAGACAGAAGGTGAGCCGTTTGTTATTCCAGGAACAAGTCACTGCCACAAACCGGCCTTGGGGGTCTACCCACTTCCTGTCCTTTACAAAGGGAACCAACTTTGTAATCTGGATTGCTACTCCCTTGAAGTCAGTTGGGGACCCTTCATGAGCAAGCAGCTTATAGCCCCCTCTAAAAAGAATTTTGCATGAGGTACCCTTAACGTGTGTCTCCTGAAGGAGTACTATTTTGGGCCCCTGTCTTTAAATAACTCATAATCACTCCTCTCGTAACCTTGTTTCCCAGCACATTGATGTTCCATGATAGAATGTCCAGTGTCTGAGGTTCAGATGGGGAGGTATGAGATTCCAGCATGTGTCCCTGTATAGTGTGGCATCAGAGCAGCTAGTGTGCTGTAACTCAAGCTGCATTATAACTTTAGGAGTGGGCCTTTTATGTGGTTGTATATGTAACATCAAACACCCTCTATGAAACCACCCAGCTACCCCCCACCCAGCGCTGCAGGGCTAAAACTGCTCCCCCCCTCACCATTCGCAGGAGGTCTGTCACCCTCCCCAACTAGAAAGCATTACAGTACAACCCCTACACTAGGAAATAGTCCCTGTGGGATGGGGTGTTCTTCAGTCGGTGACCCCATTTCGATTCAGGACCAAGTTCCCTCAGACAGTCTGTGCCACTGTGGAGCAGGGTGCCAGGTTCAGGTTGGTTCCTGTGAGAAATAGGCTCCTCTGCCCCTGGAGAAGGTCTGTAAAGAAATGGTGTTAATGCCTGGGGCCCTTGGGAGACCCCTTTTTATCAGCAATGTAGGCACCTAGTTCACCTGTTGTGTCGCAACACCTACCTCCATTATCAGTAAAATTGGAGTCCTCTGGATGGAGTACTCTGCTGCCAGGGCTATGGTATTAACATTCTTGATGTGCTAGCCCTTCAAACCTCGACACAACTGTCCATTACGTCTTTTGAGGTTCAAAACTGCTTTTCTAATGGCCATTACTTCGGCCAGGAGGGTTGCAAACTGCAGGCACTATCCGTGCATCCTCTATGCACCACATTCTTCCCAGACAAACTGGTTCTGAGATCACTGCCTCTTTCCTGCCAAATGTGTTGACTCCCTTCCATGCCGGCCAGACCATTACACTGCTGACCTTCTTTGCTCTGCCTCACTCTTCCAAAGAGGAGGAGAGATTCCATAGCCTGGACCTTATGAAGAGCATTGTCGGTCTACACTAACTAAGATACACCAGGTGAATGATCAACTCATGCAGAAAAGGACAAGCTCGCGATACATCGTACTCTGCATTACAATCTACAAACTGGCCAAGAAGCAACCTCCTAAATGCTTGTGTGCTTATTTAACCCGAGCCAAGGCTGCGACCACGAAGTTAGCTTGCGAATCACTGTCCTGGACATCTGTTCGGCCATGATGTGGGCATCTCTGCACATGTTCACCAAGCACCACTGCCTGGGCAATCGGGTCCATCTTGATGTGCGCTTTGCTTGTTCTGCCTTCCAGGACTTCCTGGTCTAACCCGGTTCACAGACGCACCCCCGGGAGGTATTGCTTGGGTACCTCTTCTAAGGTAAGGAATATGCGTATAGAAGTTTCTATCAAATAAACATGTTACTTATCTTCAGTAACGCCATATCTGGTGGAGACTCTAGCTGCAGATTTTTTTAACAACCCTCCCATCTCTCCTCTCTGTGAATTGATTTTTCCATATAGGGTGACCCCTATGAGGTTATTAGTGTCTGCACACTGGTACATCAGCATCTTTTCTGGATTTGTGCTTTCACGTGGAAAGGTTGCGAAAAGAAGTTGATGTCCAAATGTTTGGGTAGCGCCTATGTAGGTACTGCAAACGCCACTTCCAACACAGAGCCTATCAATGCCAGGTACTGGCACTCAGAGGTACTGCTCGAAACGTTTCCGGATGCAGTCTGATGCCTGGGAAATAATCTCATAGTAAGGAATCTTTGACTAGATAATCTCTACCAAATAAGGCGTTACTGAAGGTAAGTAACTTGCTCATCTGAACATTGGCATCTAACTTAAGTACTTTCCAGCTTCTTGTGGGTGAGGTTTGTTTGTTTTCTGTAGTGCACAAAAACCACAAAAGTAAATTTCCACTGACAAAAATGTTACATGACTGGTCATTAGAACAAAGAAAGAAGAGAAGATTTGATGCTTCATCAAAGTCTCTGACATCTCAAACTGAATAGCAGTGACTGTTCATAAAATAAAAAGTTGGATAGATGCAGACGGAGCTTTAGAGAAATCAACAGAACTGTTCTTAACAGGACTTTATTTAATCAAAAAGGCCAAGCAACATTTTAAAGGTCTGTTCATTTTTTTCGCCATGGTGTAGCTCCATCCACACTGACATTTTAATATTGTTCTATCCATGCTATGGCAGTTTAAAGCTTCTCTAATCAGTTCTTTACCATTGAAGACTATGAAGACTATCTTTTTTGTCATGTTGGCTTCTGAAACCTGCTTTTTTTTTTTTTAAATGGCACTTGGACATCATTCCAAAGGTTATCTCTTATTTTTAGATCTCCAAGGAAATAGTTTTAGTACTTTACTTTTCTATCACTTTTTAAAGTCTGAAGATTAAACTCATCTAGATGTCCAAATAGCCCCAAATCCCTTTTGCCTTTCAGAGGCAAACACATACCTGGTTCTCTAACACATGCATGTGGGCAGAGCCATTCCTTTCTCCACAAGTTTTAAAGGCACCTCCCTGATTAGATTTGTTGATTGGATTGCTACTAGGTACTACTTGGTAATATTGCAGTCTGGCATACATTGTCTTCCATGCCAAAGGTGATCGGAGGAATGCTTGCAATTTGTCTATCCACTGGCAATCGCTTTGGGTATTGTTCTTTTGCTTACCATGCCATCTTACTTTGGACCCAGCAATATGCAAAACCAGCTTGCCTCTGACCCTAAAGGAACAGTCCAGCCTGAATTGCCTGGTCAGGTCCTCCTTGAAGTGGAACACCAGCAACCCAAGACCGGTTTCACTCTGATTGAGGCTGTTCAGTTGTATGTTGCTTGATTTCAGTCGCACAGTGAGCAGATCTAGGTCCATATTGCAGAAAGCGCCCCGGGGCGCAACAAGCATTTACCCCCGCTTTGTACGCCCCCGGGACACTTTGGTATTACAGGAGGGGCTGCAGACGCTTGTGCAGCCTCTTCTGTAATACACATGTAGAACCAGCACTATCTCAAGAGAGCGTTCCCTCATTTGCATGAGGGGGTGGCCACATGCAAATGAGGTAATCACTTTGTCTCTGCGCTGTATTACCGACTTGGGGGCAGAGGCAAACATGCCTTTTGGAGGGGCACTGAAAGTGCACTACAAAAAGGTGGCACTCTGTCAGTGTGCCCCTGGAGGGCTGCCCTTTTGATGGATGAAAGGGGGTCCCATGGACCCTCCCCGGATATCCCCGTGCAGCGAGTGCCGTCACTCACTGCACCCGCCTGTAAGAGAATCTCCATACCCTTTTGAAAATGCAGGCATGTTGCCGCCTGCACAGAGAAACCTGGTGCAGCTTATAAATAGCTGCCTCTTATTTCTCTTGAATGTGCTGCCCTGGGGACAGTGCGAGTTTGCGGCTGCCATGGGGCAGCACATTCTTCATATTCGGGATCAATTTCCATGTTTGGACCTGCTGCACTGTGGCACAAACAGGGAAAGTGTGCCCTTTCAGTAAGATGGTCCCTGGTATTCTTGGTTCCAGTAATCCCAAGTTTGAGAGCCTCTGGTAGCTGAATCAGCCAGGGCAATATCCCCTGAGGCTACCGTGCCAGTTGACTCTTAATGAGGGCCTTAGTCGAGTTCATACTTTGCCCGTTGATAAGTGTATTTTTTTCTGTATTTTAAAGAGGTAGGTTACTAGTAGATCCATTACTTCTTCCTGCACAGTCTAGAAATGTTTGTCTCTAAGGATATGCAGAGGAGCACTTTTACACTTCTCACCCATAACCATTCAATGATACTCACACAAACTCAAACACTCCTGTCCCCAAAACAAGTCCTTCTCAATCTAGCAACAAGGTAAATATTTCTTCCTCTGTTGGATTGTGTCTAGGGGATTCCACAAAAGATCACAGTTAACACACGTTTTGGTGGAGTCAGTAATTTACTACCACCTTCTTTAGGGCCTAATGCTGATTATATTCCTTCAAGACAAGTTTAAGGGGGTCTGTTCTTGGCTACCAATATCGTAAAGCATTCACCCAAGACATAAGTATGGGCAATTATCTGATGGTGACTAGCTGTCATGTCTGTTATACGCTATCAATGTGTTTGAGGTTGTCCAAGTGTGACTGAATGGTATGGGTGAGAAGTGCTGCATAGAGGTTTTTTGTGATGGTGAGTTATTGTTTTCTATTCTGTCTTGTGTTATTAAATTTGATATTTGTATACAATTTTGAAATGTATATGATGAAGACCTCAACATTCTGTGATTGCATGGTGTACGTTATGCAAAAATTGGACAAACTATAACATTATTGAGAATTTAATAAATATATGTGATAGTATCTCAGATCAGTGACTGTTCGATTTATTCAAAATTGGAAGAAATGCAGGTTCAGCAGTAGTTCATATGTTTTGTTCATGGTTCTATTAATTCCCCCTTTTCCTGCACCTAAATAACTGTATGGGGAAGCCCTTTGGTTGTCTCAGTGTGAGTTGGCACCAGATATTTTGCGTCCCAGAAGTTTTATCTTGTCGCTTCAAGTTATGCACCCCATCCTCTAGTTCCCATCGCTTGGCCCTCTTGACCGCATTACACTTCACCGTTATAGAGATCATATCTCCTCCTAAAGTAGCTATCTGAGTGACCACTTCCTCATATCTCGGAGTAATATGGCAATTCACTCGTGGACTGACTTGATTTTACCTAGATGCTTCAAGAGATTGCCATCTACCTGCCAGAGTCTCAGTCGGAGGGACTTGTGAGGGGCCCAAAGTGTGAGAGCCACAGTCGATTCGTCAGAGAGTTGGGAGACTCCAATGTCTATTAGAAGTGTTTTTGAGAAGGTCTGTGGTGTACCCAGAAAGTAGTCTAATCTGGAGTATGTCTGGTGGGAGGCCAAATAGAATGTGAGATTTCTACTGGCAGGTTGTTGAGTTTGCCAGATGTCGGATAGACCCAGGTCTTTCAACCAAATTAGTCCAACTTTAGGGAATACCCCTGTTTATCTCACGTTTTGGGCTGAGCGGTCCAAGTCCGAATCCATTATATTAAAATCCCCCTCCAATCAGAATCTCTGATTCAGGGGACGTCATGATTTGCGAGAGTGCGTCCTGCAGGAACATCTCCTGCTTATTATTTGGGGTGTATACGTTGCCATCTGTAAAGACGTGTTTGTAGCCCCATCCGTACAGCCAACATTCTGACCTTTATTTCAGCAAAGGGGGGGAAAACCATACCCTTGAATTTATTGGCTAATAAAATAGCTATTCCACCCCTTTTGCTGGGGTTGAATGATAAGAGCTGCCTGGAAAACTAGTGGGATCATAAGTGTCCCCAATCCTTCTTCATAAGATGGTTCTCTTGCAACAGACACATCTGATTCCCTAAGTAAACTGAGCACTGATATGTACTTGGAAGGGGGAGGGGGTGTTGAGTCCCCAGACATTAAGGCTAAGGACCTTTACTGACAAGGAACTTGAAACTTGCTTTAGGGCCTTGAGACACGCTTGTGTGGTGTTAGTCCCCTCGTGTACTGTTGGTGACTGCGTGTGGAGTTTGATAGGGATTGTCCTACATGCCGGAGTGCCCCCCGTCCCCCGCCCTCAACTCTCATGATACAAACCATTGGAGAGGTTTTGCTGCTTGAGATATCCCACTTCCCTCCAAAAGGAATCCAGTTCTTCCTCCTTGGCGTTGCTTGATTCCTCCCTAGGAGAGGAGATATTCAGCTGAAGTTTGCCAAAAAGTCCAAACGCTGTGGTCGGGGGATTCTCCTTGGTGTTGCGTAGACCTTTGCAGGTAAGGGTCTCTGCTTTTCCCACCCCACCTCAACCCACACACTCAATGTTCTGGTCTCTAGGGAGGTCCTAGAGGACACCCTAGGTAGCATGTCCTTTAAGTTGGAGTCCATTTTAAATTTATGTGTCACAATTGTTGGCTGTGTTGTCACTGCAAGGGTAGATGCGGGCTGCTAGGCTAATTCGGAGGCAGCCCCTACATGCTGAACCGTCCTCAGACACCAGAAACACTGATGTTTCGGCACTGCAGTCGGCCACTTGAGCCCCCAGCGGGGTTCATGGGGCCCGAGGCGGTGCGCCACCTGCCGCATCCTTTCTGCAGTCCAGATACGGGGCAGATGTGGACAGTTTGGGGAGGCAGAGCACAGAGCTGAGGAGCTCCTACTCCACTGCTGTCTTGGTCACGCCCCCCTGAATTGCTCATTGTAGCCAAGCCCTTTGGTGTACATAACCCGATTCATGGCTTGAGCTGTCCTTCCTCCAAGGTACCCTTTGTCCACAGACTGCCTTATATAAACAAGCATTTATAATCCAATAGGTCTCGCAACTGTGAATTTTGGAGCTATTGGTATTGTAAATGGCAATGCCTTTAAAAAAATTAAAAGCCATTGTTATTTACAATACCAAAAGCAACACCTATTGCATTGCATAGCAGAGTGTCCGTGAAGACGGCACCGCGCTCATTAAAGAAAAAAAAAGAACAAAAAGAAAAGTGAGGTGCGTACATGCAGCTGTGAGCAGAAGAAACGGTGGCTAAAAGCAAAACTAGTTTTTGGTCACAACAAGCACACATTGCCATCGTAGTCCCTGTCATTGATTGGGATCTGCTGTGTGTGTGGATGTGTCAACGTGAAAGAACCGACTGCTTCACCCACAGTGACGATAGTCAAACTTTGGCTGACCCCTTGCCCCATTTTGTCTGCTGTAGTGGGGGAAGAAAACGGACTGGCACAACAACCTTTATATTATATATAATTTTCGTGTAATGAAAAAGGTCTTGGCTAATGCCGGTCCTGAAAACAGCAACATGTTTATTATCGAATACATTGTTTTGGTTACAGTGTAAAATTATACAATTAAACTGAAATGCAGAACTCAACTTTGCAGATATTAACAATAACATGACAATGCTCCACTGGGCATTCTGGGGTGCCGTAGGCTTTGGAGCTCAGCTCCATCGCCCATAATATATGTGACGACTATGCTATCGGAAAGGATGTTGAAAAAGTCTGGTTTCAGGGAACAGCTTGCGGGGGGGTGGAATTCCCCTCTTCTCTTACTCCCGCCCTCCATGCTTGGCTCCGTGTTTGGCCGAGAGCCTCACACCCAAGTCTGGATGTCCGCCAGTTCACACGCCCTTCGGCTCTCCGGCACGATGTTTGCACTCAGTGATACATTTCCGACCTCTTCCTTGTCCCTTTAAGCCCCTCACTCATAACGCTGCTGCTGTTACAAGCTTTCATGTACACAGCGGCGCTGGCAACATGTCCTGAACACAATTATAGCTTCATCTGTGGATATTCCAGTGAGACTAACACACACATAACGGCAGCTCCCTCCATCACAATATACGCAGGATAAACATACTCACAAATAACATCTGAAACACAGCGCTACACTTTATCCAACACACTTCACAGCACAATACATCACACGACAACTTCATGAACAGAACCGGCTGTACTCACGATGCAGGATCCGGGGTATAGAAATCCGCGGCAAACCCAAAGTAACTGCCCGCATTCCCCGAGTACACAGTGTGGGCCGGTCTGTGGCCAGATTGAAGGAGACACAGGCCCGAGCAGGGTCAGGAGGAAGGCGAGTCGAGCCCAGGAGAGAACAGAAGAATCGGCGGCAGCGAGGGTCCGAGTCATCCCAGCGGAATCCGAGCAGGCAGAGCCGGGAAGCAGCACACACTCTGCCCCTCATAGAGACCACCTCCCGCGACTTACAAAGCCAAAGTGCATCCAGGGGTCCCCAGCGTCAGGTCTGTACAAGTTTTATCAGCTAGTGAAAGTTCTGCGAAACTTTGCGGCTGCTGTGGACGATGGTTTTACCATAGGAGTTCCAACAAATCGCTGAACTTCACTTTCAAAATCTCCCCCAAGATGTACGTCTGTGGCTGCCTTGATGGTACCGTGCCCAGAGCTACACCCACTGCATCCCACATCCAGACAACAACCAGGATGTGACTGCAGGTGCTGAACTGTCTGTGCAGCCACTCTCTCTCACTCCCTAACTCTCGGCACCTACTGTTGGAATGCATCATTAGCTGGAAGTGTGCGTCTGTAAACCTGCCTGTGATTGGCTTAAAATGGTACATCTGGTTGGATGGAGCATAATATTCCCTTTTGGATTTTTCTATTGGACCTTATCTAATAAACTTATTTACAAGAATTTTAAAGATGTGAACAAGCAAATACTACACTAACTTGGGCTGATATACAGGCTGCTCGAATATGATGGGCGCTTACCTTTCAGTGAGAGGTGGTTTTCTCTCCGACAATTGTTTTGATTCATTATGCCCTAGAGAGAGACATTTTGCACACGATTAGGAAATACCGAAACTGTTGTGCTGATTTTGTATATATTGCTCTGGAGGTTACTTTAGTACTCGCACTGCACCGGAGGCTGTGCAAAGAGTGTGAAGCATCGCCTGACCTCGCAGTGACCCCGCGGGACTGTTAATACGAGCAGTGCCAGGCATCTGAAACTAAATGTATCCGATGACTTCCCATCAGCCAGCCTGTCACGTGACCCGCAGAGCCACTTCAGGAGAAAAACAAGCTGCCGCGCTGCCTACCCAAAACAAGCATTACACGGATGTGAAAAAACAGATGGCCCCTGCGTGCGCAGACTTGGACGCGAAACAAAAACAAGACAAGTAACCTGATACTGCTAATTAGAAACAGGTGGCCCCCCTAAAGATAAGAAATAAACTTCGCGACAGCCACAAAGCAGACGATCCTGTCCGGATGGGCCGGAGGTAAAGGGGAAAGGGCGATAACAAAAAAAACTAATTTCCAATGGCAGGCCACCGTTTAGCATCAACGGTGATGCCAGCCATTGAAACAGAGGGGCGGGGCTTCAAGTCCGCTTCTGAAATCTCCTCATTAACAATATGTCTCGCCGAGCGAGCAGCGCATTCGCTGCAACACTATGCGAGACCTAAAAAGGAACACCATGCGTAACTTCTCGGTTCTTGCTGTGGTGTTTCTTTAAGCTTGCTCTTCACACCCTGAACTTGGATCAGGTAAGAGTGAGGTGAACCATTCATCATGGATCCTCTGCACATCTATTGGAGTGGCACAGTGTCAGGCTGTCCTCTGCGATAGATATGTCCTACCAGGTCGTAATGGAAGTGGACCTACTGCTTAATAATACCAGAAGATGGGATGTTCCTCAAGTCCTTTGAGACTCTACAGGGAGAATACCAGCTCCATCGTAGTTCCACCATGCCCTGTCTCCATAAATTGTGGTATTGTCTAACCTCCCTGAATGTAATCACATAGAGGGTAAACCAGTCATGGGTGATCTGCGAGACCATGAGATTGCTACGATCTTCTAGCCGCTTATCTCCAATCGGCCAGGCCGTTTCTCTGCTCTCTGGGGGGCGTGGGAGGCAGATGTGGGGTTCCTGGAAAATGAGGGCTGGACTGAAGTTCTGGGAGCACCCTGAACAGCTGCCATTGTGGCCCGACTTAGATTGATCCAATTTTAATACTTCCATAGGTTGTATTTCACGCACCGTTGTTTATGGCAAATGGATGTGATTGCCTCCCTGACCTGTCTCCACTGTGATGCGGCTTCGGGAACATTCTTACACATGGTATGGGGATGTCCTGCACATGACCGGTTCTGCTGTGGGGAGAAGTCATGCCTTGGTGGGGTCCTGCCCCGGTCGATTTGTATACATCACTGACACTCTGGATGGTAACAGATATAAATGATCTTGTTGTTTCTGGGTCTGACCCTGGAGAAACAGGACACAGCGAAAGAGTGGAAGGCCGCGCCCCCTTCCCCCACCCAGGTTCCCCTCCGTCGCTGGAGGTATGGTAGAAGAGGATCGATCATTCCATTGTCTTGGAGGAGACGGTATACATGGCTTGAGGCTGTCCGCAGAAGCACCCCAAGATTTGGCAGGCTTAGGGAAATTACAGATGATGTAGTTAGAACCTGTTTGTTCTATGAGACAAATGGTGAATGATGGAATTCGAATGTTCATGGGATCTGTTGGGGTTGGGAGGGCATGAACCTTGCGCTTTGGTTTCAGAAATTGTCCTGTCTTGTTTGTGATGGAGTGTGGGTGGGGGGGCATGGGGCTGAATCTGCAGGTGTTTTTTTTATATCTATGCCCGTTTTTCTTTTTCTCTGTATGTGTTCTACCACAAAACTATGCAAACTTTATAAAATGAATACCAGAAGTGATGCTGGTAAGTAGCCTTTAAGCCTTGAAAGGAAGTATGTTACATCAGGAAGATAAAATCATAGACCGTTATAGATTTGTTGATGAGAATGAAGTTGTGTTCACCTTTGCAGTGCCTTTTAAACCTCCACTTCAATATAGTCTACACGAGTTAGCAGGTGAAGCCAGGAAAGAGGGCCACATTTAACAGATCTGTTATGTTTTTCACTAGGCTAGAACAACATTGAAAGTATTCCAGATCAACAAAGGAAGGCTGGAGACAGCCCTGCAAGATGCAAAAGAGGAACATCTCCGCTTTCAAGAGAGCAATGAACAGGTACTGTGTGGTTAACGTACTCTTTATGCAGTTGTTGTACCTAGACGGTTCTCTCGGGTGAAATGTAAAGTGTCACTGTGCTGCATGTTTTACTGCACATCATCCCAGCCAGTTGTGTAACCGATGAACCATGTGTAACATCAACGATGTGAGTTATCTTTATAAAAAGACAAAATATTCAAATGCATGAGTGTACAGACATGGCACTTTGAACCAAAGTTATTGCTATTTATTTTCATAATGCTCATATGCCCTTCCTCGCATTACCTAAACTGTTGAGTTCATGTGGGTGCACACAATTTTTAAAAGTATTAGGCCCCACAGCGAGTTTCCTGTACTGCAGCAGAAGCACACTTGAATGTGAGTCATGATTTGTTTAAGAAAGGGACACTTTCTCCCTTGTGCTTTTCTTCAGTCCGTTTAAAGCAAAGCCAACAGGTCTGAATGCATGAATGATTTGTAGAGGCGAGAAGAAAGGTTTTTAAAAGTTTCAGAAAAGACCCATAGTTGTGCTGACCCACAGCGTAAAAAGAACTTTGTTCCCGGCTATAGCTATAGCCAGGATCACTGGAATTACGTGGCAGAGGAGGGCCATAATTATGTGGCAGGATTTAGTAAATTATGCGCCAAGAAAAGGCACATTTTGCAGCAGTATCACTTCATTATTTTGTCATTTTTACACCTAACTCTGTCTGAGCATTGGTTGCAACTCATTAGTACCAGTTTAACATCCAAATATAGCAATAAGCAACAGAAAGGTGCCTAGTTAACATTTGCTAAGGGCCTTCCACTGCAGAGCAACATGTGTCACTGCATTTTTTAACTTTTGAACCGTTTCTGCTAGAAACATTTTGTTGTTAGAATCTGTAAATTATGCAGCAGATGAGTGATTTTTTTGCAAATGTCACAAATCTATAATTGTGCAAAAAACGTGTGGCAGCACAATTTCACTCGTCCAGTGTCCTTAGCTACAGCCACTGAGAACGCACAGCCAATGGACCGTGAATGTTTGAATCTAGGTACCACGAGGAGAGCCATCTTTGTGGAGCAAGGAGCCCATGCATGATTATAAAAAGAAAACAATCTTTGTAAAAATAGTGAAGCGTGATCGTACAGTTTTATGGCAGACACACAGGGACTTTTTTGGGATACATTTCTTTATTTCATTTTAACAAAATGGTAACCTTGCAGGTACTTGCATGCAAGCACAAAGTACAACATTGGTGTGGTTCTACACTAATTATTGCATCCCTCTGCGAGACAGGTGTTCCTCTTGTCCATTGCAGACATAAGCTTTATACTTTTCCCTCCACTTGTCGGGAGTTGTGCTCTATAGCCGGGTGACCAGCACTGTCCCAGTTGACAGGAGTTACATTAGAGCACCATATATATAAAACTACAGTGTGACATGGCAATATTCTCGTTGTGTCCTGGAATGGGTCGACCCCTCAGGGTCAGTTGATGCAGTGTCTTTATCATTCCAGATGTTGTAGGTGGTTGACGGTTGACCCATTCGATGAAGTCAGCAATAGGCAATGTATGTGTGATGTATTCTTGCAGAAGCGGCCATCTCTTGACGTGCCCTGCTTTAACGTGTCTATTTCGCACCTGCAGTACTTCCTATTCCGTGACCCTGTGGGGCATCGTATCTGGGTTCCAGCGTGGTCTGAGGTCGCTTTTAGCCTCAAGTTTCGTAAAATATACATCCCATTTAGTCCTAACCGGTTGGCTGCTCCCCCTCAGTGGTGCCAGCATGAGCATATCCATTTCTGCGTCCACCCACATGTGTAGATTACGTAGCCAGCACCAGATATAGAGTACCGCACGGGCTTTCCATATTATGGCTATATGATGTCTGAACAATTCAAAAGCTAGCTCTACGAACCTACATAGATATTTATCAGGTTTGGGTCTGTGCATCAGGCCCAGAAAGCAGACTACCGGTGCTAAGGTTTTGGTGCTATCCACCACCTCTGAGACATTCTCAACCACCTACCTTCTATGCTTGGTGGATTATTAGACAATCCCATATCACATGGTAGAAATCTGCTTGGGTTTGTGGCATCTTGGGCACTCTGAGGGTGCTCCTGGGAACAGGCGTTATATGTGTTAGATAGGTCTGATGTAAGTAAGATCATCTTTACCTGTTGTGCCATACTCTTCCACTGTTTAATGGGGACATCCTTCTCAGGTCTATTGACCATTGGTTTGTACTGTCCATGCTAGTTTTATTGTAGTGTGTAGATTGTATAAGGCGGTCTCTGCAGCAGTGCTGAAGTGTCCCATTCTGTTCTACCCTTATCCCAACGTGCATTCAGTATGTGTGTGTCAAACCTTGATCAGTCTGTAGTCCTTATGTGTCACACATGTCCTAGAAGGTGTATGCTCTGCCCTCTGTGTATAGGTCTCCCAACAGTTTCACTCCCGCCTCTGCCCATGAGTGTACACCATGTCTCTGCATTACAGCATGTTATTTGGGTACCACCCAGAGCTGGAGTTGTGGGGCATTTGTAAGGGGCAACTCCTTTGAGTTTATGCACTTATGCCACATTTCATTGCCACTCGCATCAGGGTTGGTTTGTCAGGGATTATTTTCATATAGTGTGATGTCCTTGTAATGATATGTTCCACAGTTCAGAACTTATGGTATGGCCGCGGCCACCCGTTCCATGCTTATGGCATCACCCAACCAGCAAATAGGCCACTGAAGTTGTGCCGCAGCGTAGCATAGTTCATAATTTGAAACCCAAGTCCCTCTTCTGCCAGTGGGCACTGTAGTTTGAGTTGGGCGGCACTGCGCCTCCCAGTCCCCTATAGCAATTGAGACAAAAGACTGTAGTCCTTTGAAGAGTGATTTTTGTGGGGACCACCAGCAATGCCGCAACAAAGTATAATAATTATGGGAGTATCAGCATTTTGGCTATCGCCAGCCGACCTGGGTGTGATAGCGATAAAGAAAGGGGAGGGAGCTATGGATCGATATCTGATAGAGACGTCTAGGCGCAGATTCCTTACCTTCGAACAATCCAGAGCGTCAGGCTGGACCCTGACATTTTTCATGAGCAGTACCTCTGCGAGCCAGTAGGTGGCATAATTTGTCTCCTCGTGGGTCTGCGTGGCATCAGCGGTGCTGGAAATGACGTACCCGGCACCTATATAGGCGCCACCTCAGTGCCCTGACGTCTGTTCTTTACTTTCCACACCAGTTGAAGCAGATCCTAAGAAGAGCTACCTCTTTTGGACAACTTTTTTCAACATTTCTTCTTTTTGAGACTTTGTCTCCCAGTGTGTGAGGGATTTTTCCCAAAAAACTGTGGGGTTTAAACCCTATAGTTCCTGTCACAGACAGAGGTCTGCGACGGACCTCCATCTGGTCTTTCTCTGGTGCCTGGAGCCAAACATCAACTCCAAGGCCTGTGAGGACTTAAGCCATTAACCCCAGGGCGCTGCAGGAGCATTCTTTGAAGCTCCGTATCGCCCAGCTTCAGCTACCTCCATGATGTTCCCGGTCGCAAGGAAGGTCCCGGGCCCGATTGCTGTGCCTTTCCAGGTGCTTGTCACCACTCACTAAGTCATCAGATAAGTCCCACAAGAAGTTAAAGAAGTCAGAGTGCTCTTTGACTCACTGTGCCAGTTCAAGGCTTTTTTTTATTGACAAGATTTTTTCGAGACTTTGCATGCTGGTGAGTAGGATGTCAGCTTGGAAAGCTGGTTTTTAAGCCATGTGGCGCCCATCATCAACAGATGTCTGTGACAGACCTACATTTGTTGCGCCTCTGGTGCTTGGAGCGCGAGCACAATGCCAAGACCTGTGCCAGTTGTATGCCATGCACCCCAAGGCCTTAAGGGAGAAGTCCCTCAAGCTCCTCGCCGCTCGAAGTGCGACACTCATGATCTTGGTCGAGAAGAAGAAGGTTCCAAGATCGGTTTCGGAGCAACTTGTTGTCGCAGTCTACGTCATTGGGGCAATCTGTTAAGTCCCACATGCATAAGAAGAACAGGAAGTCAAAGAGATCTTCAACTTTGCCACATCCGTCGAAGTCATTGGACGAGACGAGAAAGCATCGGCATTCGAGGCCTAGCTCTGTGGTGTAACCTGCACCTGGGCTGTCTCTGCTCCTCCCAGAGTTTTCGGGAGCTGGAGGGACCCCCGCCCAGCTACTCAAATTTTATAAGGCAATGCACCTCCTATTTGGGCAGCCTGTCACCGCTGAAGCACCTTCAGCATCAGTGGATTCGGAAGGGGCCTCTACTGGTCTTCCGCCGGCCGATCCACCCTCGGTGCCAGTTGGCCTCTTGGATCTGTTGATGGATTGGCACCATCCCCATTGATCTCCCCGACTCTAACACGGAGTTGGACAGGTGTTGTTCGACGCCGGCTCATGCGCCAACCGGGGCAGCCTCTGCATGACAGGCCTGGATAGGGAGACAAATGGGAGGGTTATTTGGACCCTTATAGATACCAGTTAGAAGATCCCAAGGACCACTGGAATGAGGATCTGGCAGATGCCGGTAGAATGGACACCTCCCCAGACATTAGGCTTGTCTTTCCCCCTAACGTGGCTATGGAGGAGGGTGCCTCATTTGCAATGGTGGTGTGGGGGGCAGCTGAGGTCCTGGACATTATGCTACCCTCAGTGGGTGTTAAGATGAACGTCTTGGCAGAGGTGCTTCAGCCGGGAGTTTCCCCCACCAAGCTGTTTCTCCCATTCAATGAAGCCCTTACTGCTGTTGTCCTACTCGGACCTGGTCCAAGCCCTGCATAGGGGCTCCTATTCATAGGACAATTGCTAGTCACCATTGCCATGCCCAGGGGACCCCAGGATCCTCACTCAGCACTCTAATCAGGGAGCTTGGTGGTCCAGTTCTCCTCCTCCAAAGTTCACCCCGGCGCCTTCCCTTCTCCGCCTGGAGACCTGGAGGCTGGATACCTTTAGGAAGAGGATGTTCTCTTCTACCAGCCTCCCACTATGGGCGGTGAACACCGCATGCCTCTTGTGCCGATTCTTCCATACCATCTGGAAGTCTGTTGCACAAGTGCTGCCCATGGTGTCTGAGGAGGCCCAAGCCATACTCTCTCAAACAATTTCTGATGAGAAGGATGCAGCCAAGTTCAACATAAGATGCGGGCTGGACACAACACACTGGCTGGACAGAGCGATTATCTTGTTGGTGGCCATTAAGTGCTACGTCTGGCTGAGAACTACTGACTTTTTGTGGGATGTCAAGGCCTTGCTCATGAACATGTCCTTTGATGGCTCTATGTTGTTTTGAGAGAAGGCAGACTCAGCTCTCAAGCGCTTCAAGGACGGCCGAGTTACAGCTAGGTTCTTGTGCATCTCCATGGCCCCTCACCAACTCCGATCCTTCTTGCGCACCTTTCGTGGCCACTTGGATGGGGGCTTCCAACTGATCCTTTACACGCCCATCCACCCTGGCCAGAAAACACAATCTGTTTGTGACCAAGAACGCGGTTCCCACAGACCACGTGGGACAGGCAGCCAGAGGTCAAACCAGTACACCACCCCCCAAGCAGTCACAGCCTCTAAACCCCTTTAGTATGTCCTCTGACATGGTCATCCAGTGAGGGGCAGGATATACCACCTGCAACACTAGAGGTCAATAACTTCAGACCATTAGGTATTTCAGCTAGTCCAACAGGGCTACTCCATCCCCTTTGTGACCCCTCCGCTCCACACCTATGGCACCCACTTACGACAGGCTGAAGGAGGAGCACCTCTCTGTGCTCCGTAAGGAAGTGTTGGCTGTCTTGGCCAAGGGAGCTGTTGAGAGGTTGCCGGCATCAGAAGTAGGTTGTGGTTGCTATTCCTGCCACTTTCGGGTGCCCAAGAAAGACGGAGGTCTTCGTCCTATTGTAGGCCTTCACCTTCTTCATGAAAAAGGAGAAATAAAAAATACTCCGGCAAGTCTTGTCTACCCTGGACCCAGGAGTTTGGATGGTATCGCTTATTTCCACATCCCTGTCCTGTCTGTCCACGGGCGCGTTACCTGCAGTTCACGGTCTGCCAAGACTACTTTTAAGTTTGCTGGTGCTCCCCTTCGACCTTACCAGCCCTCCTCGGGTGTTTACAAAAGTGATGGCGCTGGTTGCAGCTCCTCTGCGGAGGTCCGGGATTCCATTATTTTCCTACCTTGACAATTGGCTGTTGAAGGCCAGCTCACCCTAGGCAGTTTTCTTGCACATTCAGACCACGATGAGCCTTTTGCGCTCATTGGGGTTCACTATTAATGTGCTGAAGTCACACCTGACTCCTTCTCAGACGCTTTCTTTCATCAGGGCTATTCTGGACACAGTGCAGTTTCAGGCCTATCATCCTTAGTGCTGAGTTCAAGATACTCAAAATTTGATACTGATGTTTCAATCTTTGTCCTGGAAATTTATGATACTGGCTCTGAGACAGTTGGGCCTCATGACCTCCTGCATCCTTCTTGTGACACATGCCCGTTGCCATACGAGGGCTCTACAGTGGGACCTGATGTTCCAGTGGGTACAGCATCAGGGGACTCTCTACTACAGGGTCCAGATCACCGAGGGAACTGCAAAAGACCTGCATTGGTCACTTATGAATCGCTATTGGGTTAGTGGCCTTTCCCCTTCCCCAACCAGAGCAGACTGTAGTTTTTAATTTTAACCAGTTTTATGAGCAAATTATACAAGATGTAGTTACTTCAGTATGTTAATGTTTACAGACAGAGATCACATTTTCCCAATAGGTTAGAGCAGCATATACAGTAATGAAAGTTGTGACAGGAGACATTTGTTCCTTTTTTCATACTCAACAAGCGACACATGCAACACGAGTAGCTAGCAGGACACTAACAGTTGTTCCATCAAGGGCTATGCTTCCAGAAGAGGAGATGTTCGTGGCACAGGCTGGGAAGTATCTATAGCACCACTCTACATGCAGACAGCATACAAGGGAACAGTGCTCCAGCATCAGGGCGGTTGAGGGCACGTTTCAATAAAAGAGAGAGTGTAGGCTCATGGCCATAATAAAAACAGGAGGGAAGGGAGATGGGGACATGAGGAGAGGGGAATAGAGGAAGGGAAAGTGGATGAGGCGGGACGACAGCTTGAGGTACATGTGTCGGCTCATAGTGAGCAATCAAACTGCCCACTCTGGCCCCTCTGCCCCATAGCTCCTCAGAGAGGACCTACAATTTGTGTGTGAGGGTATCCCACTCCAGTGCCGTGGAAACCGTGTGCAATCCTCTCACTTCCTCCTTGCGGAGTGCCACAGATTCGGCCTTGCTCCACTTCAGCATTGCCGCATATCAGTATAGTTCTAATCAGGGCCAAGTCTATAACCGATTAGTGACCCCTTCTCTCCTCCTGCGCCTATACAGCCCCAACAGGCCAACCTCCATAGTGTGTAGATCCCCCTCCATGTGACTGCCAGCAAGGTGTCTGTGACCGCCCCCCACTGTAGCTGCTTCTCCGGACAGTCCCAGAAGATACGTGCCACTTCTGCAGTGCCAGCGCCACATCTAGGGCATGTGGACTCACTCCTATGTATATTCTTTAATCTTGCTGGTGTATGGTATGCTCTGTGTAAAATTATATGTTTGACGTGTTGGAATTTTGCGTTGCAAGAAAGTCTGCGTGGATATATGAGTGCCCTGTCCCACTCTTTCTGCATTAGTTCGCAACCAGGGTCCTGTTCCAAGTGCTGTCTAGTGAAATGCAGGGCAGAGGCCACCGTGCGTGTGAACCACGTGATAAGATACCTACCACCACCCACCACGTGCAGTGCTTGTAATAGCAGATGAATGTCAGGCTCTGTGTTCGTGATATGCCAAAGCCATTGTAGTTCGGCCATCAGTGTTCGTTGTGCTCGGAAATGACCCGCAGGCTGGCCACAGTCTTCATAGAGTTGTTCACAAAGCAAGAGGGCGCCATCTTGGAACAGGGCACCCAGGGTATCCACCCCTTCCCTCTGCCAGAGCTCTACCTCCTCTTTCCCAAGCAGTTCCCTGAATGGTCAAAGGGATCCAACACGGATCTCCAGTGTGTTAGGTGTCAGGGTCGGAGTTAGTCGGAGGCTCCTAAAGTAACTGTTGTGGGCAATGGTCCGGAGCTTATTAGAGTGCGGTGGAAGTTTACTGGATGGTAGTAGCAGCTCATAGATCACTTGTGCAGCTCAGTCCAGTGCGGGGAAGCCAAATTCGACCAGGTGTCGACCATCCAGCCAGCGTGATGGCCACTGTAACTGTGCCTCCAGAAAGTAATATTCAAAATTAGGAGCCCCCAGTTCCCCCTTATTAACTGCCAGCTGGAGCTTCCGTAAGGCTACTCATCTGCACCCCCTCTTCCAAAAAATGGACCCCAGCATTCCATGTAAGTTACAGAATGTGGAGCGTGTTATATGGACTGGCAGGTTATGGAAGAAGTAAAGGAGTCAGGGGAGCATCACCATCTTAGCAAAAGAGACACGTCCTTGTACCGTAAGTGGCAGCGTGCCCCTGAAAGACATCTGTGGCCACTAAAAGGTTATTCCCCTGGTGAGAATAACATCTATTAAGTCTTGCATGTTGTGATACATACGGATCACAAGATAACGGAACGGGGATGGCTCCCATCGTACCTGGTGAGGTTACACCATGAGGCACTATGGAGGGCATGCTGTGCTGACAGGGAACAGGCAGGTCTTGGCCCAATTCACTCCCAGGCCCGAGGCTCTCCGAAACTTCTCCAGAACCAGCTCAATGTCTCCAAGCCCTTGCCGGATGTCCCATATGTAAATGAGGACGTTATCCGCGTACAGGGAGACAGCATGACACTCATCTCCCAGTAGGATAGCCCACTTCTCTCTATCATGCTGTAGCCGTTGGGCTAATGGTTCTACTGCCAACGCGAAGAGGAGTGGCGACAGAGGGTAACCCTGGCATGTTCCCTCACGGATCTCAAAGGGGGGCGAGATAAGTTGGCCCGTCTTGGCCCTGGCAAAGGGGGCTGTGTAAAATAGACAGATGAGAAGGAGTAATCTCACCGGAAGGCCAAACCACGAAAGCACCGCAAACAGGTATGCCCAGTCCACTGTATCAAATGCTCGTTCAAGGTCTATCACCAAACAAGCAGCAAAGGGCCAGTGGGATGGGGCCAGCCCCAACACTGTGGAGTCTACGTATGTTGAGGGTGGTCCAGCAATTTGAAATGTACTAGCATATATTCTATTAGGCCACTTGCTATGATTTTACTGAGAATCTTATAATCCTTGGCTAACGTTGACAGGGGGCAATATGATGTCACCTCAAGCGGATCTTTGTCAGGTTTCAGTAGCAAGATCATGAGGGATTCACTGAGTATCTGCAGTGACCCTCCCTCCTCCAGGGTCGTCCAATATACCTTCAACAATTTTGGCACCATGATAACCTCAGAAGCTTTACAAAGCTCGGCCGGGAGACCATCCAGACCAGGGGCTCTACAGGTAACGAAGTCACGTGTAGCCGCCTTGCCCTTATTTCCTGTTACGTTATGGGTTACTGTAATTCTTCCAGGGCCGCATGATCACTGGAGGGTAGCTCAAGGGCCACCAAGAAGGTGGGTATATGTAGCCCTCTGGTAACAGGGTGAGGGTCATATAATGCTTTGTAGTATGAAGTGAATGTGTCATGCATGCCCAAGTGCTCAGTGACAGTACTAATCCAGGATTGTCGGATTGCAGTAATCGCTACCGGCAGGTTCGTACTCCCTCAGCATGCTTCCTGGGCTGATCTGCTCTGAAATCAAATCTCTGCAGCTGAGCCACCAACTGTGCATGCCGCTCCCTGGCGTCCGCAAGGATGCACACTTAAACAAAGGGATCCACCCGCATGTATAATATATCAAGAGACTCCCGTTCATACCATGTGTGTCCCACGGTCGTGGAGAATACACATCAGTTGTTAAAATACCCCTCACACACCAAAAGGGCCCTTGGTGTCATGCTTCATCATAGGGGTCTTCCCGCCCCTCTACGGGACGGGGCGTGCTACGACCAGCGTATACGTGGGAGCACTGTTCTTGGTAGGACTACTATGTGTAGTGCAGGGGTGTGCAAGGAAGGGTCAGGAGTGAGTGGAGAGTGATTTTAAAAAATACCTGGCTCACTGGACTAGGAAAAAATTTTTATTCTGCCATCTAAGCTGGTATTAGTAAAAATGTGGGGGATGGAGGGTGTATGCCTCAATGAGCTTAACCTCCTGGTGTCGACATGTTTCGAAGCTTACCCCAAGCTTCTTCGTCAGGACCTAAGAAGATCCCTTCCAACGATGCACTGTGATGTGGTGAAAAATAGTGGGTGAAAAAATAATAAACATAGGAGGTAAATAGCCTCCAAAAGTTGGTACCGCCCCACTGGGTCTTACATACTCCTCGTAACCTAAATGGAGAAAATGGTATGAAATGAGAGATACACAAGACATTACTGTTATAAGGATAGACGTTCATTCCGTCGTGTTTAAAACAGTGATCTGAAAAGGAAGTGAGCGATGATCGTCTTCTAACGCTATCACGTGATCTGTGATAAATATAGTGTGACATACTACATTAAAAACACACACTAACAACTCCGCAAGGATGCTTCATCCCATGGGAGTCCTACGAGACTCCGCCTCCAAGGCACCTAGGGACGCCTCCAATGTGACTAGATTCTTGTGCAGGTTCGTCTGTACCCCCACCATTGTATTCCTCAATGTAGCAGATCAACATTTCCCACGTCCTGTCTCGAAATACGCAATCTTCCAGCGTGGCAGGCTGCATTCGCCAGGTGGGGACAGACGGGCGGGGGGCACCCCAATCTGTGTGTAATAGCAGTGAATTGTGGTCGTAAAAAACCTGGCCTAAGTGCTTTCCAGCCGTTACTTGTGCATAAATAGTTGGATGACAAAGAATCTGGTCCAATCGGGCATGTAGTTCACGAGGTGGGGAATAATATGAATGTTCCTTCTCGCCCAGGCGCAGTGCGCGCCAGGATTCTAAGAGGTACCAGTCCGCTATCCATTCTGCCAATCCCATTATGGACGTCACCACAGTGGAAGTCTGTAGTGGGGAGTCAGAGCGATCCAGCTCAGCGGCTAGTACGTTGTTGAAATTCCCTACGATAAGCTAGGGACTATGCTTCCACCTTGCAAGCAGAACCGTGAGATGGGCTAAAAAGGCCAGTTACCCTACGCTTGGCGCATATATGCTACCCAGCAGTAGCGGACGCCCAACAAGGTGACCCTCCATAAATACATAGCGCCCCTCTGGTCTTTCTCCACCATCAGTGGTTTGAAGCAGAGCTGACTGTAGTTAATGACAGATGTGTCACTTCTGGGCTGGGGTGGCCATTTGAGAGAGGTGGAGATCCGAGATATCTGGTCTCTGGCGGAATCGGGACTTCACATCAACCTGTTGAAACTCCAAGCGATCCTGCTGGCATTGAAAGCCTTTCTTGGAAGGCTGGTACAGGTGTTCGCCGACAACACTACCATCATGTGGTATTGCAACAAACTGGGTGGGGTAGGGTCTTTGACACCTTATCAACAGGCATTATGCCTCTGGATTTGGCTGGAACGTCAGGGCATATCCCTGGTGGTTCAACACATTGTAGGCTCTCTGAACGCCAGGGCAGACTAACTGAGCCATCGATGCCTAGCGGATCATGAATGGCATCTCCATCTGAAGATGGCGCAAGGTCTCTTCCGAGAATAGGGAGAACCTTGGTTGGATCTGTTCGCCTCTGATGAGAATGTGCAATGTCAGTAGTTTTGTGCGCTGGAGTTTCCAAGGCAGTTCTCGCTCTGAGGCACTTTCCGTCTTGAGTTGAGCTCAGGCCTCCTTTATGCCTTTCTACCAATACCACTCCTGCCCACAGTTCTCAAGTAGATCAGGAACGACCAGATCCAAATCATTCTTGTGGCTCCAGATTAGGCACGGAGGATCTGGTATCCCAAGCTGTTGACCATGAGCACAGGCCCTCCGATCATGCTGCCTCTAAGTGTGCATCTTCTGTTGCAGCAATTGTGTAGGGTTCTGCACCGGAACCTGAAAACGCTTGGCCTTAGTGTGTGGAGATTTAGCGGCGACAGTTGACCGCTTTAAATTTTTCCACCTAAAGTCTCCCCCAAAACGGTATATGCCTGCCGTTGGAGCAAGTTCATGTCATGTTGTACACAAACGAATTGACCCTCTATCTGCACCTCTTTCCCAGGTTTTTTTTGTTTATTCTTTCCCTCGCCCAGTGCTCTGCTTTGGGCACATTGAAAGGCTATCTGTTTGCTATATGGGTATTTCTGCATTTGCCAGATCAGCCATCCCTATTCTACCATTGTCTTTCATTATGCCACAGCGGGACCTAAATTTAGTAGTCACATTTTTTATGTGCTCTCCCTTCGAGCCTTTATACAACTGCCCTATCAGATTGCTTACTGTAAAAATGGCCTACCTAGTGGTAATAACATCTGCCCAGAGGGTCAGTGAGCTACAAGTTCTGTTATCTCAGCCTCCGTACCTTACCATCTACCCAGACAAACTGCTGCTCCAGACTGGAGCATCCTTCCTACTGAAGGTTGTAACTCCCTTTCATTTAGGCCAGTCCATCACCCTGCCTACCTTTTACACTCCGCCTCACCCCTTAAAGAAGAGGAGATACCCCATTGACTGGACCCAGAAAGAGTGTTGTCATTCTACCTTGACCTTACAAGAGAGTTCCAGGTCGATGATCAACTTTTTGTGGGGTATGCCTGAGCTAAAGAAAAAGGAAGGGCGGTGCAGAAATGGACCATCTCACAATGGCTAATGCTCTGCATCTAAATCTGCTACACATTGGCCAAAAAGCAGCCTCCTGAAGGTTTGCAAACTCATTCTACCAGAGCCAAGGCTGCCACCACTGCTCCCAGAGTACCTGTCCTGTATATCTGTCAACCAGATAAATATTTAGAAACTGGCTTGAGCAAGAAACAAATAAAATATAAGTGCATGCGTACAGCAATACAATTAACGTGATCAACACATTAGCATAAGTTCATCTAATGACTGAGAAAACCTCTAGTATTTTTATATCACAAAATGTATTTTAATTGTTTTTATGTGTTCGAGGCATGTGGGCTGCTGAATTCATATCTGTGCATAGATCGCCGCCTAGTGTTGGGTCCGGATGTTTGCACGTTGTTGTCCTGGAAGAGTCTTCGAAGTATCCTTGGATAGGTGACTCCTCCCCTGGACTACAGTGCGCATGGGCATCCTCTCCATCCTCAGATTGTTTTTTTCCGCCATTGGGTTCGGATGTGCTATCTTAACTCCAGTTAGGAAAAAGTTAGTCGAGGCCAAAAGGCCTTTAGTTCGCGTCGGTACTGTTCACTCGATCGGTTTCGACCCTACCTGTTAGCTTACTAACTTCGGAAACAACTTTTCGCTTTTTACCTGACCATCGACGACACCGACGATGGAGTCGAGGACACCATTCAAGAGGTGCCCGGTATGCAATGCGAAATATCCCCATATCGACGTCCACCCGGTGTGCAACAAATGCTTGTCGCCGGACCACGACGAATCGACATGCATGGCCTGTGCCCGGTTCCGTTCCAAGAAGACTCTACGGAATCGTCGAGCGGCGAGACTCGAAGCGCAGCACGCGGCACCGGCCCCGGCAGACATCTTCAACGCCGAAGATGTCGAGGAGTTGGAAATCCTACCCTCCAATCCGGGTTCCGAACATGACTCCGGTTCGGACGACGTCGACGAATCACTCTTTCGCAGAGATGAAGACAACGCCGAGGTAGGAGACGACGATGAGGCCTTAGGGGCCGAAGAGAGTAGCTCCAATGACGAGCAAGGCCTACCCGTTCAGACTGACGAGGGCCCAGTGCCACAGTCTATGGCTCCGGTCGAGGGATCGCCTTCGGGCCTTACCCGAGACCTATCCCGCGGTTCTTCGGCCCCGCCCTCGGGCCCGGCCTCGGACGTTCAGCGGCAGCCATTATTACCTACACTGGCTGGTTTCCCTTCTACCAAACCGAAACCGAAAGCTGCACCGGTACAAATGAAACCGAAACCGAAAGTGGCGCTAGTCGGATCGAGGCCTTCCACACCTTCGACGCCAGCGACACGCATCGGCACCGAGCGCACCAAGCGAGACTTCGGTGCCGAACTTGAAGCGGCCGACGCCGGAGTCGGCATTCGGAAAAAGGCCCTCGGTGCCATCAAACCTGCTCGGCTCTCGGCGCCGACGCCATCACTCCTAAACCAAAGGTCATACCACCTGCTGCGTCTCACGTCGCTTCCACGGCAACACCGAAGCCTCCTGCATCGAAGACGTCGACGGCCATTTCCGCCCCTCGACCCGATGACCCACCGGCGCCGAAAAAGTCCACGGCCGCCTCTACAAACCTGGTGGGCGCTAAGGCCTCGAAAGCGCTTCACGCGCGAACCGTTGCAGCACAAAGCAGCAAAACCCAAGCGGTCCTCCAGGACACATCGGGCTCCGGCCCACTAAAAGCTCAAACATCCTCTTCGGCGCCAGCCAACATAACTTTTGGCCTGCCGCCATCCACAATCCCGAAAATGTTCCAACTCAGGACACGGGTCACCCACACCACGGTTACACCTGCTGAGACGTCTCCGTCACGTTACATCGACGCCAACACCGGCAGGATGGTTATCCATGACCGGAGGATAACTTCAGAGCCACCCTTGGACCCTTTCAGGATCCCACTAAAGAGAAAGCTGCCTGTGGACTCAGAACCTGTGCTTTGCGAATCTTTCGACTCGCCCTACCAAGACCCACTATCATTCTCTCCCACACACTCTGACACGGATGCGTTGGCAGACTATATGGATGACCAAGTCCCTTACCACGGAGACATGGACCCTGATGACCAACAGGACCCTGATCAAACTTGGGGCGACCCTGCAGACCCCAGTGCACCTCTAGATGCACAGGACCCTCAACTCTATGGAGCGAAAACATCTCCGACAGAGGACACTGCAGCGTTCAACGCTCTTATTGAACGTGCTGCAAATAATCATGACGTGCAGCTTCACTCTGACACCGTGGAACACGACTTCCTTATGGACACTTTTGCTTCCTCGGAAAGGCATGTAAAGACTCTGCCCATGCTGAAAGGAGTCCTCAAACCAGCCAAGGACATCTTCAAGGAACCCACCAGGGCACGGGTGATAAACCCCAGGATCGACAAAAAGTACAGATCAGCACCTGGGGACCCTACTTACATCAGAGGCCAATTACCTCTCGACTCCATTGTCGTTGCGAATGCTCGCAAGAGGGCACACTCGCAATCAACAGGTGACGCTCCTCCCCCGGACAAAGAGTCCAAGGTTTTAGAGACCTCTGGCAAGCGAGTTGCCGCACAGGCTGCCAACATATGGCGCATAGCCAACACTCAAGCGCTCCTCGCTCGCTACGATAGAGCGCACTATGATACAATGGAGCAACTACTCCAACATCTCCCTGACCAGTTCAAAGAAGGTGCAGAAATTCTTATCAGAGAGGGACAGCTACTCACAAATGCTTCCATCAAGTGTGCACTAGATGCCGCAGACACGGCGGCCAGGGCCATAAACACAAGCGTCATGCTGCGACGACATGCCTGGTTGCGAATCTCCGGGTTCAAACCTGAGGTGCAAAATTATATACTGAACCAACCTGTCAACCCCGACTATTTATTCGGGCCGGAGGTTGACACGGCCCTTGAGAAAATAAAGAAGGACACAGACACTGCAAAGTCCATGGGGGCTCTCCAGACTCAGTCCTTTCGGAGCAGCTCCTTTCGTCGCCCCGGAAATAGGGGAGCAGGTAGAGGGCAGGGGTCACAGCAGACATACAGCAAAGGCAATACCCAAACCACCTACGATAAAAACACCCGGGGTGGATATCGTGGCTCCAGTACAAAGGGCAGAGGACGCGGCTACGGCAACACCAGGTCCTCCCCCAAGAACAAGCAGTGACGCCCTCTCCCTTCCTCCCGACCACATAACACCTGTCGGGGGAAGGCTACAAAGGTTCCTGTCCACGTGGAACTACATCACCACGGACAGGTGGGTCAAAGATATTGTCAAATACGGTTACTGTCTAGAACTAACCTCCACTCCACCCACAATACCTCCAAAAAACCGTCCTATGTCCTCAGAGCACTTAACGCTCTTACAGCAGGAGGTGCACAGTATGCTTCTAAAAGGCGCAATAGAGGTCGTACCCGTCCAAGAGCAAGGTACGGGGGTGTACTCCCTGTACTTTTTAATACCGAAAAAGGACGGGTCACTCAGACCTATATTAGACCTGAGACCCCTAAACAGATACATTCTTTCCGAGCATTTTCACATGCTCACTCTACAGCAAGTCCTCCCGCTGCTCAAGCAGGGAGACTTTCTGGTCACACTGGACCTCAAGGATGCGTATTTCCACATACCCATTCACCCATCACACAAAAAATACCTCAGGTTCACTGTTCAAGGGCAGCACTACCAGTTCAGAGTCCTTCCCTTCGGCGTGACAACGGCACCAAGGATGTTTACAAAGTGCCTAGCTACTGTGGCGGCACATCTACGGAGGCAGCACATACACGTCTACCCTTACCTGGACGACTGGCTCGTTCAAGCAAAGTCAGCCCAGCAATGTGCCAGCCACATGTCCCGCACCATTCACCTCCTTCACAGTCTGGGGTTCTCACTAAATTACCCAAAATCCCATCTACAGCCCGCACACGTACAACAGTACCTAGGTGCGACTATAGACACTCTGGCGGCCACAGCTCAGCCAAATTTGGTGAGAATCAACAGCATGCAAATGCTGATTTCAAAGTTCAAACCTCAACACTCCCTTCCGGCGAGAGTGTTCATGCAGTTGATAGGCATCATAGCCTCCTGCATCTTCATAGTCCCACACGCGAGACTACATATGCGCCCGCTTCAGGAGTGCTTGGCACGTCAGTGGAATCAGGCTCAAGGACAATTGAAAGACCTAGTGTTGGTGAGCGGTCGGGCATACAACTCTCTGCATTGGTGGAATCCACAAAACCTTTGCAAGGGCCGACCGTTCCAGGAGCCTGTTCCACAAATAGTACTGACAGCAGACGCGTCTCTCCAGGGATGGGGAGCTCATGTACTCCACTACACAGTGCAGGGACTATGGACGACACAACAGAAGAAAATGCACATCAACCTTCTGGAACTGATGGCAATCTTCCTAGCCATGAAGGCATTCAAAGTACATCTGTGCAACAAGGTCGTGTTGATCCGGACGGAAAACATGACCGCAATGTACTACATACAGAAGCAGGGAGGGACGCACTCTCCACAGTTGTCTCATCTGGCTCAGAGCATGTGGAAGTGGGCCATTCAGAGGAACATGTTCCTCATGGCGGAACACCTCCCCGGCAAGGACAACCAAATGGCGGATCTGCTCAGCAGACACAGCCACCAGATGCACGAGTGGGAGTTACACCCATCAGTACTCCAGCCGTACTTCCAGCAGTGGGGTCATCCAGAGATAGACCTGTTCCCCACAAGCGAAAACGCAAAATGCCAAAGCTTTGCCGCCAGGTTCCCACATCCGCAGTCGCAGGGCAATGCGATATGGATGAACTGGTCCGGCAGATTTGCGTACGCTTTTCCCCCAGCACCGTTGATACCGCTGGTGGCTCGCAAACTCAGACAACACTCCCTGACACTCGTCCTAGTTGCTCCTACGTGGGCACGCCAGCCATGGTACACCACCTTCCTCGAACTTTCCGTGGTGCCGCATCAAAGGCTGCGGATCAAACCCGCGCATTTGACGCAGAACCATGGAGAGATTCAGCACCCAGATCCGCAACAGCTGAACCTGGCGATCTGGCTCCTGAAGTCCTAGAGTTTGGCTACCTCAACCTGCCACCTGACTGTATGGACATCATCAAGGAGGCCAGAAGACCCACTACAAGAGCTTGCTATGCAGCCAAATGGAAAAGGTTTGTTATTTACTGCGGTAATAATGACATTAACCCGCTGGACGCATCCACCCAAAACATCATTTGTTACCTCCTACACCTATACCGATGCAATCTAGCGTACACCTCTATACGTGTCCATTTGACCGCAATATCAGCCTATCTACAAACCAGGCAGCACCTCTCTCTATTCAGAGTGCCTGCCATCAAAGCATTCTTGGAAGGACTCAAACGAGTTATTCCACCAAGCCACCCACCAGCTCCAATGTGGAACCTCAACCTGGTCCTCACACGCCTGATGGGTCCACCCTTTGAACCTCTCCACTCATGCGAGATTCAATTCCTCACCTGGAAAGTAGCCTTCCTGGTAGCGATCACTTCTTTAAGAAGAGTTAGTGAACTCCAGGCACTAACAGTTCAAGAGCCATTTATACAGGTTCATGCCAACAGGGTCGTACTACGTACCAACCCCAAATTCATGCCCAAGGTAATATCGCAGTTCCACATGAATCAAACTATTGAACTGCCCGTTTTCTTCCAAAACCCACAAACTGTCGCGGAAAGGGCACTCCACACACTAGATGTAAAAAGGGCCCTCATGTACTACATCGACAGGACCAAACCCTTTAGGAAGACAAAACAACTGTTCGTTGCCTTTGCCCCACACCACAAAGGTAACGCCATCTCCAAAGCAGGGATAGCCAGATGGATAGTTAAGTGTATCCAAATTTGTTATCAAAAGGCAAAACGCACATTAACTATTCCCCCACGAGCCCACTCAACACGTAAGTTAGGGGCCTCCATGGCTTTTCTAGGAAATATTCCCCTGCATGATATATGTAGAGCAGCCACCTGGTCCACTACACACACGTTTACCAAACACTATTGTGTAGATGTGCAATCAAAACAGCAGGCAGCTGTAGGACAGGCTGTTCTCAAAACCCTTTTTCAGACCGCTGCAGCTGGCACTGGTAGCCGCCGCTAATAGAGGGCACTGCTATACATTCTATGCACAGATATGAATTCAGCAGCCCACATGCCTCGAACTGAATATGCTACTTACCAGTATGCATCTGTTCTTGGCATGTAGGGCTGCTGACATTCATATCGCCCTCCCTCCTCCCCGGCGCCTGTAGCAGCTGCAGCTCTCAGAATTACTGTAAGCATGGTCATCACTTTCTGTATCTACTCCATCACTGCCACAATGGCGAAAAACAATCTGAGGATGGAGAGGATGCCCATGCGCACTGTAGTCCAGGGGAGGAGTCACCTATCCAAGGATACTTCGAAGACTCTTCCAGGACAACAACGTGCAAACATCCGGACCCAACACTAGGCGGCGATCTATGCACAGATATGAATGTCAGCAGCCCTACATGCCAAGAACAGATGCATACTGGTAAGTAGCATATTCAATATAAATTATTTTAAATACAATATATAGAGTTGTAGAAAAATAATCATCATAGTATATTATTTACAAGCACAGTATCCTGGACAATGATCATTTCTTAGAGTAAATAATGAAAACATTTAATGGATTAGTTATTACTGTTCAGACTACAGATCAAAAATACATATGACTTTCAGGGAACCTACCATATGGCGCAAAGTGAGCTATTTCGCTACCTTCAGGTTCGACATGCCCTCCGGAGGGCGTTTACTGACTTGCATAACATTCCAGACGTTTCGCCCCTGGAGGACAGACTCTTAGATGGCCAACTGCAATCGAAGGCCATCTCCCTGACGTACAAAAAGCTTTGCAATAACCTCCCTGATACATTCGAGGGGCTTCGAGAGAAGTGGCAACAGGACATAGGACCCCTTGAGGAAGAGGACTGGAGGGAGGCACTGATGTCTCCTAGACGGGCAGCGATTACCCTTAGATACCGACTGATCCAACTACGGATTCTCCATAGGTCCTATATGACAGGGGTGGTCCTAGCACGAATAGGGGCCAAGGAATATTCACTGTGTAGCAGGGGATGTCGGAAGGAGGCCACGTTCTATCATATGGTCTGGGAATGCCCTGCGATCAAACCAATTTGTGAGGGGGGGGCGACTAAGCTTCAAACCGCGCTGGGGAAAACATTGACCCTCACGCCTCGGATATGCCTACTTAATATATGGGAAGCCACAGACCTCACTGAGATCGAGCAGCAGATGGTAACGCTGGGCTTTACTTTGATCAAGCGAGAGATAGCACGCCACTGGGGGGCTGTTGGGGCACCATCCATACGAGTGTGGGTACAGGAGCTCGACAGATGCATGATAGCTGAAAAAGAAGTGTTTATCATTAGAGGGTGCCCTAGAAAGTGGGAAAAGAAATGGAAGGCGTGGAATAGCTATAGAGGGTCCCTATGCACATCCCCGTTGGTAGACCTGACATTAAGACGGAAGGAACTCAGAGAAGTGTTAACATTGTGAATGCAGTCTTCTTTATGTTATTCATATTGGTGTGCTATGGTGCTGCGGACATAAATGTGAATATATTTGTATACTTGACAAAATCAATAAAATGTTATTCCAAAAAGAAAAAAAAATACATATGACTGAAAACAGAAAACATTGGTTCATAAAATCATGGGTCATTATTGATTTAATTCTTGGTGTGAATGGCTAGCTCTCAAGCAGCAACATGGGCTTCTCTGCAAACGTTTATGAAACACTACTTCCTGGACAGCCATGTCCCTCGAGACGGGCATTTTGGTTAAGCCGGGGATGGGTATCCTCTGAATGTAGTCATGTAGGTGGTGTGGAGCAGGTTAAACACCCCTCGCATTTAGTGCACCACAGTGATCTGCAAAAGCCACATTTATCCTCTCATGGGTGTTAAGTATTGCACCAGTAGCATATCTGAAGGCACCTATCCTATTGGTGTGTGCGCTCTTCCTCCCCTTCCCCCCCCCCCGACCCCACCAGCACCCATGCCAGAAGATGTCCAGCCTTCTCACAGTCTTCGTTCTGGCGGGCTATACATTCTCTGTAGTTGAGTATTTCTATCCTGTCACTGAGTTCTATGTGAGTTCCTGCAGGCATATCAATGCTGAGAGTTGTGTCAGTTTCATAATTTCCGTCTGGCGCATTTCCTGCTCAATGTCAGCAGTGGAGCTACGTAAAACCTGTCCTATGTGGTTGTTATGAATTGGCCTTGTGTAACAACCTTCGTGGTTTAGGACGACCCCTCGTTTTCAGTGACTTACTGTGTTAGTCATGTCCCTATTAACACACACAAGGTTGCTTTGTTTAATGCCTCTATGTGTACCCTCCAGGTTGAGATTATGTTTAACCCCAGCCCAATTGAAGCGTCATTTTAAGTGGCCAATGGTCAGAGATGGTATGCGCCAGGTATTCAGTGTCTTTTATAAGTGGGCATAGCGTGTCTGTGCTAAAGAACAGCTCTAACAATGTATGGACATCATGTACTGGGAAATAGAGCAAGTATTCTCTAAGGGGTGGGGTGCATCATCCTCCATGTGTCATATGCTCGTCTACTCTGTATCCACCGTTCAAAATGTTGCATCCTTCTACAGAAGTTCCTCCCGCTGGAGAGACTGATCTGTCCGGTTCTACATCTAGGACACAGTTAAAATCACCTCCACATAGGCAAGGTGCCTGTGGGGTACACAGTAACGCCAGTGTCATCTTATTGAGAAAGTCTGAGTGATTGGTGTTTGGGGCATATAGGGCTATCAAAGTTAGCAGATCTCCAATTTTAACATCCCTAAACCACCTGCCCTCCACTCTGTTAGATTCAACTGCAAATGGGACATTCGGAGTGATCCAGAGTCACGCACTACTTGCAAATGCCAAGAAGGACGTGCCATATATCTGCCCTTTCCATCTCTTGTGTAGCTGCTGAAGTTTCAAGATCGCCAAACGTGTTTCTTGTTAACATGCTATTTGAATGTGACGCATTTGAGGTGCATGTATTCTTTATGCTGTTTTCTAGGTGGAGCCATGCCTCACATATGCCAGGTCTACACATTGTATTTAGGAGTTAGTCTTAGCTACGTCACCCATCCCACTCTGTTAGTGCTGCTTCCCAGCGCCGTTGGCCGTCATGGCCATGGGGTCATGCGTTCAAATCCTCTTTATTTGTTACCCACCGCCACCTCATTGCACCAAGCTCGAGACCTTCCCTGGACCTAATTGTTCCCCTAGCTTATGCGTCTCTGTGTATTGCCTCTCGCAGTTTACCTTATACCACGGCCAACGACTTAACATTATAAATGATAAAATTCGCAACACCACTTCCATGGCAGTGTGATCAATAGGGACACTGCCAATCGGCTGTTATATATGCTTGCTTAAATCTTCAGCTGTCAATAAAACATTTTAAAAAATCATGTCTAACTCTGGAGTTATGAGGGAGATGATCTGTAAGCATTACCATGCCCCGGTAAAAGAAAGGCCCCAGTGCAGCCCAACAGTGCCATGCCCTACACCGGTCCCATCCAGGGACACCATGCTTATGTGTTTTGGGTAACCACGCCACAAACGGAGTCTTTGATGCCCCGTCAGGCTTGGTCGTCCACCAAGCGGGACGTTAGGAGTGGTCCTTCTCAGTCCAGTGCACCAGAGCCATGGGACCCAATAGAGCCTGAGTCTGATTCCAGGGCCAGGACCTCTAAAGAATTCCAGTTAAGTCACACCGCATCCGTCACCACATGCGCTTTTTCTATGGCTGCCTTTGTGTCTGCGGGGTAACTCCGTTCTTTTCAACTTTGCCTCTTCCTCACTTTCCTGTGTTCACATCCTCCACTCAATGGGTCGTCCGCTGGTGGGACCTCCATACCCTTTGACAGCAGCCAGGCCCACGCTTCCTCGAGCGATTGGAAGAAGTGCATATTTTCTCCCTCTACCATACGCAACTTGCCAGGCAGAGCATATTCCAGCCTTATATGGCAAAACTGTTGCTTGATCATGGTCTAGGAGCTTCTGTACTGCTGTACCTCTACCTTGTAGTCCAGGTAGGGCGTATTTGTGGCACCCTCAAATTGTCATGGGCCCTTGGACCTGAATAACTGTGATATGTGGTCTTTGTAGTTGAGCAACCCGCAATGATTGGGCGCAGCTGGAGGCCGCGAGGGGCGCCCTGGTACACTGTGTGTCCTTTAAATGGATAAGAAATGTGGGGCCTTGCCCACAAGGAGAGTGTTCAGCAACCAGTTCTCCAGTAATAATTCTGTGTTTGGTCCTTCAGTGCATTCGGAGAAGCCCAGAAGGTGGATGTTTTTGCACCTGCATGACACTTTGTAGTCCTCCGTATCGCATTTTGTGGTCTTCCACCCTCCATTGTAGTTTGTGTACCTCCGCCTTCAAAGTTTGCAGATGAGTTAGCACCTCTTTCAATGTTGGTTGCACTGAAGTGAGTGCTGACTCTATTTTATCGACTCTCTCTGACAACTTCTTATGATAGTGATTCAGAAGATTGGCCTCTACATTAACTGTCGTGATCTTAGTTTCTAGTGATGACCTCTTATCCAGAATCGCTTGTAGTATTTTCTCAAATGCCCCGAGTGTCTGTCAAGAGTTGGTTCAAGGTGGCTAAACGTGCTACCACCTTGTGATGGCATTGCCAAAATAGCTAGGATGTCCTTGGCGGGGGTTGGAAGGTGCATGGACCCGCTGGGTTTAACAATTTTAGGTTCTTAGTCAATAAAGTGCTGGAATAAGCCAGTTCGTCTGCACACAATTTAGTTGGAGTATACCACTACAAAGATCCACCTTCTGCACACACGCACCACTCTCACCACTTTGTCGGTGCGAGTCTACCAATTCATCCCCGAGGGGCCCGATATATCACTGCGAGGTTCTGAGAGTCAGGGCGGCTGGCTGACCACTTCCCCTAGATCTCCCCACGCCTGTGCGAAGGCCCTCTACCCAGTTTGTAACAGACTCGCGAAGGTATCTTAAGTCTGCCGCTGTGACCAAGGAGTTTGTCTCCGCCTGCGAGCAGTTCAAGCTTACCTGCCCTCTGAGGAAGTTGGGAGTCCCTCAGTTAGTTAAGGAGCGCATGCAGTCAGACCAAGGTCCTGGCAAGCACCTTCCAGTTAGCGGGCTTGCTGCTTTTTGCGCATGCCAGAGACCCAATCTCTTGGCTAGCTGATATCTGCGGGGTCACTCCACCCAGCATAGGGACTTAAGCAGGTACCGGTTATGAATAAGCAGGCATTGAAGGGTTTTCAAATGAGATGTGCGAGTGGCAGTTGTAGTCTCAATACGGTGCTTGTGGAAGTTCCAGATAAAGAAAGTTACAGTAATCTAAAGAAGAAGAGAATAAGGCACAAAATTAGAGGGCTCAGAAATATGGGCCAGATGTACCAGGGGTTTCAGAGTTCACAAACCCTCCCAATCGGTAAATTAGAGGCTTTGATAAATATTTTCCCAAATCGCTAAATGTGTTGAGAAATGGGTACCAAGTCAAGATTTGGTAAGGGCATAACTGATAGAGACTTCTAGCCGCAGATATCTTATCCTAGAACTATCTCCAGGCTGCAGACAGAGTCCGGAAATCTAGCATGTGCAGTAGCACTGCACACCGGTAGGTATGTCGTTCAGCTTCGCTTGCCATCGTCGGCACCGGAAGTGGCGTTCACGGTGCCTATATATTCGCAACCCACGCACTCTGGCGTCAGGTCTTTTCTTTCTGTGTCAGCCAGCGCAGATCAGAGATGTCATTTTTTGACTAGTTTTTTTTGATGTTTTGTCAAAGACTTATTGAGGTTTACCTCCTGGCGTGGCTGAAATGTCATCAAAGAAGGTCGGCTTGAAGCCCTGCAGTGCTTGTCATCGACAGATGTCAAGAACAAACTCACACCTTGTATGCCTCTGGTGCCTCGAGCGGGACCACGACCCAAAGGCCTGCCCTGACTGCTGTGACATGTCCCTGAAGGCCTTGGAAGAGTGGTTTCTCAAGTTTCTAGTGGCTCGACTTGCAACGCTGCCACGATTGGAGCCCGAGGTCGTCGTCACACTCCAAGTCGTCCAGCCACTCGGGTAAGTCAAAGTCCCACAGGAAGGAAAAGAAGTTGTGCTTCTACTTCACTCCATCCGTCGGCCAACAAAATGTGGGAGGGAGGCCTGGTTCCGCAGCTCAACCAGCACCTGGGTCAGCTCCGTACCTCATATTTTCCATGAGCTGGAGCGACCCTTGCCCAGTTAAAAGAATTCTATGAGGCCATGCACCTCTTCTTTGGGCAGCCTGGTCACTATGGTTCGCCTTTGGGCCCTGCAGGTTCTAGAGAGGCCCCTACTGGATCCACGCTGGCGGTTCTGGTGCCAGTCGGGCCCCAATGATCCACAGATTTATCCGGATCACGCTGGTTGTGCCACCTCAACCTTCTCTGAGGCTGGCGTCCACCATCGGTGCCATCCTCATCCCCAACTCTAAGGTGGCGTCAGACGGGTATTGTCCGATGCTGGCTCTGGTGCCCTGCATTCCAGGTGGGAGGCTGAGCCCTATTCTTAAGGGCTAGAAGTCGGGAGGAATGGGAGGGGTCGCTGGACCCTGAAGACTACTAGCCTTCTGAAGATCAAATGGACTGGTGAGAATGTGGGTGAAGCCAGTGGAATAGATACTTCTTCCTATACTGGCATGCTTTCTCCCCCATACGTGGCTACGGAGGAAGGCGCTTCCTTCGTATGGGTGGTGGAGAGGGCAGCTGAGATCCTAGACCTTGGCTTGCTGTCTCGATGGAAGGGCTTCAGCCGGGAGTGTCCCCATCAGAACCGCTTCTCCATTTCAATGAGGCACTTACTGACGTCCTGCTTGGTTCTTGATCCAAGCCCAGCACAGGGACTTCTGTGTACAGGTCGATTGCTCGCTGCCACCACACCGCTCCAGGGGGACCAGACTTTGTCACCGAACACCCCCCTCTAGAGAGCTTGGTGGTCCAGGCCTCCACAACCCACGTAAATCCTGGCACATTACCAATTGTTCCAGCCGGATCTGGAATCCAAGAGGCTGGACAACTTAGCCAAGAAAATGTTTTCTTCCACCAGCCTAGTATCTCCCAGGCTGTCGCCAATTGGAGGAATGCAGCTACGTTCCCAATACGCTGTGGGCTAGTAGACACCACCGACTCACTAGGCAGAGCGGTTATGTTGACAGTGTCCCTGCATGCCATGCGTGGTTGAGAACTACTGGCTTTTCTGAGATGCCCTTTGATGGCTCCCATCTCTTTAGTGGATTCAGTGCTGGAGTGCTTTCAGGACAGCAGGGCTACGGCCAGGTCCTTGGGCTTTTCTAAGGCCCATCACCACCCGTCAATCCGCCTTTCACTTCTTTCATCTGAGCTGTTCTGGACACAGAGCAGTTTCGGGCCTATGCTCTCGAACCGTGAGTGCAGGATATTCAGGCTATGATACTGATATTTCATCCTCTAGCCTGGATTTTGGTGAGACTGACTCTGAGGTTGCCTGGCCTCATGGCCTCCTGCATTCTGCTTGACACATGCCTGTTGGCATATGCGGGCTCTGCAGTGGGGCCTGAAGTTCCAATGGACGCAGCATCAGGGGAATCTCTCTGACATATCTGGATTTTGGAGGAAACTGCAAAGGACCTGCAGTGGTGGCTCACGAACCACGATTGGGTCAGTGGCAGACCACTCTCCCTTCCCTAACCAGATCTTACAGTAGTGAGAGATGCGTCACCCCTGGGATGGGCGAGCCATTTGGGAGAGATTATTCTAGACCAATGGCCATGTGGATTGTGCCTTTGTGTCATTTATTGGGGATGTCACACTATACTAGCACTCTTAAAATTTGTAAAAGCAATTTTACTAGTGTAGTAGTGCCTGCAGTATCTAAATTTCTTTTTGTCTGCATGGTCTATTAGACTTAAAATGACCGCTCGACTAGCAACCACCTCTACCTAAGGCCCTCCCATGCAAATGTTTTAGTGGAAAGAAATGGGTAGCTTTCATTTTATTTTGATGAATATTATTAGCATTGCCCTGATATTTGAATGGATGTTTTTATTGTTTTGTATTTAATATCTTTGAGTTGATTTTTGTTATATTTACTTGTGTACGTTTTGATAATTTGATTGACGATGAACAATGATGTTCGACCTGTCAATAATCTTGAACCTGACTACTGCCTGGTCATGTTCGCCTGGTTATGTTTGAAATGTTCACTTCGAAAGCCTCCTTGAAAAGGTGGGAGTAGTTAATTTCTCACCATTTCCTTATGTTTGACACTGAACCAAAATCAAGCTTCCAAAAGCATTCTCACATTTAGCAATTTCATTATTTGATAAAAAGTAGGTCTTTATCTGGTTTCCTTCTTGTATATTGAGACTACAATAATAACCCTTGCCCTAGGGAGCTTCCCCATCAAAGGCACTGGCAACTATCAATATTACTGCTTAGCAATCCATATTTAATTTCAAGACTAACACGAGGATGCTTATGAGTAGTCTGGGACATTGGTATGACCTCTATAAGTGGCCTCACCCTTAAAATGAATTACACACCCTAAGACACGCCGACCACCCCTGCTACGCGGGCAGTGCAAAGGTGCAGACGGCTGCTGCCCAGGTCAAGGGCAGGCCCATCTACACTTGACAGAGACTGGCAGTGCCTCTCCCTTGATTCTTCACCCAGAGCTACCCAGAAGCACACAAGGTACATTTTGCTCTGCTTCTACTGTGTAAACCAGTATCAGTGAGATTGACTTTCCTGTCCAATGCTTTCATATTTGTTTTGAACACTCTTTAATTATTTTCAAAGTCTTCTCCATTAAAGGGCCTTGTTCTTGATTGTTTTTTTTTTTTTGTCTAGACTTTTCCTTTTTCACATTCTCCCACGTAAATCCAAGCTTAGGACTAAAAGTGGCCAATGAGCTAGTTGGGCGTTCTACCACCCCAACCCCTAAGCCATAGACTTCCTATTAAATTTGTGCTCCATACTGACTGCCTATTTTTCTACTTGGATCATTTTTCGGTCTACATCAGTAAAATGCAAGCTGTTCAGGAGAAGGGTCCTCGTATACTGTGAATGCCCAACCACCTAAGCCAATCAAGTGATGCCCCTGAAAGCTATAAGTTGTTTTGCTTTGAAAATATTTTATATTTTATTGCTATACTGTCTTAATGGTTACCTTGATCTCAAATGTGCTTTTATCAAATTTGTGTGACCAAAATTAATTTTAACTCTCATTAGCATTGTGTTTCTGGGCGATGGAAGTAAGCACTAGCGAGATGGGGGGGTACAGTACTACAACAGGAACTAATGTGAAAAAATGACTTGTGTACCTATTTATCAAAAATGTCTACTTTATTAGAAGAAGTCAAATACCTCTTAACCCTGTATTTTGAATGACTCTCTGCAAAACCCACACTGTGCAGTTGGGTCCATATCTACGAGAACCCTCTTGGATAAAGGCAGAGGGGTGTATTCCAAAAGTAAGACGAGAGGCCAATGAAATGACATGCGGTAAAAAGCTATCGAGGCTCATCTAAGTCCCACATCAAGCAAAGAGCTAGAGAAACACAAAGAGCCTCTAGACCCAATGGATCTGCTAAAGATGAACATATCACTTACCAGGTTTGAAGTTTTACTAATAGGTACAGTTCAGTCTGGTTTACTCAGTGTATATATTGTTGAATGTAGTAATTGCTCTTAGCTCTGGCAGTAGATGAAAACCCCATTAACACCCAAGACACATCCAGTAAGTTGTCTGAGAAAGAGGGACGCTGTTTATGGTAGTTAAAAATTGACCTGGTACTCAAAGCATTGAGTAAGAGTAAATGAGATGCACAAAGGAAAACTCACAGCATCTAAACTAAACAAACGGCAGCTAATGTAGTGACAACAACCCAACCAATTGGAAATCTTCATTCTAGGAATGATCGATCAGCTATGTGAAACTGAAGATGTTACTAAGTATCCGAAGAGACTGCCCATTAGTCATCAGAAGATTAATTATTATTAGACCATTTGATAACAGGGGAGGAGATGGAATTCATTTCCTGAGTAACCGCTCTATTAAAGGCTGTAAGATAATACATTTGAAGGGGGAAGATAATTTTTCCAGAAACATAACTGAAAAGGATAGTCAACTTTATAAAAAATCAGAAGGCCGAATTTATATGACAGAGGATTCAAAGCTAACTTGTGGTACATTAGAAAATCGGAACTCGCTGACTAATAAAGTGATTCACTAGATATACAGTGTAAAACACTGCAGCTCAGATCAGATATCACTTATGTAATGGACGTTTTGAGCAATACCCAACTTTAAAATTGCAGTTAGACTAAAAACCGTAGTCTGGAAGTGAGAAATTGTATATTTGCCCTCCATATAAGAACCATCTCGACAGATGACACCAATATTCAATTAAAATCTAGACTCTGTCGGAAATGAGCTGCAAAGACCTGTTATCCCAAATTTGTAGCAGCCTCATGGTGTATGCTAAGGGATCTTGAGTTCTCCTTGGGCACATAACACGGAGAGACCACGACCTCTTTAACCCATCAGTGGCCCCCAAATTACCCTGATTCCCTTTTCTACCATCCCCATGTGACTTGCAGGCTTCTAAATACAATCACTTAAGATTATTTTGTGTAACATAGCTGGGTCAGGCATAAAGTAGTAGCTTGGTGACTTTTATTAATACATTTGCCATCTGTATATTCTAGGAGACTTCAACTACCATAGCAGTTTTTTTGATTGGGTATTCGAATTATAGCACTGAATCTTCTATCCAAAGCAGAGGCTTTCTTCTTTGGATCAAGCTAAAGCTAGACTTATTAATTGAGTTTTGAACTAGGTGTGTGACCCGCAACTCAGTACACTTGTTGGCCAGCACAGGGGCTCTCAAGCTTTGTACTGGCTGCTGGAGACTTCAGTGTTACATTTAAATCCATTATCTTAATACAAGATATCTTAAAAGACCATGATGAAATTTGGGATATTCCTGAATTGTCTGTACTCACATTGAAGAGAACAAATTATTTGGCCTTTCCACTTGCCTTGCTTACCGCTGGGAATAGTCAAGCTCCTTCAGTTGTTGCCCTTCGTCCTAACTTTAAGAATGATAGGTGGTTGAGTCAAATAGATTATACCCTGATATATGTTGTGGAGTCACAAGTGATTGCCAGTGGCTGAGATTAATTCAAGCATTCCTTCCATAATCTTGATTTTTGCAGTAGATGCCCCACGCACTATGGGTATACCCAGATGTGAGTCCTCTGCTTAATGTGCCATAGGACTCAAACTTTACCTCACTGGTAAAACCTAATCAGATCGAAACCGGTCTGGGGTTGCTTGTTTTCTCATCTTGAGGGGACAGGGCCTGGCAATTAGGGCTGGGATATTCCCATTTGAGCAGGACTAAGACTGATTTGCATAAGCCCAGTCTCCATCTAGAATGGCATAGTGGGTGAAAAGCTATGATTTAGAATGTGGCCCAAGCGTTTCCCAGCAGATTAGATTAATTCACACATTTCTTCCATCACCTTGTGTTTTTGCACATGTTGTTTTGAGGTTATCATTTTGCCTGAAAGCGACCATGAACCCCTGGCATTTAGCTTGAAATGAGAGAACATTACAAAAGTTAGCTGTACCTGATCCCCAAGCCACTATAACACTGATCACAGTCTGTGAAACAATTGTTTGAGGATAAAAGGAGACCCAGTGTTGGAACTAGAGGCCTTGCCTGGCATTCATAGCACAATAATACTCTGCTACTGTGATTCCTCTCAGTGTAAGGTGGTTACATAGCCTCTCCATTCCTCAACGGAATTGAGGCCCTGTTCGAATGAATTAATCCTATCTATCCATCTGCATTCAGTGCGTTGCAGTATGTTTGTAATATCTCCTCCTCTCACTGGTAGGCAGACGATATCAATCACCTGCCATTTGAAATCATTGGCAGTGTGATTTTTCTCCATGTAATGGTCTCCCATTAGATAGGATTAATTCAATCGAACAGGGCCTCAATTCCGTTGAGGAATGGAGAGGCTATGTAACCACCTTACACTTTGCTTATATTTCAAAGATAACAGCACAGACGCCACGTGTATGCAGCCGATGTTAGAGAAACCGGTTTTTATCTAGGTATCCTTCATATCGATATAAAAGTATGTATAACATAAATTTCATTATTGTTTGTACATTGTAGTAATGAGGGTTTATAGAATGTGAGCAAATATCCCGTATATGAGGGCGTATGACAGACATCATGCAGTAAACAGAAATGTAATGTACCTATTAAGGAGCTGTGACACTATGTACACATTGTAATTTTGCTCTGATTAGACAGAGCTATCTAATGCTTATTGTTGCGGTTTTTCTCCCTTAGTATACGCAAAGAGTAATACATTTACTTTAATCCACGTTAGAAAATGCAATTATAGCATTTAGAGCATTGTTCTGCATTATCGCCGTCTAGGCATTAGTCTGTCTTCTGTTTTTATTCTCGCGGCACCCTGAGCAATAGATCGCTCACAATTTCGGCGCTCCATTGTTCGAACTGCCGACCGATAGGCCTGACTTTTTGTATATTAACGCAGCGGCGCAGTCACTCGTGGTCATCGTACCAGGAACAAACCCAGATCCAGGGAATTACAAGCGTTAATCGCGGAGACTCGTCCGCTCGCATTGTACAAAGTAAGTGACAACGCGATACAGGCACTGCGTCAGCCCTAATTCCCCTCGATTTTAATTACTTTCCCTCACACAATTTTTTAGCTTTCATAGTTATCCTATTGCGATTCCACTAACTGTGACTATGTGGCTACATTGAGTGGAGCTCTTTAACGGAAGACTGAGCATCACAGCGATAGCAAGAACTTTTGAAGATAACATTGACATATACACATCATCGTAGAGCCAGCGCTCCATCACGTGAGGTATCTTTATTATTTATATGGAGTACTATGGCTTCTGTGCTCAGTAATTCAATCAATTGCCATTAGTTATTCACGCGGCAATATTATTCCTTGTTTCCCTTTCCTTGAACACACTATTCAAGAACCCGGCTGGGTCCTCACGTAAGTTCTTTTCTTTTTTCACTTTTCACCAAGGCACCACACCTTCACTAAGATTTGCTCCTTTTTACAATCCAGGTAATTAGTGCATATTCAAGTCCTTTTTATAGTTTCTCGCATCTGTGCCGGTATATGGGCCTTTTGCTAATTCCTATTAATTTATTCTAGATGTCCCTACATTGATAGTCCTGAAGAGACCCTACATTTGCAGAAGGGTCGAAACGCCATCGACCAGTACATAGGATGGACCATTACCCAGCCTGCATCATTGTATATGTGGACTGTTGTCTAAATGGCCGTTCTTTATAAATCTATGGAAACCCTGTACTAAAAAATGTGTTTGTTTCACAATGTATAGTCACTTTTTGGTTCCATGTTTCACTTGGGGACACTATGCACAAAGTTTTGCGGTTTTGATTTAAAGAAGTGTATATACTAATTGCTGTTTTTCTATAAAATATCATCTTGAATATACTGTGTAGAGAATTCTTTTTTCCCCCTGACATTATAGTCCTTACAGATTTATTGCGATTGTGCAGATTTATTGCTTATATTATTTCCTTATTATCCACTGGAACCATTGTTTCTTTGTATATAACGTAATACCCTGGTTCCTTGTGAGTAGGGTTCCCCTGTTGTTTGTAGTGACTGGTACAGAGAGTAGCTCTTTATGGCTCTGACCTGTTGTGGCTAGTTCATTTAGGAAAACTGAAGGTAGTGTAAAACGTTTTGAAATTTTAAGATTTACACAAAGGGATCAGAAATATGAATCCTGTTGCACAACTGAGGCTGTTATTGTATTGGTTTAGGGAAATGGTCTACTGAAGGACATCAAGCTGTGCAGACCATCAGCAATGCACCTTGTTTCCTTCACACAGGTTTATGTTTTGAGAGATTGGGCATTGCACATTACTGGAACATTGCAGACTCAACAACTACTACTGCATCCCGAGAATTAAAAAAAACTTAGTGTGAGTCAGTAGACCAGAGCAGATTGTTGGAAACTACCCATGGTATGCTCACAGACATTTGTTTTCAACCCATTGCTTCCATTGCCAGGAAATACAGAAATAAACGTTTTGTTCTTTTACCCAACGTTATGACAAACACAGGCTGTAATAGATTGTCCCAATGTTCTGGAATATGGGCATACAGAGCCATAAGATTGTTTTTAGCATATCTAAATCTGATGCATCTTTTCCCTTGATATTTGTTCTGTCCCACTATATATATTCCTCCTTGGTGATTAGAGCAAAATGTCTTACACCATATCAAATTATTTAGCATTTTAACTAAACTCTATGACTTAACAGATGATATAATGACCCGTTTTGATCAGTTGATGTTATTTCACTTTGTGATCATAATTGTAATTAACTTTTTTATGTTTTCAGTATGTTTGGTTGCTGTGTCTTAAGGTCCAAATACTAAAGAAGCTCTAACGTCAAGACCCTCCAAAAATGTAACAGCTGAACTTGAAAGCCTCCTCCGTATTAGACATCCACCTAATCAAACACTGTGTGTAACTCATTTAGACCTCTATGTAGAGCACCTACCTGAAGCTCAACCCCACTGAAACCAAATTCCTGTTATTCACCTAGAACAGCCAACTAGAACTAGGCTAAACCTAGCTGAATCACATGAACCTGAATAGATTTGAACCCTGACTTTTAATCAAGACCAAGTCACTTAGATTCACTCTGGCGATCAAACTCACCCTCAAAGAAAATAACCCAAAGAAAACCAAGACCGGCTGGTACCAGCAATGTCTGCTTAAGAAAGTGAAACCTTTCTTCATAGAGCACAACTTCAGAACTGCCAATTAAGCCCTAATACTCTTGCAGCTAAATGGCGGCAACACCCTAGTTCACAGCTTCTTAGACTCACGACTGACTCCCCTAAAGGACACCCTACACACCACAGCAGATCTCATCAGGGACCTCAAGAAATACAATCACTGGGGGAGGAGCCTAGCGCGCATCCAAGATGGCCGCGTAGGTGCGAGGCTCCCGAGGACCTCCGCAACCTCCTACGATTATCCTGAAATTATCCTGCCCTGGACGAGGGGACTATGTTGGTGAACCTAAGCTGAGGTGGCACCCGTTTCCCGCTTCCGAATCGGACCTCGGACACCGGAGTGAGCACCGATTGAGGTTTGCGGCCTTCCCCTCGCCGGACCCCGGATTTGCGCTGTGGGGTGATCCAGTGACAAAGTGAACAACAGCGGCAGGCAGGGCCTGGCGACTCGCGTACCCCGCACTTTCGCTTTCGCTTTCACACCCCCTTGCCGTCTCTGCGAGGTCGAGTTGCGGAGCCCTTGGTGTTGGTGGCCTTGGGAGGCCCTGCCTGCCTGCAGGCTGTGATCCACCCCGCTGCTCTGAGGTGGCCCCCCCCGGAGCTCGTGACCCTGCTTTCCTGCCCTACACGACGTGGCTGGTGCGACTGGGAGATTGGAGGCCATGGCCACGAAACAAGATGGAGACCGGGCAAAGACCAAATCGACCCGGCGTGGCGCCGTCCATCAGGCTAATAGTATGGACCGCTATACCCTCCAGAAGGGATCTCCCGATGGACCGCGCAAGTCCCCTGAGAGCCCTCCTGATGCCCCAGACCTGCCCGCAGATCTGACTCTGCGAGATATCATGGGCGCCATTGCCGAGATGAAGGCCTCGGTGGGCCAGCGGTTTGATACACTGGCGCAGAAGATCGACTCGGTCCTCGTGGATGTTGGCCTGGTGAGGGCCGATCTTTCCAAAACCAACGACCGAGTAGATTCTTTGGCCCACACCGCATCGGGCCTAACGACAGATGTGGCGGCCTTACAAACAGAGGAGCGCCGGCTTAGTCAGGCGAGTGCGCTTATGGATCGACGCCTGGAGGACTCTGAGAGTCGGGCACGGAGGAACAACATCCGCATCATCGGGGTGCCTGAGGGACGCGAGGAGGCGGCGGCGGATCTCTTTGTGGAGGACCTGATTGCTGCCCATCTCCAGCCGCGGGGGCTGAGTAAATTCTTCGCTGTGGAGAGGGCCCACAGGGTTCCCGGGGGAAGGCCGAAGGTTGGAGCCCCTCCGAGACCTCTCATTGCCCGGATTTTCAATTTTCGGGACAGAGACGCTATCCTGCAAACCTCCAGACTGCATGGACCGGTCAAGTTTGACAATATGGAGGTCAATTTTTACCCTGATTTCACCCCAGCGGTCCAGAAGCAGAGACTGAGCTTCCTAGGTGTCAAACGCCGTCTTCGGGACCTAAACCTCAAATACGCCATGCTCTTCCCAGCCAAGCTGCGAGTGGAGGTGGATGTTCGCACGCACTTCTTTGATCGTCCCGAAGCGGCCGGGGACTGGCTGGATACTCTGTCCGGGGATCGTGATCGGGGGGGCGGGGGGGGGGGCGGCGGGGGGAGACGGCACGCTGGATCAGGACTGAGGGTTTAACATTGGGCCTCACTCTGGACGAAAATGATGCCACTTTCGATTCTGCGTCAGTCTTTGTAAGTTCCCCTCCTATGGAGGTTGTGTTGGGTCTGTTGGGGGTTCTCCCTCCTCCTCTAGGGGGCTAGTTAGTTTAACTATATATGGGGCGACAGGCACACTGCACGTTGGGGGGGCTGTTCGGGCTCATGCAGGGGTGCAGGGAGGGGGGAGTTCTGTTGGGGTGGGTGGGTAGGGATGGGGTGTTGTTTGTTTTTATCACAAGGCCAACGTACTTTTGTGTTAGTTCTACAGTGCTCTCCGGGGGACGAATGATGGCTTCTGTGTATGATGGGGGGTAGGGAATCAACTTTGTTGTCTTGGAATGTGAATGGACTGGGGGACAGGATCAAACGAGGTGTGGTCCTGCAGTTTTTGAAGCGAATCTCGCCCGATGTAGTCTTTCTGCAGGAGACACACCTCATTGGCAACTCCTTCTGCGCCATGAATCGGCGTGGCTATCGCCTAGTGGCTCACTCGGGCTTCACGTCTGGCTCAAGGGGTGTGGGCATCATGGTGAGGAACTCGCTCCCGTTGGAGATTGATGAGGTGCTCCACGATGACAGGGGACGTTACACGGTCTTGGTGGGAAGACTGGAGGGCAAAGTGGTTGTCTTTGTGTCAGTATACATCCCACCGGGGCTGCAGTCGACCACCTTTGCAGACCTGGGGCGCCTTCTCCTTTGCCTTCCGGGGGGGCTTTTAGTTGTGGGGGGGGATTTCAATGCGGTGGTATCTGGGACTGTGGATCGTCACCCCCCTAGGGACCTCCCCCGGGCACAGGCGTGACTACCCGGCCTCTTGGATACATTTGGGTTAGTGGACTGCTGGCGTTTAAAACACCCCACGCAGCTGCAGTACACTTTCCACTCGGGAGCCCATGGTAGTCTCTCACGACTAGACTATGTCCTTGTCCCGGCGGCCTATGTTGGGAGGGTGGGAGAGGTGCGCCATTTGCCACGGGGTATTTCGGACCACTCCCCGCTCCTACTGCACTTTGATGTCTTTCCGAGGGGTGAGGGTAGGGTTGTCCCAATCAATCCTTGGTACCTGCGCGACCCCACCATTCGCGCTGAATTGATTAAATCCCTTCAGCGATATTTTGATGAGAATGTGGGGTCCGTGCCTTCGGCTGTACCGCTGTGGCCTTCAAGGCAGTACTCCGAGGGGAAGCCCTATCCCTTATTTCCCACGCCCGGAGGCGCGAGCGGGAGGAGGTGACCCGGATGGAGGCTGAAATAGCCGAGTTGGAGAGTAATTTAGAAGGTGGGGTGACGGATGCCGCATTACATGTCCTCCGCCTCAAGCAAGCGGCCTATAGGGCCATCGTCACGGAGGCGGCCAGGGGCCTCAGTAGAGAGCAACAGGGGCGACTGTATGATGTGGGTGATAAGGCTGGTAAACTGATAGCGTGGTTGGACAAAAAAGAGAGAGCGAATCGTGTGGTCCCGCTGATTGAGAAAACGGATGGTGTGTGTGTAACTGAGCCAGAAGAAATCGTCTCCTGTTTCGCGGATTATTTCCGTGGAGTGTATTCCCCGGTGTCTCCCTGCTCGGAAGAGGATTCCTGTGCCCTGCTCAGGGATATCGCGCTGCCGTCCCTTTCCGGGGATGACAGGGTGTTGCTGGACGCCGCTCCCACCTCCGACGAAATCGCCCTCGCCATACGCTCGGTCGCTTCCGGCAAGGCCATGGGTCCGAATGGTCTCCCTATCGAGCTGTACAAGTTGCGACCGGATACGCTGGCACCCCACCTCCGGGCTATGTTCCTGGCGGCTCACTCGGTGGGCTCCCTCCCGCTGGACCAGCGTCTGGCTACAATCGTGGTCATCCACAAGGAGGGGAGACCTCGGGACCGGGTTACATCCTATCGGCCCATTTCACTACTGAATGCGGAGCCCAAGATTCTCGCCAAGGTACTGGCCAATCGGCTGGTCGGCGTGGTGGGCGATTTGGTTCATCAGGACCAGTCCGGCTTTATTCCTCATCGCAACACAGCCCTTAATCTGCTGCGCTTGCACAGTGTGCTCGCACGTGTCCCGTTTATGCGGGAGCCGGCCATTTTGGCGTCCTTAGACGCCACCATGGCGTTTGACACGCTTGAGTGGCCATACATCTGGGCGATGCTTGCGAAGTTTGGATTTGGCCCAGGGTTCATCAGTTGGGTCAAATTGCCGTATTCGGGCCCATTGGCGCAGGTGGTGGTGAACGGAAGAGTATCGGCTCCGTTCGAGCTGGGCCGGGGCACGCGGCAGGGCTGCCCCTTATCGCCGCTCCTCTTTGCACTTGCCTTGGAGCCCCTGGCGGAGTGGCTGCGGTGGGAGCCTTCCATCCGTGGTCTCCGCTGGACCCCCGAGTATGAGGACCGCGTATCCCTATACGCTGATGACATCCTTTTGTACCTAGCTTCCCCACGTAAATCACTCATAGTACTGGTTGATGTTTTGCATTCATTCGGTCGTAACTTCGGTCTTGTCATCAACTGGGCTAAATCGTGTGTGTATGTTCTCTCCGGGGAGGCTCCTATCCTCCCGCGGGGCTGTCCGATCCAGGTCGCCCCGCAGGGATTTAGGTACCTGGGTGTCTTCATTACTCTGGACCCGGAGGCTCGGTATGATCGGAACTTGCTTCCCCCCCTCCAGCGTCTGAAAGAGGATGTCGCGCGCTGGCGGCGTTTGCCGCTTTCGCCGCTCGGCCGGGCGGCATTGTTTAAAATGATGTCGCTGCCGCGTTTCCTGTACGCGTTGCAGAACACTATGGACCTCGTCCCAGCGCGCTACTTCCGCGAAGTGGAGAGTTTGCAGCGCCGCCTGTTCTGGGACGGGAGGCCACGTATTGCCCTGGCGAAGCTGACGCTCCCATGGTATGACGGGGGGATCGCCCTTCCGGATATCAAACAGTACTATTGGGCCTCCCAGCTAGCTGCGATTATTCAGGGCCTATATGGGCCCGCCTTAAACCCGGCATTTGAAATGGATAGGATGCTCCTTCCAGGTGGTGACCATAATCGAGCGCTCTATTCTAGCGCGCCCGACGCTTGCCTAACGGGCCCCACGCGTGTCATGGTGCGAGTGTGGCATGCGGCCAATGCAGCTATGGGGTGGAAGGACTGTTTGACCCGGGCGTCACCACTGTACGCGTCTGAGCGGTTGGGCTCCTTGTGGACCTCGAAGGGCTTTGAGAAGTGGGACATAATAGGCATTAGCAAAGTGGGGGATCTCTGGACGAGGGGAGGATTTAAAACGTTCGAGATGCTGCAGACGGAATTTCAGTTGCAGGGCAGCGAGTACTTTCGGTATTTGCAGGTCCGTCATGCGCTGGGCTCCGTCTTTCCGGACGTTGCCTCCATCCCGGAGTGTTCCCCCCTGGAGGATAGAGTGCTGGATGGACACATCCCGGACAGCACGATCTCACTGATCTACAAAAAACTGATCAACGACCGCTCAGACTTGTTGACTGCCCTTCGTGGGGCTTGGGTAGCCGACAGGCTGGAGCTGGACGACGAGGACTGGACTTCCGCGGTGGCCTCCCCGAAAGAGGTGGCCATACTGGCTCGCCTTCGTTTCGTCTAGCTCAAGATACTCCACAGGGTCTACATGACGGGGCCAAGGCTCCTGCGTATGGGCTATGCTGAGGACGGTTTGTGTAAGCGTGGGTGCGGTGCGTTGGGGACTTTTCTGCATATCCTGTGGGAGTGCCTGGAGGTGGAGGGGTTCTGGCGTGGTGTGCATGAGGTGCTGAGAGTGGTTACGCATGTGGCGCTGTTGCCCGAAGCGAGGAGATGCCTGTTGAATGTGTGGGAGCCTACCGACTATTCGGTGCCGCAGACGTGGTGGGTGACCCTGGGGTATATGGTTGCCAAGCGTGATATTGCCCAATTGTGGGGATCCCAGAGGCCCCCGACTGTCTCAGCCTGGAAGGAACATATGGATTGGTGCATGTTTCGGGAAAAGGTGGTGTATGTGGCGAGAGGTAAGCCTGGGGCATGGGTGAAAGTGTGGGGCCCCTGGAACGCCTACCGCGGGGGAATCTGTACTCCGCCGTTATTGCCTGATCCGTTGCCGGCCCCGTCCCCTTAGCCAACTCATCCCCCCGGCACCTGGGCATTGGGTTCACCCAGCCCTAGTTCTGGTCTCTCTCCCCTCTTGAGACTTCTATGGATGGCTAGGATTTCCCCTTTAGGGGAGCACGTGTTGCTATTTCCGATTGAGGATTGCCTTGTGGGTTTGTTTGTACTTGTTGTTCTTTAAGTTTAAAATGGAACCGTATAGTGGGGTCTGGATGGTGTGGCTCGCAACGATGTTAACTCCTATGCATGTTCTGCCGCAGCACCATGTGTTTTATAAATGTATATCGTATGCTCCTTTCATTGCTAGCGGCCGGCCGGAAGGTTGTAGGCCCATATTTGTATATTTTTGAGTCTTGTAATAAACGGTTTCAAAAAAAAAAAAAAAAAAGAAATACAATCACATCATCCTCAGAATCATGGTACTCTATTGGTTCCCCCTGCCAGCCTGCACCATCTTCAGTACCAGCTGCATTATTTACTTAGTCATTATGACCAGCACCCATACTCTTTCCGCCACAGAGTGGCCATTCTTTGGAACTCGCTACCTGCCCACATTCGTGACCTTAACAATTATCTAGAATTCAGAAAAGCCATCAAAACCTTTCTCTTTCCCACTTCGTAGGCCACCGTGTGGCCCGTTCTTGAGCTTGTCCACCTCATTGCTGTTAGCGCCGGGACGCCTCTTTGCTGGGCAGCTGTCGCGCTTTATAAAACCCATTAACATAACATAGCCTATCTGGGTTCTCAGCACACCCACTTCCAGACAACCGTCAGTCTGAAGATAACAAAGAGCAAAAAGTAAATGACAACGCAACAGTCCTTCTCCATGTGTCCTCCCAGGGTCTGGAGCAATATTCCTTTATCCAACAGGACTGACCCAATCCTTCTCTAATTTTGGAAAGAGCTGAAGACCCACCTCTTTATAGAGCACTACATCACAACAGACTGTCCACTTCCTCTCTCAGAACCGCACTTGCTCTGCAATTAGTATTAGACTGTTTCTTTCCCTTTGACACATCGCTGCCATTTGTCTTCATTTGCAGTATGCAAATACCACATACAAATGTACAGTGTGATTCGATTGGCTCTCTAACTGAAATGCAGATTGGATACCTTTTTCTAATAGAGGAATCTGGAAACCTTTTTTCCACTAATATCCACACACTGAATTATGAACAAATTAATTTCCTTATGTCTTAATTCATAAGCATTTTTGTGTCCATACATTTTCATACCATATGGTTAATATCTTTATTTTCTCTATTCTCGAGAATATCCCATTTTTTAGGTTTCGCCTAGCGTTGCAGCGCGAATACGCTGCCATCGCTTTGCGAGGCATGCAGTATATACTGTAGTGTGAAAGCTTTGTGGAAGCTCCGCCCACTCTCTGACCATTGGCTTTTGTCTTAAATGCTGCCTTCCGATTGGTTTTAGACTTGTTAGTCCCTCCTCATTCATCATTTGTATCCTTCCACGGCTATTGGCCCCTTTACTCATAACACTATTTTCTTTTAGGTCTCGCCTAGCGTTGCAGCGTGAATTCGCTGCCATCGCTTTTGCGAGGCATGCAGTATACACTGTAGTGTGGAAGCTTTGTGGAAGCTCCGCCAACTCTCTGCCCAATGGCTTTTGTCTTAAATGCTGCCTTCCGATTGGTTAGAGGCTTGTTAGTCCCTCCTCATTCATCATTTGTATCCTTCCATGGCTATTGGCCCCTTTACTCCTAATACTATTTTCTTCCCTGTCTCCCCACCCCACCGCCCCCTCCCTCAGTCTGTGACTTCTCACCCTCCCCCGCACCCCCCTGCCCCCCCACTCCTATTCGTGTTTTCTTGCCTGCCGGCACTTCCGTATTCATCTTTATTATTGCCACTGTGAAATATGCGAGTTCAAGATGCGTGCTGTACAAAAACGTCTCCTTTTTAATTAACTAGATTTTAATGTTACTCTAAATATAATAAGACTTTAGGCAACATTCGGGGTATGCATGGCAACTGACGCCTCTTAGTTCACAAATGGCATTGTTGTCGAGCGGGAGGAGCAGCAGTGTTTTAACTCATGCTTAAAACGAGCAATTTTAATAACTTCCTGTCAATTCAGTGCTATAATCTTGTGTACTGAGGTGAAGCGCTAAAGAAATTCACTTTTTTATAATTCTGAAGAGACATTATTGCACATTTATATCATGTTTACTTTATGATTAACATGCCGATCATTTTCACGGCTCGTCCACTGGCTCATATACGCTTGGCTCATCTTAGGCTGGCTCTACCTGCTAATTAATATATTGGCTTGTGCACCTCTAACAAAGAGAGATGAATGGATTCATGACAGGGAGCCCGGTAGATGGTAAATAAATAGACTGGTGCAGACAAACAGACAAAGTCAGTCTCCATTGCCTCATGTCAGAATCATCACTTTCAATAACCTGTAAATCTGCCGGCAACTCCCGCATGCCCCAACTTCACCCCCCTCACTTATTCTTAGCAGAAGCTGAATATTCTGAGCGGTGCCCTGCTGGTGCAGAGGAGCACGGCAGAGTCTGTAGAAGCGCTGGGATCCCTAGCCTCTCTGGGTGGGCACCTAAGCCTTCCGTGTGCCTTCACACTCAGGATAAATGAATACATTTTGTTCTGTGCTTTAGTCGCCCCTCTGTGAGCACTGTCTGGTAGATGGAGCTCTGTGTTAATAAACACATTCACAGAGGTGGTTGTGTACAAACAAACAGCCACAATACCGTACGTTTTGAACGTGTGGGTAAATACCTGCTCATCGAGTCCCTCATTGGCTGATCATTCCATGGCACCACCAAAATTACATTTGGACACATTTGCTCAACTGTAAAACATTCCCTTCTATGGGTCATTTAACAACTCGGGGATTTGGGGTTAGGTAACCTACTTTGGATGCTGTGTAAAAGAGTAAATACAAAAATTAATGCAATGAAACTAAGCAACCAGTACTGTCTAAAACACTGTGAAAACTGACACGCATTCTGGCATTTTGCTTAGTTAATGTCGATTTTCTCATAGATGCGAGTAAAGTACTCTTAATATCTTAATAAAATCTGCACACTTTTAACTAATAGCACCGGGCGACCTTTAACAGCTAGGCAATGAATACATTTTCATGTACCCCCAAAGCCCCTCCGCCCCCGCCCCCTTGGCAAACTTCACTGCCTCCCAGTGTTTAGAGAATAACCAAGACGCAGGAGAGTGAGTGAAATAGTCTAGAAAATGAAAGAGAAGCCGGGATTCGGATTCACATGCACCGATCCGATCGCGTTGGTTAGTCTGTAAGCACTACTTTTATTAATGAGTTTCGCATTAGTAAAGCACCACGGTGTGCATGTGTGGCGACACTTCCAAACAATTGTTGACACAATCCACACTTTGCGTCTTTTTCAATATATTTATTACGAAGTGCAGGACCTTTCCAAGGGATTTTGCACACTACATACATTCAGTCCAAAAATAAACGTGTAGGTAAAAAACATTGCCATTTACAACGTCAATAGCTCTAACTCACAAATGCAAGACCTATTTGCATTGCAAATGCTTGTTTCTATAGTACTTTCTTCCATATACTTTCTGTACTCCAGATGCCTCTTAGCAACCCACTCGTTCAAACCAAAGTCCCATTTGATTTTGTCATAACTATCGTACACTTATAAACATTTCTGAAACGTATTCCTAACATGGAGTCTTTGAGCAGTTTTAGGGTGTCTGTAGTTCTGACCTTCAGCCAACTTTTAATCTATGAAAGTTGACTTGTTAGAGACCATATTTACACTCCAAACAATGTGGGTACCTTGAGAACAAGGGTTCTATTATGTTTGTTTTAGTTTGATTTTTTCATTAGATCGAGGATCTAATGTGGTTTTACAGTATGCTTCAGGATTCCAAGCCTTAATGAGTGGGAACAAAAGGTGAGATGAATGATCTAACACCTCTCCTGAAACATAGAAATGGACATACACTTTATATGGGTATAAAACATTTTAAAATACATTTGTTGAGGTTTGAATATGCACATGTAAAAAGGCCAAAGACTTGCTGTTGGCGGGGTCGAGGGCAGGGCCCTTGCTTGTAATGGATTATCATCTCTGCCTTTAAACATGCCTTTGTAATTATAGATTTTACAATGTAATGAATATATTATGTACCTCTTTTTCTCTAGCTTCTACAAGAAGCTGACGGGTGGGGTGAAAGGTTCAGCGAGCTTACCGAACAAACTAAAATGTTTGAGTCATCTAAGAGGGACCTGGAGGAAGCCCTACACAATAAGGAAAGTCAAGTAAAGGTAAATCAGTAGAGTTTTAGATTTTGTATTACACAGCTCTGAGGTGAGAAATAAGGAAGAAAATATTAAAATATTAGAGTAGTTTCTTTAAATTCAGAACTCTGTATTGGTCTTTTAGTTGAATAGTTTTAACTCTTTAGTTGGCAATTCTATGTGATTTGGGTTTTTTCAACATTTTAATGTGATTTTGTTCATTCATTAACTACTTTCCGGAAATCCCATCGAGGCATGTTCAGCCTGATAAAAGTACTAAGTTGATGCATAAATTGGAAATTTGCTTTGCCTAAGTCTGCATTGTGGAAAAGCAGGAAAAAACGTCTTTGGTGTGCCCTTCAAAGGTTTGCAACTTAGAATAGCTGGGTTGAAATATCTTATACCAGGCTTCTCCAATGAGTAGCTTGTGAACTGCTGGTAGCTCTCTGCTACCTCTCAGTAGCTCTCCTGGTTGCAGCCCAGCCTACTAAATTATAACCTTTTGCTTGAGTGAATACATTTATATTTACCACAATTGAAAAGTGTGTATTTTTCAGAACCCGTAAGCTGATGTTTGGAGAAAAATGTATGCATTTCCAAAATATATTTAAAGCTGATATTTGAGTGATCATTCATCTGGTGATGGGGGAGACCTATTACTAATATGATTGCCTTGGTGCCAGGGGAATAGCTGCTATGACTATTATGTATTACCCATGTAAAGGCAGTCCAAACTGACAAAGCATTTTTTACATTACTGCTGACAACCAAGCTGGTTGCTATGAGGTGATCACTACTGGCAATATTGATTAGGGTGACCACTAAGGTATTCTTGTCTAATGTGGGGACTATTACAACACTAATTCTAGCAGCTCAGGATGGTTTTAATTGAACAAAAGTAGCTCTTATTGCTGAAAAGGTTGGCGACCCCTGTTCTATATTGTGCACAAGAATCCACATTCCCAAGGTATATAAATCATAGTTGTTTCACCAGAAGTCTCATTGCATAGTTATGTATAGCAGTTTTGGGCATGTCCTGTACATAAGCTTGATGTTAGTACAAGCAGCATTGCCAGCCTGATTTACATGTCACTTGTCTTCCAGCCTAAACCTAGTTTGAATTCACCTGGTGTGCCTTTTTTTTGCAGCCTAGGATCTAGAATTTACAGTTTTATGTTTGGGCTCCAGCTCTAGTCGGAGTCTTTATGACTGACTATGACATTGACTATGAGCCTATATGCCAGCAGTGCACAACCACCATCTTTAGATTTTTTTTTTCCACTGGTGGGTTCAGACAAGAAAGAAAGGAGAGTTGTCGGAGAAAAAAAACAGTAATTACAGTATAGAGGACGAAGGCTGCATCCCTAGAGAAGTTTAACAACCATAATCGTATCAAAAGGTACAGGCTTTTCCAAGGTTTTGGATAAAGTCAATTAACAATGTTTACAGGGAGTTTGTTTCCCTTCAGCTCTGCTTTGAGGGCGTGAATCAGGCTTCTTCAACGAGTATCTCATGAGCGGCTAGTAGCTCTCCATCTACCTGTAAGTAGTTCTACTGTGTACACCTCGGCCCACTGAATTAGAAGCTTTTACTGGGTTGAGTTAATAAATGTACAACAAAATTGAAAAGTGTGTATTTGAGACAAACGTGTATTTTCAGAACTTTTTTTTTTTTTGTAAAAACCTTTAGTCTGTAAGATCAGTGACATAGCTATTCAGCCGACAACCCGGAGGTACAGCAGCTTTAAAAAACAACACATGCTAGCGTCAACATTCCAATGACAGAAGAATCGAAGGTTCTATTTTAAATAAACACAAACCCAAACCGAAACACAAGCAAGGCGATGAGTACTGTAAGCACCAGAAGGGGTTCTCATCAGGGGAAGCGAGCCCCACTTCGTCTAACAGGCACAGGTCTGTAGTAAGGGAAGGGAGGGGAAGTCAGAGACTCAAGAAAACATACACATATCAGCAAGAAGTTCAAAGCCGGAAAGAAAGCTAAGGGGAAAGCTGCTCCTCGGGCGGATCCGGGTCCGGGGGCAGGCATATGCCCCCTCTGTACTGGTTCCAGCGCCCCCATACAGAGTGCCATTTCCGAGGGCGCCCTCGAGCACAATACACTGTCTTCTCCCTAAACATGCTCCAATCCATGTTTTCCATCCATGCTGTCAATGTAGGAGGCCCATTAGAGCCCCACAGACGAGCAATGTCGCGCTTGGCAATCATGTTACCCAGGGTCACCCACTGAGTCTGTGCCGCGTCGTGATCAGTAGGACCCCAAACATTCAGAAGACAACACCGCGCCTCAGGCTGCATGACGATGCCCGTCACCTCCCCCATCACCTCGTGGATGCGCCTCCAAAACTCCATAATCGCACCGCATTCCCAAATAATATGTAGGAAGGTGCCCACCATACCACAGCCTCTCTTACATAAGCCCTCCTCAGAAAAACCCATATGGACCAGCCTGGGCCCCGTCACGTAGACCCTATGGAGTATTTTAAGCTGCACCAACCGCAGGCGCGCGGGGATCGCGACCTCTTTGGGAGAGGAAACTGCGTACTGCCAGTCCTCGTCATCTAGTTCAAGGCCATCCCTGGTCCATTGAGCACGTAACCCTAGAAGAAGATCTGCCCGAACGTTAATAAGTTTCTTATAAATGAGCGAGATCGTACTCTCTGGCATATGGCCATCCAGGATCCGGTCCTCTAACGGAGAGGACTCAGGCACCTTCTCCCCTTCTACAAGAACTGACCGCAAGGCGTGGAACACTTGTGCGTATCGGAAGAACTCCGTGCTCCCCAGCTCATATTCCTTCTGCAGCTCCTCGAATGATTTTATCCTGCCCTTAACCAAGAGGTCTCCAACCCTGGATAGGCCGATCAGGTCCCATTTCTCAAACCCTTTTGTATGCCAAAGCTTACCCAGAATATCGGAGTCAAACAGAGGGGTGGCGAGGGTAAGCTTACCCCTCCAGCCCAGGGAATCCGTCGCAACCTTCCATACATGCACAGCCACCCTGGTGGGCCCCGTCAGGGTTAAGTCTAACGACTTCGAATACAGCGCTCTAGAGTAGTTACCCCCACGTAGCAACCATCGGTCCATGGCGAAACCAGGGCTCAGCGCCGGACCATAAACACCATGGTTAATCGCACTCAACTGGGTGGCCCAGTAATAACGTCGGATGTCCGGAAGCGCAATACCCCCGTCGTACCACGGAAGCGTCAACTTAGCAATCGCTATACGCGGACGCCCTTCCCACAATAGCGCGCGCTGGTGGCTTTCAACCTCACGGAAGTAACTGGCCGGGACCCAGTCAAGAGTATTCTGCAGGGCATAGAGGAAACGGGGAAGAGACATCATCTTGAACAGAGCGGCACGGCCAAGGAGGGAAAGCGGCAACCGCCGCCAGCCCGCCACGTCCCGCCGCAGACACGCCAAGGGAGGGAGCAAGTTCTTCTCGTATCGCAAAATGGGATCGATGGAAATATAGATCCCCAAATACAAAAAGCCCTGCTGGGCTATCTGGAGCGGGCAGTTGCGCGGGACATCACCACACAGGACATACAAGTATGACTTCCCCCAATTAATGACAAGACCAGAGTTTCTACCAAAAGAAGTCAAGACGTCACAAACCACTATCAGAGATTTCTTAGGCGAGGCGAGGTATAGCAGAATGTCGTCGGCGTAAAGTGAAATACGGTCTTCGTGGTCAGGCGACCAGCGAATCCCACGTATGTCCGGGTGCCATCGTATCCACGCCACCAGCGGCTCAAGAGCAAGAGCGAACAATAACGGCGACAGGGGACAACCCTGCCGGGTGCCTCTCCCGAGCTCGAACGGTGCCGACGCCCGCCCGTTCACCACGACGCTGGCGAGAGGTCCCTCATAGAGCAACCTCACCCAGCCCACAAATCCAGGCCCAAAGCCGAACTTGGCTAGCACAGCCCACAGGTACGCCCACTCCACCGTATCAAAGGCCATCGTGGCTTCGAGGGACGCCACAACAGCCGGCTCCCGCATCGTGCCCGTCCTGGCAATCACACCATGAAGGCGTCTAAAATTCAGTGCAGTGTTACGGTGCGGGATAAAGCCCGACTGATCCGGATGGATCAAGTCGCCAAGCACCCGGACCAGGCGGTTAGCAAGGAGCTTAGCAAGGATTTTCGGCTCGGCATTGAGAAGTGATATCGGCCGATAGGAGCCACACTTATCACGGGGCCTACCGTCTTTATGTATTACCACAATCGTCGCCAGCCGTTGGTCGAGCGGAAGAAACCCATTCACCCGCGACTCCACGAACATGGCGCACAGGTGAGGAGCCAACTTATCCGGATGAAGCTTATACAGCTCAACCGGCAAACCATTTGGGCCCGAAGCCTTACCGGAGCGCAACGCGCGGATGGCACCCGCCACTTCGTCGACAGTTATATCACCATCGAGGTCATCCCTATCAATGGCAGAAAGGAAGGGCAGAGCGATATCCCGCAACAGGTCACACGAATCCTCAGTCGGCCTATCCGAGACCGAGGTGTATACCGTACGAAAATGGTCCGAGAAACACTGAACTATACCGTCAGGGTCAGTAACAACCTCTCCCCCATCCGTAGACAACTCCGGCACCACTCGATTGACACGCTCTTTTTTGTCCAGCCACGCCAGCAATTTCCCGGCCTTATCGCCGACATCATACAGTCGACCCTGCTGCTCCCTATGAAGGGTCTTAGCAGCGTTCGTCACCAGATCCCTATATTCCAGTTGCTTCAAGCTCAAATTATGCAGTGTGGCCGGTGTAACATCCTCTTCCAAGGCCACTTCCAAAGCCGCTATCTCGTCCTCAACTTGCGTCACCTCGGCATCTCTCCGCTGCTTGGCGGCCACTACCAGGGAAAAGGCCTCCCCCCTCAATACAGTCTTAAAAGCTTCCCACAAGGACACCGCAGATTCAACTGAACCCTGATTCTCTTGAAAATAGCGGTCAACTGACTTCAGCAACGCACTGCGCAGCTTGGGGTCACGAAAATACCAGGGGTTAATGGGAGCCACCCTGCCCCCCGCCACCCGGCCAATATTCAAACGGGCCCACACCGGTGAATGATCAGAAATGCCCCGTGCCAGGTGCCTAGCTTCAGATACCAAAGAGGCGTGCGCAGCCAGAGTGAGCAAGTAATCAATCCGGGAGAGACTCCCGTGGGCCCCGGAATGGAAGGTATATTGTCTCTGAGTGGGGTGCCGTAGCCTCCAACAGTCTACCAGACCAAAAGTGTCTATAAAATAGGGAAGCCACTTCTGAGCACCCCCGGTGTCCCTGGGCGGACACCTATCAAGCATTCCAGAACCAACCGCATTGAAGTCTCCTCCCACCACCAGCATCCCTTCGGGGAGTTCCAACAAGGCCTTGCCCAGATCAGCAAACGTGGAGGCCTGCAGGGCAGGAGGGACATAAACAGAAACCAATACCAACGTTCTGCCCTCCCATCTCCCCGCCACAGCCACAAAGCGCCCCCTGTCATCAGCAATGGTGGAATCAACCTCGAATGGCAGGGAAGCTCTAACAAGTATGCCCGCACCCCTGGAGCCCGAGGAGAACCCCGAGTGAGCAATGAATTTATAGCCCTTTCTGTTGAGTGCACAACACGTATTCCCTATAAGATGGGTCTCCTGCAGGAGGACCACATCTGGCGAGGTCCGTTTCAAGAATTGCAGGACTATCCCCCGTTTGATACGATCCCCTAAGCCATTAACATTCCGGCTGATTATGCTTAAGCCCCTATCCCCCATCCCCAAACACAAAAAGACCCCCACCCCCCCCGGAGAACCACGATCGGACAATACTGACAACAATTGCTACGCCTTGCAAGAAGAAAAACACACCCCCCAACAACAACCCCAACAACCCAAATCCCCCCCCCCCTCCCTGCACCCCTGCGTCAGCTTACAAAGCCGCCCCAACTTGCAGTGTGCCTGTCGCCCTATCAAAAACAAATCTACAAAAAGTACCCCAAGGGAGGAAAGAGCTCCTATCTTCCCCCCGCCGCCCTCCCATTACTGCAGGAAGGTGCGAGTCACTGTCCGGGGCTGAGTCAATACGTGCCAACACCGGAGGTATCACTTCTGTCTATCACGATCGCCTTCCGCTCCGTCCACGCTGTCCCGGCCGGGCTGCCGCCGAGGGAGCGCATCCAACCAGTCCCCTGCCATGTCCGGTGATTCGAAGAAGAAAGTCCGGTCCTCATACACCACACGTAACCTGGCGGGGAAAAGCATGGCATACTTCAGGTCCATATCTCTGAGCCGCCGCTTCACCCCCAGGAAACTCTGCCTCTGTTTCTGCACCAACTGGGTGAAGTCAGGATAAAAACTCACAGAGGCGTTCTGAAAAGGGACCGGACTTGTCACCCTCGATGCTTGCAGGATAGCGTCTCGATCCCGAAAATTAAAGATCCGGGCAACAATCGGTCGCGGGGGGGCTCCCACCTTGGGCCGTCCTCCAGGCACTCGGTGAGCCCGCTCCACCGCAAAGAACTTGCTGAGGCCCTTAGGCGCAAGATGATTCACCACCAAATCCTCGACAAGTAAATCCACGGAGAGATCCTCTGAAGTTTCCGGGACCCCAATAAGGCGCACATTGTTGCGCCGGGCCCGACCTTCGAAGTCCTCGAGCCGGCGGGCGGAGAGGTCACTCGCGGTTCGTAACTTACGAATCTCAGCTTGAAGTTCCGAGACATCGTCCGCGAGACCAGTGGTCTTGAGGTCCAGGGACTTGACCCGCTCATTGGTTTTGCCCAGGTCCGCGCGAATCAAGTTGACATCAATCAGAATCATGTCCACCTTGTGCGCCAGGGTCTCAAACTGTCGCCCAATCGAAGATTGCATCCCATCTATCGCCCCTTTGATATCTTGCAGCGATAGCTCCGAGGCAGGGGATGAATCGGCCTTCTGCGCTTCCAGCGACTGTCCCGATCCACCAGGCGACCCCTTCTGCTGGGCATAACGATCCATATTGTTGGATTGGGTATAGCCTCCCCGCCGGGTAGTCTTAGACTTCGACCTGTCCGCCTCCGATTTGGTCGACATCCCGAACAGCAGGACAAGCAAGTGCCAAAGGACGTCCCTCACGCAGCTAGAGGAAACAGGGTCAAATAGGACTACAACAGTCAGTCAGGACCGAGTGGAAGTCCTCCAGACAGAGGAGGATATGCGTGAAGCGCTCCCAAGCCAGAGCAAACAAAGGGCGAGAAAGCGAAAGTGAAAGTGCGGCGGCATCCGTCCGTCAGTTCACACCTCCCAGGGCCGCTGTTGTTCAATTAGTGGCCGGGCATCCTGCCAACGCAAGCCCCTGGCATCCTTCGGAGGTAGGCCGCAGTCTTCCGCCATGCACAACTTCGGTCCCCGGTGGGCGATCTTCGCCCGGACAGCGTCAGTCGCCCCAGCTGTGACTCATCTGCAGGATTCCGTGCATGAAAATCAGGATTTAGGACAGGATAAGTGCAGGAGGGCGCGAGGGTAGCGGGAGCTCAGGGCTCACGCGGCCATCTTGGTCAAGCGCTAGGCTCCTCCCCATTTTCAGAACTTTTAAGCTGATATTTGGAGAAAATGGCTGGATTTTCAAAACATATAAAGCTGTTATTTCATTGATAAATTGTGTTTAGTATTGGGGAAACTTATTACTAATATCATTATCTTGGTGCCCGCGACATTGCAGTTATGGCTCTTATGTAATACCCATGTAAAGGCTTTCCAAATTGACCAGACCTTTCTATTACTGCTGGCAACCTTCTGCTTTACTGAGGTGATCACTGCTAGTAATCTGGCATAGGGTGACCACCAAGGTAATCTTGTCTGATGTGGTCTCTATTACAATACTAATACAAGTAGATTGGGATGTTTTTAGAGAACACCAGTAGCTCTTATTACAGAAAAGGTAGGAGACTCCTGGACTAGACTATGTAAAATATTCTTCAATTTTTGCCTAAATAGCCCTTCAAACTTTACTGTAGAGGATGAGCATCTCATATGTACTTTTTGATAATCGAATGGCAAGAAGCCATAGGATTGTTATGCTTGCTCATCATTTAAATCTAAAGTCTTGAATGAAATCTAGAAAAGTAGCATTGGCACATTGGGCACATTAAAAGCTGTCAAAGGAGTCACTATCAATGGCACACAGACAGACAACATCAAGCATCCATGACAGAAATGGGTTTCTCAGAAAATATTAATAGACCTGGATTCAATCCTGAATAAATTCTTAAAATGATGCCAAAAGACCCGAAGTCACCAGTGCCTCATGGCAAAAGGCAGTGGAAGCTGAAAATGGCACCTAAGTCCAGAGAAGGCCTTTTGAAGTGTACAAAGCACCCTTCTAAGTCAAAAAGAAAGAAATCAATAAGGACAGCACACAAGCTATCAGCTCTTTCTTCTTATAAAGTATGTCACAAATTAGGACTGAAGAGGACAGATAGGATACAGAAGTGTAAACACAAAAAGTGAAGAGGTGGTTACTCATGCCCCTTTAAAACAAAATGAAGAATCAGAAGAATACACTACATATGCAGTGGGGAATTGTTTGTCAATCTCCGGATTCCATAAAAGTTCATTTGCCCAGTTGCAGTGAGATGATTAAAACCCATGCCACAATACTGACACAGATTCCATGTACAAAAACGAAAAATACGTGTATTCTTTTAATACATCCCCTCTTGACTATGTAGCAATAGATTTTACACCTTTAAAGTAAGATACATACGGTGCACAGTTGGAGGAGAAGCAGGAAAAGTCAGTGGGAAGGAAGATGGAGAGAGCAGCAGCCACAGTGTTGAATTGTTAATTAATTTAAATGTTATACCAAGTATTTACGGTTGTCAGGTGTTTGGGGAAATTGATTACTTAATCCATCATTTACCGGTGCATGATTGAAATCATCACATGACTAAGCAAGTAAAGGGCTGTATGCAGGAAGAGTGTCACACAGACCTGTAGGGATACACATTTCCTATTTCAAACATGAAGTGCTACCTAAAGTTATTGTATTGCACATTAGAGGGGAATACTCACTTGGTTAGCGTGGAGATGAATCCTTCAACACAAGATATTGGCAAATGACAACACCAAAATAATGAGAACATTACACACAAGAGGTGCTTTAGAAGATATGCATCTAGTAAAGGAAGAGGGAAAAGGCGTCAATCTTTCATGCCTATTCAGTTTCAGACAAAGCCATCTTCAACTTCCTATCAAGCACACATTCAAGGGAGCAAACCGTGCCACCAAGACATCTCTTTATGTGTGAGAGAAAGAGCTCAATAGGTTCTTCTTCCCCAGCCCCCAAAAACGCTCTACTTATTTCAGTCTACCACATCAAATATGGTTGAGAGGCAAGATAAGGAACAATCTAAAACAGCGGCGGTTGATAACAACAGAAAAATGGCTCTAATAATGCATGGATGCTTTATTGAGTTCATCAAGACCTCACTAACGATTGGACCCCAAAACTAAGTATACAAAAGAGAACATATATCTCTATTACATAAGGAGATAGAGGGGCTAATACCTAAAGGGGCGATAGAAAAGGACGCCCCTCAAAAAGAGAGAACACAATAATTATTCTAAGGGAATATACTATGTATATCTTCTCCTTAAACATAACTTAATTTTGGACTTGTGCTTCCTGAACAAGACACACCAGTTTCAGAAGGCACTGCTTCTCAATGCCATGCATCTGACCACAAATTGAAACAGATTTAAAAGATGCAATTAAAGTAGTAGCTCAGTGATTTATACCCATACGTGGAGAACTGGCTGGGAGAGGGGAATTTGCTTCAGCAGTGTGAGACATGCATTTAACAGATGGGAACCTAATTTGATTGGGGGTTTAGATTCAAGATGAAGAAATCATCGCTACTTTCCACAAAGTTTGTTAGGAAGCAGAACTGAATGCAGAGACATCAATAATGTTTCCAACTCTTAAAACAAGCATTGAAAATGCAATAGGTCTCGCCGTTGATTAAGTTAAAGCCATTTGCTTTGCTAATGGTATTGTATAGCAAAGAAAATGGCTTTAACTCAATAAAAGGCGAGGCCTATTGCATTTTCAATGCTTGTAATGTATTCCCACCTCTGCCCCCCCCCCATCAACTAAGCTCCTCCAATGCTTTCCCCAGCCGCTGACTTCACAAACCGCTCCACAGTTGTGCCCCCCATTTTGAGTTAAAATGTGCTTAAGCAAACTTTAATTTATTTAGCATTCCAAGGTGGAAATATCTTCAAATGGTAAATAAAACAAAATACCTGCCATGCCATGATGCTTGGGAGGTGATGCTGAGGTGCGGACCTTAAAACATGTGGGAGGAAAAAATAAAAGGCACGGGTAGATATAAGGGTTTAAGGGTGAGAGTTAGAGTTAAGTGGAGGATAAAGTATATCATAAGGAAAGGGATATGGGTAAAAGAAAACAGTGAAGGGTCAAGACCTTCTGTATTCTCCCTCCTAATTGAAACGTGAATGTAAAAAATAATTATATAATATAATAATATTTTTTTTAAAAACGAGAACATTAATTAAAACATGATTAAAGAACGGGGGGTTGTGCGTTTCCAAAAGTAAACAAACAAAACAAGTGTAATGTGATTTGCCTCACATTTCTAGAAATATTTAACATAACAAATGCTAAAATAATTTCAAATATAGAATACGGAAATTCATCAGCTATAATTAATGCCAAAGTGATTAACGACTCATGAATAATATATGAAATCGTGTGTACACTAGATGAAAATTGCACTTGTGCTTTCCTACAGCAGCCTTTCTGTATAGGCCCCTATAACATAAATATACCTCTGTTGAATTGTTGTTTTATCACTACGGTGATCAGAGATGAATTAAGTTAAAAGATCAATAGCAAAACCGTGAAAAATCTGAAACATTGATGTAATAAAATTGATCAATGTTTAGTTTATTCATTGATTAGCTGCATCTAGGGTCACAATTCGTCAGAGGAAATGCCGATACATTGTGATTAGCAAGAGCGGGAGACTGGGACACACCACAAGCACTGAGGTAGACTCCCCAATATAAGCAGTGATCAGCGCTCCCGACTCCCCTCCCTCCCCCCCCGCACTTGCGAACACCCCGACATTGTCCCATACGACGGTCCAGCTCTCAGGCGCAAAGCTACTATTGTTCATTATCCGCGACATAATGCACCCCCTCCCCCAGTTTATCTATCCCTAGTTAGTTGACGGTTAGTTTATGGCTGCAGCCCTATAGCCTCTATGATACACCTCACAGGGGATTAATCACACTGCACGGTCCCCATACGGCGCGGCGACCACCGTGCGCACCAGCAGGGCATACCCAGACGCAGGCCCCGGACACCTGCCTGAAGCCAAACACAGAGTAGAGACGCGCAGCCCGCAGGCCCACGAGACTGAGAGTCCGCATGGGACACGAATGGGCGCTCCTGCTTTGTACGCCTATATAATAACAACTGCATTACCAACCGTGCCTATGTGTGTAATGTTTATAAATGCCAATAAAAATGTATTTAAAAAAAAAAAAAGCACTGAGGTAGACTGTGACTGGCAGGAGCAGTTCCTTGAAACACTAACATAAACAGAAGCACCGAGGACAGGAAGGGATGGTGATAACTGGAGATGGGAAATTAGATAAGGGGAAGATAACAGATGTAATGTGTCTCCCTGTCACGAAACATGTTTGGGGTGGAGGGGATAAATAAATAACGAAATTAGACCCAAAGAGCGTTGACGGTGCCATAATAATCCTGCTGGGGTGTGACTATGTCCCTCGGCTGTGTCCTGGTTTGTGACGAGGAGGGCATACTGTACACAGCGTTTAAAATTGCTTGCATCTTCCGGCGGCGCAGGGCTTTGACGGTGCCATAATCATCCTGCTGGGGTGAGACTATGTCCCTCAGCTGTCTCCCGGGAGGACCCGGAGGAGGGGCATGCTGCACCCAGGGCATAAAAGTGCTTTGAACTTCTGGTGGCGCGGGCATAGTCCGGCCAGGAGCGGGCCGTGTGTGCCCGTCCGTGGCAGGGAAGAGGCCAGGCTGGGCCACCACTTTCAGTTCCCGGATTCAATCCCAGACGACGAGTTTCGATTAGCTGGGCGTACCATTTGCGACCCTGATCCTGATTTTCCCGGAGCGTGTCCCTTAAGCACTAACGTGGATTTTAAAAACCTTGTTTGGGCCCAACCAGGTTTTAGAGACAATGCTAATGTTAAACCATCAGCGGGCACCTCACTTGAGTCTTTCCAGGCTCAAAAACAACTTTATATATGTGTTTGTACTGTTGCTTGTGCATTTTTCAGCATTGTGTTTTGTATTCTGGGCTTTGCGCGCTATTAAAGCGCTTTTGCAAAGAACTGAGCCTCTAGCTGCTGGCACCCCTTCTCCGCTTTGGAATCCATGCGGCTAACTTTAAGGGACCCTGTTATAATGTAAAAAAAAAAAGAAAAAAAACTACACAGAGGAGGCCGTTCATTTGCCGAGGTCACTGACACCTCCGTACGAGGATCACAACGCGTTGTTCTTAACTGCACCAATAAATTTTGGCGAGCAACCATGTGTTGGAGCGGGACGAGCTCCGAATGCTCCTTTCGCCTTTTCGTCCGGTGACAGTAACGAAGCAAAAGTGGATGCCTGCTTGTGCCCCGGAGGGACTGCAGGCGGATCAAAAACACAGAAGTGGATGCCTGCTTGTGCCCCGGGGGAACTGACATTAAAAAAAAAGCAAAGCACATGAGAAGCGGCATTTTCGTTGCTATGGCAACAAAATGGCGTTGGACTGTCCACAGTCCCTCCAAACACGCGCATGCTGTCTGCTATGGACAAATGGCAAGAGCAGCCATGTGTAGCGCTCACCCGTGGGGCAACCGCTAGGCAGGTACCACTCGGACCCAAACAGGTTCATAATCCAGGAGGTTGGTGGAAAAAAGGCCCGGGATACTACATGTCCCAGCATGCCGTGTGCCGTCTCAAAAGGAGGCTAGGACAACCCCTGTACATAAGCACCACCTCCTCAAGAGGAAGGTGCTTGACAATCTAAACCGAGAGGATAATGGCGGATGGTGTTCCCCTCCGGATACCAGCGGGAAGCATATGCAGCGTCTCTCCTGTCATCGAAGCCGAACCGCGCTTACAGCGAAGCGACCTTCCGTGAGAAGAAAGAAGCGGAGGAGTCTCAGGTATTCGGAGGAAGTGCCGGCGTGCTGCCTTCTCTGTTTCCCTCTACCGCGGTTGTGAACCGGCTTCACGTTTACAAGGAACCCAGGGGTTACGTGCGAGACCTTGGATACAAACGTAACTCCCGTAGTGCAACAGAGACCGCGCATTAGTCAGCGCGTACTTTTTCTTTCCCTACTCGCGGATTGCCGTGTCCGCATTTAGCCTGGAGATATCGTTAATCAGGCACTGCTGAACTATTGCAGCTTTCCGGGGTATAGCATAGCGGTGTTGAAACCGCTTCTTAGTTACCGGAGAGCTGTCGATCCCAATCCACGTTGAACCACCAGTATTCTTAAGGGAACAGTACCCGTTTTCAGGAGACAAATCCTATTTCGTTTATTTAGTATTGCACTGGTATGGACTCCGCACCTTGGTACTGGTGAGGTTCTTGCGTGACATTCTGTGTGGAATTGACAGTAACTCCACACGCATCATCTGGCATTAGCTCTACCAGGTGACCTCAGACACATATATATTGGCGCTCTACCAGTGTCACTGAAGTGAGCAACGTCCTGGTTGCAGGGAAATCCTGGTGAGTGGTGCGATCAAGATAGAGAGAATCATACCGGGGAAGTGATTCACCGAGCAGTTAGGATAACTCCTCTTTCTTGTTGTCTTCTTGTTCCCTCCTCCAGTGAATCCCAACAGGAAGAGGTCCCTAGTCTTCTAGACCAGACCAGGGAGAACACCACACCTGCAACACCCTTTGTTGTTTTGTCCCTTTCCCCATTTCCCCCGGGCACAACCTCACACAGTAGGGTGTCTTCCTTCTGTGGGAGAGGGCGTTTACGGCAGGTGGGGGTCGCACAGCTACTATCGTTCCTGCTGAGTACCAGACAAAGGTTAGTGGCATTGATATATTTAGTGTCACCAATCGAACCCTGACACCATGTTTGTCCATGCAGCCGCGTGCATGCAAATCCCTTGGCAGAATCGATTACAAAAGGTTCTCTCCATGGCCGAGAGCAGCGCATACGCTGCTTTCGCCAGGCGAGACCTAAAAAAGTGTTGCCATTTGTGTAACAAACTTGCCATTACCAGACCCTTCAGTCTTTGACATCTTAGACCTGTCAAAAGATTGCTGGGGATGATCCATATTTTACCAAACATACAACTAAATGGTTACAAGTGCTAGCTGAATGGGAAGATATATTGATGGTCACAAACGAGTTGCAAAAAAAGCTAACATGGTGGACAAATAGCAACATGACAAAGAGAAGAAGTTTCATACAGTCAGTTCCTACATCCATAAACACAACAGATCAGTCACACAGGGGATGAGATCCACCTCCAGGCGCATCGCAAATCAGGGGATACATAAAACATATCAGTTATCTAGTACTAAAAGCGGTCTTTGCAGGCCTAAAAGCAGTTCAAGGTAAGTAAACGAACACGTTGTACACATTCTAACAGATAATATGACAGTGTTGCATTTAAACAAGCAGTGGTCACAAAGTGTTCCATGCTACCAAGACTCGAACAAGACATCTGGCACTGGTCCATTACTAAGTAGTTGAATCACACCATTTCCCAGGAGAAGAAAATGCACTGACGGGTGCATTAAGCACACAAATGGGCATATCTCATAAATAGAAGTTTAAATAGGAACTTATAGTAACCATACATCTTCAAACATTAGGGAACACCAAACATAGATCTTTTGGCATCAGGTGAACACTCAAAAAATCACAATACCTTCCCTTTAAGTATCCACAGCCTCTGTGGAATCCACTGTCTTGAGTATACTTTTCCACTGTTACCACTGGTTCCTCTGTTAATCAACAATTGCAGGATCTTAAGCATGGCCACTGTTCAAATATCTCCACAGTGGGTGAGACAACTATGATACTATATACAGTAAGGATGTCACAATAGAACAAGCCTCATTCAACATGTTAACCATGTAAAAGGAAATATTTATCACTATGATCAAAACTGGCTGCAACTTGTAGCATTACACTAGTCCACATATCGTCCGCTTCTAAACTTACTAGAGAAATGTATGATGGTTGTCAAACAGGTGAGAAAGCCATTTACTAGAGAATGTGATTCTACCAAATGGACATGGTACTAAATGTGGTGTAGAGACATTGGAAGCTGAAGTAACATAAGAAAGGGTGATGGTGCTATAGCTCATGTCTTCTGTATTATATATTTAAGTAAATGTTCATTATTAGTCCCCTTAAAAGTGATCACAGTATTAAATAGGGCATAAACCAAAATAATTTTTGCAATACCAGTTATTAAACAGTTTCAGGAAAGTGGCTATATTCTCCACATGCACCAAGATAAAATTTGAGGATGGGCTTGGCAGGCCTTATGAAGGCATCCTTTGAACCAACGACTGGAGACTCTTCACATACCTCATTTTTCGGAATCCATTGATTTCTGCTAAAGGCAATTACATATTGTAAATGGTAGAAGAGCAGAAAAGTAAGCCAATAAGAAAAACATAATGTTTTTGTTGCGCTTATGTCACAAGTTTCTGAAAGAGACAATTAGTTATAGATTCCTTACCTTAGAATTTACCCCTAGGAGGGAGGAGCCAAGATGGCGACCGGGACGGCAGCGTAGACTCCCGGCTCCGTGAACCTCCGCATCCCGCACGGATATCCTGCACGAGATCCTTAACCTGTGCTACGCGGTCGTGTTTCTGAAGGAGAGAGGCACCCGACTGTGTGACTCCGAGGTTTCTGGCTGCGGTATCGCCGGAGAAATGTGCATTTGAACTTTGCGGCCTGTGCGGCCCTGGAGCCGGGACCTCGAGTGGACGCCGTGGCCGGGTGGCAGTTCAACAACAGCGGCCTGTTGTGACTGGGTGGAGTCGGTCCACCGGAGCGGTGCCAAACTCGGCCTACATTTCGTCGTGGTCGTCTCTACTGTCATGCGTAGCGGACCGAGTGCATGCCCGGGGGTGCAATTCTCAGACCCTCCGGTGGCTGCCCCTGCCTTTGATGGTGAGCTGCCCGGCCGCCGCCCGTATCCTGCCCTGATCATTGCGGGCCGCCCCAGAATTTTTACGGGAGCTGGTCCGTAGTGGGGACGACTGTTGCCCGTGACCACGCAACGGATAACTTTTCGCCTGCCCCCGGAACCCGGTCACCAGCAACGTGGACATCGAGACGCTTGTCCGAGGGTCCCGGCCCCGGTGAGGGTCGGGCATACTTGGCGGCCATCTTGTTGCAATGAAGCCTACCATCCTGTCCGCTGGGCCGCAGCGGGATTGTGAGAGTGCGACTTTCGGGAGTGTGGCGGCGCGATCGCAGAGAGCTGTGCTGGGGTACGGCGACCTCCTCGAGGCCCTTGGTGCTCTTCACTCCTCCTTGATTCATGGTGTCGGGGTCTTGGGGAGTAAGCTCGACGGTGTGGCGTCGGCGTTGGGGCAGTGGCGGCCCGCCTGTCCGCACGTACACAGGGACTACCCACACTGCGCACAGGAGGACACTTTGGCGGCCACCCCTGAGGTTAGTGCACAGCTGGACACTCCGGCCAGTATGCTACAGTGTGTTCGTCCAGCTGAGGACCTGATCTGCCCCGGAGGCACTAGACCTGAGTGGGATGTGGTAGCCTCGTCCCGTACGTGCCCTCCTGCGACCCAGAGACAACTCCAGCAACTATTGTCTGCTTTGGCTGCTTCTGCCTTCCTGGACCTGGAGTGCAGTGCATATCCTTGTGCAGCACTGGGAAGCCTGTTTCTCCACGCTGCGGACTGTGTTGATGCTCAGGGACTTCCACCCCACCTGTGTGCGTCGCTTCTCGGACGTTTTTGGACAATCCTCTACCTTGGAACATCGGATATGGTGCTGGGTCGAGGGGTAGGCATGGGCAGACTCCCAAAGAGTGGTCAGGGATGAGGCTGATCCTTCAGGGGTGGTCATCTAGTGGACGGGCGGGCTCAGGGGTTGCGTGCTCTCCTGGCATAGCTAACAGCATAATAGGTGCATAATGCTCCCCATTTTTCTTTGAGAAGATAGATTTTGTGCCGTTTATTGTTCACTTTGGGGGAAACTTACCGTGCGGGAGGGAGAAGCCGGGGGTATGTTTTGAAGGCCCTCCTCCAGTTTCTTAATACTTACTCTACCCCCCCCCCCCCCCGTCTGGTGGGGTTCTTTTCCTACTTCTTTTTCCCTATTCTCCTATATTTCGGGTCTGGTTCCAGGGCGACAGGCACACTGCTGGGGGGGGGGCCGTACTCCTCTGCAGAGGTGCAGGGTGGGGGGTTGGGGGAGGGGATTCTTTAGTCTTTTATCTCTTTTTCCATGGCCTCCTTTTTCTTCTCTGATTCTTTTTGTTTTTCTTTTCTGGGATCAGCGTGATACACCTCCTTTGCTATGACTCGTTGCCGCTCCGTGTGTACCGCAATTTCCGGGGCGCTCTCCGGGAGTTCTGGCGTAGGACTGCAGGCGCAACTGCTTATGATATTTTTCCCCATCCTGATGTTCTTGTGTTTGCGCCATTGACCTAATGGATTGCTGTAAACCGCTTACGTTTATTACTCTGCATATCTGTAATTGCTGTTTGAAAATTGTTTGGCACCTGATCCTTCTGCCTTGTTTCATTATAAAATGAAAACCTTTTTCTCCTGGTGCCCTACCTACTTTGCTCACGGTAGTAGCATTACGATTCTGCTCCCCGAAGTGCTGCCTGTGTTTACACTTGCCTGTTTTTTGCTCTGATTGCTTAGCGGCCGGCCCGGGGGGTTGTAGGCCCATACTTGTTCTTGATAGAACTGTCAATAAAGGTTTTCAAAAAAAAAAAAAAAAAAAAAAAAGAGAATTTACCCCTAGGCGTCAGACTGGATCCGTAGAATTTTTTGTCAGCAGTACCTTTGCGCGTCGAAAATTGGCATCGGTCGGCTCCACGTTCGGCGTCGTGGTCGCCAGGATGACATTGCACCAGCTACTTAGACGCCGCCCTCATGCACAGACGTCAGTTCTTTCTTTTTCCGCGCCAGCCAGCGCAGATCCGGAGAGAGTGGTACCTCCAGTCACTTTTTGACTGACATTTTGTCGGCTTTTGTTGACGTTGTTTTCGAGTCTTCGACTCCTGGTGCACATCAGGGATGCCCGGTTTCAAGGCTTGCCATTCCTGCTGAAGGTTGATGTTGATGATGGATCTGCATGCATGTGCCTGTTCTGTTTGGAACCCGACCACGTTTCCAAGTCGTGTTCCAACTGCCAGACCATGAATCCAATGTCTTTGCGGGAGCGGTCCCGAAAACTTCTCGAGGCCCAGCAGTCCACTCCGTGCCGCTCGAGGTACCGGTCGCGTGGGAGGTCGAGGGACCGGTCGTGGAGCCACCACCACCACCAATCTTCTTCAAAGTCTTTGCACTCCTCTGGTAAGTCGAAGCACAGGAAGAAGTCAAAGAAGCATTGTCGCTCTTCGACTTCTCCCCGGCCGACGCAATGAGTGATGCGGGTGGTGCCCTTCCCGCGGCTCCGCGTGCTGAGCCCGCTGGGTCGACTCCGGGTTTCCCTCCTTTCTCGGACCTGGCGCGACCCCAGGCCAGCTACGGAGTTTCTACGAAGCGATGCATGCCATCTTTGGGCAGCCCAACTCCGCCTTCGAGCCCTGTGGACTCGGCTGGGGGCCCTGGGCCGGCGGCTTCGGCCACGGGACCGCAGGGTTCCCTTGGATCCAGGCCTGGATCCGGATCGGTCAACCTGACTAAATCTCCTCGGCGCCGCCTCCACCGGCACCACATCCGCAGCCGACGCCGGTTATGTCCCCAGCCGGCGTCGACCCCGGCCTCCACCCCAGTGTAGACACAGAGCCGGGCCGGCGTCGACCGACGCCGGACCCGACGCCGATGGGTACTTTTGTGCCCCTGTTCTCCCCTGGTCCTTTCAGGCCGGATTGGCAACCAGAGGAGGGTGAGGAGGACTGGGAGGGGTCTGGAGACCCTTTGACTGGCCAATTGGGTTACGAACCAGACTGGAGAGAGGAACTGGGGGAAGCCAGTGGTCTGGATACCTCACCAGACCTTGGCATGTTGTCTCCTACCGTGGATACGGAGGAGGGAGCATCTTATGCAGTGCAAGGGCAAGGGCGAACAAGGCTTTCAACCTAGAGCTTCCTATGGTGGCGGTCAGGACTAACCTCCACACAGAGGTGCTTCAACAGGCAGTGAGTTCTTCGGTGCCCCTGCCGCCGTTAAATGAAGCCCTAACTGACATCCTTTTGGGAACCTCATCAAGGCCCAACACAGGGGCTCCTGTGGATAGGATGATTGCCCGACGCCACTGCCCGGCCCCAGGCTACCCCACTTTTCTCTCCCAACACCCCACCCCTGAGAGCTTGGTGGTCCAAGCCTCCACGACAAAAGGCGCATTCCCTAACGCACCACCTGATAGTGAATCCAAAAAGCTGGACCACCTTCGGAAGAAGATGTTTCCTTTCTCCAGCTTGGGATTGCACTCGGTAAACACCGCATGTCTTTCGAGCCATTATACCCACTCCGTGCGGGATACGGTGGCGCAGGTGATGCCCCAGTGCCCGGAGGATGCCCGGACCGTACTCTCCCGTGCAGTTGCCGAGGGGAGAGACGCTACAAAGTTTACCATTCGCTGTGGACTGGCCACCGCCGACGATTTCCACATCGGTAGCCCTTCGACGCTATGCCTGGCTGAGGTCGACTGGGGATGTCCATGCTACCCTTCTAGACATGCCCTTTGATGGCCGTTGCCTGTTTGGTGACAAGGCAGACAACGCGCTAGAGCGCTTTAAGGACTCTCGGGCTACAGCCAAGTTCTTGGGCCTCTCCACCACCCGCCCTACGCAGTCTGCCTTTCGTGGCTATGAAGGGGTGCCCCGCCACGTCCTGCCCAGGGCCACCAGCTGGTGCAAGCTGTTCAGCCTCTGCGTGGCGAGGAGGTGGGAACCACTGTCGTGGATCTGGGGGCCAGCGAGCGGGCCAGTCCACCTCAGCCCCCTCTGCAACAGCCTCCAAACCCTCCTAGTCTGACCTTTCAGGGCCACTGATTGCCAGTGGGCAGCAGGATTCGCCATCACCTCCCCCACTGGCGCACCATCACGTTAGACAGGTGGGTTTTGCAAATAGTCCAAGGGGACTACTTCCTCCCCTTCGAGATTACACAGCTATGCCACCTCAGTACCGTCGCATGTCGGAGGATCGTCTGGCCCTTCTCCAACAGGAAGTTACGGCTTTCTTGGCCAAGTGAGCCATCGAGCGTGTTGCTGCCCCAGAAGTAGGTTGTGGTTGCTACTCCCACTACTTTCAGGTGCCCAAGAAGGACAAAGGCCTGCGTCATATCCTGGATCTCAGGAACGTCAACCGCTTCCTCCGGAAGGAGAAGTTCAAAATGTTGACACTGGCTCAGGTCCAGTCTGCCCTCGACCCTGGAGACTGGATGGTAGCGTTGGACTTGCAGGTCGCTTATGTTCGAGGCATATGAGCTGCAGATTACACACTTTTGCATAGATCGCCATCTGGTGTTGGGCCCGGATGTTTGCACTTTGTTTTTCCTCTTGGAAAGTCTTTGGAAGTCACGAGGTCGGTGACTCCTCCCTTGGATCGTATTGCGCATGTGCTTTGGCTCCATCCTCAGTTTTTTTTTTCCGCCATTGGGCTCGGATGTAATACTTCACGCTCCGGTTCCGAACATTTCCAGTTCGACGATCAAAGCGGAATCCTCGCTCATCGCGGTATTGTTCTGATCCAGATCTCCTCAATCACCTTCTCTTCGACGCATCTTCGATTTCAGTCGTCGACGGCGGCCTTTGGGCCTATCCAAGCTCCGGTCCCGGCTGATGGAAAGAACTCCATTCAAGAAGTGCCCTCGATGTGGGTCCAAATTCCCCCACACCGATCTTCATGAGGTGTGCAACCTCTGCCTCTCCCCTGAACACGAGGCTCGAGACTGTCCCGCCTGCAAGTCTTTCAGATCGAAAAAGACTATTCGAGATCGAAGGGCCAGACGAAACATGGCGCACTCCTCGACCTCCGTTCCAGTCGACATCTTCGGGGACGACGTCGAAGCTCCGGGACAGCAGCACACCGAAGAGGACCTCGTCAGTGCTTACGAAGCCGTCGACTTGGATGTGGAGGACATCCCCCCGGCGCAGAGGGTCGTGAGTACTATACCCCCTACCACACCCGCGCCGACACCCAAAAAGGCTTCGGTCACGCCTTCGCCTCCGGGCCTAGGCAAGACCAGAGACACTGCTTCAAACACCCCACCTTCGGGCCCGGTGAAGAAGCCAAATAAGCCTTCCGGCGGCTCGGGCTCGAGTCAGCCTGCCAGCGGTGCCGAGAAACACACTTTGGCACCGAAGAAGAGACCGGCCTCTACCTCGGCACCGAGCTCCGCACCAAAGTCCTCGGTGTCGAAACCCAGCCTTTCGGTACCGACCAAACCCCATAAGGCCCTCGGCACCGACACTTCCGCGCCGAAGCCTACCTCGGCGCCGACCAAGAAATCGGAGGTTCCAAAAAAGCACGGCACGGACAAGCATAAAAAGTCATCGGCCCCGAAACCTTCGGTGCCGACGGAACAAACATTGTCACAGGAACTGTTTACACCGGATCCCTTGCAAAAGACTTACCAAGGATCAAAAAACTGGACATTTGGCACTCTCTTCTAAAAAGAGACATTTGGACAAACCGGCTCCGCCTCCACCTCCAAAGAGGAAAGACTCTGCTACCTCCGCTTTCAGAGTGCCTTCCCCACCTCCTCCACCCTCTCCTCCTCCGCCCCCTCCGCCTTCTCCACCCCTGCCTCATCGCTCCCCGACCCTGTCTCCAGACAATGATGATCAGGGGGACCCATATTACGATCCAGGGGATGTGCCACAAGACCCCACCCCTACAGGATCCCCAGACCCATGGGACAACTATAATAATCCAGACATTCTAGATGTCCCACAAGATGACCTTTACCCGTCCAGGCCATCTCCACCAGAAGACTCATTAGGTTTTCACCACCTACTTCAGAGGGCGGCACATTATCACAGGGTAGAGCTACACACTGACCCGGTAGAGGAGGATTTCCTCCTCGACACCTTTGATACCGCACATAGGTCTACCTCCATACTACCTATGCTCAAGGGGGTAATAAAACATGCGCCAGAGGTTTTTAAAGACCCAGTCAGGGCTAGGGTCATTAACCCACGCATAGAGAAAAAGTACAAAGCTGCCCCCACAGATCCTGCCTATATCAAAGGGCTAGCGCCACTAGATTCCCTAGTGGTTTCCACTGCACGGAAGAGGTCAAACTCCCAGGCGTCAGGCGAAGCACCACCACCTGACAAAGAGTCAAAGTTACTGGACGCGTCAGGAAAGCGCACTGCGTCACAGGCAGCCAATATATGGCGTATCGCCAACACTCAAGCGCTATTGGCCAGATACGATAGAGCGCATTATGATGAATTAGAAACCATCATGCACCATCTCCCAGAAAAATACAAAAATAGGGCCAATCAATTAATTCAAGAGGGTAAGACTATAACTAACACCTCTATACGCTGTGCCTTAGACGCAGCAGACACAGCCTCCAGGGCCATTAACACTAGCGTCCTCCTCCGTCGCCGTGCTTGGCTGAGAGTTTCAGGCTTTTAACCTGAGGTACAGGCCTCCATATTAAATCATCCCTTTGACCAAGAACATCTATTCGGCCCAAAGGTAGATGAGGCCCTTGAGAAAATTAAGAAGCACACAGATACAGCGAAATCTATGGGAGCCCTGCAGTCACACCCTCCTAGGCGCTCCTTTCGCCGCTCTTCCTTTAGGGGTACGGCCAGAGGCTACTCCTCAGATAGCGCGTCCACTTCCTACAAATCCCCTGCTCAATCCACCTTCACAAGGGGTTATCAAAGAGGCGGCTATAGGGGCAATAACAATAACCAATGCCACACCGCCTACCCAATGACTTCCCCCCCGCTCCCTCCAGACTGTCCCACTCCGGTTGGGGGCAGGCTACAAAATTTCCTTCACGTCTGGGAGACCATCACCTCAGACAGATGGGTGACCCAAATTATTCGCTCAGGGTACTGCCTAGAATTAACATCTACCCCCCCCAAACATTCCATCCAGGCAACGCCCAATGTCACAAGAACATTTCACATTATTAAAACAGAAGGTAATCTCCCTCCTACAAAAACATGCAATAGAACAAGTCCCCGCCAATCAACAAAATTTAGGGGTCTACTCCCTATATTTTCTGATACCAAAAAGAGACGAGACTCTACGACCTATTCTAGATCTCCGGCCTCTAAACACATACATACATTCGGACCATTTTCACATGGTAACACTTCAGCAGGTGCTTCCGCTCCTCTCACAGAACGACTTTCTCACCACACTGGACTTGAAAGACGCATATTTTTACATTCCGGTACACCATGCTCACAGAAGTACCTCAGATTTGTAGTGGATGGGCAACCTACCAGTTCAAGGTGCTCCCATTCGGGGTCACAACAGCGCCAAGGGTATTCACCAAGTGCCTAGCGGTAGTGGCGGCACACCTCAGAAGACAGCACATTCACGTCTTCCCATATTTGGATGACTGGCTAATAAAAGCCACGTCCTACAACCAATGTGTACATCACACCGCCACTACAATCCAACTACTTCACCAGCTAGATTTCACGGTGAACCACCAAAAGTCCCAGCTAATACCATCCCACACAAAGCAATACCTCGGTGCCACCATAGACACCTCAAAAGCCATAGCCTACCCCAATCCTGCCAGGATTGCAAGCATTCAGGCTTTGCGTCAAAGAATCATACCTCAACACTCTCTCCCAGCAAGAGTGTTTATGCAACTGATAGGGATGATGGTCTCTTGCATTTTCATAGTACCCCATGCAAGACTCCAGATGCGTCCACTCCAAGAGTGCTTAGCACGCCAATGGAACCAGGCCCAGGGGCAACTGACAGATCTGGTGTTGGTAGACGGTCGCACCCATCGCTCTCTGCAGTGGTGGAACACCACAAATCTTTCCAGAGGTCGACCGTTCCTGGACCCGGTTCCACAAATAATCCTCACAACAGACGCATCGCTCTCCGGCTTGGGAGCTAATCTGTTACACCTCACAGTGCAGGGCACATGGACGCCGCAACAAAAGTTACTCCATATCAACCATCTGGAGTTACTGGCAATCTTTCTAGCCCTAAAATCCTTTCAGACACAGATTTTAGGCAAGGCAGTCCTTATTCGCACAGACAACATGACGGCCATGTACTACATTCAAAAACAAGGCGGCACACACTCTCCAAAGCTCTCTCAACTAGCACAGAGCATATGGAGATGGGCAATTCCACACAAAATCTTTTACCCTAGCCCAACATGTCCCAGGAGTCCAAAACACCATGGCACATCTGCTCAGCAGACAGACGCAGCAGATCCACGAGTGGGAACTTCACCCACAGGTTCTTCACCCGTTCTTTCAGATGTGGGGGCATCCACAGATAGACCTCTTCACCACCCACGAAAACAAAAAATGCCCAAGCTTCACCGCCAGATACCCACACCCATTGTCCAAAGGCAATGCGATATGGATGAACTGGTCAGGCAAATTTGCGTACGCCTTTCCACCTCTCCCACTAATTCCATTAGTGGTGCGAAAGCTACAACAGCACTCCCTCACTCTGATTCTAGTAGCTCCGACGTGGGCCAGACAACCGTGGTACACCACGCTGCTGGAACTCTCGGTAGTGCCACACCAAAAGTTACACCTCTCACCATGCCTCCTAACCCAGAACCATGGAGAGATCAGACACCCGGACCCAGCTCAGCTCAACCTTGCGATCTGGCTCCTGAGATCCTAGAATTCGGATACCTTAACCATCCCCCTGACTGTATGAACGTCATCAGAGAAGCTAGACGCCCTACCACTAGAGCCTGCTACGCTGCAAAGTGGAAAAGATTTGTTGTTTATTGCCATAACAACACAATCAACCCTCTAGACGTATCTATACAGCACATCATATGCTACTTGCTCCATCTACAAAGGTGTAACCTAGCATATACATCCATTCGGCTACACCTCGCAGCAATTGCCGCTTACCTACAGAACAGACAGCACCTATCACTTTTCAGAGTGCCTGCCATTAAAGCCTTTATGGAAGGCCTCAAACGAATAATTCCCCCCAGAATACCACCCTCACCTGTGTGGAACTTAAATCTAGTTCTCACAAGGCTAATGGGACCGCCTTTCGAACCTTTGCATAAATGCGAACTGCAATTTCTCACATGGAAAACAGCTTTTCTTGTAGCCATCACTTCCCTTAGAAGGGTCAGTGAGATACAAGCACTTACTATACAAGAACCTTTTTCTCCAAATGCACCAGAACAAGGTTGTCCTCCGTACCAACCCAAAATTCCTACACAAAGTCATTTCCCCCTTCCATCTAAACCAATCGGTAGAATTACCGGGTTTTTTCTCACAACCTCAAACTGTTGCAGAAAGGGCTCTACACACGCTAGATGTTAAAAGGGCCTTACTTTACTATATCCAGAGAACACAACCTTTCAGAAAGACCAAACAACTGTTTCTCTCTTTCTCTCCACCACACAAAGGCAACCCCATCTCTAAATTAGGGATAGCTAGGTGGATTGTAAAATGCATACAGATTTGCTACCACAAGGCAAAACGAACGCTATCTGTTCCCCCTAAAGCCCAATCTACACGAAAGATAGGGGCTTCTATGGCTTTTCTAGGGAACATCCCATTAGATGATATCTGCAAAGCAGCTACATGGTCAACACCGCACACTTTCACTAAACATTACTGTGTAGATGTGCAAACCAAGCAACAAGCTAGTGTGGGCCAGGCTGTACTAAAAACGCTTTTTCAAACCACTGCAACAGATACCGGTGGTCGCCGCTAGGGTTGGGAACTGCTATATAGTCTATGCAAAAGTGTGTAATCTGCAGCTCATATGCCTCGAATGGAATATGCTACTTACCAGTATGCATCTGTTCTTGGCATGTAGAGCTGCAGATCTACACATGCCCACCCGCCTCCTACCTGTATCTGTTCCAGTCTATCTTATTTAGATACAACACACATGGGTTTCTTCACTATTATTACTACGCTCCATCTTTCCCTGTTGGCGAAAAACAATCTGAGGATGGAGCCGAAGCCCATGAGCAATACGATCCAAGGGAGGAGTCACCGACCTCGTGACTTCCAAAGACTTTCCAAGAGGAAAAACAAACTGCAAACATCCGGGCCCAACACCAGATGGCGATCTATGCAAAAGTGTGTAGATCTGCAGCTCTACATGCCAAGAACAGATGCATACTGGTAAGTAGCATATTCCTTTCACATCTCCGTCCTGCCGGCCCACCGGCGTTACCTGCGGTTCATGGTGGCCCACAAGCACTTTCAGTTTACCGTGCTCCCCTTTGGCCTTACCAGCACCCCTCAGGTGTTCACGAAAGTGATGGCGGTGGTCGCAGCTCATCTGCTCAGATCAGGGGTTCCAGTCTTCCCTAATCTCTACGACTGGCTGTTGAAGGCGGGCTCGCCCCATGCTGTCGTCTCCCACCTCCAGACTACAGCCGACCTCCTGCATTCGCTGGGGTTCACCATCAACATGCCAAAATAGTCTCTGACTTCCTCTCAGAAGCTCCTTTTCGTCGGAGTGATTCTGGACACGACACCGTGTCTGGGATATTCGAGCTATGATTCCGATCTTTCAGCCCTCATCTCGGGTTTCGGTCAGAAAGACCCTGAGGCTGCTGGGCCTCATGCTGGCAGATCATGTCAGGTGGCATATGCGGGCTCTGCAGTGGGAGATGAAGTTCCAGTGGGCTCAGCATCAGGGAAATCTGTCTGATTGCGTTCAAATCTCGGAGGGCACTGCACGTCAATTGCAGTGTTGGCTAACGAACCGAGATTGGGTCAACGGCGGATCCCACTCCTTTCCCCAACCGGCGTATATGGTGATGACAGATGCATCCTTTCTGGGATGGGTGGCCACATGGGAGTGGCGGAGATCAGAGGCCTCTGGACTCCGTCGGAATACAGGCTCCACATCAACCTTCTGGAGCTTCAGGCGATCCGTCTTACACTAAAGGCATTCCTTCCCTCTGTCCGGGGAAGAGTGGTGCAGGTGTTCACGGACAACACCACAGCAATGTGGTACTGCAACAAACAGGGCAAGGTTGGGGTCATGGACCCTTTGTCAAGAGGCTCTCCGTCTCTGAACATGGCTGGAACATCAGGGCATATCCCTGGTGGTTCAACTCCTGGCAGGTTCACTGAACGCCAGGGTGGACTAACTCAGCCGCAGGTGCATGATGGATCACGAATGGCGTCTTCACTCGGACGTGGCGCCAGGTCTCTTTCAACAGTGGGGAGAGCCTTGGTTAGATCTATTCACCATGGAAGAGAACGCAAAATGTCAGCAATTCTGCGCGTTGGAATTTCCAAGGTGGCACTTGCTAGGTGACGCTTTTTGTCGTGAGTGGAGTTGCAGTCTTCTATACGCCTTTCCGCCTATACCACTTCTGCCCTGAGTGCTGAAGAAAATCAAGCATGACCGGACCCAAGTCATTCTTGTGGCTCCGGACTGGCACGAAGAGCCTTGTATCTCGAGCTGTTATACGTAGCCATCGATCCTCTGATTAGACTGCCTCTTCGGAAGGATCTCCTGTCACAGCAGCAGGGGATGGTCCTCCACCCGAACCTGTCCAGCCTCAACCTCCTTGCGTGGAGATTGAGCGGCGTCAGTTGACAGCCTTCGACCTTCCTCCCAAAGTCTGTGATGTTATCTTGGCAACCAGGCATCCCTCCACTAAGACGGTATACGCCTGCAGATGAAACACATTTGTGGCATGGTGCACAGCAAAGGCTGTGGATCCCCTTTCTGCCCCTCTTTCTGAGGTTTTCATGCTACTCCTTTCTTTGTCCCAGCAGGGCTCCTAAGGGCTACCTCTCAGCCATTTCAACCTTTCTTTGGCTTCCTGATCAGCCTTCTCTTTTCAAGTCCCCTGTTGTAAATCGCTTCCTTAAGGGCATTACACATCTTTTTCCTCCTGTTCCCTTCGTAATTCCTCAGTGGGACTTGAACTTGGTTCTTACCTACCTTATGTGCGCTCCCTTTGAGCCGCTTCAGGCTCCTTACTCTAAAGACTGCCTTTCTGGTTGCCATCACCTCTGCTCGCAGGGTGAGTGAGCTGCAAGCCCTTTCTTTGAAACCTCCTTTTCTGGCAGTTCATCCGGACAAGGTTGTCCTCAGAACCAGACTTTCCTTTCTTCCAAAGGTGGTTACTTCTTTCCATATTGATCAAACCATCACTTTGCCCACCTTCTATCCACCTCCGCATCCTTCTAAGGAGGAAGAGAGGCTCCACCGTCTGGATCCAAAACATGCGCTTTCCTTTTATTTGGATCGCACCAAACAATTCCGGGTGGATGACCAGCTCTTTGTTGGCTACGTGGGTGCCAAAAAAGGTCAGACCGTGCACAAACGGACCATCTCTAGGTGGGTCGTTTTGTGCATTAAAGCTTGCTAATCTTTGGCAAAGAAGGAGCCTCCAGTGGGACTGCGCGCCCATCCCACCAGGACGACGGCAGCGACCACTGCTTTGGTACGGGGAGTTCCCCTCAATGACATCTATCAGGCAGCTACGTGGGCATCTCTGCACACATACACTACTGCCTGGACAGCCAAGTCCGGAGAGATGGCTTCTTTGGCCGTTCTGTTCTCCAGGACTTTGTGGTGTGAACTTAGTTGCAGACCCACCTCCGAGGTTGGTATTGCTGGGGTATCTATTCTAAGGTAAGGAATCTATAACTAATTGTCTCTTTCAGAGTTACTGGCCTTTGGTAACGATATATCTGTAAGAGAAATTGATTGGTCATAGATTCTTTACCGCCCCACCCTTCCTCCCCGTTTTGCGAACTGACTTCTAGGGTAAGGGAATCCGTTTTGAGAACCAGTGGTCATTGTCTTGCATGGCTCTGCGCTTCTGGCGTGGAATGTCGTGTAAAGAACTGAAGTCCGCGTGCGAGGGCGGCGTTTAAGTAGCTGCCGTGATGTCATCTCGCCGACCACGACGCCAAAGATGAATGCAGAGCTGATAGACGCCACCTTTTGACGCGCAGGGGTACTGCTGCCGAACAAGTTTCCGGATCCAGTCTGACGCCTGGGGATAATTCTAAGGTAAGGAATCTATAACTGACCTATGTCTCTTATAGATATATCATTACCGAAGATAAGTAACTTGTTCTTTGGGTTCACCGAATTCTAAGGGAATTATAGTAAGATGAATTGTGCAAACAATCCAACTTTGTTACTTTTTATCTAATGAGACTTCAGTAGTCAGACCAAAGACACATATGCACAAAAAGAGCAATGCTAATATGCATTTAATATTTGATTTAATGACTTAAGTGCAGCTACAAAGTGGTCTCTCAGGCATGGGTTTACTAAACATTACTGCTTAATTTTATTGCTTTCCCCTTTCATTAAGAAACTCACATCGGTCACAGTAATTGCATATTTGTTTAGCACCACTCATCCTTCAAACTGTCCTCCACACGTTGAAAATACCACTTCTTAACCGATGTGCAGCATGTGAATTTAGAATAGGTCCAAGTGGCTGAAAAAGAAACTAGTTACCTTTAACTGTAGTTTTGCAGCCTGAACTACTTGACATGAACATCACTCTGGTGAAGGAGGCGAGTTAGTGTTCAGAGTAAACATACATACATAAAAGAAGAAAGGCCATTTATAGCAGTGTAGCTAATCACAAAAACAACTGTTTTTTGTAGACTTGTGGTCGATGTCAAAGAGACTCCTTCTAACTCAGCCTATGCTTGATGCATCAAAGATAAACTTTGTTTACTTCAAGAATAATTTCAAACCTAAACACTAGATGGTTTGTTATTTTGCTTTATGTTGCGCCATATGTCATATATGTTCTCCTGCTTCAGAAAGTCAAATTTTGCACTTTTTTTTTTTGCTATGCAAGATTGATAATATGGCCAGTTATTTTGTTATTTCTTCTTAGTCCCTCACTGAATGTTTGCTGACAATGAAAGATTGGAGTGCAGAGTTGGGCCAAGAGAACAACATGGACGATAACAACTGGGAAGAAGATGTAACAAGCCAAACTGAAAATGGAGAGCACCTGGGTAACGTTCAGTGTTGTTAAAATTAAAGTCAACTGGGTTTGGGATTACATTTTGTTAAACTGTGTACGACAAACCTATTCATACCATTTTACCATCAATTAAGTCCTCTGAATTTTAATTTACTGGATTACATACACTTTTTAGAAACATCATCCCCCTGACAACGATCTCTCGACTGGTGTGCGTCTTTGTAATTTTATTCAAGAACTCTTTTGCAAAACATCGTAGTATAGAATTGAACCAAAGAAGGAAATTAGACAGTTTGTGCAATATTTGACTTGAGGGCACTGCATTTTGAGGTTAACAGAAAAGGTACTCGAACCAAGAGAATCATTAAATATTTTTTTTACCAGCATGACCAGTCAGAGTTGAGGATAGCAATTGTAAATATAAAAAGGTAGTTCCGCTGATGGTAAATCTTTCTTGCCACAAGAAATCGAATGAGGTGTCTAATGAGGGCTGGTCTATAAATGTCGTAAAAATATAAAATGTATCATAGTATGAACAGATAATTTGTCATATGGACAGATTCATCAAACACCCCCATTAATTTGGGAATGATACCAGGTGATGTGAAATTCCAACTCTGAATCTACATAATACATTACATTCTTGTATCTTAAAAACCAGATTCAGATCAGGCATTATCCTAGAAGAAGATTTAATTGAAACAAATTCCTGGCTAAAGGTGGAACAACTTCAGTTGCTTCCTGTAGCATAATCCTTCTTTATTTGAGTGTATTAGATTTACTGATGTTTCAAGTGATCACATACAATTCAGCACGGCATAAATCCCTAATTTTATATCAAGTCTAGGATATGTTGGAACATCAGCCATTCGCCCAGTTGACTCCTTATAAATGTTTTTAACAATTTCTAGATTCACTCAAAAATGAGCTTTTTGTCCCCTAAGAGAGTGGTCAAGACCGGTAATGAGGGAGGGGGGGGGGGGGGCGGGATGAGGGTTCAAGTGCTAAGCTAGAATGTATCGGATATCTAAGGTGAGAGATTAGCCCACCCAGAGGATTGTGCTGAGAATTTTCAGTCTCTTCTCCTCGAAGTCTAATAAAATTACTGCAGGATCAAGGGGGGCAGTCACCCCTGTGGTATCTCTCACCAGATTGATGATTGCAGCCCACTGGAATTTGATATTCGGGCAAGTCCAAAATACGTGCTTCATGGTAATTTGCAGTTGGCAATGTCGCCAGAATAAGTCTGGACTCCCAACCATAGCTTTAGTCTGATACTAACATGTGAAAAATATTGTGTGTGTGTGTCTGTCTGTCTGTCTGTCTGTCTGTCTGTCTGTCTGTCTGTCTGTCTGTCTGTCTGTCTGTCTGTCTGTCTGTCTGTCTGTCTGTCTGTCGTTTTTTTTTTCTTTGCACTATATTATAGTCCATACATCTTCTGATGATTCTGGGCCCAGTTCTTCCTGCCTCTTTACCATCCAATTGTATAATCATGACACCTATAGAATTGCAATCCCCATGTGTGGCGAAGGTTGTAATAATTAATTCTCTACTCTCCCTACTTTAATAGGGAGTAAGCTCCCTATTTCCTGGGAGATTACTTTACCCAGAGGTCGCCCAATGCTGGGCTTGCGGTAATTTACCACTTTCTTTTGGAGTTATATATTCAACTGTTCCATGCAATTCATTCTGTCTCTTAGTGCTCCTGAAGAAAAATCTTTGTATGCAATGGCATTGTGCAGTTGGGGCTGAAAAAGTGAGATCATTAACCTCTGGAGTAAACTCTCTTTTAAAAGATATGGGTGTCATCTGGGAGGGGAAGGTCATCACTTTCCTGCTTTTTGCTAGAATATCCAAGGAATGAAGGAAGGTCCTTGTGTCCAGAAGAATATCTCCTGTCCGACGTTTGAGCTGCACAGGGAACCATAACAAATGACTCAAGGGAATAGAGGCATAATTCTCCTTACCCATGATTCATGGTTTTAGGCATCCGTCATTCATCCAGTCTGGAGCTAGTATTATTTGAGAAGCTTATAGCTATCTCGCTATACCAGGAAGACCTAGTCCACCGTCAGCTGGTTTTCTGTATGAAGTAAGTTATGTCACTCTTAGTGACTCATCAGTCCAGACAAAGTTTAATGTACATATTTGTATATCGTTAAGGTTGCACCAGCAAGAATTATGGAATTATGCCTTCCTAATGAGCAGGAATCATGATTTATAAAGTGATCTATAAAATGAGATAATTAAGAAAAAATGAGCATCAGATGCATTAAGCAAAATGTAAAAGTTAGGTAAAAAGTGCCTCCTTTATACATTTATGTCCTATGCTCATATATGGGCACGGTTTGTCATCTTTCTCACTCACAACGCTATTTACTGATACAGCAGCACCTACAAGTAGCGCAACTCTGACTTTTCCCGATAGAGATGAAGTCCTAGGCACGACAAACAGTACAAAGCCATCCAGATGTTCAGTGTGCCCCAACCAGGTTTCTTATAATATTATAATCTGAAATTGGTTAATGAACAATTCTTTATCACAGAGCTTCTTGTGAAAACCAGCAGAGTTGTGTGAAATAAGATTAATACTCTTATGATTGTTGGTAACTAATGGAACATGCCTGATAGAAGCAAAACTTTTTGCTATGAGAGGCAAAACTATTTGCTATGAGATCCTTGCACCTTGGAGAGACAGCTGCTGGTCAATCAAGATCCTTCAAAGCTTCTTATGGCGTGAACCTGGTAATCATGGCTCCGATCTCCTGTGGTTGTAAGCCCAACTTTTTCTGTTGAAGGAAAGTGTTATTGGTCTAACAAGCTGATACCTGTAAAATATCCAAGCTGAGTGGCTTGAGCGGAGGGAACAATGACTGGTATTTTGTTGAAATAAGCAGTCAAATTGCCAACCGATCTGAAATGCTTAATAATTACAGCAGTACAGCCTCGAAGAGAACATTTAGTTGAATGTCTTAAGCCATTTTTATATATTTAGGATTAAGTAATATCCCATTATTTACATTAATATTCATGTTTAACCAAAGAACAAACTATTTTTTAGTTGTGTGTAATTCTCATTCTGAGACCAATTTAAGGGGCGGGTACATTTCTTAACACTATGAACATCTGGAGTTGACTGGGAAGGTAGTTGTAGAACATCCTTGGGAGGGGGCATAGCTGTCCTATTCAAAGACTGTTTTACCTGCGTTCCCGAGTCAGTGGCCCAATTGGGCGAACATGAGATCCTTGCTTTTTCAGTTTCCAGTGGGGAACACCAACTACTTGGTGGACCAGTAATCTACAATCTCCCCGGTTACAAGCCAGATTTCAGCACCAAACTGCTGCCCCAACTATTCGCCCCCTGCCTAAAACATAAACACTTCCTAGCTATTGGTTACTTCAATGTTCATTTTGAAAATTCTACGGACCCGGGGGCCAAACACTTTCTAAAGAACTATATAAAATAGTGAGAGAACTCTGCAAACCAGCTAGTATATCCCATAGCTCGACTCCTGCAACCGATAACTGTGTGTTAATCAACAGCTTCTTCACAGATAAAGTCTCCAAAATCTACTCCTCCTTTAATAGCCAGCCCACTACTAATAATACAGACCATGGGAAACATTAGCACCACATCCCAAAGCACATGCTTACTTAAGCAATCTTATACCAAAGGGGATGATTGACGGAGCATTTGAGCAAATCAAACACTCACCCCCAGTCAACTGATCTGGGTTTAATCCATCATCATTCTTTAGCTCACTCCACCACCCCAGTTCAGACATGGCCATATGCAAATCAGTCTGACCCTATGCCTCATGGGAACAGTCCAGCCCGAAATGCCAAGCCAGGTCTTCCCTGGACCGGAAACAAGCATCCTGGGACCGGTTTCGGGTTCATAACCCTCATCAGCAAGGCTATCTTGAATCCAGTGGCATACCCTGCCAACTTAGGGTGAACAAAGCGATACCAAAGGGGATGATGGACGGAGCGTTTGAGCAAATCAAACACTCACCCCCAGTCAACTGATCTGGGTTTAATCCATCATCATTCTTTAGCTCACTCCACCACCCCAGTTCAGACATGGCCATATGCAAATCAGTCTGACCCTGTGCCTCATGGGAACAGTCCAGCCCGAAATACTTAAGCAAACTGGCCCCTTTCTCGGAAGAACAGGTTGCACAAACCATGACCGAGATTAAAGCAGGATCCCACTTGACCCCTGCCCTCACTTTATCTTCTCACGACTTGTATCGGTCTTAAGCCAGCATGTTACCCATATCTTCAATAAATCTCTGGATTCAGCTTCTTTCGCAGCTTTATGGAAGGAAACCCTTGTATTTCCACTGGTAAAGAAAGCTGATGATCAGGCAAACTACCTACCAGTCTCTCCACTACCATATCTATCTAAAGTACCGGAGAAACTGGTCAATAAACAACTGGTCAATTTTTTTTAGAGACCAAACAACTTTTAGATCCTTCTCAGACTGGTTTTAGAGCTGCCAACAATACTGAAGCCACCCTACTTGCTGTATCAGACTACATTAGATCCTTTGTGGACCAAGGTAAAGCTGCTACACTGATCCTTTTGGACCCAACGGCGGCTTTTGATACTGTATCTCACGACCACCTGCTGCGTATTTTACATGAAAAAGGAATACACTCAAAAGCTCTTCAGTGGTTCACCTCTTTCCTACTAAACAGAACGCAAAAAATTCCAAATGGGCCCCTTTTCTTCCAGTTCAAATATCAATATGGAGTCCGGCAGGGGGCCTCCTTGAGCCCCACTCTTTTCAATGTTTGTCTCCTCCTTAACTGTGATTAGCAGGAAATGGGGCTTCGATATCTGTTCCTATGCAGATGATACACAGCTACTAATTGCCTTTGAAGAAAAGCATGAGGATACCAAAAATAATTTAATTAACTATCTCACAGAAACAGCAACCTGGATGATGGAACACTGCTTAAATTTGAATGCTGGATAACACCTGGTGGCCCCGTGCGTTGGGAGCCGCCACAAAACCTGAGCAAGTTGCAAAAAAAATGGGCATACTCATTGACAATGCAGGACCAAGTCCAAGCACTGTGCGGTAAAAGCTTTGCTACACTGAAACTATTACAAAGACTTTTTGCTTGGATCCCCCTAAACTGCAGAAAGTCCATCACCCAGGCTTTATTTTCTAGTAGACTTGACTACAGGAATGCGCTATATTTGGGTATGCCGGAGTATCTCTTTTCCTGACTACAGGTGGTCCAGAACGCTGCTGCTAGACTGGTTTGCAATAAAAACAAATACAGCTCGGCATCTGAAAGTTTGAGGGAATTGCATTGGCTGCCCGTATGCTAAAGGGCTAAGTTCAAGCTCCTGTATTACGCACACAGAGCGCCACATAAAAGTGGCCCCGGCATCTTGCATTATAAAATAGAATTCTATGCTCCCTCACGAAACTTGAGATCCTGCCATCAGGCCTTGGCCAAGATCAAGCGGTCCAACAGGGTCAGAGTAGGAGGCCGTTCCTTTTCTAAACTGGGGGCCGTTCACTGGAACGAACTTCCATTGGATCTTCGCCTAACGGACACATATTTGCCCTTTAGAAAGAAACTAAAAACACCAATGTTCCCTAGAACTTAACCAAAGCTACCTACTGCCAGTCTGACTGAAGCCCCTCCTTTTATACTGTTTGCAATTGCCTTTCCCATATAAGGATAATGTTTCCCTAGCGCCGTGATGTCCCTCAGGATGAATGTCGCGCTTAATAAATATAAATACAAATGCTTTACTTTATCGGTTTGTACATTCTTAAACTTGGTAAGTTTAGTAGTGTGACCTGCTGAAATGAATTTTTTGCGTGAATTACACATATTAAATTAAAATAGCTGAGCAACCATTACTGCATAGGAATCTACTGCGGGTGCATGCTGAGTCATGACAAGATAAGCCTATGTTTGAGTAGCCTGAGGAACACTGTTTGAAGATAAGTTACAAGTCGACACCACAAGTGAAGTATACGTCTCGTTCAAACCCCCCACATACAGACCCAAAGACATCTGGCAGCAATGGTGCGATTATTTACTGACTTTGTACACTGGTATCTCTGATTGGAATGCCTGGTAACCTGGTGATCGATATGTAATGCCCGCTCCCGGTCTGTTGCGTTGCAGGTCTCTGGGCCCACTCCGCACGGGGCCAGCCGCGACCATGCCTATCGAGATGTGCCCACTCTTCCCTCCCCCTAAAGTGTTTCCACAAATAACTGCAAGTTCTCTGCAAATTGCTACTCTTACCATATATGTCTGACATGACACTGTATCATCTCCCCTGATATGCGTATGGCTGATGTAGCTTTGGTTTGTTTTCTTTATTATCTTGATAATTGAGAAATTAAGTTTAAAAAAAAGGATAATGTACAAGTGGGAGAGTGTTCCACATTTGACAATTGTTGTGCAATTTTATCTAACCTAGGCAAGAAACCAGGCCCAGATAGCTCCATATGTAATTTTTCTTTCTTCATGTCTTGCCTTTTGCCAGCCTATGAGTTACAGAAGGTAGATATCATACCTCCCAAGTTTCCTTGACTATCTGGTACAGATCTGTATACATCAGCTTTCTAATCCGATTTACCGAGTTGCTGCCGCAAGTTACAGCTTGTTCATGTACAAAGTGACTCTGCAAATTCACTTTCCCCTCACTCTTATAGTTGAGTAGCATTAATATGGGAGACAGTGTACTCAAAGTCCTTATTTAGAACCCCTTTCCAAAAAACTATCCATAGTGTCGAAGAAAGGCCAATTTTACCTGAATATGTTTTGGATGGTAGAGTATAGACCTTCCATTTGCCCCTGTTGACTGTAGCCTCCACAGTGTCAAACGGGCCCTCGAAGCAGTCTGCAAAGTGATAGGGCCCAGCCTCTGATAGGCTGTGGATAGGCCTGGGCTTGGCCCAGGCTTTGCCTGGTGTCCTGCGCCTTGGGAATAAAAAGAATTCTAGCATTTGTGTCAAAATTTTTCAATTCTATTAAGGACACAGAGTTGAGGATTAGGCCTCTCTTTGCTGCAATTTCAACAGCAGCCGATAACAAAAATAATAAAATTACAAATCCCAAGAACAGTCACAGAACTACTTCCCTCTCATCCACCAATCACATTGGACCTAGGCTCACAAAATCCTAAAACACCATCTTAGGTCCTTCTGCTTTGAAGATCTACAACAGATAATATGAACCAAGTCTACAATAAATACTGCCACAGCTAAACGGTCGCAGGTTGAACATCTTCCTGACATGGCAATCAAGCTTCTTGTGACGCCTTCTGAGCCAGCATCTTCTGTCTTTCTTGTTTTTGATCTGAACCTAAAACAGAAGGATAGTGGTAATCTCCATGTCGCTGTACGCATATCAGCAGTCAGGGGGCAGGGGTGTAGTTGGTAAAAGAAGCTATACAACATCATGAACATCATAATAAAAATACACATTGATCGATAAGCCTTTCAATAGCCACCCATTACATGTATCCTTTGGGTGGGATAATCCTCGCCTCTGTGCCCTTAACAGAATTGAAAAATCTTGATACAAATGCTAGACTTTTTTATTCTATTTTAGGACCAGGGGCTCAGATTATGCTTATCTACCACTACAGACCTTACATTAACAATTGTCTAGCTATCAATTTACTTAAACATAGACTCTGAAGACCAGTCCACTGCACTGAAAATGTCCCTTAATCTGGAACCTAAAGAGTATGTCTTTGAGGCCATGGCTTCTCTGGCTGAATTTGCACCAAATCGTGTAACCTCATTGGCTGCCTCTGCCACAAGCTTGCTTTCCCAGGTAAAAAAGGTTGCTGAAGAAATCAGTTTAAAAGGCTTTTATAAAGCAATTTGTAACTGCCCCTGGATATTGTGTACATCTTGATAAAGGTCTAGTACACTTTTTTGTCAAATATTTGTGCAAACTAGGGAAAAACACACCAAGCACACAAGGAAAGAATTAAACTCTGAGAAACACGTATCTAGTTGAGAGAGTAGTAATGAAGTAGGATCTAAGATGGCATCTCAGAGTTTTGTGAGCCTATGTCCAATGTGATTAGCGGATAGAGAGGAAGTAGTTCTGTAACTGTTTATGGGATTTGAAGTTTTATTGTTACTTCGCTATTGGCTGCTCTTGAAATTGCAGTAAAGAAAAAGAGGAATAATCTGAGCCTCCGGTCCTGCCATGAAATCAAAGGCCACTTAAGTACTTTAGCAGGCAGGATCGCAACGCCTACTAGCACTGGGGACTATGGGGGTTGAAGACCCGCCAGCACAATGCAATATCCTGGCCCCCTCCTTCAGCAGTCAGGTAAAACAGTGGTGAGGCAGAGTATGGGCTTCCCAAGCCACTGGAATCAAAGGCTTATAAAGGCCCAGATGGGCAACACCTACTAGCTTTTGGGACTATGGAGGTTGAAGTTCCCCATCACAAGGCAGTATCTGCCCCCTCCTTCAACAGTGATGCAAAATGATGGTGATGCAGTGTATGGGTGGTCCTTACAATTGAAATCAAAGGAGTAAGGACAATACTAGCCCAATGGACAACTCCAACTACTGCTGGGGTCTATACCGGTTGAAGTCCCCCAGCCGGAGGCAGTATCCCCCTTTAGTAGTTTGGCAAAACAATGCTGAGGCAGCGTATTTTATTTCATTTTGAAAATGCAGCTGGATTGTTGCCTCTGATCTTCTTAGCCATTATGTAGCATGTATTAATGATTACTCTTGATAGTTTTGATTTGTTTTCTATGGTTATTAACCAGATAAAACTGATGTTGAGTGACTGAATGGTTTCTTGTAGTCTCTTTAAGAAGCATGGCCAGGCTCCCTTAAATCAAAACATGTTGGTGCTAAGTTTAGTTTAAAGAGAGTAACAAAAATAAGATGAAGAGACCAGTGGCATTAAAAATACCTGGTTGTTTTATCATCCATGTGAGTGTTAATACATAAGAGCATATAATAGTAAAGACAGGTGGAAGTGGAAGGATTGATTGAGATCAACAGATTAATGTAATGAATTCTTACAATCAAATTGTATATGGAATGTTCCACGTTAGTCATTGTTGCATAACCAGAGCTAAGCATCGAGCAAGATTACATGTATATGTAGCTTACTAGGGGTGCATAAAGGGGTAGAAATAAATGTTAACTGTGGCAGGCGGCTCTGGGTGCTGTAGGTGTTTGGTTACACTGTAGAAGTATATTAGACGTATAGGTGATAATGTGAACAAGGTGCCCATCAACTAGAATGCTTGCAGACCACCCAGAGCTTTAACGTTGGATTCCTGTTATTACACCGTAGAGCTCACTTATTCGGAGTCTGATCCTTAGTGACTGCAGCAGAGGTGGCGTAAAGTGTCATGTTGCTTGATGTTCTGGCCTTACTGAAAAGGGCTTAAACCAAAAGTGTGCTTACATGGTGCTTGAAAGATCAACAAAGAGAGGACTACAAATAGAATACCAAATTGTTAAAACTTACATTCTTCCCATGTGTCAGTTTTGGAGGCTATGCTATCTAAATCAGATTAACAGATTGTTGTGCCACAGAGAACAGATAATGGGTGTATATTAAAGGATTGGGCTATGTATTCACTTTCGTGTAACCGCTTTAATAGTCAATCCATTGTTGGATATTCTGAATTTCTTTGTGATTGAACCACTGTGCTCAACGTTGATTATTTATGACAAAATTGGAAAGTGGATTTTTGTCATATAAACAAAATTCCAAGTTCAATTTAAGCATTCCAAATCCATGCATTGTTGATATATTGAATTGCATTATATAGCTCTTACTACCCCTGAAGAGGTGTTGAAGTCCAGTGCTTGCTGTTATTCCCTGTACATTATTTTGCCTGACCCATTTTCCCCTTAATATCTCTTTTTAGATGACACTCAAAAGCGAACTGTAAAGAAGCTGATTTACGCAGCTAAGGTACGATACTTAAAAGATAAACTGTATAATCATAAAACTGGTATTTATTTAGTTTTTTTTTCATATAAGTTACAACAAAGAGCATTCAAACAAAGATGTCTTAGTGCAGTATCTGTTTGGCTTTATGTGCATCATGTCAACGAAGCACTCAGACACACAGTTTCACAAGGGAAAGGCTTTGGTTTAATTGAATTATCTACAACTTTTTTGTAACAGTTGATTTACCAGCCAACTTCAAAATTAATGTCATATTAACTTTTAGCTTTAGATATCGCCCATCACCTGCAATGCTGGTAACCATTTCTTAAAGTTCCTCACCAGACACCTATTTTGTTGAAGACATTTTGCCTATCCGAGTTTCCAAACAGGCACAATATTCTACATGTCTGTGCTCTCGCCCTCTGTGAATTAACAACATGCAAATTGCAAAACAGCATAGAGACGCCTAAAACATTTACTTTTAACTACCTAAAGAAATATTCTTCATCTTTCTTTAGCCTTCACATCACAGATACTTGTGATGGTAAATAATTATCCCTCACATGGGCTCCATCTGACCCGCCTGAAAACTTCCATTCTGTACAATACATTTCATCTGGGCACTGGAACCAAATGCTCTTTCTAACCCACCACATCCCTCTTTTGAGCTCTCGCAGTTTGAAAGGTTTAGGCCCTCTTATGTACTTTCCATTATTGGGAGATATGTGATCCCATTGATTCGCATGTACTGTTTCCTTGTATATGACATTGGCTTTTCCTCCCCACGCCTCTTCTTTGGTCTGTCTCCCACCAGTGCAAATGCAAGTGTTCTGGAGGCTGTTACTGTGTTTTTTTTTTTGGTCATTTTCATGTGTTAAGCTTCAGATATTTTCAGTCCCCTGTCCAAGTGCTGTGACAGGGAGTGATGCGTTCGTTAATTCAGCTGGCCAGAATTTAATTTTAAATGATTTTCTGTTCAGTAGCTTAATCCTTAGAACTGCAGTCTGTTTGCCCATAAGCCTGGATACTTTTGACGGGATTGTTTGCACATGCCAAATTCTGTTATTGTGTAGCAGTACCTACCCTTCTCTGAAGCACTACTCTTGATGTTTTTCAGAATTTTTACTGTGCATGAATATGTTGATTGCTGCTCTTATCTGGCTGTAGGATTGACCTATGAGCTTAACATATATTATGACAGCTATAATTACTCCTGATTGATCCTTTATTGGAATAATCAAAGGTAGTTCTATAGTAGACTGTAGTAGAAATTGAAGGTAGTTGCAAAGTAAGTTTGATGTTTGATAGAGTACTAAGCACAGCAGAATACACAAAGTAAACAAAATACTTGACTGGAACAAGACCGTGGAAATTATATTGTGAGAATTGCAAAAGTGGAATGGAGCAATGAGAAGTATCCAGGCAGGTGGAAAGGAGAGTAGAACACAATCGAGAGATGCATGGTGAGGACAAAAAATAACAGAAATGGTCAAGAAAAATAGCAGGGCTACATGCAAAAGGAGATGCAACCAGTGGAAACTTCTGAACAGAGGAACCAGTTTTAAAGCTTCTAACTGAAGCAGGAGCGCTTCTTTTATAGTGATCCATGTTCCTGCACATGCGTGCTAGATGTAGTTTAGTCCGTGTCAGTCATGAACCGTAATGTTTAAGTCTGAGATCCTGCTTCAAATTGGAACATTTCTTCCATGTGTGCACGCTCTATACTCCCTCTGGCTCGCTGAGAAAGATAACATTCTCCATAGTTGGCCTTATGAAACTCCAGATCGGGATGCTATGCAGGACAAGCCCCAAAAAACTGCTGCATCTTCTGTTATTGCAAAATCCTTTCTGCACGATAGAAGACCACCTGATTCAAGTACTTCTATGGATGTGTTCCCTTGGGCAGATACAATTTGCAATGCAATTGTCAACGCACATCACACATAACCGCTTTTAACCTTGATATTCTGGTATGGTTTTCAATGACACTGAATAGAGCTCATAGGGCAAAATCCAAATGTTGTCTTAAGGTCTTCTTTCTAAATATTTCAGGTTTTTTTAAATGTCTTAAATCTCTTTCTTAGAAAGAATACTACATAAATTGGACGTTACAATAGTTTTGGGTGCATCTATTTTTTTAAGAACCCTTTTCACATGGGTAGTCGTAGTCATATGTCATAGTCGTAGTCATAGTCATAGATGAGATAATGTACCTCACCTGTAGGTGGGACAAGTGTGCTAGGTGTAAGTGTAAACAGATCTTATCTTTATGTCAGTGATTAGTCTTAATAAGAGTATGGTATAAATATGGTCTATGTCCACATAAATTGTATCTACATTTCATATGTTCTTATTGTTTTTTTTTTCTTCAGTGACTTTAGATATTTTGCCTAGTCTGGTCTCCCTAGTGCCGGTGCCTTGCAATAAGAGATCTTTAAACACCGTCATTGTGTTCTTGCTGGATTTAGTGCATGAAACCAGTCCAGATGTTAATTAATGTTTACTCAATAGAACTTTATTCAGTTTAAAAAAATCATCCAAGCATTCAGACTTTTTTGTACTAGATTATTAGATTTTACATTGGTACCCAACAGCTTTGGAAATCTAATTTGGTATAAATAAATAGATTCTAGCAAAACCAAATACAGATGAAATACACACATTTAATAAAAAGATACTGAGTTTAAAACTCCTCAAAACTACAATCACTGGCTAATTAGAAATATCTAAAAACTTCATACATAAAAAGATCCAGTAGTAGGAAAGATTAACACTGAAGGTGAATGTGGTACTAACCCCAGATTTAATGCTATTGGGGGTAAGCAGCTCAGGTTTAGATGGTACCCAACCATACTTCATGTTTCTGGCGATGGCAGTTGTTAAAATCTGTATTGCCACAGCCTGGCTAGATCTGGGTGGTCCCAACCTTCCTGCAATGGCTAGCCCGGCTCCTTTTCACTTTTAATCTTGAGAAAGGAATCTATGAAAGAAAAGACCGAAAGGCCCCAAAATTGGGGAAAACAATATGGGCTCCAATTTATCGGTGGAAGGTGGAGGTTGGGCACCCCTGAAATAATAATGAATTGGAATTTTGAATATGAAATTAATGCTACTATTAACGTCTAGGTTTTCTTTTACCCCAATGTCTTATTTATCTCCAAGAAATCTGTCTAAATAATCATCTGTAAAAGTAATTTTGATTTGAAAATGCTGTGTATGTAAGTAAGGCTGCTGCTACATGTATACGTTTTCACCCATATATTTATTTTATCACTTTGAAATCTCTCTGAATAATTATTTGTATATGAATGCATTTGTGCCCCGCCTCCCAAAAATACAGTATTTAAAACACAAGAATAGAATTGCATATTCTCTCATATTGATTATCATAAAAAGAATACCCAACAGATAAACTCTGTAAATAAGTAAGACCAAGTCATAATTTATTACAAAAAGCATACATATTGCTGTACTTTTAAGACCTAATCTTCAGTCGTTTAATCCAAGCATTCAGCAAAAAATTACTTACTGCAAAGATAATTGGGCCAAAGGTATCTGTTTTCAGAATTCTATGTGCAATCAAACAGCGTGTAATTTTCTTTTTTTAAAATGTGTTTTTTATTTGCATTTTCATCATAAAACAAATAGCGTGTAATTTTCAAGTTTAAACAAATCGGGTGTATCCAGCACTTGTGAGGATGATAATACGCAGTGCAGAAAAAGGGACATTTTCTTCTGTTTCTAACACTAGGCCACATGCTGGACACTTATCTGAAGCTTGCTCTCTAACCCAATCCTCAAAGGCCCTTAGTGGCAAGCAGCCCAAATGAAATCTTAAGTACAAACTGTTTGCTAATGGCAGGGAAACCATATAAAAAATTGTTCAAATTTGGATCTGGAATCAAAACTCAGAAATTAACTGGTTAAACATCCTGCCTTTGTACTAAAGGTATATTGGTCGTGCACATATTCCCAGTATTTAGTTTGTACAATAGGTAGCACTGCCGTACTTATTCCCTCGGGTGATAAACCAAGTTGCCATATGCTTCAATCAGGAAATCTTTTTTCTGCTATAACCAGTACATCAATGGCTTAAGAGAGGCAACACCGGCAATTCTTTAAATGCCTATATCATAAAACAAGGGGACTAGTGGCGACCGAAACAAGAGACCTTACAAAATTATTATGCCCTACTTCCAATTTATTAATGTTAGCACACCCCCCATCTCAGCTCCAGAAAGCTCGGCACCTCAGTATTCAGCATGATAAACCTCCAGAGTTGGGCTTCTTAGACGCAGCAGGGTGTGTTTAAAACAACACATTTCAGCTTTTGATCTTTTAACTATAAACAGGTGGCTTTTGCTAAGTTGTGGCTCCCAATTTAACTTATCCAACGTCCTATAACCCAAAATAGTCAAAACTGTGAACCTGCTCAATGGGCTTTCTGTCAACTTTAACTGTAACATCATAAATTATGTCTTTGCTGTGTTGGGTTCCAGTCCCCTACATTCACAAAATAATTTATCTAATAGTTTCTGGAGCCGGCAGGAGTCTTGGATATCAATAAGAAATCATCGGCAAACAGATTTTGTATTTTCCTCTCATTCTGTCATGACAAATCATTCCTACAATCAGCAAGATCATTTACCTCCCTATTTTGATAAAGGGTAAATAATGTTGGTGCCAAAACGCCACGCTGTATGGGTATTCTTTCAGTTAGCTCTCCGTATTTCCCTTAGCGGACCTGAGCGTAATTAGCTTCATGCATCATGGTTATCAAGGTTACCAAGTTAATAGGGGCTCCCATGCTTAAAAGTACATTCCATAAGCTTTCTCGAGGAGTAAGATAAAAAGCTGATCTTAAGTCGACAAAAGCAAAATACAGATTCTGGTTGTTTAACAATACATGTTTTCAGTTTAATAATGTGAACCTAAAAACTTGATCACAAATACTTGTTTCGGCACAGAAGCTACCTGAAGATGTGAAAGAATACAGTTTGTATCCTTCCAGGCCTGCAATTTGTCCAGCACTTGTCTTGAATTTTGTTTCTCCAAATTGTCGATTAAGCTTATGGGCCTGTAATTCATTGGGCTGTATCATCACATTTCTTGTACTATGCCGTTATCCCTGCACCTCTCCAAGAATCAGAAATTTATCCACGTGCTGCTACTGCGTTTGATGTAAGATTAATATGCGGTGTCTAGATTAGTGGATCTGACTTAAACAGGTTACCAAGAATATGATCAGGGCCAGAAGCTTTTGCTGATTTTAATCAGTTGATGGCCATGCATGTATCTTCAAGGCTGAAAGTTAGTTCAACATCAGTAGATGTATCATGGGGAAGAGGGTTTAATACTATTGACTGAGGTGTAATAGCAATAGTATCATTTTCATTTATCAACCCACTTCTTGGCTGAATATGGTAGCAAGGGGTACTAATTCTATCTAAACTTCGGTGCAAAACAAAGTGCCAGAAGGAGCAGCTATCAGCTAGTTCTGCTGGTTTTTCTCAGCCCATTCGTTTTTAGCTTTGACAAGTATATCTAAGCTAAGCTGCTGAAATGTCCAAGCGGCTACACTCTCTAATATCCCTCTTCAAATCACTTCTTGCCAACTTACACTCTGCATTATACCATCTATGCCCCGTACGGAAAGCGGGAGCCTTTTGGGTTGCCTCCTTACGAAATACCTGGCGTAACATTTAAAAAAAATCCCCATGAATAACCAGTAATGATGCAGGGGAAAGAGTGGCATTTTCATACTTATTAAAAAATTGCAAGGACAAATGATAAATCCTAGAGTGCAATCTGCATTCTGTTAAAATCAGTCAAGTGATTCTTCTGCAATTATTTGTTAGAAGGGGCTCCTGAGCAAAGTATAGTAAGGAGACAAACCTCTCTTGAGAGAGTCACCAGCCAGAGATGAGAGCAATGGGTTGTGGTCGCTGTCTGATCGAAAAACAATTCCCATGCCACTACGTAGTGATCAGAGTCTTATGTCTAGCACGGTATAATTGATAACACTACTACTAGTTCCCCTTTTGAAGGTAGGCTGTCTGTCTGGATCATAACTAGTCTGGCCATTACAGACCCATAAACTTCTCCCAAACACTAGGGAAGCCAGCTAAAGGGCAGCATTAGAAGAAAACATGTTGTGCTTTACCAGACAAATAGGGGATACCCTAGAGCTCATCTTCCTCCTCTATCAAGACATTAATTGACGGAGATGGCTCAAATGAAACATTGAAATCCCTGCGACCACAATTTTAGCCTGTTGCTGATAAACACCTACTAGATCATCTAACATAGCTAAAACTAATGAGTCAATACCGAAGAGACCCATCTTGCATAAACATTAAGTACAATCAATTTTAAACTGGGAGGAAACTTGAGCTAGAGCCCCATTATGTCAGGGAAATCCATTTTTAACTGCTTGTGAGTACAGGCAGTCTAATTTTTTACTACAATTATTAAACCCCTGAGCGCTATCCGAGCTTTTTCCAGAGGGCTGGGTTCAACACTATATGTAGAGTAACCATTTACATACATTTTATCCACTGCCCATGTCTCCTGAAAAGCACACATGCCATTTTTACCAATAAACATAATCCAATCAGGGTTGGAAAGTTTAGAGGAAGGTTACATGACATCAGAGTCAAACTATCATATGCACGAGGATCTGTTTCGTTTTCAGGATCGTCAGATCCTGGCAAGGGTTGGGAAGTAGAGTGCAAAATAGGGGAGGTCACTTTTTCATGGATGTGGAATTCCTATAGCCCGACGACCAGGACATATTGTTTGGGGTCAAGGGCAACAAGTTTTCATGTGTATTTTGTCCTTGGGACAAGTAGGCCCAACCCCCTACAACACAAACCCTTTGGCTGCCAGTTTACAATACCACATTATGGATCAGGGAAGGGCATTTTCTACAGTTAAGGTAATGTGTGTGTTCATGCTGTTCAAACTTGTATTTATGCTTCATTAATGCAAAGCTTTTAATATTATGGTGTGCACTAAAAGTAAATGTTGTAAGCTCGGCCTGCACTACTGACAGTGGTTCCAGTATAAATGTGTACACACATTTTCAAAATTTAGTAATATGAGGCTATGTATAATGCTCCCAGAATGCTGCGATTTTATGCAAATATTTGCAGAAGCTTGAAAGCAAGAGTGATGATTCTTTGCTTTCAAAATAAAATGTTCACAAAAAAATGCAAGTAGGAATTTTTTTTTTGGTTAAACTACTGTAAGATTTTAGATACCATATCTTTGCAGCATCATTTAGTAACATGTTGACGTATACTTGTATTTCCCAAAAATATTCATAATGGAAAATCAGTGTAACCAGTTTAAATACGATTATGGGAAACAAAAATAAACAAGTACTGGCAAAGCCAGTAGGTCTGAAATTGGTGGTCAGCCTTTTGGTTTTGTCAGTGTGTGACTTGTTTCGGCATGGTTTTTGTAAAACCTTATCGGTGTGAGAGCTGCTGGGCCCTCACACTTCTAACAAGCAGTGGCAAAAGCAAAAATTGTTTTTGGTCTCAAAAAGCCCCCACTGCCATAGCAGTTCCAGGCACTGAACAAAACTACTTTGTGTGCCAATATATTCCTTGTAAAAGAGCAGAATACTGTCACTCACAGTGAAGCCGGGAGGGTTGGAGGGGGGGAGAGAGGAGAGGGGAGGAGAGAGAGAATTTCATTATACACAAAAGGTCATGGTTAACGCCAGGCCTAATTAGAGGCCCAATTATTAAAGAAATTCACAAAAGTGCATTCATGGTATAGATCCCTGCATTAAGTGCATATATACAGTTACACAAGAATTTACAGAAGTAGCCCTGTGCATGGTAGATTTGCTCATGTGAAAGTCTGAATGTTTCAGGTTCACTTTTCCTCCAACCACTTTTTGCCCAACCCTGGAAAAAGTTTTATGTCTGCCACTGTCAGGAGTAAATGTCCAACCTTTTCCAGTATAGGAAAAGATCAGAAAAGAGTTGGTGAAAACCCTTTAAACATGCAAGTTAGTAGGTTTGCACAGACTCAAAAGGGCATTCCAACCCTTGAACTATTGCTTACCACTACCTTCAGCCCCAGTATGTAGACCTGCATAAACGTAGCAACCTAAGCGAATTGCTAGTATTCAAACCCTACTATGGTACTAGCCCTGGCATAATTAGAGAGGCTATATCTGAACTCTTTTGTAATGAGATTGCTGCCGTAATTTGTCGCTGCATTATATGGCACAAAAGGGACACGTGGATTTTGTTACAGGACAAGTAGATTTATGAAGTGACCTGCCCCATGGACAAGTAGATATTTGATTAAATTCCACACCCCTGCTTTTTGTTCTATTTCTCAGGCCTGTGCCTTCAACAGAGTACCAGAAATGCTAAGAATACTCATTGGCTCACCATACAACAGCCTTTGAGCCGGGCTATATTCGTCATCAAGTTAGAGGGTGTCATACTCCCCCCCCCCCCCCCCAACAAACAGTGAAAGTAACCCCATTTCACACCAGATCCTTTAACCTCCCCCTCAAAGCTCAGACTGTGCAGGGAGATTTCTTTAGCACTCAGTCAATCAACCATTTCCAATGCGTCATAGCTATTTGAGACTGGTATGGTGGAATTCCTGAATCATTGTTGATCACTATAAAGTGGCATCTTTGGCAAGGGATGGTAGCAGCCCTGTTGGCATTAGACCTACAAAATATCCTGGGGGCAAGAGAATGATATTTGAGTGCCCATCTGTCCACTGTACATCATCAAACAGCAATTTCTGCACCATATTAGTGTCCCTGAAATTAATGATGATACAATCCCCTGGATGATGCTGTCTGTTCTTCCCAATCCATCCCACTCTGCATGAGAAAAGAATCTTGTGTGCTAATGAGAGTGAGAAATTCCTATTTTTCACAAGCCAATCCAAACATTTGTTCCTCAGGTGTTTCAGTCTGGCCTCCTTGCAGTTCGGGAGCACCAGACATAATTACCACATATGGGCAGGACTCTGGTAGTAAATCGATGACTGTTAACTTCTGAAAAGTATCTTATACTATAGTTCCGGTGCGCGCATTACTACTTCCCTTCCATTGCATTTAAGCCTCTCCCTGGTTCTCAACAGTCAGCCGACTAGAAGATGCTTGGTTCATTTTAATTGATGGTAAAGAAGCGGTGGGAGCAGGTCCCTTGCAAATGCACCTCCTGTTGGGAATTGTGATGGACTTGTTAGAGTTGCATGGGGAATCATCTTCACAAGTTCCATGACCCTGTGATATTGAGTTTTAAGTAGCCTTTTGGGCTTGTTCTAAAATTTCAAGGTGTGCCAAGATTGGTGTCAATTCTGCATTCTTAATGGCTTTAACCTTATCAGCTATCTCAATTGCCTGTTGCACAACCAACTTGGTTGTAAATGAAATCCATTACAAATAGGACTGCTGCTGGCAGTTAACGGCTGGCCAGGAGCAGGGGTATCAGGTGAAGAAGCAGCCTGCGTTAATTGCTTTGATTGTTTACTACGAACGACCCTTTTCCGATTTTTCATGGTCAATACGGCAGGCCTATGGGTTAGGCGTACTGTTTAAAGCACCAGTTACTGTAGCTGTGGTCCCAGTTTCCAGACTTGGTTCCACTTCCTCAATGTTGGTATCATCTGCTAGTTCAGATGAACAAGAATAATTTAGCAACGGCCCCCCTGCTCAACACCTCCTTTTCGCCAGATCAATTTCTATAGCCACAGCCCCAATTGACCTTTTGCAGCATTAGGTCAATCCATGTGGGTTTGAGTTTGAAGGTAGGGGTAACCAGATGAGGCACAGCGGTGCATTTCCTCTTCCCCATGACTCCTCAGCTGTTAGCAAAAGATTGCCGTTAGAGGGTCGGCCAGATGAGCCTCAGATGTTTTAGGCTCAGGGAGCTGTGGGGCTTGCAGTCTCAAGCGGCTGCGGTCACTCTGCAGCAGCTATCCCCGTAAAGCAACAGTGTCCAGAGTCTCCTTACTACGGTCAGGAGGACAGAACGGCAACAGGAAGAATCTTATCCCCAATCAAGAGGACAAACGCAGACCCGCACAGCCAGACTGTAGCGCACCAGAAGTAGCGCCAGCCAGAAGATCCTCAGGTGTATCCAGGCCAGGGAGTTGGGGAGCTTGCAGCCCCCAGCAGCCTCGGGCACTCCCGAAGTGGCTATCCCCGTGGAGCAACAGTGTCCAGAGTATCCTTACTATCGTCGGGAGGACAGCAGGGCAACAGGAAGAATCTTGCCCCAATCAAGAGGACAAATGCAGTTCATTAATCTACTTGTACTCATTTGCTACTGCTGGCATGATATTTTCCGCTGCTAGTATACATTTTAATTCACGGTGTAGTCTTTGATTGGTTTCAGGCCTTTTCATTGTTGGTCGACTCTTAAGCCATCAGAAATCAGCTTATCTTTTATTTATTTTAGTTTAGATTAAACAGCTTCATTGTAAACATTATCAAGATGGATCTGAAGTCCCTTCTTCCATGTCTGAAAGGTAAAACTGAATTGGCCAGTGATATGTTTCTCTTGTTGAAACTAGTGCTCATGGAATGTTAAGACTAATGTCCATTTAGTTGGGTGAATCTTGGGCCAAGCATTGATCCTTCAAGCAGTTGAGGTACTAGCTGGTGCGTACAGAAAGTCTGCCATGCTGGCATGCGTGGTGGACCTAATGCCACCTACATTGTTACAAAATATAGTATGCTCGCTTTCCAGATAAGGGTACTTCTTCTGTAGTAGCATAAGTAATGCTTCTCCATGCGCTGTGACTTTTCTTCCACCGTTTGGGGGATGTTTCAAAGATTTGTTTTACATGGAAGCTCTGGACAGAAAGGATGTCATTTCCAGTGGTGTCTGCTCTGCAGTGTTTTGCCACATTCTGACTGAGGCATGAAAACAAAGATGACCGGAGATATGGTTATCTGCTTATTTGCTCTATGTTTTGATAAACATTGTACTAAATTATATTGTATTTGTAGAATCACCTTTAAAGTAGCAATTAGTTTAAAATGAGTTTATAAATTGTTTAATGTTTCAGGAAAATAATAAGTAACTTTTAAAATCTGGAAAGAATCCTATGGGCTGTAGATCATAAGAAAAAGTAATGATAGAAGATGGACTCATCTTTTGTATCCTGATTTCAACCCGTACCATTGCCAGGGAAAAAGCCAGTTTGAAGGTAAAAAAGGACTTAGTGACCGAAGGACCCTAAGCTTCTCTAGGACTTCCAGGCAGAATGACAGTTGCTGATCTTGGGGGGGTAAAACAGGTTTTTAGCAGTATTCAGTCTGTGAGAGCTATTTTGCAGAACTTACATGGGTGTGAGGAGAAGAACACTGAAGGCATCGGGGTTGTTCATGGAGTTACAAGCACTTTACAGTCTAGTATCCTCTCTACTCCTTAATCTGTGGTCTTACATGCCTTCTGTAAACTGTAGTTAACATTTTACTGAGAACGCATTTTATGTCATCATATTATGAACTTACTAAAAATGAAGGTAAAAGCCTATGCCACTACTAATAACAACACAGTATAGAATTATCTGAAAAGGTGATTGCATTGAGATCTATCTTTCAAATAACTCTAACAAACATTTCTTATATTTTAATATTTTTAAACTGAAATGTTAAACTGCTCCAAGATGCCGAAAACGCTGTGTCGTATTTTAATGTAAATTAAGTTATGATAAAACTGGTTCTTTGGTTTTGGGGGAAGCTAATGCAGGTGATGTGCTTTTGCACTTAAGCTGATCACATGTAAATTGATAAAGGCGTTTAATGTAATTATCTGGGAATTGTTTCAGAATAGAGTGAAATCCATCTTGCAATTGCTGTGCCAAATAATTTCAATAGTGTGAGTTATGCCTATGGTCTAGTGCGAGTTATAGTAATCCTAATAACTCTAACTTTAGGTTTGCACTATATTCTTAATAAATTATTTTTTCTGGGCCAAAATTTCACATCCAACCTGTTCCGGTTTAATCTGTTGGTGATAGGTGAGGCTAGAGTATAGCCATTAGAATTTCAAAATAAGAAAGCTAAATTATTTTAAGGGTTTGGAGATGTACAAATGTCTAGTGATATTACTAATAAATCATATTTTACCAGCTAAATGCGTCTTTGAAAACCTTGGAAGAAGAAAGAAATCATCTGTATGTCAAACTCTCTGATGAAGTGAAATCTAAAGAAGAACTTGCAGGTATGACAATTGGTTTACATGTAAATGCAAGAATTATTTAACAGATATCTTTGGTGCTCTTGTCTTTTTATACATTTCATTTATATTTATAGATGTATAGTGGGAGAGAAATGCAAAGGAAGGATGGCAGTTAACTCAAAAAAGATAGGATGCAAGAAATTGTATGGTGGTAGCACAGCAATCAAGAGGAAGAAAGGCTTGGCAATTAAAGTAATCTTGGTTGTGGTAGTTTGGACGTGAGGAGTGCAATATTTGGAATGGTTGGTCTGGGTTGAAAAATTGATCGAATAAGTAGAGTTTCGCTAGCTATTGAAACAGTAGTTGTTGGGCAATGGTTCTGATATGGCCTGTGTCCAAGTGCCAGATGCAGGGAGTGCTACTGCATGGAACAACTATTTTTATTACCAAGGCTTGCCTTTTTCTCCACCAACGTACCCAGGCCAGCAGGACGAAAGAATCAAAAACAAATTCCTAAAACACATGTTTTTGTTTAGTCCCATCAATGACATAAAACAGAGTACACTGATATAAGCCCAAAGCCCCAGAAAAGATCCCACAGAACATCGTTCAGAGTCTCAAGGACTTTCCAAATACTCAGGACAGCAAGGTAGGAGGTAGAAAGAAAAAACAGGGGAATGTAACATCTGCAGGGCATGACTCACACTCTGGTAGCTATAACCCTGGTGAATCATCCATGACCACAGTGATGGTGGGTAGAAGCACCTTGTATACTACTTTTACTTGTCTCTCAAGTGTAAAACTATGCACACTCAGCCTCTTCTATTGCAATGCTAGTACTTAGTGTGGGAATCTTCACTTTTCACTTCTTTTAGGATTACCCTGTAGTCTAGTGGATTTCACCCAATTCCTTCAAATTCCTACTGACCCCACGGTCTCCCAATGATGTCCTCACTCCTCTAATCATTCTTTTCTCGTTCCTTACCGTGGTTTTTCTTCCTTTTCCTTTTTCATAGCACCAGTGGGTGCTGCACCCTCTAAAGCTATTCTCTCTGATCACCCTGTTTCTAGCCTTCCTTTCTTTTTATCCAGAGATCTTGCCCCTTGATCTTCCACCCAACCCCAATAAAACCAGACCTTGGCCCACATTATGCAATGTGCTCCAAGGGCACAAATGGGATGTGCAACCTGCAATCGTGGGGCACATTGGTATTACAGAAAGGGCCGCATCCGCATGTGCGGCCCCTTCTAATATACAGATAGCACCAATTCACGTTTATTGCCAGCACTATCCTAAATGGACTCATCTAATTGAGGGAAACACTTCTCCTCTGCACCCTGCCATATACAGGACTTTGGCACCGAGAGAAAAAGGCCATCCGGAGGCGCGCTGACTGACTGAGACTGAGTGATGAAGAGGGTCCAGTTGACACCCCAAGGCCTTACTCTTCAGGGAGATCACTGCCACCCATGAAAATGTAGGCCGGGAGACACCTGCACTGTGAAAGATGGACCAGATGCTTCAATGACCTCATCTGTCTTTTACTAATGCACTGCCCCCAGGGCAACTCACATTCTTAGCTGCCCAGGGGGGAGGACATTGTCAGTAATAGGGCACGCTATTCCTGTTTGCATACCTAGTTAAAGGTGTGCCGCAGTGCAAACAGGGGCAGTGCGCCCTTACTGTAATACACCCCAGATTGCTCAATTCCTCACCGTTACCATTTTGACACTTAACTCCTGGTATGTGTCTGGTCAGTCCATGAACTAAAGCACCGGCTGGCTATTATGCATCATCTCCCTTGTCTTGTACTCACCCTGCTGTTTTTCCTACTGAATATTTTCAGTTGTTTGAAAAGACCAAGCTGCTGGCCGATCTGTGTAAGTGTGACTGTTGCTGATGTGTGTGTAATGTATGGTGTGTGAGGGATGCTGGCAGACCATTGGTATGCATTAATGAGCCATTCTTGGAATGGGCAATCGGTGGATAGAATGACCTGCCCCTTGCTTGTGCCAATTCCCTCAACAGCATAACATGTGACAGTTGCCTATTTGTTGGGAGAGATTTTCCATAAATCATTTGTGAGTTATGTAAATTCTGTTTTACGATTTAACTTTTGAGTCAACAGCAAGGATTTAATTGGAGGGAGGTATGGAGCAATGTGAACAGAGTTCACGGTGAAACTTCCAGAATAGAATTTTAACAGACTAAACGAATAGTCAAACAAATTGTCCCTTCATTAATGTACTCTACTATGTGTACAGACATTCAAATTCATTTTATTTGAATGTCGGAGACAATCATAAAATGTAAACATAAAAGATTCTTCAAACATACATGACAATAATTTGCATCAATATATAGATACATTAACTAAAGGAAATACTTTTACGGTAAAACACAACTGCCTTAAGAAAACTGCTTACTCTAAAACAGACATCACTACTTGCCAATGATTGTAGGAACCTAAGGGAGACAGGAACGTCTTAAGGATTTTGGTGCCCCTGGGCCAAATGTAATTTGTTGGCCACTGTTCGGAACAGCTTTAATTGTATGATCCAGTTTCAGCTCTTTAATGCCCTCTTTGGTCAGGTCACTGACCTTGCACAGGCACACTCGTCCAAATTCTAAATGTCTTTACATCTAATATTCAGGGATAGTGACCTGTGTTTTCAATATTGTTACACAGCAGCAGCTCACTCATATTACTGCAAATAATCTGTGACACCCTTCCATTTCTCATATGTAATGTCCTGTTTTGATATAAAAAAAACTATTTGTATGGATGTTGCATAAACACTATTTGTCTGCAAAATTTCTGTAATAGATTCTCACACATCAGCCACATTAAAAATAAATTAAAGGGAAACGCTATTTAAAACAGTCTCTGTTTAAGAATGTTTCAAAGGCATCAGGGCAAGACTCTCTGCAGAACAGAGCTAGCTCTGTCAGGGGCCTTCTGAAAGTCTGGGGGCCTGGGCCGGAGCCCACTTTACTCATGCCTTAAAACGTCTTTTAAGGGTGACTCTACATTGTTTAAAATTGTAGGATTTAAAAGAGGTAATAGATAAAGTTTCCTAAAAGATTTATATAATGTGCAAAATATCATAAAGTGTAATTGAGTGGAAACATTATCACAGACACATTTCTCATCAGTTAAACTGCCATAATGAGCCAGTGGAAAACACAAGATATGACACATAATACTTGCCCTGCGTTTTAACAGTAGAGCTCTTTCCCAGTTATTGGTCACATATGTTAAATATGGCTCTAGACAAGCTTGCACAATTCTAGACATTCCCGTTCCATATAACATTTGTCTAGAAACAATCGTTTCACAGTGATTTTATCTGCCTTACGTACAGAAGCTGGATTGTCAAACAAACTAAACAGAAGTACAGAACTTCTACTGGTAAGTGCAGCATTCTATTCAGCTGGGACGATTCCCATAGAACAGCATAGTTCAGAATTTACACAACTGCCAAATTCTCCTTGATGTCAAGTGACATTAAAGTTATGTTTTTTTGGCAGAACGCATTGACCAACTTCAAAAAGAGCAAACGACTTTAGACTCCGAAAACTCCCATTTTGAGTCTGATGTTCAGAAGCTGCAGCAGAAGCTGAAAGTCATGACTGAAATGTATCAAGAAAATGAATTGAAACTTCACAGGTACCACAACATGCGTGGGCATATTTTCATTGTCACAGCATTTGAGTTTCACATCACGTTTATTGTTTTTTTTTAATCTCAGTTGTTCTTATGATGCTGAAACTGTATTTTATATTTTTGATGTTGCTTGTAGTGTACACAGTATTATGATATGCTGCCCATTTAGTGCTTTGTGTTTGTTTGTTACATAACTGTTACATCATATTTGTTTTGTCTTTTTGTTTCTTAAAACATGTGCTTACTCCAAGCATTTTGGCACATCTTATTTTATTATTACATCGGTTTATTTTTTCAGACGATTTATTCTCCTCCGTAAACATTGTTTTCTGGTTAAGAGCTATTATGAAGCAATAGAAATGGCAAACATAGCTCCTAAATCTATTGACTACCTGCTGACCATCACCACCTTATGTGTTAGGTTGATAAGCTTTTCAAATGCAAAACATTAGAATGGGTGTAGTATAGTCCAGATATGGTGCTGTGATTCAAGCTGTGGGTGCCTTTCTGGTGATTAGTAATGATTCGGTCAATAGTGTGTCCCATATTTACTTTCATATTCACTTTTTTTGATGATGGTGGAATAAATACAAAGGATTGCTTGTACAGTCTACCTTCTTTTGTTATATTATGGCCTTAGTTCATGGAGATATGTTCATGGAAAAAAAAAATATTCATCATTGTGAGGATTTCTACTTAAAAGCCCTAGCACCTCATAATCTGCTGGAAGTAAACACAACATGACTAAAAAGTTAATACTACCAAGTAGATAAGCCCAGCTGCAACAAACCTTTTGGATTGGTTACTTAAAATGAGGCAGAGAACCCTCCAGAACAACTCATTCATCATAAGAGAATCAGGACCCAACATCAGTTTAGTGTATGTTCTCTAAGAATATGAAAAAAAAAGAAATTAGTAGGTGCTGATGGCATTCTGTCAGCAAACAACCATACAATGGAGACTGCACCATAAACACCATGCAATTATGACTGTGATTACTGTGAGTGTCTCGCAGAGGATGATTGTCTGTCTGCAAATAGTCAGCGAAAAAAATGTGATGGCACATGGAAATATTAAACGGTGTGCTACTATATAGAGGATTGATAGCCCCCTCAGTACGCCGTCAAAGTGATGAGACTTTTGTATTTTCTTACTTTAGAGGGTGTCTAAATAATTGTATATTTCTGTAGGGAAATATTTGTAGTGCAAAAGCTTCATCTTTAACAAACTTGATTCCTCATTTTGATGCATTTCACAGATTATTGGCTTTAAACACAGGGCTCTAACTATGGTCATTCCTTTGTTAGGGCACATTATTACATGGAAAGTTTTTTGTTTTCACAGTTTCAGTCAATATATGAATTTAAAAAAAATAGCTCTCACTACTAATCTATGTTTCAGGACCCTGAGAGAAACTAATTCAACTGCTATTCTCCAAATTTAAATCTTCACTAAAGTCACATATTACATCAGGAAGATATTCCAATAAGCGTTGCCACTTGTTCAGTTGAAAAGAATTATTTTGAAAGCCACTAAAATCCATCCGCTTATTCTAACTTTTTTAAGTACAGGAGGATCTGTTGTCATTGTTGCCCATTCTGCGCCATAACATGTAGTTCTTTAGGCATTAGAGTTTCCTTGGGGTTTGACGTGTAGACATTAGTGTATAGGAATTGTCTGAAAAGTGGGTGAAGATTTTGAGGTATGTTTTTAATTTTCTACTAGTTTGCCTCCTTTTTGGTTTTGCAGCATTTGCTTGAGGGAGACATGATTGTAAATAAGCATGCTGATTTAATCTCTCTGACATTTAACCATGAATCGGTGTGAAGCCAGAAAAGCCTCAAGCCCAAAAGACTCAGATTAGAGAGGGTATAGAAGAGTCCTTACTTTGTTCTTCTTCAGATACGTATTTTGAGGCTGAGTGTTGAGGTTCCAGATCTGATGATAAGTTGGCACATATAATCATAATAGAGAACTGTATGAGACTGTATCATCAAAGAAATGTAAGCTCTTCAGCTTTGTGGACATCCGTCTGAATACTGCATTGATGATCATTATCTTATGCATCATCTGTGTGCATCAGTAGAATCTTTGCTTTGAAATCTTTTTTCTCTGTGTCGTTGTCCAAACTAATTTACTCAGTATCTATTTTTATTAACTGTATTCATGCAGGTCCTGATGCCATCTGCTGCAAAGGGTTTCATTTCCTATCTGAACATTGCATTGGTATTTTTCACAATGAAGGGGAGGTTAGCTTTACGGATGTATCTTTCTCAGCCATCGCTATCAAAATCCTCGTTCAAAGCAATAGATTGAACATATGTCAAACATAAAGACCATTAGGCATTGAGATGAACTTAAGGTTTTTTTCAAGCTAAGACATTATTTGACACCAAGAGACTCTAAGGGTCCCAAATCATGCACAGTGCTCATAAGCGGTTGATAGTGATGACATTTGTTCCTTCAGAGGTACTGGAAAGAGAAGAGGCAGAGAGTACTCGGTATGTCTGCAAATAACCCTTTTTGCTGGAGCGATCATTGTTTAGACATACTCCACTATTGGTTTTGCTAGTCTAATTTACATGTCTGCACAGAATGTAGTCCATCTCTTTACTGGTCACAAGAGACTTGGGGGCTTATTAAGTTTATGACAGGCTGTGCTACATTCTGCTTAAGTCAGTCTAGGGATGTACTCCACTCGCTTGGCAGATTACAGGCTGCTGAATTTAGAAATCTAAATCAGGCGGGGAAGAACTCTTTACATTGAGGATACACAGCAACTCTTCAAAAAGTACTGAAGCTTTGCAATGCAGGCGCCATGTTTAGTAAGCCTTAAGAGCATATTTTTGTTTTTTTTTCAAAAACAATCCCCCAAAGCAAGAGTTTGTTTCTGAAAAGCAAAAAATAATGCTTGTTATTTGATAGGAGTATTTGTGTAACCCATGGGTTATTAATCTTATTTCCTGTTCAGGGCTGACCGGCTTTCCGTAAATGTCCCAAACAGGAACGTATGATGTTGGAATGTCCTCCTTCAACAGTGCTGACGGTCTGATATCCATAGATCTATGGCCCAATGTCACTTGTGCCTTTGGTCAAATTTTTCTGTTGTCAGACACATGATGGTTTCCACAACTCTAGTGAGAGTGGGGGGACTGTTAATGTGGCGAACCGGATTCTCAACCATGTTTGTGGTGTAAAACTCTGTCTGCAAGCTCGAAATAATCCTGCCAATGTTTGTAGAGGGAGATATTAGATTGCACTTTAGTCTCATGCACTCTGACTGCTACTCCTTAAACAACTATTCTGTTCCACAAAGAATTCCTTTACTCTGCCAATAATTTCTCTTCCTAGTCTGGTGAACAAGTGCAAAGTTCATTCAGTTGATTAATTTTTTGTTGGAGGCCATATAGACCACATTTTCATGGCCTCTGTTTTTTTTCTGCACAGCAACAGCAGGAAGCTCGATTACGGTTTCTGCAATAGTTGTGATTGCCTTTAATAGTCCTGGCTATTGGACTATGTGCTGCTTTTTCCAATATGAATCTCCTAATATTAGGGGCCCAGCCGTATCCCCCCCCATTTAACACTTTCACTCTTCCTTTTAACAAATATGCAAAAATCAAGGTTACAGAATTGCTAGGTAAAGAGTGTGGCCATCATTGATTTACGAATGCCCTTAGGTCTTCTCTGGAACCTAATAAGTAGCTTGAATGAGGTGTACTACAGAAGAGCATCTCAGAAGAAATTCTCTTAAGTCAGCTCGTCTCACGAAGATTTTGTAACATTAGATACGCACCTTTTTCTCCCTGTCTGTCCTGGTGAGCAGATAAAGCTCCCAGGACCACTCAGTAGTGCACCAACTGCCACTGCTGGTCTTCCGAACCAACAGACGCGTTGTGGCCTAAAGAAAAAATACTACTTTGGACATGCAGTAGATTGGTTAAGTATAGGTGAAACTTCCCCCCCAAAAATTAGGAACATAATGGAATGCTTTGATGAGAACTTTGTATACACACTCTGTGTCTAGTTGCATTAGTTATCCAAAACTTTCACAATAAACGAGCCGATGTCACTAATTCACAGGCCCGTGTGATTTATTTAACTTTTCTTCATTTTATTCAGAAGAGTGTTTGATGCATTTTAGTCATGTCATAATAAAGGGCAACACATGATTGTACAACTTATTTGTCAACAATATAAATACACAGATTACAAAACGACACTTGAATCTCCAAAGAATCATATGTGCAAAAAACAATATAAACATATATACTTATGACATATGTGACCAGTCCCTACTAAAATCTTAAACACTGGGCGGAAAGTTTAAATTTCTCCAACTGAATGTCTGTTCTCTCCTGCCAGTGTATGTAGCTCTGGAAACTTTGATTTGAAGTGTTGTCAAAAAGAGAGTACTAATAATGTGAAATCCTCCTAAAGCACACTGCAGGAATCTTATTCCAGAAGCTTGGGTCAACTCATTTCAAACCCTGAAATAGTTGTGGGGTTTTCATCAGGACTTTGACATGGTCGTGTCTTCAGTAATTTGAACTTGTCCTTAGTGGAAATTTTCCATAACAAATCAGGTGCAGAGCCTAAATTGTTGTCCGATTCCTTTGTCTTTTCAAAAACTCTGATTTTCAGTTTAATGGTAACTTCCATGCCCCATAGTATGAGTTTGAGCTGAAATTCTTTTCTGCATCCGTTCTCGTACTGCGTGCCTTCTCGCTGATGAGAACTTTGGCAACAATGTTATCATTTTGCCTGCAACAGTAGTTTCACTAAGCTTCAACAGTCCTAGAGTCAGTTAAAAACCCTGTACCATTTTCATCTCAGAAGACCTTGATTAAGATGGTGATGGGGTATTGGAGAGTCCTGAAGAGAAAGTTGAATAGGCAAGTTCTTCTAAATTTTGTATGGCTTGATTTCATAGAGTTGATTGCGTTTGTGGTAGGGCCTCCCTCTCCATTAGAGAGTCTGTGTCCACTGTTGTCCTCAGAAAGATCAAGCGTGCAAGCCTCTGCTGGTTGACACCCTCAAATTATCAAGATGAAGAAGCCATGCACATCCCCTGTGGTAAGCAAAGTAATTCACACCAAGCACATGCAGGTACCTGAAGGAACAATGTACTCTTTTAATAACCTACGGTAAGAACCCAGTTTCTTAGGTCTACGCACCGCTTGACTAAAAGGCCACACTCCTTGATTAATGTGGGAATAATTGCTATACAATACCTCTCTATACCTCACCCAGGTAAATGTAGACAATATCTAAGTAGGAATTAAATGTCAGAAGAGCATGGTAAGTAAATTCAGGCCAGTAGAAATAAGTTACCTGCACTGCCCCTTAGCTGGAACATGGTTACCTAGGAGATGAATCTAGGAGTTGACACACACCTCGAAGGTTAGAACTGTTTTTTTTGAGTAGAGAAAAGATTTATCATAATTCAAGAGGAAGGTTGTTTCATTCTTGAGCTGTGGCAGCTTAAAAACTAGGGATGCTTAGCAAGATTTAAGTGGAGAAACGCAGAACCCATTTAGAAATGTACAGCTGAAATGTGGCAGTCATAAATTCAGGGTGGGTAAATAGATGATATAATGCAATATGACAAGAGATTTGAAGACTGTTCTTTTCCCACTGGGTAGCCACAGTAGGGACCTTAGAATAGGAGTAATATAATCTTGATGCTTGGTTCTTGTTAGAGCCTAGGTGTAACATTATCTGTAGGCTGAAGATGTAACCATTTATAAAAGAGACTCAGATATATAGAATTTCCATAGTTCAAGTGTGATTGTATCGGGGCCATTATCAATCTGATCTGGTGACTGGAGAATTTCCCCAACCATTTTATGTGCCACAAGTAAAAGATAACGACTTTGTAAATCTGGATCTCCAACGATGTATGAGTCAGTAATTATCCGTAAGATGTGCGCCACTTTAACTGGGGTGGTGGACACCCCATGGTATTTAAAATAATTTAGGTTTCCATTTGTCAATGGTATGTTTAAGTATTAAGAGCTCTGTTTTATTGGGTTAAGGTTTAGAAAGTCTGTGGCCATCCATTTAATCATGACGAAATTGGGGAGAAAATCTCTAATTTCATTTCTTGGTAGATGAAGATTTGAGGTCTGCCAGTCTGAAAATCATTTGTGCGTTGTCTTCATACGTGTAAAATAATGCACCCATTGAATTGAGGGTGTCGGAGGAAATCAGACTCAGAAAGCGTCTCCAAGCATGTCTATTCTCCCAGTAGTTTTGGGTCATTTTTTAGTACCATAGGTGCACAATCTGACTCTCACAGCAATGGGAAGCCTTAAGGTAGCTATGCTCTTTATAAGTCAAGATAAGAGGGTATGGGACAGAGGCGGCGTATACACATTGAAGAGGAGATACAACAGATACCTGGGGTTCTTCCTGTTTGATGGACTTTGCCTCTGACTGAAATGGCAAGATGCAGCATAAAACTGGTTTGTTAAGGGATAGAGCACTTTGATTACTCATAGGCTTGCAGTTGTGCAAAAACTTACTTTTCTGAGCAACTAGTTTAGGTACAGCAGGAGTTGGGCTTACTTTCATTTTGCATCTAGTATTCGCTTTGGTCTATCTTAATGTCTTAGAAGATCTTAGAAAAATTTCTGTCTTCCCTCAAACAGTAAACCTTCTTTGGGACTGTCCTTCACATACTTCTGACTACAGGCAATGATCACCTCTCCCCACTGACACCCTTCCGGAGTATGGCTATGAAGATGAGATGTAAGAGTGAAAACTTTTGTCTCTGACAGATTCCACCTTCCAAATTCCTCTAGCTGATGGGTTGAAAGCCCAGTGAATGGCTTGGTAAAGTTGTTCTGCCCATCCCATGGACGTCCTAACCAACCTTGTGCTTTTTTCCCCCGTTGGGTTTGACAATCATGCAAGCCCCTCATGAGTCCTCCTGTTTACTGACTAATAGACTTCAGAGCTGTCCCATGGAATACAAAAGGTGCAGCCTCCCTGCCAAGTCCATCCAGCAAAGGAAGATCAAAACTGGATTCCCAGCGAGTATTTGGTTCACAGATTTGGTTCATGCTAAGGAGCTCCTAGTACTCCATTGCTACTAACCTTCCACACTGGGCCTGTGTCCGAGGTGTCTGTGGAGTCATCTTGCTGTTTGACCTGTGATCTAGGAACCAAAACAGCCATCTGGGATGAGGAGTTGATCCATCACCTTCACAATTGAGAAAGGTGAGAGCTTGCATCATCCCTACACTCCCTATGCCGATGAGTAGCCTGTACTTGCCTCTCCAGTTGGTCTGATGAGTTTTGAGAAATTCTGACTTTTAGTCAAGGATTTGTAAAGCATGTCATGTCACCGGTGACATGACCGGTGATGGAGTTGCTATCTGCTTCATGGTGAAGTGTTCATTCGAACAGCCAGGTCTTGAGTCCTGAATTGCCGGAGCGATTGGTCCTGAGGTGCAAGGACAAGTCGTTCAAAGCTTTGCCCGCCAGGTGGCTTTGACACCTGGTCACCTTTCTATCACATGCTCTTCTGAAGACATTGCAGTTTAAAGTGATGGCCAAGGCCCCGTGCTGGAGTCAACTCACTACTGCCCTGGCCCAGTGTGGGAGCCCCTGTTCCTTGGGTACCACCACCAACTGGAAAATCACAGCAGGCTCTTTTACCCACAGACCACATAAACATCACACCTTTGGAGTATAGGACACATAAGCAGCCATTACCCCCTTCATTGACCAGTGGCTCCTGGACTTTGAGTCTAGTGAAGAACTTGGTTGGCCATACATTAGGTCACCCCTGTATGCTGGCCGTAAAGGTAGTAGGCATTTCTGTTTTTCTGTGCTTACTTGGGTTTCTTGTGTAGATATAGTACGACTTATCTGTAAAATATATTTTATTTAAAATTTAAGAATTGCCTGTACTTTCAAGTTACTCTTTCTAACCCCTATGCTACCTCTTGGAGTAATCTTTGAATTCTTCTACCCTAAGAGACTAAAGTGCTGAATGGCAGTGTTGGGAAGACAATTTCAGTGCAACTATATTCTAGAACACAGAAAATGACAATAACCCTAACATTTATTGACTGCCCTGGGATCCCAAGAAAATGCTTCACATTATAGAAATTGAAAATAGAATACTGCCTTTACACTTTTTGAGATCTCCAAAATTGGATGTGTTCATTGACAGGCAAAACCTAAATTGTAAGTACTTTGAGTCATGCATGGGCAGCGATACCCACTCTTTAGATAATACATTTTTTCAAGTGGAGATGCTCAGCACAGTATACTTTTCCTCACATGTTTGGGAGCATGGACTATGCTTTTGCCATTATGTTAACAAAGCTGTGAAGAAATAAGTTCACAAGCGGGCACTTAGTTTGTTCGGGCACTCCTCACAAACTGCTCATTTGAGTGGTGCAACATTTTTCATTTAGTGAATGGGATTGGACAAACTAATATGTTCCACTTACTCTCTGCCGGCCCTTTACTTTAGATGCCTTCCTGTAGACTCAACCCATCCCTTTCTTCAATTGTTCCCCTAATCTGTCTGTATTTTTAGGTATAGACCAAGAGAGAAAGTCTGAGTTGTGGGAGCAGATTCATCGATGATCATGACTCCAGAAATGTTACTTCTGATTATCAAAATATGTTCTGAAGCCTGGTCTTGATGCTCTGGGCACCCCTTGAGTCTAGAGGCAGGAGAAATTTACTAGTGTCACTTTACCCTCTGTAGTACTCAATAATCCATTCAACCCACCCTCATCCCTCCTGGTCTGAGGCTTGAATGGTTTTAATCTTCGGAACAGACAAGTCAGAACTCAAGCTAGGACAGTGCCAAATGGTGTTAATTTGCCACACATTTTTAGCAGGTCGAACGGTACTCAAAACCTCTTTTTTTAAAGGTTTTCCAGAATCCTGTCACTGGACTGCACTGAGTGCATCGAAGTAGTATTTAACCTTAGTTTTATAATATGGTTGAAAAGTAACTAACTATCTGTTTTTAAATGAAAGGTGAGCAGTGCATTACAGCACAGGTAAAACTATTACATTTGATTCTAAGTTATAACCATTTTTTTTCTTTAGGAAATTAACAGTGGAAGAGAAAGACCGTTTACAAAAGGAAGAAAAACTTTCTAAAGTTGATGAAAAGATTTATCATGCTGCTGAAGAGCTGCACACTTATAGGTATTTCTTCTCTAACTCAGAATGCTCTTGAAGCAATTTGTTATCTTGTTTTGACTTATTTTTGTATTTGCAGAACACGAGCAAAAGACCTCGAAGAAGAACTTGAAAAGACATTTCGATCATACCAAAATCAGGTATACATATCTATATGGCTTCCATAATGACCAGTTTCCTGCTTAACTATTATGCTAAAAGTTTCCTTTATTCGGGGTGCTCTCACTGTAATCCTCCGACAGCAGTATTAGATTATCATATTTTAAACACTTTTAGAATTAAGAAGCTCCTCATTTATAATAGGTTAAGCTTGAACATGCCTCAAATTCATATCAGTGCGATGAGCCAGTACTCTTACAATCATCAACGCTCAAACTACCATTGGACTGATGCTTGATATCCCTGGAAAAGAAATTTTAAAAAGGCTGGTACAGTAAGATGATCACTGACTGCTACTTACGTCAACCAGTAGAAACATAGAAACACTTTCAAAACTCCCTCTGCAGCAAAAGGCTGCCATATATATTGCACAAGTTAGGACCTAGTTGCCATAGGAAATAGATTTTTTAGTTTGCCAATAACTTTGTTGCATCTAATTAATCTTGCATAACTTCTTCTTGAAAGTTTTGGGATGATGCAACAAGCAGGGCTGAGAAAAAGGGGAGGCCCAAAACACAATTTCCCCATAGTGAATTTTATGGATCAATTCTGTTTATGATGGCCATAGCAGGTCAGTAATATACACAGCTACTTACCAACAACCCAGGGGGGCACCAGTATTCATTGAGGCAGGAGTATGTTCATTAACACAGCTATCTGCCTACAACCCTGGGTCCGGCAGCGTCGCTTAGGCATTTTATAATTGAACATAAATACCCCAATCAAACATGCCCCCTCCCCCCAATATCCTTCCTTAGAAATAGCTAAGTGGCCTGTAGTGGTGGCATATTGGGATTAACTAGATGGATTCACGTGTATATAGTGCTCTGCAACGTCGGGTTAGAATCGAGCTTTCAGTGGATTTGGCTTCTGCGAGCAGGTGAAGCAACTTTAGGTAGGTCGGGCATGTCAGTTAGCAAAATTCGTAGAAAGGAATGTTAATGTAAGGCACCCACAATTCGGGGTAAGAGTTGTGTTTTGGATCAACCGTTAAAGACAGTGTCTCCACAGGAACAACCACAGTTTGTGGAGCTAAGTGGTATAATCATGGATCCTTTCAGTACTGCATAGGGAAAGACTCCCCTGATGAGCTGGCCCCAGATCTAGTGTCATTTGCCCCCTGGCTTCGAGCAAAGCGGATAGTTCAAGGGGTTAGGAAGCCCCAGCATAGTGTTGACAGGTAATCTTGGAATTGAGGTGTTGGAGGCGTGGTCAGTATCTGTCAGGATTTGATCCCAGAAACTGGTTAATTTCAGGCAGTGTCACAGAAGATGGATTAACGTGCCAGTGTTTCCCCGCATCCCCTCCAGTACTCCTTTGAGCGTCCCATGCCTGGAGTGTCGCTGGGGTCAGGTACCAGTATGACACTATATTCTATTCAGTTTCGGTGCTTGTGTGGTAATGTGCCATGTGTTAGGCTCTATAGTAGATGTCTTCTCACTCTTTGGGAGAAAGAGTTCTGCCCAGCTCAGCCTCCCATCTCATCTGCCCCTTGTATGTTGTCAGTGAAAACCCTTTACCTAGAAGGGCGTAAAGTTCTGAAATAAGGTGCTAATCATCCTTGTTAAGGAGTACCTACTTTTCAAAGGGTATCATAGGTCTTCCTTCTTGGGGCTTAATGTTGGGTTGCATCACCCAGTGTTGTACCTGGAGGTATTGGATACGGTCTGTTTCTTCTAGGACGTAGTCAGATTTCAATTGTTTAAAGGAGACGATCCCTTGGGTATCAAATAGGCATCCTATACATCTGCAACCGATCTCCCGCCAGCGCCGGAACCCCTCTTGTTGCATCCTTAGGGTAAAATCTGTGATGGACAGAATCAGGGTTCTAGGGGAGGGGAAGGTAGTCAAGCCTGCACTAATCGCTACAGCGTCCCACACTGTGAATGATGGGTTAGTCACCTGCAAGTAACTTGTCCGATGCTTAGGGGGAAGCCAGGGTTCCTTCTATGTGTTGGAGCCCACTACGGCTTGGTCCATGAAGCACCAATGCTTTTCAGAGAGCGATCAGTTCTATTCTCCTAGGAAACTGAGCTAGGAGGCTTGGTAGTAGCACAGTAGCATGGGCACTGCCATTCCGCCTTCTTGTGTCGATCGATAGAGTAGGTGTTTGTGGAGGTGGGCTTTCTTTCCAACCCAAATAAATTTGTTAATTTGTAGTCGAAAGGAACAGAGAGTGTGTTTTGGCGGGATTAATGGAAGGGTCTGACAGAGATAGAGAACGTGTGGTAGCGTTGTCATTTTGACCGCCGATATTCTGCCCTTCCAAGAAAGGCGAAGGCGACTCCAGTTGGTCCCAGCGGATTTGCGAGGTGAAGGCGACATAGATGATGGATATGGTCTTAGGAATAGATCCAGCCAGCTTGATACCGAGGTAAGGTATGGAGTCAATTGCCCATTCTAAAAGAAACTGATTCAAGATCCGAAACTTCAGCATATTTACTTTAAATCCAGAGACCTCCCCAAAAGCCTGGTGTCCTTCCACAATTATGGGGAGCGAGGACATCGGGTCAGTGATAGATAAGATTTCATAAACTATGAAAAGGCTTAAGAGATGGTGGTCAAAGGGAATCCCAGGAACAGCTGTCCCACAGCCGCTGATCTATGGGCTCCATATACAAGACAAAAAGAAGTGGGGAGAGGGGACCCCCATGACGAGTACCCTGTCGCCTAGGCTAGGGCAAGGACGTCACCCAGTTGTCTCTTACTGAAGCCTGCGGGGCACTGTAGATACAGCAGACCCAACTGCTAAATTTGAGAAGTAGAGCCTCTCGCCGGGATCTTTGGGTTTTATCCATTTTTTGCCAGATGCGTTTGGTGTTGTCGCTACACTGGTGAGTGGGAATGAAGCCTGTTTGGTCTGGTTCAATTAGGCCAGGCATTTGAGGTTAAGGGTGAAGGCGAAGGGCCAACATGCTAGTGAATAGTTTAGTGTCTATATTCAGAAGGGAAATAGGTCTATAGGACCCACAAAGTCCTGGGTCCTTGCCAGGCTTCAGAATTATGGAAATTGCGGCTTTGAGCATGAAGTCAGTGAGGGAGGCTGTGTTGCAAAGGACTTGTAAGGGCGTGTGAGCAAGGGAGCCAGCTCCTGGGAAAAAAGCTATGCAGAATTGTGGTGAGAAGCCATTGGGCCCAGGGGACTTCACCGATTTTAAGCGGGTGATGGCCGAGATCACTTCCTCTATTCAAATGGGCTTCTCCAGTCCCTCAGAGTCCCGGTCGGGAGGGGAGTGAGTGTGACATGGTGTAAGTAGCACAAGGGGTACTCGCCAAAGCTATCGAAGCCTGTGTATAGAGTGCATTAGAAAGTCTGAAACGCAGATGCTACTTGTGCGTTGGTGCTCGCTTCAGTTGTTGGGCCAGTTTGCATCACCCGAACTGACCCAGAATGGATTGTGGCCCAAAGGCGGTGTGCTAGCATTCGCCTACAGCGATTGCTCCCTAGATAGAATTTGTTTTAAGCGTGCCATTGCATATTTCGCTCTGTCGAGGTCTAAGCATTTGAGGAGTAGCCATGACTTTTCCAGTTCTCTCCATACCCTGGGGTCCAATCAATTCTTTTCTATATAGCTTCAAGTTCTGAGACTGTCTATTCCAAGCTCTGTCTTTTTTCTTTTGGCCGACATTGTCTGCTGCTGAGATACCCATGAATTCCTCCCTTACTACTAGCTACAAAGCTTCCCAAAAGGAGGATAAAGATGTCTCCCCTGTGTCATTATTGTGGAGATAGTCACCGATCACCCTTCGGAGAGAGTCCGCCATGGACTGAGATTAGCGCAGGTAGTCCCTGAGGCACCAGAATGATGTCCTGGGATGGCTGGAGTCGAGGTGTTAACTAGGACAGCGGAGCCTGGTCGGATAAAGACCGGAAGCAATGTATATATCCGATACTAGGGCTTGTATGGCTGGAGTTGACAGAAAGTGGTCAATATGGGCATAGGTTTTGTGTTCCGTGGGGTAAAATGGGTAATCTCTTGTGGTGGGGTGTAATTTGTGCCAGACATCCTACAGTCCATAGTCAGTTAACCAGCGTAGACCCTGAGCCTCGATGGCCCTGGTTTGACCGAAGCATTCCATGTCAGTGTCCATTACTAAATTTATATCGCTGCAGATCAGTATGACAGCATCAGGGGAGTTGAGCACAGTCGCCAGGGCGCAAGTAAGAAATGTCTTTCGGTGTTAATTGGACGCATAGATGACAAGGATAAAATGAAAGGTACTTACCCTAAGTCTGTATGCCATTAGGCGTCCCTTGACTTCAGCTACCTTACATAGGATCACCCCTTTAAAACCATTTGAGAAAAAAATCACCACCCCGCCCTTTATAGAAGAGCTTGAGGGCCAGAGTTGGCATGGGAACCAATGGGACCGCATTTTAGGGATATCTTTGGAAAGTAGGTTTGTTTCTTTTAAGAGGCATATGTCACTGCCCGTTTGCTCTAGAAGGGAAAGGATCACCGCTCATTTATTAGGATTGTTGAGGTCTTAAACATTGAGGCTTATCATCTTAAGTTCCAGGAGAGCAAGGAAGGGGGACAGTTTGTGGAGGGTTATCACAAGTCAAAGTGAGGGGCATTGATACAGGAAAGCAACCTAACAATGTGCGGACCAATGTAGCCTGCCGTAGAAAGCCACAAGCAGGCCAACAGAGAAGGAGTGAAAACCAGTAAAAAGCATCCCCTAGGAGCTGTGGGAAAGTCCATTGTCCTTGGCTGTTAGTATGAGGTGTAAAAAGGTCAAAGCAGTTGGTCAAGATCACCGTTGAATGGTGGCCCTCAGCATTAAAAAAATATATTTAAGGGAGCATGTAGAGATACGCTGCCCCTGCAGCCCTAGTGTTGGGGCTAAAAGATTTAAAAAAAAATTTTTTTTTTTACTTCAATTTCACAGGATCGTATTTTCAAAACAAAAAAAAAATGGGCTCCCCTGTTTTATTTACAAACCCCTGTAGTGGGGAAGGAGTTATTTTATTTGGGAGAAGGGCATGGGGCTCCCCTTCCAGTGCCAACTTGGGGTACCTGGGATATAGAGTGGCTCATTCCGGTAGGAGACGTCCAGGCACATACCGCAGGCACGGTCAGTCTCATGAAGTGGTACCACCAGTGCCAGCAGGCATCCGTGAGGGATTTGATTTGGTGGAGTTGACCGTCTGATTGAAAAACCAGTCTAAAGGGATGACCCCAACTGTAGGACACCTCCTTGGAGCGCAAATAGTCGATAACGGGTTTAAAGTCCCTGTGGCGCTGAATGGTGAGAAGGGAGATGTCCTGAAAAGGTCCGATGGTGTGGCTCTGAAACTGGGTAGGTTGCTTGGCTCTCACTATCTGAAGAATGTCCTCTAGGATTTGAAAGTCATGTACACAGGCTAGAATATCTGTAGGTTTGACATTCGATCGTCTGGGTCTGCCGTGGGGATTCCTCGGAGACACTTGTTGCGGCAGGACCAGTTTTCGAGATCCTCTCCCTAGGCTTAAAGGCCGCCCTGTTGCTCTTCTAGGCGAATGATCTACTAGCATAACAGCTCCACTACTTCCCCCGCATGGTTTCATTATCTTTCAGGCTGACCACCTCACCTACTGAGATCAGGTCATGTCTCAACTCTCTCATCTCCTGGGAAAGGTTCTTATTGAGGTCTTGAATTTCAGATTTTAGGGAATCAAATAGGGAGTCCAAGAAGGCCTGGGTCACTTTGGCCTGGTCTGAATCAGGAGATCCCTTGGCATCAGGTTGCGACAGAGGCTATAGGTTGGCAACTGAGTCTTTTGCAGAGGTCGAAGTGGTGCTGGTGAACATCTCTCGCACCAATTGGTTGCATTGTTTTTAGCCGCAGCCATAGTTGGGTGCCCCACTGTGCATTGGGGTCCTGTGTCCCAGCAGTTGACTAGGCTCTCCCTTAAGGAGCCTATCCCATCAGCTACAATGCTCGGATAAGACGGAGAAGTGATGACCAGCAAGCGTATGCAAAACAGTTAAGGGTGCCGCAGAAAAAGGCAAAAGCAGGAATTCGACGGAGGTCACATTGAGCGAGGCAATGCATATCCTGTAGAGGTCACATAAGACAGTGGACCAGGTGGATCGCACTCCCTTTCCTCATGAGTATGCTCGTGGGGTGCAGCAGGTATGGGTGCCCAGGCCTGCCCGACCTCCTCGCCTCCCCTCCCACCCCCCCCACTCATCCCCGGGGCAGTTCACCAACCTTATCTGTATGGCTGTTCTGGACTGTACCCATGCATGCTGGTGGTTCACACTGCTGGGGATGGGGGGGGGGGGGTCTGGAGGGGTGGAGGGTGCGGGGGGCAGGGAGTGGGGGGGACAGTACAGGGGGCCTCCCATATCCTCTTTGTCCGTAGCAGTGAGTCGTAAGTCCCAGCAGGGGCGATGAAGCGGTCTGGGAGCGATCTTTGTAGAGAGAGGCACTTGTCCCAGGTGCAGCCTATGAAGTCCATGACCTGGGACCTTGTAGCAATATGGAAGGTTTTTGTGTCCTGGGCTGCTCCGCAGTGGATGGCACTCTTGCCTTCCTCAGTTGTCCTCAGTATATAAGGTGGGGAATGTCAGAAGGGTATTTCTCAATATAGGACCCGCAGTGAGGGGAGATGTGGCTGGGACCTTGTGTGTGTGGTCTCCCGAAGTTCTTCGGTTGCAGGGGGTATGTTGCCATAGAGAGATGCAGAGGCTTCCAGATGCCTTCACAAAATTCTGGAGAATGGGACCTCGCCACGCTGTCGGAGGCATCTGCACTCTGGGCCACTCCTCAACAGATGGTGTCTCCACCTTCGGTCTCCCTCCTCCTGCTTGCAGAGGGATGGTGCCTCAGTGGTGGGATCCCCAAAGGGGCCAGCAACAGTCGGTGGCACAGTCATATCCCAGTGTGCCCGGCCGCAAGAGTCCGTCTGTGCAGCAGCAGCACTAGTTTTCCAGGGACATGCAGTCAGGCAGCCGCCATTTTGATGGGACCACTACGCGCCACTCCGGGGGCCGTGGACACCCAGGAGGCAATCCACCTAACGGATCTAGTCACTCCGCCACTTAAGGTGTCTCCGATGTGTGGTTGTTGGGATTTGCCAGCGGTTTTATGTCTGGACCACCTCAGATCACCACTTATATGGTCTGGGCAGCGGAGGAGCACGAAGTGAGACTTACTCTGCCGTCATCTTGGCCACCCAATTGTGGATTTTAGACACCACTTCAGCCCAAACATCTGAACAGAATTATACGCAATTTGACAGAAAGCTAGATTTTTATCCAGAAAATGTCCTTTTTGTGATTTGGTGTAATTCTGTTCAGTAGTTTTTGAGAAATTAAGGTTCAAGATGTATGTCGATCTAAAACGTTGGGCTGAAATTTAAAAAACAAAATGAAGCCTTCTGATTGGCTGAGGGGGCTTTCAAGGTTGGCCGCAACATGGAAAGAAATGTTATGGCAGCCATTGCAGCACTCAGGACCATGGTCTTCGGTCCTGAAAATATATTTTTTAAAATAATTTAAGTGAGTATGGTAGGGATGCCCTTCCCCCAGCCCTTGTGTTGGGGCTAAAAGATGAAAATTCTTTTTCACTGCGATTCCACAGGATCGCAGTTACAAAAAATAAAAAACGACGCGCTCATTCCCATATCCTCGATTCCGGTCATCAACGCGGGCCGCTGGGCCTATTGACTCCATTCGGGCCTACGGCTAATGGAAAGGACTCCATTTATAAAATGCCCCTAATGTGGAGCTAAATTTCCACACAGTGACCACCACAAGATCTGCAACCGTTGTCTATCGCCAGAACACGAAGAAAAGGATTGCCAAGCCTGTGCCTCTTTTCGATCAAAGAAATCCATCCGTGATCGCTGGGCTCGATGACACGTTATGGCGCAACAGGCTGCACAGGTGCCAGAAGACATTTTCGATGAAGGCCCAACGTTCCAGAGGCAGAGGATTCGGAGGAGCTCGACATAGTCTCCGAAGCTGACGACTCCGATGACCACATCACTCCAGGTCAATGAGTGAGTACAAACGTCCCTGCCCCACCCGAAAAACAGAAGGCTCCGATCAAAACTTCGCCTGAAGGCCTTAGTCGAGACCGAAAGAAAACTTCAGAAGCCCCACCTGCGGGTCCAGCTCCGAAGACCAAGGAAAAGCCTTCCGGCAGCTCGGGACTGAGCAAGCTGCATATCAGTACCCAGAAAACACCTTTGGTACCGAAATTGGGGATACACATCTCCATTACATCCAAGAAGGCCTCGGCATCGAACCTTTCGGTGCCGAAAGACCATAAGGCCTCGGAACTGGAAAAGCACCGAAAATCTTCGGATCCGAAGAAAAGTTCCGACTCGGCACCGACTTCAAAGCCAAAGAAGCAGAGGAATCCTCCTACAGCTACAGAGACCAAATCAAAATCAAAACCACGCTCGGAACCGAAAAAATCAACACCGAAAGGAGACGAGCAGGAAGAACTGTTTTGGCCAGATCCTTTCGATCCGAAACAAAAAACATTACATGTGGACCCTAAAACAGGCCATATTGTTAGTCTTCCAACAAAGAAGAGGAAATCTGATACCTCACACACACCTGAGGCACCTGTGGAGAAAAGAGACTTTTCAACTTCACCCCTGAGACCCTCTTCTATTCTTCCTACTAAACATTTGACTCCTATAGATTCTCCTACACACTCTCCTAGACTGTCTCCATGCTCACCCTTACCACCACAGGATGAGAATGATTTAGGGGATGACGGTGGACATGGTAAGGATCCCTTACATGACCCGGATGATGGTGACTCTACCCCACCACAGGATACATGGGACGATTATGATGACCCCACAGATCCTCCAGACCTTCCTGATCCAGACCCATACCCATCTAAGCCATCCCCCTCAGATGACAGTATAGGATTTAGTCCGCTCATTGATCGGGCTGCGCAATTCCATGGTGTGGAACTACATTCCGACCACATGGAGGAAGACTTCCTACTGGACACTTTTGCTCAGTCACAAAAAGCAATACACACATTGCTCAAAGGTGTCATTAAACATGTACTAGACATATTTAAAGACCCTGTCAGGGCCAGGATTCTCGATCCTCAGATTGATAAAAAATATAAGCCTGCACCTAAAGATCCAGTATACATCAAAGGACAACTCCCCTTAGATTCTTTGGTAGTGTCCAATGCAAGAAAATGTGCAAAGAGTCTAAACTGCTGGATGCATCAGGTAAACGAGTAGCCAACCACTAGAGGATAGCTAACGTGCAAGCACTACTTGCCAGATATGACAGGGCTCACTATGATGAGCTTGAAGACCTTATCCAACACTTACCTGTCCAATACAAGGCCAAAGCCAACAATCTGGTCCAGGAGGGGCAAGTTAATTACAAATGCATCCATCAAATGTGCCCTCGATGCAGCAAACACTCCATCTAGATCTATCAACACCAGTGTCTTACTCCGCAGACATGCATGGTTACGCATTTCGGGGTTTAAACAGGAAGTGCAAACAACTATTTTAAATCAGCTGTTCGATCAAGAACACCTGTTTGGTCCAGCTGTGGACAGCTCTAGAAACAAGCATTAAAAATGCAATAGGTCTCGCCTTAAATTAAGTTAAAGCGATTTACTTTGCTATACAATACTATTAGCAAAGCATGGCTTTAACTTAATCAAAGGCAAGACCTATTGCATTTTCAGTGCTTGTTTTATTTTACAATCTATCGCTCACTCCCACCCCAAGCCCCAACCGAGACTCGTAGGAAGGGACTGCAAAGAACGTCGCCCAGAAATAGAAAGATCTGCTGTTTGAAAGTCGCAGGTGGTAGATGGCCCCTTGTGTTACTTGGAATGTATGGAAGTGGCAGATTGTAGATGGCCTGTTGCAAAACCTGAAATGTAAGAAGCCCTTGGTGGTAGCTGTCCCTTGTATTTCCTAGAATGTTGTGCAGTATTACGAGTCGACTCCAGGTGTTAGAGGAAGTGTAGGTGAGGAGCCCAGGCACCATATACGCCCATTGTGTTCCCGGGAACGCAAAAGGACGCCTTTGGCTGGGAATGGCGGCTTTAGTTTCAGGGAGGTAGGGTGCCCCCTTTGAACGTTGTTTCTTGTGCTACTTGTAATGCAAGGAAGCACGGGATTGTATTTAGGCCCTTTGAGTGAAACCCCATATAGTAGAGGCTCACTGGAATGTTAATGTAGTCTTGCAAAGTACATAGGTTCCTTGTAGTAAGTACACTTAGTGCAGGAGAAGACCCCAGACAATATATGGGGCCCCTGTATGTGTCTTCACCTGTAGGTATGCCCCTTGTGTTACATGGTACGCACGGAATTCCCATACAGTAGTTACTCGGAATGCATGGGAGCCGTGGGTAGTAAGCAGGTCCCTTGCATCAACTGGGATGTACGCAATGCCTGAGGCAGGTAGTGGGTCCCTTGTGCTACCTACAACGAAAGGAAACCACATGCAGTTCGAAAGTCCTCTGTGCCACAAGGACTGCACGGGATGCCCCTGCCAGTAAGGAATGAGAGGGGGGGGGGGGGGGAGGGCAGACTGCATTTATTCATATTAGCACCATGGAATGCAGGGTATGACATGAAGTACCAGGCCCGTGTGGTGCACAGAAGCCCCAGAAGTACTTGCTTTCCTTTTGTTACACGGAATGCAAGCCCCATAACACAGGCCCTTTGCAGAGCACAGACTGCAGGGAAAGCCCTGGTAATGCAGGTAGTCCCTGAGAAGAGCAGGAGGTGGGCCTCATAATATATTAGGTGTTCGACGGTCTCTACAGGCCTAGGCCAGGCCTGTGATAGAAATGTGAACGCTTTGCCAGACTCGCAGCCAGTGTGCGTGAGAGAAGTGACCTCACCGGGACCTGCTGTGGCGTGCGTTTAATGTCCACCACCGACATGGCACAGGTAAACAAGTGTGCCCCTCATATAGTGTTCTGAACAGGACGCTCTTTGCTATCGTGGGGGATGGGGGGCAATCCATGGTATAGCATGAATGTGCACAGGGATGGAGCAGCACCATGTCCTACGACGGTTGCCTGCTGTGCACCGTTAATAAGTGCACCATAGGCATGTCCAGTGGAGTCACTGTGCACGTGAGGCTGTAGTGCGCCGAGCAAGTTTGATGCCCACAGCAGGCTGGCACACTGCACCGAGGGACGCTGACACGGAGCGGGCCACACAAAAAACCATGGTGTGTGATAACTAAGACCTGTATGTCCACCTCATTAATAACTGTGGCGGGCCTGCCCCTTGGGTCGCTGAAGACTATGCGGTGTTGAACATGCAGAGGAGGACAGCCTTGGTCGATAAGTGATTGTACACGAAGTGTGCCAGCCCTAAGGTGAAGTCGAGGGAAGCAGGGGTCTCAGTATATGTATTGGGGGTCTGACTGTGTGGGGATATGTTGTGTTGCAGAGGCCTCTGTCAGTGGGTAGTGGGGTTAGTGTGGGGAAGGGCAGCTGGGTGAGTAGGGGGAGTTACTAGGCACTATGGTCGTGTACTTCGTTCTAGCTGAAGTAGTATCGAGTGATAGGCAACCCTGTTAAGTTTGAGAATTGGGAACAGCTGGAGTAAACCGGAGGGGACACTTATTGGACGTGTGCACACATGGTGGGCGTGTGCACACATGGTGGAAAGCCTCGGGTGGCGCTGTGCACTGTCAATCTTTCCATGTTTGATCTGTGCAGAGGGTAGTGTTTGTGTGCAGGCTACCGCTCTGTATGCACAAGTGCAGGGCGGTATACAAAAGTCAGGATGACAGTTTGTGGAAAGTATTACACCCTGCGTGTGCATACGTGCATGGTTTTAACTGCCCATCCTATACAGCTGTTGTATTGATGGGGGTGAGTAGTGTTTAGTGTGCAATAAGTCTGGAATCCGCCATGACGTACCAGGTATACACACATGCACACACACAGTGTGCAAGCCCTCACACACTTCGCAGATCCAGTTGCAGGCGCCTCTCATTAGAATTTTATTATGCACATATACACACCGTGTGCGCAATACTTAAAGTGTGCAATACTTAAAGTGTGCAGGGAGTGACTGGGGGATACATGTTGCTGTCCCTCGTGCAGGAGGTTAGTGTACCACGGCATGCCACATGAGCACACACTGCACGCAGCCCCATACCTCCCTCGCAGGACTTGTGGCAAGGGTGCAGAGGGCCGACAGGGGGAGGGAGGAAAAGCAAAAGCACGCGTGCGGACAAAAAAAATGCATGTGCATGTGCACAAAGATGGCGTCGGGATGTCCACATGCGCGTGCATTTATTTGTCCCTACGCGTGCATGTTTTAGCTTTGCGGGCGGCGGAGCAGCCATGTTTGTCCATCTGGACACGCGTTCATTCAGCTTTGGCTGAATCGATTACAAAAGGTCCTCTCCATGGCGGAGAGCAGCGCACGCTCTGCTTTCGCCAGGCGACACCTAAAAATGAAAAAGGAAACGGACACTGCAAAATCTATAGGAGCATTACTATTTCAGACCACACAAGGTGCCTTTCGTCGCTCCTTCTATACGGGCGGATCCAAAAACATTGGTACAGACACTACTTCCTCCTCCTACAAGAGTCCTGCACAAACATCCCCCAAAAAGAGATATTTTAGGGGAGGGTACATAGGAAATAATAACAAAGGGAGAGGTCGAGGTAACAACAACCGAACCTCCCCTACTACCAAGCAATGACTTCCCTCTGCTCCCTCCAGACCTTCCACTCCGGTCGGTGGAAGACTATCACAGTTCCTACCGGTCTGGAACTCCATCACTACAGACATGTGGGTAAGACAAATTATCCCATATGGTTACTGACTGGAACTTACCGAAACTCCCCCAACTATACCACCCAAACAACGTCCAATGTTCAAGGAACATCTAACGCTTCTCAAACAAGAAGTTCGATCACTCCTTCAGAAACATGCAATAGAACCAGTTCCCCTCCAGCATCAAGGTACGGAGGTTTACTCATTTTACTTTCTCATCCCAAAGGTAGACGGTACTCTCAGACCAATACTGGACCTCAGACCACTAAATGTCTACATACAATCAGATCATTTTCACATGATCACTCTTCAACAGGTCTTCCCACTGCTCCAACAAGGCGACTTCCTTGCCAGTCTAAATCTCAAGGACGCCTACTTCCATATTCCTATACACCCTGCTCACAGGAAATATTTAAGGTTTGTAGTGGACGGTCAGCACTATCAATTCAAGGTCCTCCCATTCGGAATGACCACAGCACCCAGAGTCTTCACAAAGTGTCTGGCAGTAGTAAATGCCCACTTGCGAAGACAATAAATTCATGTGTTTCCATACCTGGACGACTGGCTAATAAAAGCCAAGTCATACAGTCAGTGTGTTCACCACACTAACCAAACAATTCATCTGCTCCACAACTTGGGGTTTATGATGAATCTCACCAAATCACATCTCCAGCCGTCCCACAAACATCAGTATATAGGGGCCACAATAGACGCATCCAAAGCCCTGGCATACCCCAATCCAGTCAGGATAGCCAGTATACAAAATCTCATAACAAAATTTCAGCCCCAACACTCACTACCAGCTCGAGTGTTTATGCAGCTCATAGGGATGATGGCCTCTTGCATTTTCATAGTACCTCATGCAAGACTTCAGATGCGCCCTCTACAGGAATGCTGAGCACCTCAATGGAACCAGGCTCAAGGTCGATTCTCGGGACTGGTGTTGGTATACAGCCGCACACATCACTCTCTGCAGTGGTGGAACACACAAAACCTTTCCAAGGGGCGGCCGTTCCTAGAACCAGTTCCACAGATAGTGCTAACAGCAGACGCATTGCTCACCGGTTGGGGAGCACATCTCTTAAACCATACAATTCAGGGCAGGTGGACCCCTCAACAAAAAGTGCTCCACATCAACCACCTCGAATTGCTGGCAATATTTCTAGCATTAGAATCCTTCCAGACACATCTCATCAACAAAACTGTCCTTGTCCGCACGGACAATATGACAGCAATGTATTATATATAGGGCTCCCAGTTTTCCGTTTAAACAGATTTTTACATATAAATACAGATGGAGAACTATTTTTCCTTTGTCTGTATTTATATGTAAAAATGGCAAAATACTAGTAAATTTTGCCGCGCTGCTGTGCTCGAATCCAGAGTTATCTCGACACGCCCCTCTTTCTGATGCTGGGGAAATTCCTTCTAATCCTTCCAATCAGGGTCTTTAGGTGACCTACTGCTGTGCCCCTGAACCAATCCTGGTCAGATTGAAGCATCACTGAGTGGGCGTGTCAACACCTCCAGCCCACCCTCATAACATTTGCCCTTTATTTTTGGGGCTTACCCTGCTATTTCCTCCTTTTTGCCTAAAGTACGATGACCTGCACCTGACCACCGTGTTTCCAGAAGAGAGATAAAAGCCTGGACACTACCAAGAGAAAGCCGCTCCTGACACAGTCTGTCCCGCTGCAGCCTTGGGCTCCTCTCCCCCCCCCCCCCCCCCCGTTTGAATTGGCAGCACCAGAGTCCGAAATCGGATCCTCTATCCTCCTTCCTCATGTGGGTGGGGGGTCTTGTGGTGTTTTTTTCACTTTGGGATGGGTGTGTTTTAAGTTGCCAGTTTAGTCGCTCCCTCTGCTCTTTACAGGTCCCTCGATGTAGAACTTTACAGCTCTGTGTAGAAACACTGGCAGAGTTTTTGCAGTTGCACATGTGTTCTTGGGGCGTGTTTGTTGGGAGGGTGTTATTATCCAGGTTCTGTGCACAAGCCAGGGATGGTGCACGAGGTAACAGTTGTGTGTAGTTCCAGCGCATAATTGTTAATCGACCAAGAGCGCATATTTAATTAGATTATTTACATGCCATGAATGTTGTTTGTGCAACCGCAGTAGTAACTTTCACAAGCTGTAGGGCATTACGTTTCGATGTCCATGACTTGGACGCTTAAGCTAGGCAAAGAAAGGAGGCATATCGATAGAACCAGTGGAAGCACATCTTTCATACATGAGGGGTGTTCACCTTTTGCAAAAGCGAACTTCTTCATTGAATCCTAAACTGTTTGGTATACATAAAGATAACAGCACAGTGGCGCAACTAGAGGCAAATTTCGGGGGGGGGGGAGCTAATTCTTCTAGCAGTAAGCAGCGTGGAGAACAGGGGCTCTAAGAAGTGGTGAAAAAACAACAAAGCCTCATTAACAGGCAAGTGGTATTTTAAAGACCTGTGAAGTACTCTGTTGCGGCTGTGTGTGTGTGCCCGGGAAGCTGTCTCAGCCTGGGCTGACACACACCAATGAAATCAGCCTTACCACCACATTCTCCAACTAATCTCTGTGATTTAAGAGCGTTCTCCATTTACCAATGTACTGTTTCTTGATGCATACAAAAAAATCTAGGCTGTAAATTGGGAAGCCTCAAACACCTTCCATTGTCAATTTTAAAAAATGTGGAAAAATGCTAGCTGTTGCGTCGTCTTTTGCTTGTGGCCCAAATAAATGTGGATAAATACAGAAAAAATGCCCAAAAAATAAATGTGGATAAATACAGACGGAAATGGCTAAAAAATAAATACCATAAAACCAGGAGCCCTAATTATATATAAAAACAAGGAGGGGCACATTCTTTTCAGCTTTCTCAACTAGTGCAAAACATATGGAGATAGGCCATTCCACAAACGATACACCTTCTAGCAGAACATCTTCCAGGCGTACACAATCAGATTGCGGATCTGCTCAGTCGTCAGACACAGCAGATACACAAATGGGAAATTCATCCTCAAGTTCTTCATTTTTTCAGATGTGGGGCCACCCAGACATAGATCTGTTCGCCACACACGCAAATGCAAAATGCCCAACCTTCTCCACCAGGTATCCACACCCATTTTCCAAGGCCAATGCGATATGGATGAATTGGTCAGGTAGATGTGCGTACGTTTTTCCGCCACTCCCACTCATAGTAGTACACAAGCTCAAACAACAGTCTCTCAAAATGATCCTAGTTGCTCCAACATGGGCCCGGCAACCGTGGTTCACAACACTCCTGGAACTCTCAGTAGTACCATATCAAAAACGACAGCTCTCCCCAAAGCTTCTTACACAGAACCATGGAGAGATCAGGCATCCAGACCCAGCTCAACTGAACCTGGCAATCTGGCTCCTGAAGTCCTAGAGTTCGGTTACCTTAACCTCCCACCGGATTGGATGAACATCCTCAAAGAAGCGAGTCGCCCTACTACTAGAGCTTGCTATGCAGCCAAATGGAAAAGATTTGTCATTTATTGCAATAACAACAAAATTGACCCACTAGATGCTTCAATCCAAAATATTATTTGCTTCTCACTGCATCTACAAAGATGCAATCTAGCATATACATCCATAAGACTACACCTTGCCGCTTACCTACAATACAGACATTTGTCATTGTTTAGGGGGCCTGCTATCAAAGCGTTCATGGAAGGACTTAAAAGGATAATTCCTCCCACAATCCCATCCTCTCCGATGTGCAATTTAAACATTGTCCTTACTAGGCTCATGGGTCCTCCATTTGAACCTTTACACAAATGCGAATTGCAGTTCTTGACATGGAAAGTAGCAAGTCGCGATCACCTCTCTCAGAAGAGTAAGTGAGATCCAGGCTTTAACCATACAAGGACCATTCTTACAAATACATCATAAGGTGGTTCTCAGAACAAATCCGAAATTTCTTACCAAAGTAATCTCTGCTTTCCACTTAATCTGTAGAATTACCCGTTTTCTTCCCAAAACCAGATTCTGTAGCAGAGAGCTCTTCACACACTAGATGTCAAAAGAGCTATACTTTATTACATTGACAGAACTAACCCTTTAGAAAAACAAACCAACTGTTTGTAGCTTTCTCACCACCCCATAAAGGAAACTCCACCTTCAAAGCTGGAATTGCCAGGTGGATAGTCAAATGCATTCAGATATGCTACCAGAAAGCAAAACGCACATTAACAATTCCCCCTAGAGCGCACTCAACACGCAAATTAGGGGCGTCTATGGCATTCTTAGGGAACATTCCCTTAGATGACATTTGTAAGGCAACAACATGGTCTACATCACACACCTTCACCAAACACTACTGTGTAAACGTGCAGGCGAAACAACAAGCTTCTGTAGGCCAGGCTGTTCTTAAAACACTTTTTCAAACCACTGCAACAGATACAGGTGACCACCGCTAAGGGAGAACACTGCTATACAGTCTATGCACAAGTATGTATTCTGCAGCTCATATGCCTCGAACGGAAAAGGCTACTTACCAGTATGCATCTGGTCTTGGCATGTAGAGCTGCAGAATGACATACGCCCACCCTCCTCCCCGGTACCTCTATCTCTTCCAGTGTTATCATACTTAGATACATTACACATGGACATATTTTCTTTTTCTTACAAACTCCATCATTTCCCCTTCATGGCGAAAAACAATCTGAGGATGGAGCCGATGCCCAGGCGCACTGTAGTCCAAGGGTGGAGTCACCTATCTCGTGACTACAAAGACTTCTTCCAAGACAACAACAGACTGCAAACATCCGAGCCCAACACCAGATGGCAATCTATGCACAAGTATGTCATTCTGCAGCTTTACATGACAAGAACAGATGCATACTGGTAAGTAGCATTTTCCTTTCTTCCGTCTGCGGGACCAAAAAGGTAAGCTGCTCCTGTCTGGCAGGGGCACACACAGAAAGCCGGCTTCTGCACAGCTGGGAGGAACAAGACTGCCTGCTGAGAGCTGGCGGGCTTTTGAGGGCCTTCCGTTTCTCCCCATGGCTCCCAACAAGTGGTGAATATGTGGGTGTCTCAGGTTGAACATGGGCACCCAAAAATGTATACAAAATATAGCGGGAAGCCATGAGAATGAATAATAAATGAATGGCCGAAGCCTCTCATTTATTTTTCACAGCTCCTGGAAAGGAGGGCCCCATAATGCTCTGGTGGGCCCATTTGCAGATGTTCGAATACATGGTAGTGCCACAGTCTGGGCAGGGGCACCATCAACATGTTTTCTATGTGTTGTTGTGAGGGATGCAGGGAGTGCTGGTGTTCCCCAATAATCATTTATCAAATTATGCCTGTTTCTCCTAGGGTCAGTAGAATAAGACCCAGGAAAGGTGTAAGATGTTTGTAAGCACTCCTTGATCTGAAGCTTTTGCTTTTCAGTGCAGGAGTGCAGAGTCTCCTAGTGGTTGTGTTATTGGCTGCATTGTGTGACCTGAGGTGTGTAAAGTAAGACTGTAACACCTTTAATGTTGTTTTGAATACAAATGCTTTATTTATAGGTTTTGGACAAACATTACAATGCTTGTTATTTAATATAAATATCTTTGAACATGGTTAAAAAAAATCTATTAATTTTAATGGTAAATCCTTACATGTCATTATTTTTTCATAAAGGTAGTAATCCCTTGATAACGCCAATATGCTTGTCTTTACATATTGATGTGATGACTCCTTAATAAAGCCAATAGGACTTCATATAATAATGTGATAACTGCTTGACAAAGCTAATAGGCTGTCTTGTATAGTGATGTAGGCACCTCTTAACAAAGCCAATAGCTCGGCCTGCCTTTTATTTATTTATATGGTGCCCCCTATGACAAAGCAAGATGTTTGCCACCTGAGTAAGGATTCACATTAAAAAAATCTAAAAATTCACAGAAAGAAAAATACTAAAGGCTTAAGTGACATAATAGTTAGATGCGGTAATACTATCTTACTTTACATTTAAAAAAAACACCTTAGAAATTAACTGGAAAAACACAAAGGTTAAATTGACATTATAGTTAGGTGAATATGTCGGTTAAAACATAGCATTTTAAACTGAAACAAAACTTGAAAATCACCTGTTATAGTTAACTGATGTAGATATAACTCTCACCCCTGCAATGCATTCTTGTTACCTCACATATTACATCACCCATTACATGTTCTATGAGGTCATTGACAACATCAATGCGACATCTAAAGTAACCTAATTGATGACAACACTGTGCATGGTGAGTACTTGGTAATCTGGAAAGTAAAATTTAGCTTTCTGCATTCCCCAATTTTCTTTTTCACCAATCACTTGCACGTCTGAAATATAAGAAATGGACCACTAGTAACAAAAGTAAGTAATTATCTGAAAGTGACCTATTTAAAGACTGTTAATTCAAAAGAAGATTCTGTTGCACTCTCTCTCTTTCTGTTCTTGAGAATAGCTATTTGGATTTGAACGCACCATAGGCAAATTAATTCTTGTGACTCCGCCTTCTCGTGCAAATATACCAGACCTCCATGAAAGTGTATCTGGAAAGAATCATGTATTCGTGTCAATGTTTGCTCTAAAGTAAATGTTTCTTTTATATAACAGATCGTTTCTCACGAGAAAAAAGGCCATGATAATTGGGTAAGTTCCATGATGATTGAGTAAATTCATATTTTGAGTTTGTTCTTTAACATGTAAACTAGTCTGCCTTGTAATTTCTCAGATCAGCTAGAAATATTGTGAAGCTTTCAGTGCAAGGATTCTTAAACTACAACAAAACCAGCATTCTACACTTCCTAGGATCACAAGTTTTAATGTGTTGCCCGGCTGTTTCATTTATTGGACAGAGAACAGGCCTTTATTTAAAAATGCTCCAGAACTGACTCACTGGAAGCTCACATGGGGACACAGTATTCCTTCCTCTCATGTTTTAGAAATGTAACCAAGATATCTTGTGTGTTCTTTCAGAACCTTGACATGCACTTTCCTCCCCCACAAGACCTGCTCCTGCGCGTCTTCTTGTTCCCAAGCAAGTTTTTCACTCCAGGCCTCTTCCACTTTGAAGTGCCCTGCTGTGATGCTTCTGAAGTAGATACATTTTTTACATCAAGGATATTAACTTAGTGATACAACCATCAAAACCTTTAATGTTGAGGGGCTTTACACATTACCTACACATTGCTGCCCTGTAAATGAAAACCCTAGAGCTGTTCACCAATCTTTAAATACAAAATGCTGTGCCTAATTTTTCACTTAGAGACTCCAATAGTGATCACTAATGGATAAAAACACCACTTTGTGGAGTCAACTGTGTAAAATATATTGTTCAAGAGTCTTTCTTCTGCATTCCAATGCAGATATTTTGTGATTTATGACAGATGACCATCATATTCAGTTTATAGTTAGACTACTTACCTTTAGCTTCAGATCTCCGCAGAGTGTGTTGACAAAATATTTAGTTCTTGCACCAGCAGCGAACAGGCATTCACATTTTAGGACTGGCATAGGGGCAGCTTTAATTTTGTCAGCTTGATGTGTAAAAAATAATAGATCATACATTTGTATATACATACATAGAGGGGCTTTGGGAAACCCCTCTTCATTCATCAGTCTGTTCAGCTCTCATTAACATTTTGCTTCAGTATGAGCCAGTCCATTTGAGCCACTGGCTGTCTTGCACTGAGTGATGGCATTTTCCCTGATTACACCTTCAAACCCAGTTAAAATTTGTGGACTTCGTTGCCAGCACGAAGGGTCAGTACCATACAGTTCCATTCTTCAGCCGTATATGTTTTGTGATCCATTTGTGTGTTTTAAACTAGTAGGTTATGATAATTTAAAACAAAAAGTGTCTTTTCTTTGCACAACTAACTCACATGGCTTTTATATATGTCTGAAATACACTTGCCTACTAGAAAGCAGGTGAATATTTTTATTTTATTTTACATTTTTATGGCAATTACATTGCTGTCAAATTAGGCTGCAATGTTTTCTCGTTTTGCTTTTTCTGGTTTTTATTCTTATGACCTATGCTTACAGTAAGGAACAAATCAACCTTTGTACCGGCTTGCCAAGGCTTAAATCGTTGGCTTTGCCAGTGATTGTTCTGTATATGGATAACTAGCTGATTAAATCTGTTCTCACTGAGTCAGCTTCTAATGTCCTTGATTAAGCCTTTTGGGCTCCTCCAACCGCTCATGTGTTGTATCGCATATTAGAAGTAATGTCCATTTCCACCAACTTGAGTAGCCTTTCCAGATATGATATTTCACTTATTACTGCTGAATTGCAGTACTTTTATGTTCAGCCCTTTTGCTTTGGCAAGATTGCCAGAAAACAGACCTACGCTTTTGCAGCTCTACCAAAGACATTCTTGTTACCCCACTCATCCCTTCAGTCTGTTGTTCAGTCTATTGTTCATTCTCCCTCACTTGATTAATCTTTCCCAATCCTATGAGAAATTGTGTTTTTTAAAGGGGGGAGAAACCCTACTCAAGTAGCAGCCACAATCCTTGTTAACGTGAACCACAAAAAGTCAATAAAATAACCTGTAATTAACCCTCTGGTAGCTTGCCCAAAAGCACTCAGGTTTATCTTAGAGGCAATATGTAAAGTGTTTAAGCAGAATTTAAACAGTAATAAAGTGAAAACACAACACAAGAAAAATTACACAGCAATTTAAAGAAATAGAGTAAAATGTAAATTATTTGACACCAAAATGACAAAAATACAATCAGTAGAAAATTGCAATTTTAAAGATGCCAGGTACGTAAGGCGCCTAAAAGCCCAAAGCACCACTCACCTATCTGGTTGTGCGAGACTGGGTGAAAGTCACAAGTTCAGCCCAGCTATGATGGAGTATGGGCCGGATACAGGGCTAGGTTAGTCCCACTGAAAGAGTTAACCTTCTAAAGTTCAACTAGAGTATCATTTGCAGTGGAGGAGGCTTCAAGGAGCAGGAACAGCATTTTGGATGGTCGTTGCTGTACAACGAAGAGCAGGCCGGTGTCATAGATGGCAATTGCTGGCGATTCGCGTGGGTGGTCACTGCAGGCTGTTGATGCTGGAGCACGATGTACAGAACTTGCGTTGCTGGTCGCTGTAGCATGAACAGTCTGGTTAACTGGAGCTTTGCGTTCGCGGTCGGCGTGGGTGGCAAGATCGGGGCATGAACAGGCCTGTTTCACAGTCGTGAAGAGCCAAGACTTCAGGATTTCTTCTTTTCTTTCAAGTAAAAACTGATGCCACACCAAGGGTCCAGGACCTGGGAGGCACCTCTTTGCGATTCGAAACTAACTTCAGCAGAGGCCAGCAGGGCTCAGGTAGGTCCAGTGTCAGGTCCAGTAATCTAGGCCTCTGGAGCTTTTTGTGTCCCTGGTGCTCAAACCAGGAGGTCAGTCAGTTGACGCTTGGGGTCACTTCAACCTGGGACGAAGGGTGCAGGTCTAGTCTTCCTTCTCAGCAAGCAGGGTTTGGCCTCAAGCAGCAGGGCAGTATGGTGTCCTTCTTCTGTAGTATCCATAGGTTCAGGAGTGTAGTGAAGAGTGGGTCTAAGGCTCCTATTTGTATACCTGATGTCCCCTTAGATGTGGGAGAAGTGTCTGTATCTTTTCCCTTACAGAGGTGTCTGGAAATTCCTGCCTTCCTGTCCTGGTCCCAGTCTGTCTGGGGGCACAATAGACTAGTGTGAATCCCTTTGTTAGTGTGCTGGGCCAGTGCCCTTGAAGTGCAAGTAGGTAGATGACCGCTTTATCCCCCCTCCACCTATTAAGTCAGGATGACCCATCCTGCCAATACCCAAACCCTCTATTGTGGTTCTGTCGGGGAAGGAATACACAAAGGCCACCTACATATACTCATGTGGCATGGTACCAAATGTAAAGTTAATTAAATGTGCCAATCAAGAGTAAGCACCAGGATAAAGGCTGCAGGCAACAAATGGTTAGGACAAGAAAATTTAATTTTTTTAAAAAAAGTTACATATTCAGAATTGTCATTTAAAATCCGAATTTACCAATAAAGAGGGTTTTAAATTTCAAAACATCAGACTCCAAACATGACATTCCTACCTGGTCCCACACAAAAGTTGTCACTTATTAAATGCAATAAGGTAACCCAATATTCTCCTACGGGAGAGGTATTGTGTAATAAATCCCTGTGAGTGTTGTTTTGTGTTAGCTTGCCCCATCTACTTTCTACATATTCTGTCAGGTCATCTGCTAGCAATCAAGAAAAGCTCTCAGACTTTTAAGGATATTTCATCACAAGTGAGTCAAGGGGTTGTTCTTCCTGACATTCCATAATAATCTTGGCACTTTATAGCTTAAACATTTTCAGCCTTGAACTAGTGGTTGACCCAACAGCCACTGAAGACCTAAAATATTTCATACTCTTAAACAGTTTTTTTACAACATTTCTCTTATAATGCAGGTCTACTTTCTTTTTGTGAAGAGTAGTTGTGTGATTAGCTTACAGACATTAATTTAGCAGCTGAGTCATAAGATCTGGAAGAAGGCTTCCTGGGAGTGTTTCAGCACCCTCCAAAGTAACCATGCTGGAGTTCAGAAGATGAATGAGCAATAAAGATGAGCAATAAAGATGGCCATACATTTTTTATCATGCTCACTTTTCTTGTGCCTCAAAGACCAGAGGTCAAATGTCAGGCAATATCTTCTGACAAATGGCTGTTTATTCTTTTAGCAAGGGGATGGGTGTTTACGTTATCTAACTGCAAAGATGTATAATAAAATGTAAATACCTGTAAATAAATTGTACACATGTTTTAAAATATATCAACAGTTCGGAAAGCAGAAATAAGCACATTGGGGCTCATTATGATTCCGCCATCATACTGAAAATTCCCACCGCCATCCTAATTAGGATGGCGGTGGGAATCACAATGGTTCCGCGGTGGATGGAAAGTCTGACCGGCACGGTTCCGCAAGACAGTCCTTTTCCGCCCACCTTGCGGAACCCGGAACCAGGGCAACATTGCAGGCACAGCTGTAGTGATTAGGGTATGCCCTTCCACCTGTCTTTTTGCAGCGGATATGCTGCTGCAAAAAGACTGGGGGAAGACTGGCTTTGGGGGCATGTTGTGGGCCCCCTCTGTGTGTGTTTGGGGGGGGTGCTCCGAGGGGGTACCCCCCTGCAGTTCCATGCACCACGTGGCAGGCACCGCGTGGTGCCTGCCACATGGTGCAGGGAAATGCTGTGCATGCTCTTTTGACATTGCGGACGGTGCTGCAGCCAGCAGCACCGTCCGCATTGTTAAAAGGCCATACTGGCGGGCGCATCCTAATTGCACTAGTGGGACCGCCGCACGTTTGGTGGGCGGTCCCAAAACTGTTATGATGGCGGGGTGGACTGATGTCCGCCCGCCATCATAATGAGCCCCATTGTTTTTTTGTAATTTTGAAGTGTGATGAAAAACAGATTTTAGTAGGATCAAAATAAATCCTACCATACTCATTTCCTGAAACCCGGTTTCCACACATTTTCTTTTGTGCACTTTTTATCAGTAAAACTGGTTGTCTGAGTCAGTTTCAATAGAAGATGTGTTGTCAGTAAATTACACTGTGCCACCATACCTTGCTTTTATAATATGTTTGAGACAGTGTTCTCAAAAAGCACCACCAGCAATGTACTTCACACCTTTACAACTCTCCTACTGAATACATTTACTACATTTGTTCTTTGTGTGACACTGGGATTTTTCACAATCTCTATAACTTTAGTTATGTAACACTAATGGCAGCACCACCACTCTAAAATTGTCCCTGCACCACTGAGCTGGGTTGTCATTAGAGTAACATTTCAATTCAGTTTGGTGTTTAAGGAGTTGGGCCTTGCCAGGACGGGACCTCAACCATGCTCAATACTTCTCTTGCCTGACCAAATATTTGCTGTACCCTAGGGTTTCTATTATAGGCCAGAAAGTGATGATAGTAAGACCAACATAAGAAATAATAATTTGGTAAATGTACCCTTGACCAATAGATATTTACCTGTGAGACGTTGTAGTGAATTGGACTGACTTAGAATGGAAATGGCTACCCATGGCCTGGAAAAGGACCAAAACATACTACACATCCCTCCAGAAACAGCGACAAAAATACAAATTTAATTAGAGGATAAACAGACAGAAGATGAGTTATATATAAATAGGGATATTTAGCATCTCATTAATTTAAATATTGATTATGAAAATGCCGCATGATTCGTATTAACAAATAAAGACCTATTGACGGAGTCTAGTCTGGGCAAAAATGAACCGCGATTAATGGAAATCTCCACAACTGATGGTCCGTCTACACATTACTGCGAATTCCTAAATATCATGATATGGAATGTCGCTGGGATCAGAAATAAGATTAGTGATGATGAATGGCTAAAAACTCTGGATGGGTGTGCAATCGTTTTAATCCAGGAGACATGGTGTACTGATCCCTTCTTCATTAATGGATATCAATCAAATTGTACTAACGCCAGCCCTTCTGGGATGGGCAGAGCAAAAGGGTGTCTAGCCGCCTTAATCGCAGTAAATACACCCTTGATTCTAAAGAAAAAGTTTGTCTCATCACAATATTATCAGTTACTGCATCTTCCTTTAGAAGGGAAAGAGGCCATTGTTGTAATTAATGTTTATAATAACATTTTTGTTAATACTAAAAGTAATGTAATTGAAGCACTAGAATTAGATTTAGATAATTTTCTAAAGGGTTTTGAAGGGGACTATATTTTAGTTTGGCCAGGAGATTTTAATTGTGCTAACTGTGAATATGAAGTGGGAGAGCCCTGTGGGTATTGTGATCACCTAGGAGATAGGATCCCTCATTTTGTTCATAATATGTATGGGAAGATATTAAATAATGTCATACATAAATATGATTTAGTACTTCTAGAACCCTCGAGCCAAGATGGGAAAACTAAACTACAAACCTTCGTAGGGAGTCATTCCTCCTTGAATATAGATCATATTATAGTACTATCAAACTGTTATGACCTGGTGGTAAATACACAAATTAATGCTAGTCTCTACAGCGACCATCATCCTTTAATTGTGTCCCTAAGATTAAATATGACAGCAAAAGCACAGGAGAAAAGAATGGATATGGATATTAGTACCCAAGGAAATAATGGTATCTCTGTAAAGTGGTCGGGAGTGAACCAATAATTTTTATGGACAAGCTCCTAGGTAAAATACAAAAAGACCTTGATATTTGTTCAGATGGTTCCTCCCCTGACTTGATAATCATAACAGCTTTTTGTAAGATAACATCTACAATCGCAGCCGACTTGACAATTAAGAGTGGGAAGAAACCATATGATTCTAACACAAGATGGTTCAGTCATGAATGTACTAGGTTGAATGGAGAACTAAAAATGGCACTGAAGCAAATACCTAGGGATAGTGCTAGAATCAGAATGGTGAGGAAAGAGTATAAAATCTCCTTGTTTAAAAGGAAAAAGGGGATTTGTGAGAAGGCTTGGGAGAAGCTAATCAAAGCAGCTGAGGTAAATGACCAAGCTCTTTTTTGGAAAACAATTCACCACCCTTTTTTCAAAGAGAACAATGCAGTTCAAATTGATACTGTAATAGCCCCTAAAGAATGGGTATCCCATTTTGAAAGTATTTTTAATCCTGAAGCAATAAGCAGAGCTGATGCGAAAACTGGTGAAATTATACAAGTTGAGCCAACTGGTATTGCCCCAATAAGTCAAGAAGAAATTAAACTAACTAGCACTATATAAAAGTGCTAATGGTAAAGCAGCGGGCGCAGATGGATTACCAATTGATGTTTTTAAAAATAATATGGATCTCTGGATACCCATTTTATTGAACGTTTTTAATGCTATTTGTGGGGGGTCAATACCTGTTACATGGACTGAAAGCATTATCGTCACTATTTTTAAAAAAGGAACAGGGAAAGCAAGCTGCTATCGCCCTATATACCTTATGGATTCCTCTTCGAAAGTGATGGGCCGTATGATTTTAGAAAGGCTTGAAAACTGGGTTAGTGAGCAAAATATCCTAACAGAGGCCCAGTATGGGTTCAGAAGGGGTATAGGGACAGTAGAGCAATGTTTGAATCTAGAATTATCAATAGGGAAATATACGTTAGCAAAGGAAGGGGCGCTTCATTTATGTTTTGTCGACCTTACCAGCGCTTATGATTTAGTTAATCACCATAAATGATGGCAAATACTGAAAGATCTAGGGTCACTGATAGACATTATAGCATATCTCTCCCAGATTTATAATCTTCTAACTTCTAAGGTTCGCTTTGGGAAAAAGGGAGAATGTACATCGGTCTTCAGAGTTATGCGCTGCATTAGAAAAGGGTGCGTGTTAGCGCCACTTTTATTTTCCCTTTATAATAATAATGTCAACCCTCTTTTACAAACCTTAAATGCAGATCTCCCAAAATTAGGAATACGTTCTACGCCTGTTTTATTATATGCAGATGATGCAGTGTTAATGTCCAGAACAGCAAATGGATTGCAACTCCTTATAGAAAACTTTGCATTGTTTATGACTAATATAGATTTACAGTTAAATCTAAAGAAAACTTTTGTCATGACATGCGGGAGTACCAGACTGAAGTCTAGACAGCATCATGTGGGCGGGACCCTTATTGAGAGGGTTTTGACTTTTTCATATCTGGGAATGCTTTTTTACAGGAAAGGCTTATGGAATACTCGTATAGAACTGTGCCATATGAGATTTTTAAGAAGCACTGTGAGTATTTTTAGATTTTCGGCGAAGCTAGGTAATAAACCAATACGAGAAATTCTAACACTATATCGAAGTAAATGTGTTACAGGGGTTTGTTACGGGGCAGCAATATGGGGATGAGCGAATATGGCCTCCCTACAAACCCTGGAAAATAATTTCATTAAAAGATTATTGGCAGTACCTAGATCTACTGCGAATTTTATTGTACACAAGGAATTGTCAGCCTCGTATTTAAGCGATTTGATAAATTTGGCTGGGCTGACCCTCTGGCGAGGATTATGGGTTAAAGAAGAAACCAAATTTACTAAAGATCTAATAATGGCCTGTTTAACCCTGGATCATAGCAGGAAAATACCGTGGCTGGAACATATTTTTTAATTATTAAAATATTGTAATATAGATGTTAATAAAATGAACCCAACATCAATAACGTAGCTCAGTAAAAAAGACCTAAAGTCTAGATATTTAAGTATTACAGAAAGAGAAAGGTTATAGGGTCGCTATTTTAAAAAATAGCATTGTTGCCTACTGCAAACGTCCAATATTGAAGGGTTTACAACCCTATTTAGTGCTGGTAGGCAACACACGTATTGTCAAGGAACAGTGGTCCCATTCAAGAGAAGTCAAGAAAAATATCACAATTACTACAATAAGAATTGGAATTCAAAAGAATGAACAATGCATGTGATGAAAGAAGGTTTTTATGTTGATTTTAAGAACTATAATAAAGAACAAAAATGAGTGAGCTAGCCGTGAGAAGGTTTAAAAGGAAATCTGCCGATTTCCTTAACCCAGGCTGGTGACTTAAAAAAGTGACTTTAAAGTAAACAATGCAAATACGAAAAGTCAAATCAACATCTCATACTCAGAAAACAAATGTACAGTAAAGTTTTGAGTTTAGAGACGTAGGTCGACGACGTTTCGATCCCCAAACAGATGGTGGGATCTCTTCAGGACAAGACGGAGGTAAGGATACCTGGAAAGTTACCCTGGGTAGGAGGGGGAAATAAAGGGTGGGAAGGGAAGGGAGGAGGGGGAGTAAAAGGGAAGAAAGGTTGGAGAAATTAGGTAAACAGCAAGTCTAGGATGAAATGATAGAATAACGCGGGATCAGAATATGTATAGAGAAGTAGTAGGGTGAGTACCGATTGAAAAAACCAGGGTGGGTGAGGAGGGGGGAAGGGGTTCTAGCGAGTTTTAACAGGAGTTAGTAAAAAAGGGGGGTGGGGGTAGTAGGGAGGGTATAAGCAAGGGGGGGCATGTGTGTGGCGGATGCCAGAGGTGAGGAGCTGGAAAGGTGGGGGAAGAAGTAAGGGTAAAAACAGGAATCCGAGGGTGCACAGCAATGGGCGAGCAATGGCCGAGTATCAGAGTGCTAGAAGGTCCCAACTGGTACAGAGTAGGACTTACTAAGTAGCCACAGGTAGAAGGAATGAGTGGCCGAGGAGCCTCAGGTGCTGGGGAACCGCACGATTTGAGGCGGAGGAGGAGTGTCCGTGATCCGCACCTACGGGTGCCGTAGCGCTTGTGCGGATGGCAAGGATGGCGGTCCGAGTAAGAGACGCAGGACAGCGAATGAGACAAACTCACGGGTGCTGAAAAACAAGGGGGAGAAGGGAGGTAGTACCGTGGCAGCTGTGGGACGAAGGATCGCTGGAAGGGGAAGATCGTGGTGACGCTTAGCTGCGTGGAATAAGCGCCGGTTGCCGTTGTTAGCAGTGAAAAGGTCCGGAGCGGTAAAGGAGTAATAATTAACGCCGTGTTAACCGAGAGCTGGAGAGCCAAGTTCTGCGGTGAAAGAGTCGGAGCCTGCAATGAGCTCGGGACTTCCGGGACCAAGGTTAGACAGGTCACATGGTGCGGTCTCTCGAAGGAGAGTGGAGGTGAAGGTGAGCGGAGGGTGGGTCTATATGACGGGGCCCGTGAAGATAGAAGAGGTGACGAGTGTGGGTCCGGCCATGATGGATTGGAAAAGTAGAGGCGAGCCGAAATCAAAGCGTGTACAGGCTGCCCAGGGGGGGAGGAAGGGGGGGAAATAAAAGATCAGGAAAAATGAACAAAGGAACGAATTAAAACCCCCATTGGGGAAGGCAAAACTAGATAAAAAAGGTAGGGAGGAGGGGAGGAAAATAGAGAGAGGATAAAGGGGAATAAAAGAGGAGCAAAGGAGAGGTGAAAGAAGTGGATATAAGGGGGGCAAGAAAGGTTAGAGGTAAAAATGAGTTAATTAAAAAATATAGACAAGAGGATAATCAAGTAGAGAAATGGAGAAGGGTGGGAAGGGGAGAGGGGGAAAAAAAGGAAGGGGGCGAAAAATGAAAAATGGGAAAAGGAAAGAGAATATTGGAACAACAGAACTGGGTTGCATGAAGACCATAGGGCATGACAGGTTAAACAAGTATCCGCATAGGAAAGTATCCGCATAGGAAAGTTAAAGCAGGTTCGACCAATCCTCTAGGCGGTTCAGCCCTGTGTCAGTTCGAATTAGTCACTTGAGTTCTTCTTTGTTCAAAATAGCGGCAATGTTAGTATTTCTCGCAGGTTGTTGGATCACACTGATAACTTGCCACCTTAAGTCGTTTTCAGTGTGGTTCAAAGCAGAAAAATGTTCGACAAGTGTGGCATTGGCAGTTTTGCAGCGGATCCTGCTTCTCTGTTGGCAGATCCGGATATGGACCTTCTGTGTAGTCTGCCCAACATAGATCAAGTTACAGGGACACATAATAGCATATATAACATTGGAGGTGTTACATTGGAAAAGTGACAGAGGGTGATGTCAATATTACCATGCACAAATTTTTTTGTGTCTGTGGTGAGACTACAAACACTACATGCGGCGCATTTAAAATGACCAACTAGAGGAAGGAGATTCCAAAGTGTCCTAATGGTGGCTACCAGTTTGTTATCTGGGAGAGAAGCCCTGACCAGATGGTCTTTAACACTTTTGCTTTTTTTTAAAGCAAAAAGGGGGCGTTCCAGCTTGAGGTAGCCAACATTAAGAGTGGGCCAATTTTTCAAAATGCTTTTCCTCGCTGTATTGGATACAGGTGAAAATGTGGTGACACACACTATTTTTTCGTCATTTGCTTTAGTTTTAGGACTGAGTAAGGTCTCCCTAGGGCAATACCATGCTCTCTTCAGTGCTTTTTTAACAAGTTGCGTGGATAGTCCCTCCTTATGAGTTTCTTGGAAAGAGTATTAGCCTCCGAGAAGTAGTCTTTTTTGAGGAAGCAATTTCGCCGTAAGCGGAGAAATTAAGAGTATGGGAGTGAATCGCGGAGGGCCCTTGGGTGGTGGCTGTGGTATGATAGTAAAGTGTTTTTACCGGTAGGTTTACGGTACAGAGTGGTGTAGAGTCCACCGTTATGGGCAATGATATAGAGATCCATAAAGGCTATCTTGTGATTACTGCTGTTAGGCAACACACAACATAGATTTTATTTAGCCAGGCTAAGGCTGGGCACCTTGCACTTTTTAGTATCGTTCCCAAATATGGAAAAATGGTAACACAAGTTACCAAACTGCCCTTGTGACGGAAAGACACCGCAATCTACGCTGCATTTTATGTTTTGTAGTTTTTATAAGGATATCCGGAAAGTATTTTTAAAGCCTCTCTTTGTATCAAACATGATATTTAATTATAAACAAGCTTTTAACTTTGTTTGTAGTTTGGAAAACATGAAAAATGTAAGTTTTGTCATCAGATACGTGCAGTCTGCAATAAGAAAAGGAAAAGATTACACACATTTGGATGATTTGTTATATGAAAATTTGGCTGACGACTCTTAGAAATATTTGTATTTTTCTAATCTTTTTATATACATTAATATGTATTTATGATCACCAGTTATATTGGTATGAATTATCTTCTTATGCCCCTAAACCCCTATGGATGTCTTATTATTGTTATCATGGATTTTATGTAGCTTATCCGTGGTAATAATTGTATACGCTATTTCATTTTGTAGTATTATTATGATGCTTAATATCTTAGTTTGTCTTGTATGTATATGCTTTTATGGTGATTTTATTGCACCGAATAAAGCTCATTTTTTACTTTTGACTTTGACTTCTGTTGGGGGGTGCTGCTTGCAGAGAGACTGTTTCAAAACTGCTTACAATTTCTAGATGGTACCGTCCGATTGGAAATTCAGGCAAATAAAATGATAAAAGATCTGTTGCACACTAACTGGTATTGCACCAGATCTTTTACTTTTGTCTAAATTAATCTTAAAACACAATGTCAGGTGGTTTGATCGTGTTAGTGTAACCAAGGGATCCACTCAAAGGAACCTTATGATATGACATTCCAAGGGTTTGTTGGTGTACTCCAATTAGCTCCCAGATTCAGAGGGTCAGTGCAAGACATTGTCAGACTCTGCATAAGCTTCGTCGGTAAGGGCAGTAGTTTTATTTAGTACTTGGAGGGAACGGATGGCTACAGACATACAAACATATTTTTTTATCTTATTAATAACCTAGTTATCGATGTTAGTATCAGAATTATACCAGTTCCCTAGCTTGCTCTACAGAGCCTTCAAAATCTTAGAGAAAAAGTAACTAAAAGAAGGGACGGCTGAAACAAGTATAATATGCTTATAATTACCTTTCTAGCTTTTCTCTTTCTTCTATATCCGCAGAAGTTAAACAATTATTTGTAGAATGAATGTTCTTTATTTCAGTTCTAATATTAATGAGTGAAGTAATATGGCCTGCCCTTTACTGTATATTACACAAAACAGGTACCATATAACGACTACTTGTACGCCATATAGGCCCGCTATCAGTTTAAAATGGCAGATACATTACAATCTGAGGGAATGGATTTTTATTTTGTCATTTCATGGCTAGATCTATGTTTTTGATTATGCATTCTGATCTAATGGTTTGCGGCATCATAATAAAACATATAGTATTGCTATTTACGTTTGTTCTTCTTTCCAGCTTGCAGCTCGAGCAGCTGAAAGACACCTAAATGATATTAAAAAAGAAAATGCACACAGTAGGCAGAAGTAAGTACTGTTAATCTATTCGGAAAAATGTGAAACCATAATGGCTTGTAAAAAAAAAAACTGTGGGTCTAGGGGACAGAGAGAGCTCAACATTAATAGTTAATATGTTACAAGCATGCCACCTTTAGCTACAAATCTCAGATTTGCCAATTGCTTGTTTCACATTCTATTTCACTTGTGTTTGGGGGTCTTTGTTCAAGTCCTGGTGGGTATGCATGTAGCATGTCTGCTTAGACATTTGGAGGAGTAACACTCACAAAAACAGCACCCAACAATTTTACACAGCTACAAAATTATATGTTTTGAGGCTATGTCATACTGGGATTGATGCTGCTAATTAGTGCTGCTCTGTTTCCTGAACCCTGATTCAAAATAGCAAAGAAAGTGCGGTCCCAAGTGAGAGCAGAGTTGCAGATACTGTTTGAACTGTGGATAGCACAGTTTTATTGAGGTGCAGTGGTTCCTGTGCCACATTACCTGGCTCATCTTTACTGTGCCCAGATATGGGACAATATCATATCCCAGGCAAGCAGTGTTAAGCAGATATTTGTGCAAACCAGGACATGTGCAGTGCAATATCCAATCCTCCCAGTTGCCAAGGTAGAGAATTTGCCAAAATCAACCCTACATTCTAGAATTCTAACTAAGATCTTGAGCGGGCAGTGAATGAATTTGAGATCATTATAAATCTCACAAATAAAACTGTGCACTCTGCCATTAAAACTAAACACAAAGGTCTGAAACAGCATAATACATTCATTGTATAACAATGGATTACTCCTGGGTCACTTCCTACTCTACTAGTCATTGATAGCCACACTACGACATCACTGAGGGATATGACCCTAGAACACTCAATACACCTCACAGTACAATATTTACAGGTGAAGGGGGGTGGCAGACAACTCATGCGCTGATTCACAGATTCTATGCGCTCACACACTGCCCCGGATCTCCACAAGCTACGACAGCACTATGAAGCATATTTGTCCTACCCCAGCACTGATTGGGAATGGACTTCACTTCTACAGGGCCCACTGCATGTCCCCTCACAATACTCGCTTCAAACTTGTACACTTTTACATAATACATAGGGCATATATTACTCCTAGTAATATCAGTAGGTACTATCATAGAACAGATGCTGCATGCACGCGTTGCCTATATGCTGATGCAAACTTATTGCACATTTAATGTACTTGCCTGTCGCTACATACATATTGGAATGTCGTCACGACAGCCTTATCTGGCTGCACTGAGCGCCCAGACCTACATCATTGGGAAACATGACTGCTTGACTTATTTCGCAGGAGTAAAAAAGACAGGGTGACCTCCGGTTTTGGGACCTGGGGTTCATTGTAGCCAAACGTCTTATAACTAGAAGATGGAAATCCCCCACGCCCCCTACATTTGTGACTTGGCAGCGCTCAATGAACAGGGCACAAGCTGAAAGTGTGGCTTTACATAGAGAGGACACGCTTGGTCTGCAAAAATATCGTATTGCCACATACTAGGACACTCTCCTCCCCGCCTTATACAACGATCGCACAGAGAAAGCAACGGGGACAATAGCTCGCTGTTTTATGGCTCAATGTTTAATAATAATCGAAAATCTATGTGATGTTTTAAATGAGCAATACTCATGTTGAGAAATGCCCTATGGAAGGACTAACAGTTGTAATTAGAAGTACCCAATGCACAAGAGCTTTTCTTCCTCAATGTGTAACACCCTATTTTCTAACTCATAGACACACCTCTGCTTAAGACTGAACAAGTTGGAAACATACAATACATGGATCTTTCTCGCTTTGTATTACAGTTGGGATACTTTAAACTCTATGCCATGCTGAGTGTTATATTGCCCGACACGATGATGTTTATAGTATTGTTTGATTGTAAACTGTTTGTATTGTATAACGAACAAATTACCCACACCGTAAGAAAATGTAAAGATAAAAAAATAATAAGGCAAAAAAAAAAAAGAAAAAATGTTACTTAATAAACTGATTCAAACAAAAACAAATCCTCATAAAACTTGATCCTGTCAGTGTTTAAACTGCATTCTTGCCCCGGCAGTTGAGATGACATGACATGTTTTTCTTTGCAAATATCTTCGTCCCTCCCTTGACTAATGGGCACCGGGCCTTCCAAAAAACAGTAGGGCAGCCAAATGTCTATGCGATTTTGCAAAATATGGTGTAGACTTACCAAGGGTGCTTAAAGAGTGTAAATCCCAGAACTCTGTTCTGTGTAAGGAAAATTGGCCTCAATCTGTGCGTTTTTCAGGTTTGGTGAATATTAGTTTGTAGCTGGTCAGTACAGATTATATAAAAATTATATTTCTGTTACGCTTATTAGTTGCATTCATCCGATCCTTCACAAACAAACAAAAATGATTTGCTGCAATCATGTGAAACAATTGTGCTAACAGCCATTTCATTCTCTGTGAATTTGATCACGGACACAAAGATGTTTCCCTACCAAATAAATGAACAAGCATTGGCATAGTTAATAGGTCTCACTTTTGCGACCTTATACGTATTTAGTTATGCAGCACAATATCCTTGGTGCAATAACATCAACTGTTGCATGGCTAAAAACTTATAAGGTCCCAAAGGCGAGACCTATTGGCTATGCCAATGCTTGTTTTTAGAGGCCTGGCATGCAGTTTTAAATGTAGGCTGGTAAGAAAGGTGCCAACCCGCGGAGCAAGGTCTAGAGAGAAATAAGATAGGAAGAGAGGTGAGTTATAATGAGATAGCACAAATAGAAAGGGGAAGCACAGAATGACAGGTCAGGTAAACAAAGTAGCGAGGCAGGTAGAGCCGGTGGGATGAAAAATAGAAAGATGTGAGAAGTAGAGAAAGAGGTGCAGATGAGGTAGAGAGATGAGGCTAATATAGAGGAAGTGCGAGGGAGAAGTAGAGAATGGTGAAATAGGGAGAGAGAGAGACAGAGGTAAGACAGATGTATTAAACGAGCGAGACATTGGAAGCAGAGAGAGTGAACGGAAACAGTGAAGGAGATAGAAAGAGAGATGAAAGCAAAGGGAGTGATAGATGGAGTGGAAGAGGGAGAGCATTGTAGAGAAATAAATAAACTAATGGGAAAGGCGAGGGAAAGAGGACATCAATAAAAAGAGAGACATAGAAGGCCAGTGAGTGGAACCAGCACACTGCACATTTTTGTAAATGTGTTGCCTGCAGTCCTTAGACGTATAATGTATACAACTCGCTTCATTGCAAACCTATACATTTATTGGGTGTGTGCAAAAGCATTGCTTTGGGTACTATGTGAAGTGACTTCCAACGCCTGATAAAATACCGGCTTTATGTTTTTTTACTTCAAATGTGAAGTGATTCGCATCATTCTTCCATTGCCGAGTCAAACAAAGGTTGGAAGCATGAACTCACTGAGTAGGGCCGTCTTTACGAGAGTTATATGAGGGAATTCAAAACAATGCATTATCTTATTTGGCGCTGCACATTTAACAAGGAAGTTAACCGCGGGGCCAAAGTGAAAGTGATCGCGGTGGAAAAATGCTACCGCCGGCCACAGCTTGCAGTGCATGTGCGCGCGCAGCAGTAATCACGCCATATGGCGCCTCTGCTCAAGAGCGCGCCCGCGCACATGCACTGCAAGCTGTGGCCGGTGGTAGCATTTTTTGAAGCCCTTACTTAAAGTCTTGCCTGACCCAGGGTCAGGCGAGACCTAAAAACACAAAGGAGATATGCTGATATTCTCCTTTTCCCACAAAAATACAGACTACCCCAGTCAGAAATGGTTGATGTGCTTGCTCCATCATGTTTTATTTAAGCTGGGAAGAAAACACTTCCTATATTCACAAACACCAGGATAAATTTTAAAAAAACAGCAACACAGTGGTTCCCTTTCGACGTGTTGCACACTTTTCGCTTATACATGATTTCACATCCGCCAATCATGGTTGCCCAGAACCAAGAGATCTTAAAGCACCCAAACCTTGCCCAAGGTTCTGGCTGCTCTGAAACCAAATCCTTCCACTCATTGCCAGTGGCTCAGTGGAGAATATGTTGCATCCCCCTCAAGACATTCCCTCATCTCCTGTAACCTCTAAGGGTCAGGGGAGGGTTGAGAACCACCCTCTCGGTGTTGCCCATGGGTGGGTTGTGTGAGCCGTTGAGGATTATGACCATGTGCATAATGGGGGGGAAGGGGTTAATGTTAAATAGCTACCAGGAAATGCCCGTGCTTTTCAGATTTGGCAGTGTAGATGTTCTGCCAACGTAAATGGGTCTAAAAGCTTCCAGCTGCTTCAATAATCCGTAACTAACATTTTTGTTCTCTGAATATATGCTCTATGATAAGACGCTCTACACTTGGGTAGGACATTTCAGTGTTAACGATTTTAGCAAAGATTCAGAGGACGGGGAACCAGGACTACAAGTAAGTTGTTTTCCTTCTTCCGTGTTCCCTGTAATGATTCTTGTTTAATCGCTGACCCTGGCTCAAAGATGTGGCTCCAGTCCTGAAGTGGAGTCAGCAGACAGAAGCATCAGATGCTGATAGTCTGTAAGGATGAGCCCAAGAGTTCTGTAAGGGACTAGACAAATATCTAAGAGCAAGTTCTCACCTTCAGGCGGTGCTGCAACCAAAGAGGCGAAAGAAGAGTAGCCTGCTGAAGAACATTGGGAAGTTTGAAAGGAATGCTGTCATTAGGTGAGGAAGTCAGAGCGGAGGAAAATACCCTGGCAGGAGAAGGACGGTGACTGGGAGAGAAGTTGGCACAGCAGTACCTCTCCAGTCCCAAGGGATTCCATGCTTTGCTATCTTTTCCCAAAATATTGAGGGAACTGGACATAAGATTTAGGAAAACTGCACCTCCAGTGCAGTGCTTCAAGTCTTAACTTCCTCAGTTTAACATTGTTTGCTTGCTATCTCTGTCTCTTTGAGTCTCTGTCTCTTTTATCCAGACAGCTATAAGTTCATGGATTCAAGTTTGTCACCAGCAAGGGAAGGGATTTAAGGGTGCATATAAAGAGTTCAGCAGATTCCCACACTTTTGTCTGCTAAATCGTTTTGAAATACACATGTTGGTGCTTTTGCACTGAGAATTTTCTCTTATCCTGAAGAATATGATATCGAACCAATGGGAATTGTCCTTCTGTTTTATTCAAGAGAGATTCAGAATGCGTCTTCTACCAACATTTTCTCTCAGACAGAATCAGAACTGCACAGATCAGAGCAGAGTGCAGCAATTTGAGTTTTTGGCTGTTCTTTTTATTTCCAGGAAACCAACCCTTTTGCTATCTTCCTTAAGATATCGATATGTCCTCCCGCAAATAGGATGGCAGACTTACCACTTTGTCTCTTAAGTGGTATCAGTGCTTTCCAAAACTTTTAGTATCACAAATGTAGCATTATTCTTTGTCATGTAGACCACGAGGTGTCACTGCACATTCATTAACATAAATAATTTTGGCAGACTGTGAAAGTTGACTGTGTACTTAGCATAATTAGGAGCTTTGCTGTTCATTATTTTGTGTAAATAATATCTTTTTAATTACACAGATTAACAGAAATGGAGTTTAAACTAGAACTACTGGAGAAAGATCCCTATGCCCTTGATGTCCCCAGGGTGTTTGGAAGAGGTACTGATTGTGATTATTAAGATATTTTCTGCTTTATGTATTCTGTCTAATTATACAAGCATATCACAGTTTGAGTCTGTCAATTCCTTATGGAGTTTTATTGTTTGCCTCTACTTCTACTTGGTTATTTTTTCTCTGGTGCTATAATTGCAGAGAACTCTCCCTATGGACCCTCCTCTCTGAACCGGCCCTCACCTGAGACTAGAGCCTTTCTTTCTCCTCCAACCTTACTGGAAGGCCCACTGAGAATTTCCCCGATGCTTCCAGGTGGAGAGCGCGGTATGTTGGCAAACATGTTTATCTCTTGTGCATTGTAGCTCCCTTTATCGCTTCCTAGTGTGCCTTTCTGTGTCGTTTTCTGTTAAAAGGCACCAAATGGTTAGGACAGGAAAATCATTTGACTAGAGTGTGGTGCGGAGATAGAGGGGTTGGAATTTAATTTTGAGAGCGGTATTTCCACACCAAAAGGTGGCCTTTACGAGCTTTTGCCCTCGAAATGAGAACTAACCAGATGGACACGGAGTTATGATGGGACTTTACAGTGGAGTTGTAAAGAAAAAACAAAACAAACAAAGTTGTCATTTTATGGCAGTTCGAGTTAGTGCTATGTTGCTCCGGAATAGGGGGACGGTGCGCCAGGGGGTGGAGAGGGTGGGGAGGTTGTTGGTTATTGGGAGGGGTTGATTTTATTTGTTTTACCTTTCATATTCTCTTGTCTTTAAGATATGTAAAATGGTCAAATTTGTGCATCTTTCATGCCGCAGTTGTCTCTGGGGTTCAGAGATCTGCGTCATATGTGTTATTTTGACAAAAAATCTGTTTAAAAAAAATAAAAGTTGTCATTTTCGGTCTGCTCAGAGCAGGTGGAATATGTGAGCGAGAGTGTCCTTTGAAGCAAGCTGGGGCCTGTCCAGGGGGGCACTGTCTTCTCCCCCTCAGACAGCTGCAGACATTGGGCAGAGTCTGGGCTGTGCTGCAGCCCCTGCAGCCCCTGCTGTGTTTGTGACTGGCTTGGCGCCCCCCAGCCTGAAATTATTATCTCTGGAATTTCAGACCTGATCATAGGGGCCCAAATGCACTTGAACTTGCGGCTTGTGGTATTTGACCCAGAGTTATCACTCCGGTTGATATACCCCAACTTGCAATGAGGGCCTAGGAAACGTTTTTGGGGCAAAAGTACTCGATTTGTGTTTCTGCCCTGTTAAGTCTGATGCAGCTATTTATTTTTCATTGTGCACTTTCAGGTTCTGGTTCTGTTCGGTAGCAATAATCTTGATGAAAGGTCGATCTACGAACAGAATTAGTGTAACACATCATCAAAGGGATACTCATGCTATTACCCCTTTAGCAAGAATTTGGCAAACATATGTCAAACTTTTTCGGATAATATTTGTATATTTCTGTAAATAAACAAAGACCGCCTCCAAGTGCTAGCACATTGATTAAGGCAAAGGGATGAGATAGTGTTTGTCTAAGCTCACAGAAAGTCAGTGAACAGGTATGACCCTTATTTACTCAATTCGAAGCCTAAACCGGCTGACTAGCCACATGTTTCTTCACTGTTTATCCTCAATCAAGACTTAAAAGCAGCTGCACGAAGGCCTATATTTTTTACCAGCATTGGCTGATTTTTGTTTTTGGTTCAGGGTAAGCAAATGCATCTATACTAATTCCATTATTAACTGCTAATTATTTTGATGAGTCTGTTATGGGTTGTTGACCATATATTGCTGACATGCTCCATAAATATTTAATCATTCAATCTGATAGAGACTTTTAGCTGCAGATTCCTTATCTTTGAATTTCCCATGTGTCCGACTGGATCCAGAAACTTTTTCAAAAGCAGTACCCCTGCACGCCTTCGGATGGCTTTGTTCGGTTCCCCGCAATGTCCTCGTTAGCACCGGAAGTCATGTTGTGGTCACCTATGTAGGCACCACCTACGTACATGAACATCAGTTCTTTTCTTTCCGCATCAATTAGCACTGATCCAGAGAAGAGATATTCCTCTACCTCTTTTTGACAGACTTTTTTCTGCATTTTGTTGAATATTTTATCTTGTGTGTCAAATGTCATATAGGAAGTAACGGTTTAAGCCGTGTGTCGCCTGTCACCACACCATGTCGGTTACCGACTTGCACCATGTGTGCTTATGGTGTCTTGAGCACAACCACGACTTAAAGTCGTGCTCGGTCTGCCGGATCATGGCACCGAAGCCTGGAGGGAGCAGTCCCTAAAGTTGCTTGCGGACCAGCAGTCTGCCCCGTCTAGAGCGACTCCTAGGAGGTCTCGGTCCTGATCGAAAAAAAGGTCGCTGGACCACTCCAGGAGCCCAAGTCCGCCTCATCGCTCTCAAAGTCCTCGGGACACTCCGGGAAGAGGCACAAGAAGAAGAAGTCTCTTCGACTTCACCTCGTCCGATGAGTGGAGAACATCGACATTCCAGGCATTGTCTGGGGAGCCGTTGCCGGGTCCGACTCCGCACCTCCCCCCGTTTCTGTGAACCCGAGCGACCCCCAGCTCAAGTAAGAGTTTTACGAGTTCATGCTCTGAGTATTTGAGCAGGCCGACCCCTCCGGTGCACTTTCAGGCCCGCAGGGTCAGAGAAGGCCCCATCAGGTTCCGCATCATCGGAGGAGGTCTCTGCTCCGATGGGATTTCATGGATCCGATCTCAGATCCGTATTGGCACGGGTGCCAACATGACCTTTCTCCTCCCCGACGACTCAAAGTCAGAATGTCCTCTATGGACGATGAATCCTGGCTTTAGAGCATTGCCTGAGCATTTTGTGGTGCATACACGCATTGGGGAAGAGTGTAAGAGGTCATTGGACCCTTTAGAACACGAGGTGTACACCCCTGGTGAGACTTTGGACCAGTATGAGGAGCTAGGAGAGGCCAGTGAGCTGGATATCTTTCCAGATACTGGTTTGCTTTCTCCACCTACCATAGCTACGGAGGAGGGAGCGTCTTATGCAATGGTGGTGAAGAGGGCAGTGGAGGTCCTTGACCTCAAACTTCCCTCTGTGACGGTTAAGACTAACCTCTTGACCGAAGTGCTTCAGCCTGAGTTCCTCAGCTGAACCACTATTGCCTTTTAATGAAGGACAGACTGATGTCCTCCTAGGAACTTGGTCCAAGCCTAGCACAGGGGCTCTTGTTAACAGGACAATTGCCCTCCGCCATCGCCCTACCCCTGGTGATCCTAGTTTCCTCAGCCAACACTCCACCTCTGAGAGCTGGGTAGTCCAAGCCTCGAAGTCCCATGGTGTGTTCCCTGCTGCCGTCGGTGAACAAAGTTGCACAAGTGCTGCCGCAGGCCCCAGAGGAGGCCCAGGCCATCCTCTCCCAAGCAGTTAAAGGCGGCAGAGATTGAGCAAAGTTCACTAATAGATGTGGTCTGGATATGACTGACTCGCTGGGCAGAGCGGTTTTGTCGATGGTGGACTTAGGACACCAAGCTTGGTAGGGAACATCTGGCTGTTAGGGGGATGTCCAGGCCAACCTCGTGGACATTCCCTTTGATGGGACTCTTCTCTTCTGAGAGAAGGCGCAATCTGCGTTGGAGCACTTAAAGGACTCGCGGGCTACAGCCAAGCCCTTGGGCCTCTCAGTGACACTTTTCCCCCAGTCTGCCTTTTGCCCTTTTTGTGGCTACGAAAGGGGCGTGCCACCATACTAACCATATCCCGGCTACTGTCTTGCGCAGGCATCCCAAGCTGAACGAGGACGTGGATGCAGTGCATTCCGACCCTGTGGGAATGGTAACCAGTAGTCGTCCGTCACCAACCCCCCGGCAGCTGCAGCCTCCAAGTCCTCCCAGTTTGGTTCTGCAAGACCATGGGTGTCCAGTTGGAGGGAGAATCAAGCATCATCTCCTTCACTGGCAGTACATAACATCAGACAAATGGGTTTTGCAGATCATTTGGAATGGTTACTCCCTTTTCCAATCTTTACCTCCTCCTTTACCACCATCGCACAAACGATTGGCAGGGGATCATCTGATCTTACTACGAGAGGAAGTCACAGCTCTCTTGGCCAAGGGGGCTATAGAGAGGGTTCGATATCAGAAGTGGGCAGTGGTTGTTGTTCCCGCTACTTTCTGATACCAAAAAAGAACAAAGGTCTTCGACCTATTCTAGACCTCCAAACCATCAATGTCGTCCTCAAAAAGGAGAAATTCAAGATGCTCACTTTGGCTAAGGTCTTTCATGCCCTAGACCAAGGAGACTGGCTGGTAGCATTGGACTTGCAGGATGGCTATTTTCACATCCCCATCCTGCCTGCCCACAGGCATTACCTGTGTTTCAAGGTAGGCAACAAGCACTTTCAGTATACTGTGCTCCCCTCTGGCCTTACCAGCTCCTCTCAGATGTTCACCAATGTGATGGCAGCTCATTCAGTCTTCCGCTACTTCGACGACTGGCTGTTGAAGGTGGCCTCACCCCAGACTGTCGTCTCCCACCTCCAGACTGCATTGGACCTACAGCATTCACTGGGGTTCACTATAAACGTGCCAAAGTCAGACTTGACTTCCAAACTGTGCGTCAAGGATATTCAGGGTTGATACCGAAGATTGTCTCTATCCTGGATTTCGCTGAGACTGACTCTGAGGCTGCTGGGCCTCATGGCCGACTGCATCCTGCTTGTGATACATGCGCACAGGCATATGTGGGCTCTGCAGTGAGAGCTGAAGTTCCAGTGGGCCCAGCATCAGAAAAATCTCCATAACATGGTACAGATCTCAGAGGAAACTGCACAAGATCTGCAATTGTTAACAAACCGTGATTGAGTCAGCGGCAGACCCTCTCCCTTCCGCAACCTGATCTGACAGTAGTGGCAGATGCGTCGCTCCTGGAATGAGGCCGCCATCTGTTAGAGGTTGAGATCAGAGGTCTGGATTCCACATCAACCTTCTAGAACTCTGGGCGGCTCAGCTGGCATTAAAAGCCTTGCTACCCTCCTTCAAGGGGAAGCTAGTACAGGTGTTCACGGACAACACCATTGGCATGTGGTACTGCAACAAACAGGGCGGGTTGGACCCTTTGTCTAGGTGCTCTGTTATCTCTTTACATCAGTAGAACGTCAGGGCATTTCCCTAGTGGTTCAACACCTAGTGGGCTCTCTGAATGCCAGGATGGAAAAACTCAGCTGCAGATGCCTAGCGGATCACAAATGGCATCTCCATCCAGAGGTGGTGCAAGGTCTCTTTCAGCAGTGGGAAGAGCCTTTGGTTAGATCTGTTTGCCTCCACCAAGAACGCACATTGTCAGCAGTTCTGTGCCCCGGAGTTTCCAAGACGGCTCTCGCTCAGAAGTGGTTCTTGTATTGAGTGGAGCTCAGGCTTCCTGTACACCTTTCCACCCATACCACTCCTGCCCAGATGTCTCAAGAAGTTCTGGAACGACCGGGCCCTAGTCACCCTTTTTGCTCCGGGCTGGGCTTTGTAGAGTTATGTATCCTGATCTTTTGAGCATGACCATCAGTCCTCCGATCGGGCTGCCCCTTCAGGAGGTTCTTCTGTCGCAGCAGCAGGGGGAGGGTTCTCCACCTGTCACCTGAACACTCTGCCTTCTTGTGTGGAGGTTGAGCTGTGACAGTTGACAGCCTTCGACCTTCTGCCCAAAGTTTGTGATGCTATTCTGGTAGCCAAGCGTCCTTTCACCAAAACGTTATACGCCTGTCATTGAGGCAAGTTTGGGGCATGGTGTGCAGAAAAGCAGGTTGACTCCCTTTCTGCTCCCCTTTCTTAGGATTTTCTCTTTATTCTTTTCCTTGACCGGAAGGGTTCTGCTCTGGGCACCGTAAAGAGTTATCTTTCTGCTATCTCAGCTTTTCTACGGTTCCCTGACCAGCCATCCCTCTTCAAATCCCCTATTGTACACAGGTTCTTGAAAGGTTTACAACATAGGTTTCCTTTTTCTCCCTTTATCATGCCTCAGTGGGAGCATAGTCTCGTCCTGATGTGCACTCCCTTGAACCCTTGCACAACTGTCCTCTCAGTCTCCTTACCATGAAGACGGCCTTCCTGGTGGCAATCGCATCTTTGTCATCCAAGCCTTCATACCTAATCATCCACCCAGACAAGATGGTTCTTTGAATTAGAGCTTCCTATCTGCTGAAAGTCATCACTCCCTTTTATATAGGCCAGTCCATCACTCTGCCTACTTTTTACGCTCGACCACATCCCTCTAAAGAGGAGCGATTTTACTGACTGGACCCAAAAAGAACATTGTCGTTCTACCTTGTCCGCACAAAAGAGTTCAGGTTGGATGACCAACTCTTTGTGGGTTATGTCATAGTGAAGACGAAAAAAGGCTGTGCAAAAACGGACCATCTCCTGCTGGATCATCCTCTGCATTAAAATCTACTCCGCACTGGCCAAGAAGCAACCCACTGGGGGTTTCTGTGCTTGTTCCACCAGAGCCAAGGCTGCGACCACTGCGTTAGCACACGGAGTCTCGGTCCTGGACATCCACCAGGCAGCAACGTGGGCTTCCTTTCACACATTCAGAAAACACTACTGCATGGACAGTCGGGTCCGTCTGGATAGGTACTTTGCCCATTCGGTCCTGCAGGACTTTTTGGTATGAAATTGTTTCACAGACCTACCTCCAAGAAAGCATTGCTTGCATATCTAATCTAAAGTAAGGAATCTGCGGCTAGAAGTCTCTATCAAATGGACAATTTACTTACCTTCAGTACCGCTTTATCTGGTAAAGACACTATCTAGCCCCAGATTCCTTACCGACCCACCCATCCACTCTGCGAACAGATTTGTAGGAACAGAGCTTTCCCCTTTTAGGGCCCTAGTTTTCCACACCAGTCGTCTGTGTTCTTTGTGGCTTTGATTTACTGTTGTGGAAAGTCACAAAAAGTAACACGTCTGCCCGCTGGGATGGTGCCTATAAAAGCATGGTGGACGACGCGTCGCACCTACCAGCACGCAGGGGTACTGCTTACGAAAACTTTTCTGATCCAGACAGATGCCTGGGGATAATTGTAAGCTAAGGAATCTGCAGCTAGCTAGTCTCTACTAGATAAGGCGTTGCTGAAAGTAAGTAAATTATCCAGTAAACAGTGCTGTACTTAAGCACTGAAAACCATAGAGAAGCCAAGTGGCATTGGTAACCAGTTCACATTGTTTTATTAGAACCAAACTTCAACCAATCAGAACCCATACCCGGAAGCACTCTTCCCTCTGCATAACCACCACACCTCAGATTTCTAGCCGCATGATGTGTGTGACGGAGTCTCCTTGAGCTCTGCTCAGTCTTAATGCTTTTTATCAACTTTTGGCCCTTTCCTTCTCTTAAAAGTGATATTTGGACATTCAGGCAACTCAAAGGTAACAACATTTTGGTTCTTTTTCCTTGTTAGCACCATGTCAGAGGATCTAAGAAAGGGCTTTTCAAGCCTTTAAATCTTCTGAGATACCAGGATTATTTTCTGAGGATCCCCATAAAGAATTCCTTTACTGCTTACACCCTCACCTAAGGAGTGTAAGCATTGCAGAACCGTTTCTACTAAGAAAATCCATCCGTTGAGGAACCTGTTGCTTAGAATCATTTAGTCTACGGCTGATGCATCGACGTGGAGATCATAGACGCAGATCTCACCCTCCTTGCCGGTGAAGACAACGGCGTTGGTAATTTCAATGAGGACGAGTACTACGACATCTTCCTCGGCAATGAAGACACTAACGACAATGTTGACAACATTACCATCGACAGGAACTTCCACTTCGACCATACCTACTGCTCTCATACCTACCAAGAAGCCAGTTTTTTCCTTGACATCGACGAACCTGTCGACGACCCTTAATGAAACAATTCTAATATCGAAAGAAGGAATTTCTGTGGCTTTACAACCAGATCCAAGCAAAGTGTCTCCTTTACCCCCTGTACGTCTCCTTGAGATGGAAGAGTCAGTGTGTCTCCTCTGCCTCTTGTGTGTCTCCTTGAGATGGAAAAGTCAGGTGATGAGGGGCCATTTGGGCCAGCCTATACTCCCACTCAGTTAAGCGTCAAATGCCAAGATACTGAGGACGTTGACTCTGGTAAGGACACATATACATATTTGAAAGGGGATTTTTTTTTCAAGACAGGGAACAATCTGCTGCTCATGGCTAGGACTCTTTTCAAGAACATTATCCAAATGATGAGCAGAATGAGGAACATCATAGCTCATATGAAGACACTATTTCAGTACCTATATGTATCACTGGTATCTGATTTATGCCACATATTGAACGACTATTACAGGAGCTTCCCTGAAGCAAATGCTCCAGAACAACATACTTCAGGGCATTCTGAAACTCCACCTGCAGGCGCTCTTCCAAAAAGTCCTTTGGGCCCGCAAAAGGAAAAACGAGGTTTACCTCCCATCACAATAAGCAATGACTTTATTGAGAGTGATATGGAGGAACAGCCGGAAGAAGGTGAAATTCCTCAGGACCCTACAGGTTCTAGCCTGGAATTGGATGGTTATAAAGCTTTGTAGCTTGTTTTGCCCACACCATCACCTACTAACTCTCCTCCAGGTGACATAGGAGCTTTTCATGAGCTCTTGGAGCGGACTTCTAAGCATTTTAACTTACCTTTACCAGTGAAACTGTCTGTATGTTTCCTGTACAAATTTGAAGATTCAGCTCAAAAATTGATTCACTCAATTCCCATTGTACATTACATTTGGGAGGAAGGATTGAAACTCATGAAGACCCCTGCCACAGTCGCAGCAGTTGTTCTTCGGCTGGATAAAAAGTATAAGGCACTGGAAAATTCACCTACATGTCTTATAGGTCAGGTCATCCACACCCTCACGCTGTTGTCAGGCAGGCATCCTAAAGGCAGTCCAGATACCCTTCTGCCCCATTAATCTATTTTTTTTTGTTTAAATCTGTTTTATTGATTTTTGGGTTACATGTGCATAAAAGGCAACGTACACTTATATTTATCCAGGCATTAGATCACTCATCGGTGGTGGAAACATACTATCGGTACATGAGGTTTGAGCATTGCAAGTGTGCATAGGGTGCCTGTTAGACCAGTCCAGTATGCAGCTCATTCCATGAATGGTAAAGGTTACAGTTCCATTAGTCCAACACGTAAAGTCTTTCAGATGAATCCGTGTGGACTACAAAACCGATGTTGTGTAATTAAACAGTCAAAACCAACAACCGCAACTTAGACCGGTGCTAGTGCAAGTGTCCCCGCCCCTCCGCTTCCCCAACAGCGCGTCACATTACGCCAACTTGGTTGCTACTCCCCTACATTGGCGACAGGTGCGCCTACTGTTGGTGTCTATTTAAATAGTCATATACATGGAACACCACTGTCCCCTTGAGCATACGTCCTCAGTTTGCTGAAGTTCCTGGAGCAGTCCCTCCCACTGAGTAGCTATGGGCTCCTTCCTCAATCCCAGTGTCTCTTCCCGTCGGATGGCAGCTCTCTCTGCCCTAGCCCATGCAGAGAACGAGTGCCTCCATGCTTGCGTATGAAGTGGGTCTTGCACTTTCCACCTCTTGGTGAGGAGTCTCTTGGCGACCATTAGCCCCAGGTCAAGGAACCGGGATGTTACTCTTGTGGCCGGGGTTCCACGGAAATGGTGCAGCAGGTAAACAGTCCAGTCAAAGAGTATGTCGCGGCCTGGCTTACGTGTAGTAACTCGCTGATTGTGCGCCAGTATGTGTGTAATCTGTGGCAGTTCCATAACATGTGGACTTGACCAGCTCCGGGCTCGGCACATCCAGGGCACACTGCATCCGTGCAGTGGAAATACCTATTGATCGTCTCAGGTGTAAGGTATGCCCTATGTACAATGAACAATTGTATTTGTCGGAACCGCATATTTCTGGGTATGCGCACTGGACTCTTCAATACCCGCTCCCATTCCCTGTCTTCCAGTTGACTCCCCAGATCTAATTCCCATTTGCGTCGAAGGGGTTCTAGGGTAATCGCCGCATGCATACGTGGACATTTTTCCCCATCTAGCGGTCAGAGTCGTAATCAGTGAGCGGTGTAGTAGGAATTGCCCCGGTGGTAATCCCTCATCATCGACCAGAGAGTCATACGGGATAAGTGTGCCGTCGCAATATAGGTCGCCCAGGGTCTGAATGTCAGCGTCTCACCAGTGCCGTGAGTGCAAGAGAAGTGAGCGTCCGTGTCCCACTAGGAGAGCCCTCCAGTGGTATTGCCGGCACGTAAGGGACCAAAGCTCTGGTAAGGAATAGGCTCCTACGATAGCATTTGTACGCCACCGCCAGAAGGAGCGGAGTCGGCATCACAGACTTGGTGGCTGGGTGGAAGAGCGTGAGTATCTGCTCTAGGGATCGTGGGGGCAGTGTGGATGCTGTATCTTCCCGACCCTTATCCGCAAGCCAGCGGGCTATCCATTGCAGCTGCGCAGCTAAATAGTAGTGTTCAAAGCTAGGCGCAGGCAATCCCCCCTGGTCCGTGGGGAGGTATAGCTTCACTAGTGTCATCCTATGTCGGCTGCTCCCCCAGATGAGGTCCCTGAGCAGTTTAGAAAATGTGGCAAAGAAGGCCACGGGGACATATAAAGGCATGTTAGCAAAGTAGTAAAGGAGTCAAGGCAGATTTTTGGATAGTGCTACCCTGCCAGTGACGGTTAGCAGTAGTGTGCCCCAGAAGCGTACTTGCGATTTGATGGCCGTGAAGGCCCTCCCCAGGCTACCATCAAATAAATCAGTTGGTTGACAGTATATCTGGATTCCCAGGTATCAGAATGTGTCCCCCCCCCCCTCCACTGTACCCTCGTGCCGTTAAGAGTGTATCCTGGATTTTGCCTCCCCTCAACCATTCTTCCCCCCCCCCCACCCCCGAACGCGTAAAGACAGGACTTACTGGCATTCACCCAGAGTCCCGAAATGGTGGCAAAGTCTTGTAAAGTACAGGCTAACTGGTCTGGAATATCGTCTATGTCCCTCACGTATATCAACAGGTCGTCTGCATATAACGACACTTGGTGTACTGCATCTCCTAGGGGTATGTCGTTCCATAATGTTACGTGTAAGGCCACCTCTAGAGGCTCGATCGCCAGCGCGAACAGGAGTGTCGACAGCGGGCATCCTTGTCTGGTACCCCTGCAGATTGGTATGATGTCAGATATGTACGGACCTAGCCGTACCCGAACTGTGGGGTTCTTGTATAAGAGACCCATCATCTGCAGAAATCCCAGTCCCAGATCATAACGCTGCAGCAATGCCGACAAGTAACTCCACTCCAAGCAATCAAATGATTTTTCCAGGTCCAGCATTAGGCAACTCGGCCACTCCTGCACACGGTCTGTGGCCACTCTGAAAAATTTCCGCAGGTTCAGTGGTGTGCTCCGCTTGGGCACGAATCCATTTTGATCCCTGTGGACCAGGTCAGGAACCACGGACGCCAAACGCTCCGCTAGTACTTTGGCAAGTATCTTATAATCCACGTTGAGGAGCGCTAACGGCCTATAGGATCCCAGGGCTGTGGGATCCCGGTCTGGTTTCAGCAGAGATACTAAGTATGCCTCGCGCATCGAGGGGGTAGCGTGCCTTTCTCCAACGCTATGGTATAAAGTGTGTGTAACTCCTCCATTAAGCTATGGCGGCAACATTTATCAGGGAATGCAATGTGCTAGACATCTTAGGATGATATGACAGACAAATGTGGACCGACATATAGGCCCTACTAAAATTTTTGATAGAGGATAAGAGGAAAGGAGCTAAGGAAATTATTCAAGAAGGTGAGGGAGATTCCTCTAAAATTATTGCAACAGCGATGGATCTCTCCTCAACAGCTATTCGATAAATGGCAGGTGCAGCAGTCCTACACAATCACGGTTGGCTGAAAGCCACAGCCTTTCGACCAGAAGTACAGGCAAAGATATTAGATTAGCTCTTTGATGAGGAGTATCTGATTGGGAAACCTGTTGATGATGCCCTTCATTCCATCAAGACGAATATGGCATGTTCCCTGGGTACATTTTAACATTATTTTCAACCCTTTTGAGGAGGCAGATTAAGAGGCCAATTTACGCCCAAGCATCTTACCAACAATATAGATAGCAGCTCTACTCCCAACAGGGGTATTGTCCTCAATATGCACCACATCAGTAATGCAGGGTCACCTCAGCCTCTTACTATTCAAAACAACCTGCACGTAGACGTCCGGCTCCGGGGAAACCCCAAGACTCCTCGAAGTATCAGTGACAACTTGCATGCACTAGCCGCCTCAGTCTGTCATCAATGGCATTGAGGAAAACATCTTTCCAACTTTTATGATCAGTGGAAGAGCATCTGTTAAGACAAATGGGTGTTAGACGTGATACAACAGGGGCCACACCCTGGAATTTGTTCAAGTCTCCCAGTCAACCTCCTCGCAAAAGGTCTCATTGTCATCTGTCTCTGCTGAAGCAGGAAATGTATTTGCTTATCTCCAAGGATGCGATAGAAGAGGTTCTGTTAATACATTGCAACAAAGTCTTTTATTTCAACTTCTTTCTCTTCAAAACGAAGAGACCTTTCAGAACGACACTTTTACATCTATTAAACACTGGGATTATATGACGTTTTTAGATCTCCTAGATGCATATTTTCATATCACCATACATGTGAAACATCGGAAGCTTCTAAAGGTTGAGGGGGGCAAGGTGTGATTACCAATTCAAAGTGCTTCCATTTGGACTTTGTTCGGCTCCCAGAGTCTTCATAAAATGCATGGCCCTTGTGGCAGCTTTCTTGAGACTAATCGGCCATCAGGTGTTCCCATACCAGGACGACTGGCTTATTAAGGGCCTCACATTGCCATCAGTAAGAAGATCTACTTGCGCTGGTTTTCGGCTATTCAAAACTTTAGGTCTACAGCTGAACAAAGAAAAGTCAGCCTTAACTCCATCCAGTTGGTCGAATTTCCTTTGGGTAATTCTGATAGGAACATCTGTAAGGCATACCCAACTGCAAAAATAATTCAATGTATAAAAGCAATAACAGCTACCATCTCAGGAAAAAAGTTCACTTCTTTTCGTACGTTCAAGTCAAAGTTGGGAATGATGTCACCTTGCGTTTCATTAATCCCAAATTGCCATCTGCGCATGAGACCCTTACAAGAGCAATTGGATGCACAATGGGTTTAAGCCCAGGGAACTTTAAAAGACACAACCACAATTCCCACAGTTGTGAAATTAGCAATGGCTTGGTGGGGAAAAATATGAAACATCTCTTAGGGCCTATTATTCATTCCTGTGCAGACCCAAACCGTAATGACAGCAACCTTTGTCTAGAGGGTTGGAGAGCTCACCTGCAGGACCTAGAAATTCATTGAAAATGGTCTTCTCAAGAAGGAAGGATTCATATTAATCTTGTGTAATTTAAGGCCATTTTCTTAGACCTGCAATTTTTTCTTCCCAGAATATGCAATTCCTCTGCCTTGATAACGACGTACAATACCACAACCATGTTCTCTCTCACCAAGCGGGGGGAACATAATGTTTGCCAAAGTATTCCTTGTAAAAAAACATGTTTTCCACCTTTTTTTGAACAGGAAAATAGAGTCCACAGAGTGTAACTCAGGAGGGCGGCACCAAATAAGAGAACCCCCGTCCCCCAGCTCTGGCATGGCGAATCTTGGAGATCCTTGCCTGGAGGCTGTTGGCTGATTGAAAGTTCCTAGGGAGAACGTAATAGCTGATTCTTGCCCTTTGGCTAGCCCGCACTTGTCTGATGGAGTGCTTTGTGGAATAGGACCAGCACTTTAAACAGGATCGTCTTCCTTATTGGAAGCCAGTGGAAGGCACAAAGGTGAGAGGACACATGCGTTCCTGGAGATAGGCTAAGAAGAAATTGGGGTGCTGTGTTCTGTACCATCTGCAGTCTATTGGTCAGGTAGTTAGGTAGTCATAGATACTGGTCATTCGCACAATCCAACCTCGAAGTTATGAGGCCTTGGACGACCAACTTCCTAGCAGAAAATGTGCAGCAAACCAAATCACGCACCTACCACAAAATTAATTTGTGTTTGGAAAGATAGACAGCTGTTTAACTTTGACACCCAGATTCAGTTGATTGGTGGTCATCCAATGAAATACACCTCCTAGACAAGATTGAATGGATTCACCTGCAATCACTTCTCTTTTCACAGGAGAACAGCAGCTGTATGTCCTCAGCATATTTAAATCACTTTTGCCCCTAAGACTTCCGCCAGCTGGGCTTTTGGTGTGAAATTAACAGTGTGGGACTCAAGGCAGAGGCCTGAGGCACCTCCACTATTAGCTCCAGGGATTTTGAAGAAAAAGAGGGGACCCATACTTCCTCTTCTCTGCTCTCCAAGAAGAAAGTCCAATGCCTTTCCTACTACCCAGCTAGATTGGAGATACGCTAAAAGCCTGGAGTGGGGGCAGTGTTGAAGGCCACTGACAAATTTCTCAGTATACCTCTTATGTTCTTTTACTTTACCCTTATGCTCGAAATCTGAGGTGTGGTGGCTCTCAGGGGACGAGTGCTTCATGGTCTGGGTTCTGATTGGTTGAAGTTTGGTTCTAATAAAACAATATTTAATTGGTTACCAATGCCACTTGGCTTTTCTATGGTTTTCAATGCTTAGGTATAGCACTGCTTATTATTACTGTGGGACTCCCACCATGATGACGGGGAAGATTCAAGCATGTGAATCTCTGAAAGATATCAATATTGGAGCACCACAGTGTGCAGGTAAGTTACTTGTTTTTTCCTGGTGACTATAAATTCACCGAGATACATTAGCAAGCAGTAGGCCCTCGGCAGTACATAGCCGCACTCTGGCCTGAGTGACACGTTTTCTTTCACATCCAGTGAGAGGGAGTTACCTTAAACATGCTTTGCAAGTTCACAACAAGCAATTTCTTTATTTATGCCGGTGACTAATAGTCAATAGTTTTAGGGAAAAGTTCCCCCTTGGCTGACATCTGATCCAGTAAGACGAGGCAGGGCTGAGCATTTACCAGATGTAATGTTCGCAGGGATTTGTTCTTTAAATATCCTGGTTTTAAAAACCTTTTCTTCTTAGGATGACACTCCCATGGAGCTCGGCTCGTGCTTATGGCTCTCCTCTTAAATATCTATATAGAACATGTGTCCAAATGTTGTATAATTGAAGTAAAGACATTTTTATTATAAATATTGTTGTATCTGATGGCTATACCATCACGTGTTTATTATCAGCTCATACAAAAACGGAGGCTTTTGACTGCTTTACCAATGCCAGATCTTTCATCAGGCCATTGACATGTCTTCATTCTGCATGTAATTATGAAATACGACTCGCTGTGCAAGCGCATCCCTGCGTACTCAGTGGGGCATTCCACTTAGTGATTATGACCTTGATGCAAGGAGTTCAATTTAGCACTATAGTAACACCACAGACGTTCACTCTTTTCTTGTGTTCTTCTGCTTTTAAATTATCAGTGGAGCAGCTGCCTAAGAGAAATGATAGATCAGGTCTGTGTGTGGCAATGCCCCCCTAAGTAAAATAGCAGAGCCCTAAGGTTGGGACTGATAGCACAGATTTTTTTTAAAATTCTGAACAATACAAAAATCTTTGCCCTGCACAAAAGTGATATCACATTTAATAATCCTAACCCAGTGATTCCAGATACTCAAACACACATACAACGTGTTTCCTAGTGACCATGACCGTCAGGCATTCATTACACTATTATTCAGCCAGAGACTGTCTTTGGTAGTATGGGGATGGCTCATTATTTAAAACCCTATAGAATATTGTAGAAAAGCTGTGCAGTGTCCTTTCATTCTTCTTGTAGTCTGGATATTTATCATCTGGCTTCTGTAAGAAATCCATGAAAGAACAATATGTTTACTCCTAATTTGAACACTTTATATGAACCAAAGAATGAAGACAAAATAGGGGCACATGCATCATGGTAAATACCGGTCGCTAAGGGGCAGCGCGACTGGTATTTTTGCATTTGGGATGCATCAACCCAAATACAATCTCGCAATTTAGGTAATCGCAAATTTTGCGATTACCTAAATTGTGAATGCATTTAGGGAATCGCAACTTGCGATTCCCTAAATGCAATACAAGATGCACTTTAAAATTGCGATTTTGCAATTTGGGATCGCAAATTACAATCAATTTAAAGTTGATGGTAAATTGTGAAAGCTTTGAAAAATGCACAAAAGTGCATTTTTCAAAGTGCCATGTTGTGCTGTGCGCAACATGTGATCACATGCAGATTTCAGGGGTGCATCAGGGTGGCCTTTTGGCCCCCTTGCACCCTTGAGAATGCACTCGCAATTTGTGAGTACCTATTTGGTACTTGCAAAATTGCCATTCCCATTCATTCCTATGGGCCTCGAGGAATGAATTGGAAGCTATTCCTTAATTGCGAATCGCAATTTGAATTTGCAATTAAGGCATATGCATAGGCAATTGCGATTGCGATTCCATAATTGCGATTCCTTAATAATCGCAATTATGGAATCGCAATTGCCTACAATGATGCATGTGCCTCAAAGTCTCAACTCCAGAGATAAAGAATTCTGTTCGCTAAAACATATTGTTCCCCTTTCAGTACCTTCTTCAATACAGATATTTCCTTAAACCTCAGTCCAACTCTCCTATTCTTAAAAAAAATAATTTGTATGGTTCTTAAAAAATACTTATGTGAAATTGTTAACGTATAGACACCAACTCCGTCACACCCTCTATTTAAATAATAATTATATACATTTTTTTATTTATTTTTTATGTTACACTGAATACCATTACAACAAACAAATGATGGACGGAATGCTGACAATGCAGACATTCTCCCCCAGTCAAGAGATCTGGGTTAAGGTCCAGGGAAGACATGGCTTGGCAGTTCGGGCTGGACTGTTCCCATGAGGCACAGGGTCAAGACTGATTTGCATATGGCCATGTCTAAACTGGGGTGGTGTAGTGGGCAAAAGAAGGATGGATTTAACCCAGATCTCTTGACTGGGGGAGAATGTATGCATTGTCAGCATTCCGTCCATCATTTGTTTGTTGTAGCACTGAATACCATGGCTGGGGTATTTCTGGGCAAGTTACTAATACTTGTTATTATTTTTCCATTTAATGGAATGTTGTTTATCAATTTCCAAAGATTGAGTTAGCCATGCGAGCATTCAAACGCATAACAAGGTAGTCACACATAGATGTCTTCAGCAAATGCTTAACTCAGTGAGCCACATGGCCGTCTTATTATTGATATCACTGATAAAAGCACTAAGTGCTAGACACCCATGGAACAAAACACTTGCACACTATTTTTACTGTGTGCTCCTTATATATTGATTAGGAAAAAGTGTTCACTCTTCTACATGCTCTGTTACTACCATGGTCAATAATGAAAGTGTAATGTCTTCTGCAAAGGCATGCTACTGTGAAAACCAACACCCACATTATCAATTGTATAGAGGTTTGGAGAACTCTGTACTTTGTCAGGCGTTACCACAAGCAGTAACACCAAATGTTGCACAGACTGTGCATGTTACAATTTGTAACTTCAGAATTGAAATTAGCTGGCTTGAATTATCTTTATTAATATATGATAATATGAATAAAGTACTTAGACTTAATCTGTCTATACCAGCCATTTACTAATTCATTTTCAAATATGTAACCCTAACATTATATGTTTGCTTTTTCCATTACATTTAGCCTCAAGAAGCCCAGGAGACAATGCAGAGTATTCTACTACACATGAACGAACAGAATCTGGTTCTGATCATCAAGGAGCCCATTCTGATACGGGCTCTCTCTCACCTCCCTGGGAAAGAGAGCGTAGAATAAATTTTTATCCTTCAGGTAATCCTTTATCTCGGTAAACTTCTGTAGAGCTCAGGCATTCATCCTTCAGAGCAGGTGCTATTGAAGGAGACTCTAACCGTAAAAGTTCCATGGTAAGCCCAGTCAGTCTGCATTCATGTCTAAAGCACCAGGTTTTAATTTGGTAACAAATGTAAAAGAGGATAGATAATTGTTTTAAATGCGGTGAAAGAGCATTCCAAGTTTTTGCATCCAGGAAGGAAGAGGCACAGTTACCCGCCCAAAAACACTTGAACTTGAGCACTGAAGTAATCAGGAGTTGGGGCGGATGTCCAAATATGAAGCCTGCAAAGGATACCTTTTTACGAGGGAAGACCGTTGGCATAAGTAGTGGATTACATTCGTATTGCATGTTAACAAGATTCTTTTCCTGATATTAAACAGTTTGTTACCTGGGAATTATTTTCATATGTGGCCAATATTGATAAAAGAGGAGGCAGATTATGGTATTCTACTTTGCGAAAACCTTGTTGCCCAAATAATCTTTTAGGAGTTCTATTACACTATATGCAGCAGAACTTTAGGGTCTGTCATAAATATGTTGGGTATTAACTTTAAAGTGTTTTATCTGAATACAGATAAAACCAAAATGTCTTCCATGAAATGTCAATCTCATCGCTAACTCCAAAACCACACACCTGCCTTTACAAAGAAAGACCAAAACCCTCTGCACACACCACCAGTCAACTTATTCAGCAGCACGCACTACATGCCCCTAATTGAACATAAGATAATGAAGGCTATATAACAGTCTTCATCGCCATCTAATACATAGTTTTCAAAACTCTTCACGCCCACTTGTTCTACTACACGGCATGACTAACAACCTTCTGCTTTTTGTCATGACTGGGAAATTAGGTGATTGGACTTACAGGGTAAAGTATTTTGCAGTGCAGGAGAATGGGGACTAAAGCTGGCTTGCTAGAACATGACATGATGTGGATTACAAGACCTTTTGTGTTGTATTAAGTGCATATTTGCTAGAGTCATTACGTTTTTGTATCTTTTCGTATGTATTCTTCAATAGCTGGGAAGAACATAAATCCACACTTCACTATTTTATTTGTTTGTATTTATAGTTTCTAATATAGTGCAGTTGTTCACCCAAAAAAGTATCATGTTGCTTAAACAATACCAGTGCTTGTAACAAACAAGCCTTTGCAATGCAATCGGTCTCGCCTTTGGGACCTTATATGTATTTAGCTATGCAGCACATTTGCCTGGGTGCTGAAACATCTACTGTTCTTTAAAATGGAGGGAAATTAGGCACAAAACTGCGTGAGACGCCAGGTATGGGAACACATGGAGAGAAATATTGCCTTTCTGTGGGACATGGTATTGTCCAAAGCTCTGTGTTTAATAAAAAATCCGGGCCTTCGGTGGTCATATCACTGACCATACAAGATTTGAAAAAAAATATTATTGTCTAAGGGTGCTAGTGGAAGACCATTTCTAAGGACTGGAATCTAGAGAATGCTAAAGTGATTCTGGCATTTTACTGACCTCTGCTGGCCGTTTTCTATCAAGAAAGTTAAATAGAGGCAGTTGCCAGAAAATTTTTAAAAAGAAAGTTTCTCAGCAGGAAGCAATTCTGGTATTTTACTGACCTCTGCTGGTCGTTTTCTATCAAGACAGTTAAATAGAGGCAGTTAAACAAGCAGAAAGCAATTCTGGTATTTTACTTACCTCTACTAGTCGTTTTCTATCAAGACAGTTAAATAGAGGCAGTTGAACAGAAAAAAAGTCCCTAAGCGGAAGCAGACCAGTCCTAGGGCTGATCTCCAGAACCCACAAAGTACATACACATATAGGTAAGTATATACTAAAGTATATACTAGAGGTCTCGAATGCTCGACCTAAATAGGTATCGGCCAGGATTACTTATTCATCAGAAGAAAAAGGAAATATCAAGATATTTAAGGTTTTGTTAAACTTTAGAAAAGAAGAGTGAGAGCATAAGAATAGCTGTCCCAATCTTCACTCAGTGGTCTCACTAAATGTGTATGCATGTAGAATTCCCTTGTTGTTAATGTGTTCAAAGAAGGTGAATCTTTTATCTCATCTGTTGTGTCAACTTGCAGCCTTATGTATGCAATCCTTTTAGGTGACGATTACTTTGTTGAATTAAGAAAAAACAAGGAAATTCTGTGTCATGCAGTCGTCAATGTTCACATACATGGATTATCTCCATCTGCATTTCGAATCTTAGAACAAATTACAGTATTTCTTTTTTTTTTTTAAAGGCAGTTCACAACTTTACGCAACAGCTTTTTCCCTCATTTTAAAGGGAAGAGAAATTATAAAGGACTCTGCTTCTTTAAGGGAGATAGGCTGCTTCAGATTCCCAATATGCAGTATGATTTTAAAGTATTCTTTCTTTTTTTATCTCCATATTGTTTGAGGATCCTTCGCTTTTGAAAGCACTATTTATTTGTGGACACATAGTTGATTTAAACTTTCTTCCTCACAATTCTGTTGCCTCTTCATTTCTTTTAGTCTCCATGGTGGCACAATTTTGAGAAGTGGAAACTAGCCAAGGCAAAACAACTATTTTACCTGCATTGCCAGTTTACTTCAAAGTCCTGTGCACCAGTGTTTTAACCCAGGTGGCGTGTTAGCCTTCCAGTGCATGGCGATGAACCTGCGAATTATAAGCAACACCAGGTCTATGAAACAGTTTGTAGTGCTTCCTGTTTTCTTACGCTTAAACAGGCCTCGGACTCCGCTTGCCATGGTGTATAGATCTCCATGCCCCATGATATCAATCAGTGCGACTGTGATCTTCCGCCAAACGGCTGCCATCACAGTACACCGCCAAAACATATGAGCCATATCCGCATCCGGTGCCTGACACCAAGCGCAATGCGGAGTACACCCACATACCCTAAGTAATCGTGCTGGGGTGAGATAGGCTCTGTGTTAAATGTTATACTGAATATGTTGAAACTTGGCATTAAGGGGAAGTTTAATGTGGATATAGCAGAACCCTGTTCCATTCCTTTTGTGCCAATTCCCGGCCTATGTCTTTTTCCCAGCACCTATGGGTTGGCAGCAAGGTGTCCTGAGATGTATATGCCAGGGCTCATGTGAGGCAGGTGATGAGCCGGCAGCCCCCGCCTTTAGTGTGCTGCGTGTGAACCAGTCGGTGCTGCTCAGGCTTCATGTCAGCTGTCTGCCACAGTCTGGCCAACAGATGGCCATGGGCCAAGAAATGGCCTGCCTGTAATTCACACTCAGTCTGTAACTGCTTGAAGGGTATGAGTATGCCATTATGGAACAGAGTGCTCAGGGTGCCAACACCGGCAGTCTCCCATGTCGTCAGTCCCTCCCTCCCTCCTGACAAATTCCCGAAAAGGCCCGATGGAACTGATGCAGATCGCGCCGGGTAATACTGTGATATAGTCTGCATAAGACGCAGGCTCCTGCGAAAGCTATTATGTGCTACAGCTATTATGTGCTACAAGCAGCAGATTGTTGGCTTCTCAGGGAATCCTCCCTTGTGATAATAAGGCCTCTCATACCACTTGTGCGCGGTCGGTTTATGACAGTCCCAGTTCTTCCAGTAGTCGTACCGCTAGCCAGCGGGCAGGGCATTGTAGTTGCGCCACTAAGTAATAATTTCAAAGTTAGGAGAGGCCCCCTTTGTCAACTGATAGCAGCAACTTGTACAGAGCGACTCAACTCTTACTTTTATTCCAGAGGAAGCCCCCCAGCATAGCGTGAAGGGCGCAGAACGTGCTTTTGGATATGTTCACTGGAAAATTGTGGAAAATATAGGAGATGTGGGCGCATCACCATTTTAGTCAGGGATACCCTACCTTGGACAGTGAATGGAAGCATGCTCCAGAATGCCATTTGGGGACGTAGGGAGGTGATGGCCCTAGTATGTGTGGTATGATATTAATGCAGAAATATCAAAAGGTGCGTGGCTCCCAGCGGAGGAGGTGCGAGCCCACTATTAAGTGCTGCGGCGGGCATTCTGGGTGGATCGGGAAGAGACAGGGCTTTGCCCAGTTCACTCCCAAGCCAGAAGCAGTCTGGAATTCCATCAGGATGCCCTCGATCTCCGAAATACCATTTCAGATGTCGCTGACATAGATCAGTACGTTGTCTGCGTACAGGGAGGCAATATGTGTCTCTATTTCTAACGGTATGCCCCACACCTGGCTCTGCTGTTGGAGCCGCTTCACCAGGGGCTCCATTGCTAAGGCAAAGAGGAGCGGACACAGATCTCATCTCTGGTGCGTTTCTCTGCTCACCGAGAATCTGGCAGAAATGAATTGCCTGAACTTCACTCAAGCAGTGGAATCTGTGTAGAAGAGTGATAATCTTTGGAGCCTGCTAGTTATGCCCATGGATGTTAATGTCGAGAGCATGAATCCCCAGTCTACTGTATTAAATTGCTTCTCCAGGTCTAATACTTAACATGCCGTATGGGGCCAGTCGATAGGGGCTAGCTCTATCACTCTGTGCAGCCTACGGACATTGAGTGTGGTGGATCTGCCGGGGATGAAGCCATTCTGGTCGGGATGAACCAGGTGGGGACAGCGATCACGAAGTCGTACCACTATGATTTTGCTTAGTATTTTGTAATCTATCTCAAGCATAGACAATGAGCAATATAATGAGTCACGGAGTGCTGGCAGAAGCGGCCCTTCCGTTAACACAGCCCAATATAGTTCCAGCATCTTAGGAGCCAGTAGGTCTCATAGGCTTTATAGAACTCGACGGGCAGACCATCTAATCCTGGAGTCTTACTCGTGGCAGCGCTCCTATAGGTGTATTTACTTGCACTAGGGGATCGATGACCGGCAATGTGACCCTGTTGAGAAAGTCTCAAATGTGGGCGTGGCGGTCTACAGGTGGAAGATCATAGAGGGTTTGATAGTGAGTGGTGCATGCTGCATGTATGTCCACTTGGCTAGTAACCAGTTGTGTCAGTGTTTTCCTAATCATGGCGATAGGGGTGACTTGCATTGTGCTCCTCCGGAGACATATAACTGGTGGCCGGGCTTGTCTTCTTCTGCAGGCATTGTGACCTGATAGGCCCTGAAATTAAAGCATCTCAGCTGGTTGTTCAGTTGGGCATGATGCTCCGTGGCTGTTGCTAGAGCTGGTCATGCTATGAGATCTGCTCGCGCTATGGAATACTTTCTGCTTTACATATAATAAAATGCAAGGCTTCTGATTTACATATCATAGGTGCAGGGCAATTAGTTACAACCCTTGCATTCAGTTACAGCCCTTGCATTCAGTTACATCTGCAATATTGTGAAGGGCCAAAATCCTCGTTTGGCTAGGTATGTTGGTTTATAAATTTCAATAAAGGTGCATACAACACAACACAGCACAAAGTGTCACCCCAGAGCCAAGGCTTTTAACCCCTTTATTTAAGTAGAACGGACTACTTGCTCAGAGATGAGGGAAGGGGAAATCCAGAATCTGGCAGCAGCAAATTAGAACGTTGGGTCTGCTCTTCTAACCAGATAATCTGTCAGTACCTGTGCTTTCACTTGGTAGGTAAATCTCAGCACTGTTTTAGATGCTTGCAAGCTGTACTAAGCTAACAAAACCTCAGGGGTTTGCTGGTTGCACTGCTCTTTTTCCTACTTACACTTCGATTAGCACTAGTGCATTGATTTGCACACTGCAGCCACTAAGATTACCTTTCACAGTCCCTTCAAGTATACATTTTACAACTAGTCACTAATTGGGAATAAATAAAAATGGTTGCAAAATTATAGTACACAGATTTGCATGAGCTGCAATTACAAATTAGTTGCCTGAAGCACTTTATTTCAGCACATGTAAATGTTGTGTGTGTATCATCACTGCATCCACTATGCCTTTTTTGCCATATTTCACGGATAATGATGACTCAAAATTTGATTTTTTAGAAACATTAGATGGGCTCAACAATTAGTCCTAAAATGTAATATATTCATTTATATATTTTCCTCCAGTAACCTCGGGTAAGCAGGCATCCTCTTGATCCGTCTGCCCCTCCTGCTTATATCTGGGTCCATTTTCAGGCAATGTCAGAGTCGAGGCTCCACCCAACACCATACACCTGAAGCTGACCAAGAGGTATAATCAGACATCATAAACGTCCATCCGATTCCAACAAATTCCAAAATGACCCAGATTCCTCATTTTCCCTAAGCCGACTGGACTTATTGTCCAATTCCATAAAGTATCTCACTGGGTTCCAACTCTCCTGCCCAATTGGAGGTAGAGGTTGGCACCACATTTTACATATCTCCCTCCGTGCCAAAAGAATCAAGTAAAATATTAGGAGGCTTTGGAATTTTGAGTGGCTCCCAGAACCGGATTCTTGCTGCACCACACCAAACATGACGAAAGTGGGTCGTACCTCCACATCCCATACCAAGATGTTAGAAATTTTCTTACCCACAGTCTTCCAGAATTTTTCCAGGGTGAAGCAGCTGGCGAACATGTGGACGTCATCCGCTTCAAGAGCTCCACACCGCTTACATTAGGTCCCCAGCTTCACCGAGATCCAGTAGACTATGCAAAGTGAAGAAGTGGTTTCTCCTTAGAGCAACAGATTTGATCACAGAATAAAGCATGCTTATACTTTCCACAGCTCTTCCAACTCCGCACTTGACAAGTATCCTTCCCAGACCAAATGAGGGGGCCGCATGCTTTCTTCCGCTGCTGCCACCATGTATCATACCAGCATGAAACCTCCTTCCTTCTTGGTTTCGGATCTTGAAGATCCTTTACCATAGAATTTACCTCAGCATCAATTCTCCCCTGATTTTTAAGCCAAGCAGATATCTGGTAGAACTTAAACTTAGACAGTGTTCCATTGGTCAATTGCTGTTAAGTGTCCCAAGAGAGGGCCTTGCCCCTTTCCACCATCTGCAACCAGTACAATATACCGGCTTCCCTCAGGGGTCTTTCTAGACCATCTAGCAAGCATTCCAGAGTCCCCGGTGAATCCCACACTGGTGACCATTTACTATAATATGGTATCTGTGGCCATATCTTTTTGCGGTACTGCCGCGCCTGCGGTTCGGACCCAAAATCTGTGCATGGATACAGCTGTTATATTCGCAGCCACTGGCGCAGGTAGCGGTCAACGGGCGACTGTCAAAAGACTTTCCGCTGGGCCGCGGAACCAGACAGGGATGCCCCCTCTCCCCATTGTTGTTTGCGGTAGTGCTGGAGCCGCTCACGGCATGGATCCGGACAAAAGGAGTGAAATGGACAGAGGACTGGGAGGACCGTATCTCCCTCTATGCAGATGACATTCTACTATATTTAACACAACCAGAGCGCTCCCTCAATAGCCTATTAGACATTTGCGCCTCCTACGGCAGGGTCTCTGGTTACTCCATTAACTGGAACAAATCTGTACTATATATACTCAACGGCCCTCCCCCACGCCTGCCCAGAGGGGCTGAGATACAGATAGCATTGAATGGTTTTAAATATCTTGGCATCCACATCACACCAAACCACGCACACTTTACAGAACGTAACCTACTTCCGCCGCTGCAGAGGCTAAAGAGTGATGTGAAGAATTGGCACTTCCTCCCGCTGACAATGTTGGGGCGGGCTGCGTTGTTTAAAATGATGGCCCTCCCCCGGTTTCTTTACGCAATACAGAATACACCCATGCCAATACCTGACTCATATTTCAAAGCCATTGCGGCGGAGGTGGGTCACCTGCTATGGGCGGGGAAACCTCATCGTATAGCTTTGCGTAAACTAATGCGGAGCTGGTATGACGGTGGCATTGCACTGCCAAACATCAATCTATATTACTGGGCCTCCCAACTTATAGTGATCAATCAATGGCTGCACGCCCCCCAGGACGAACCGGCTTTACGTATGGATAGACATATGATGGGCACGGACGGAATAATGGGCACCCTATATGATAAATCAAAAATAAGCAAATTGATCTGCCCTACGGCCCATACGGTTCAGGTTTGGTTTAGAGCACAGCGAGCAGTGCGATGGGAGGGAGTGATAACTCAACATACACCACTGTGGGACTTCCCCCGGTTTGGTAAGCTACGTAAGAGCAAAGGTTTTAAACAGTGGGATCTGATAGGCATCTCCAGGGTGGGCGACCTGTGGAAAAAGGGGGAGGTGGTCACGGTTGCGCAACTCCAATCAACGTACCAGATGGCAGAGACCGAGCAATATAGGTACTTACAAATAAAACATGCCCTTACAAGGGCCATACCTCCGGAAGTGATCTGCCCGCGTCCTCACCTCTGGAGGACCGTTTGCCAACTGATTCTCTGACTAAAAAAGCGATCTCATTAACATATCGCAAACTGATTAACAATCAGAAAGACCCTACACAGACCCTTAGGGAGAGATGGCAGGCGGAGATAGGTGAGATGGACGAGCAAGGTTGGCAGGAGGCGCTTGTGTCCCCGCGAGAGGTTGCGACCCCCTCCAGACTAAATCGCGTGCAGTTGAAAATACTGCACAGAACATACTTCACTAGATTGACACTTCACAAAATAGGGAAGGCAGATACGCCACTTTGCCTTAGGGGCTGTGGATCTATAGGCACATTCTATCACACCATCTGGGATTGTCCCAGCATTCAACACTATTGGAGGGCAGTGGTGGCCACGGTGACCCAGGTCTGCGGAATTGATGTCCCCCCTGAGCCACGTAGATGTATACTTATTGTGTGGGAGCCAACAGATCTCTGCTGCGCGGCGCAGGAATGGGTGACACTGACCTTCACGTTGGCCAAGCGGAACATCGCACAACACTGGGGGGCACAGGTGGCCCCCACCCATCAGCAATGGTGCCTAGACCTTGATAGCACCATGATGGCAGAAAAGGCAGTTTTTATTAATAGGGGATGTCCACGAAAATGGAAACTCGTATGGGGTAACTGGAATACCTTTCGGGGAAACGTATGTGCCCCACCACCTAAAGACTCCGAATCAGACTTGAATGACTAAATGTTGACGCCGTGCTACCCATGGGGGGTCTCTGTGAGGGGAGAAAGGTGGCGATATGCGAATGGCATTGTAAGAGATTTGATTTAAATATATTTCAATTTAATTGGGAATGTAAATGGATAGCGCCCGGTATGTGATGTTACCCAATAACGGTATTACTCATGATGATGTATGGCTCAATTTTGTTGTACTTATTAATGGCAATAAAGAAAAATAATTAAAAAAAAAAAATATATATATATATATATATATATATATATTACCTACTGGCGGTCGCCAGTAGGTAGTTATAGTTAGGACCACGTTTCCATAGGAAATCCGCAACATTCTATTTTGAATAACTTTGGCGCCGGTCGACGAATCCTCGCGAATTTTTCAAAATAGGTGGGGCGCTACGCTCCGCTCCTACCCTGAAAGTCTCGGGGGGATTCGTCAAGCGGGGGCTGAGATAAAAGGGGGGTCCCAAAACGCGTTTTTCCCATGCATTTTTCCATAGGACCTTTAGACAGGGCTACAGCCCGAACGGCTGAACAGAATTACTTGAAATTTGGCAGAGAGGTAGTCCTCAGGTCAAGGAAGTGCCTTTTGTAGGTTTGGTGTAAATCTGTTCAGTAGATTCTGAGAAAATAGCCTTTAAATCAATATATATATCTGAGCCAGCTTACGGTGCGCTTACGGTACGCTTACCGTACGCGTACGGTGGCGTGCGCGAGCGCGATTCTGATTGGCTCTTAGATCTTAGTAAACATTCGAATCGGCCGAAACCAGGAAGCGGCGGCCGCCATTTTCTCTCTCGCACTGAGAGTGATTTTTAAATTATAAAGCCCAAAAACATGTAAAGGGGCTGTTTAGACAGCTCCCACACACATAGCCATGTTGAGGGAGTCCCCAAAGATCCCCCAAGGCCAAAAACTGAATTTTTATTTTTTTGGTAATATTGCCGATTACGCTTACCGTACGCGTACGGTAAAAAATAAAAAAAAAAAAAAAATTATCCACACTCTCTCCACCCCGTGTGCAATTGGTGCCCGAAGGGCACCAATTGTGCATGATTTTTTACCAATGAGATAAACTAAAATATTTTTTAAAAAAATAATAAAAAAAAAAATTATCCACACTCTCTCCACCCCGTGTGCAAATGGTGCCCGAAGGGCACCATTTGTGCATGGCTTATAAAACATATCAAAAATTTAAATATTGGGCCCCCCCGGAGCCTGTCTGCTTTCCTGCCCTACACGGCGTGGCTGGTGCGACTGGGAGACTGGCGGCAATGGCCACGAAACAAGATGGAGACCGGGTAAAGACCAAATCGACCCGGCGCGGTGCCGTCCATCAGGCCAACAGTATGGACCGCTACACCCTCCAGAAGGGATCGCCCGATGGACCGCGCAAGCCCCCTGAGAGTCCTCCTGATGCCCCAGACCTGCCCGCAGATTTGACTCTGCGAGATGTTATGGGCGCCATTGCCGAGATGAAGGCCTCGGTGGGCCAGCGGTTTGATACACTGGCGCAGAAGATTGACTCGGTCCTTGTGGATGTTGGCCTGGTGAGGGCCGATCTTTCCAAAACCGATGACCGAGTAGATTCTTTGGCCCACACCGCATCGGGCCTAACGACAGATGTGGCGGCCTTGCAAACGGAGGTGCGCCGGCTTAGTCGGGCGACGGCGCTAATGGATCGGCGCCTGGAGGACTCCGAGAGTCGGGCACGGAGGAACAACATCCGCATTATCGGGGTGCCCGAGGGACGCGAGGAGGCGGCGGCGGATCTTTTTGTGGAGGACCTGATTGCTACCCATCTCCAGCCACGGGGGCTGAGCAAGTTCTTCGCTGTGGAGAGGGCTCACAGGGTTCCCGGGGGTCGGCCTAATGTCGGAGCCCCTCCGAGACCTCTCATCGCCCGGATTTTCAATTTTCGGGATAGAGACGCTATCCTGCAAACCTCCAGACTGCATGGACCGGTCAAGCTAGACAATATGGAGGTTAATTTCTATCCTGATTTCACTCCAGCGGTCCAGAAGCAGAGACTGAGCTTCCTAGGTGTCAAACGCCGTCTTCGGGACCTAAACCTCAAGTATGCCATGCTTTTCCCGGCCAAGTTGCGTGTGGAGGTGGATGGTCGCACGCATTTCTTTGATCGTCCCGAGGCGGCCGGGGACTGGCTGGATACTCTGCCCGGAGATCGTGATCGGGGGGGCGGTGGGGGGGCGGCGGGGGGTGACGGCACGCTGGATCAGGACTGAGGGTCTCATAATGGGCCTCACTCTGGACGAAAATGATGCCACTTTTAATTCTGCATCAGTTTTTTGTAAGTTCCCCTCCTATGGAGGTTGTGTTGGGTCTCTTGGGGGTTCTCCCTCCTCCTCTAGGGGGCTTAGTTAGTCTAACTATATATGGGGCGACAGGCACACTGCACGTTGGGGGGGCTGTTTGGGCTCATGCAGGGGTGCAGGGAGGGGGGAGTTCTGTTGGGGTGGGTGGGTTGGGATGGGGTGTTGTTCGTTCTTACCACAAGGCAAACGTATTATTGTGTTGGTTTTAAAGTGCTCTCCGGGGTACGAATGATGGCTCTTGTATATGATGGGGGTAGGGAACTAACTTTGTTATCCTGGAATGTGAATGGACTGGGGGACAGGATCAAACGGGGTGTGGTCCTGCAATTTTTGAAGCGAATCTCGCCTGATGTAGTCTTTCTGCAGGAGACACACCTCATTGGTAACTCCTTCTGCGCCATGAATCGGCGTGGATATCGCCTAGTGGCTCACTCGGGCTTTACGTCCGGCTCACGGGGTGTGGGCATCATGGTGAAGAACTCGCTCCCGTTGGAGATTGATGAGGTGCTCCACGATGATAGGGGACGCTATACGGTCTTGGTGGGAAGACTGGAGGGCAAAGTGGTTGTCTTTGTGTCAATATACATCCCGCCGGGGCTGCAGTCGACCACCTTTGCGGACCTTGGGCGCCTTCTCCTTGGCCTTCCGGGGGGGCTTTTGGTTGTGGGGGGGGATTTCAATGCGGTGGTATCTGGATCTTTGGATCGTCACCCCCCTAGGGACCTCCCCCGGGCACAGGCGTGGCTCCCCGGCCTCTTAGATACATTTGGATTAGTGGACTGCTGGCGTTTAAAACACCCCGCGCAGTTACAGTATACTTTCCACTCGGGAGCCCATGGTAGTCTCTCACGACTAGACTATGTCCTTGTCCCGGCGGCCTATTTTGGGAGGGTGGGAGAGGTACGCCATTTGCCACGGGGTATTTCGGACCACTCCCCGCTCCTACTGCACTTTGATGTCTTTCCGAGGGGTGAGGGTAGGGTGGTCCCAATCAATCCTTGGTACCTGCGCGACCCCTCCATTCGCGCTGCATTGATTAAATCCCTTCAGCGATATTTTGATGAGAATGTGGGGTCTGTGCCTTCGGCCATACCGCTATGGGAGGCCTTCAAGACAGTACTCCGAGGAGAGGCCCTATCCCTCATTTCCCATGCCCGGAGGCGCGAGCGGGAGGAGGTGACCCGGATGGAGGCTGAAATAGCCGAGTTGGAGGGGAATCTAGAAGGTGGGGTGACGGATGCTGCATTACATGTCCTCCAACTCAAGCAGGCGGCCTACAGGGCCCTCGTCACAGAGGCGGCCAGGGGCCTCAGTAGAGAGCAACAGGGCCGTTTGTATGATGTGGGTGATAAGGCTGGTAAGCTTATAGCGTGGTTGGACAAAAAAGAGAGAGCGAATCGTGTGGTCCCGCAGATTGAGAAAACGGATGGTGTGTGCGTGACCGAGCCAGAAGAAATTGTCTCCTGCTTTGCGGATTATTTCCATGGGGTGTATTCCCCGGTGTCTTCCTGCTCGGAAGAGGATTCCCTCGCCCTGCTCAGTGATATCGCGCTGCCCTCCCTTTCTGGGGAGGACAGGGTGTCGTTGGACGCCGCTCCCACCTCCGACGAGATCGCCCTCGCCATACGCTCGGTTGCCTCCGGCAAGGCCATGGGTCCGAATGGTCTCCCTATCGAGTTGTACAAGTTACGACCGGATACGCTGGCACCCCACCTCCGGGCTATGTTCCTGGCGGCACACTCGGTGGGCTCCCTCCCGCCGGACCAGCGTCTGGCTACAATCGTGGTCATCCACAAGGAGGGGAGACCTCGGAACCGGGTTACATCCTATCGGCCCATCTCGCTGCTGAATGCGGAGCCCAAGATTCTCGCTAAGGTACTGGCCAATCGGCTGGTCGGCGTGGTGGGCGATTTGGTTCATCAGGACCAGTCTGGCTTTATTCCTCATCGCAACACGGCCCTTAATCTGCGGCGTTTGCACGGTGTGCTCGCACGTGCCCGTTTATACGGGAGCCGGCCATTTTGGCATCCTTAGACGCCACCATGGCGTTTGACACGCTTGAATGGCCATATATCTGGGCGATGCTTGCGAAGTTTGGATTTGGCCCAGGGTTCATCAGTTGGGTCAAATTGCTGTATTCGGGCCCATTGGCGCAGGTGGTGGTGAACGGAAGAGTATCGGCTCCGTTTGAGCTGGGCCGAGGCACTCGACAGGGCTGCCCCTTATCGCCGCTCCTTTTTGCACTTGCCTTGGAGCCCCTGGCGGAGTGGCTGCGGTGGGAGCCTTCCATCCGTGGTCTCCGCTGGACCCCCGAGTATGAGGACCGTGTATCCTTATACGCTGATGACATCCTCTGGTACCTAGCTTCCCCACGTAAATCACTCATAGTACTAGTTGATGTTCTGCATTCATTCGGTCGTAACTCCGGTCTGGTCATCAACTGGGCTAAATCGTGTGTGTACGTTCTCTCTGGGGAGGCTCCTATCCTCCCGCGGGGCTGTCCGATCCAGGTCGCCCCGCAGGGATTTAGGTACCTGGGTGTCTTCATTACTCTGGACCCGGAGGCTCGGTATGATCGGAACTTGCTTCCCCCCCTCCAGCGTCTGAAAGAGGATGTCGCGCGCTGGCGGCGTTTGCCGCTCTCGCCGCTCGGCCGGGCGGCATTGTTTAAAATGATGTCGTTGCCGCGTTTCCTATACGCGTTACAGAACACGATGGACCTTGTCCCGGCGCGCTACTTCCGAGAAGTGGAGAGTTTGCAGCGCCGCCTGTTCTGGGACGGGAGGCCACGTATTGCCCTGGCTAAGCTGACGCTCCCCTGGTATGATGGGGGGATTGCCCTCCCGGATATTAAACGGTATTATTGAGCCTCCCAGCTAGCCGCAATTAATCAGGGCCTATATGGGCCAGCCTTAAACCCTGCGTTTGAAATGGATAGGATGCTACTTCCAGGTGGTGACTATAATCGAGCGCTCTACTCTAGCGCGCCCGACGCTCGCCTGACGGGCCCCACGCGTGTCATGGTGCAAGTGTGGCACACGGCTAATGCTGCAATGGGGTGGAAGGACCGTTTGACCCGGGCGTCACCACTATACGCATCTGAGCGGTTGGGCTCCTTGTGGACCTCGAAGGGCTTTGAGAAATGGGATTTAATAGGCATCAGCAGAGTGGGGGATCTCTGGACGAGGGGAGGATTTAAAACGTTCGAGATGCTGCAGACGGAATTTCAGTTGCAGGGCAGCGAGTACTTTCGGTACTTGCAGGTCCGGCATGCGCTGGGCTCCGTCTTTCCGGACGTCGCCTCCATCCCGGAGTGCTCCCCCCTGGAGGATAGAGTGCTGGACGGACACGTCCCTGACAGCACGATATCACTAATCTATAAAAAACTAATCCACGATCGCTCAGACTTGCTGACTGCCCTTCGTGAGGCTTGGGTAGCCGATGGGCTGGAGCTGGACGACGAGGACTGGATCTCCGCGGTGGCCTCCCCGAAAGAGGTGGCCATACCGGCTCGCCTTCGTTTCGTCCAGCTCAAGATACTCCACAGGGTCTATATGACGGGGCCAAAGCTCCTGCGTATGGGCTATGCTGAGGACGGTTTGTGTAAGCGTGGGTGTGGTGCGCTGGGGACCTTTTTGCATATCCTTTGGGAGTGCCCGCAGGTGGAGGGATTCTGGCGAGGTGTGCATGAGGTGCTGCGAGTGGTCACGCATGTGGCGCTGTTGCCCGAAGCGAGGAGATGCCTGTTGAATGTGTGGGAGCCTACCGACTACTCGGTGCCGCAGACGTGGTGGGTGACTCTGGGATATATGGTTGCCAAGCGTGATATTGCCCAGCTGTGGGGATCCCAGAGCACCCCGACAGTCTCGGCCTGAAAGGAACATATGGATTGGTGCATGTTTCGGGAAAAGGTGGTGTATGTGGCGAGAGGTAAGCCTGCGACATGGGTGAAAGTGTGGGGCCCCTGGAACGCCTACCGCGGGGGAATCTGTGCTCCACCCCTACTGCCTGATCCATCGCCGGCCCCGTCCCCTTAGCCAACTCATCCCCCCGGTACCTGGGCATCGGGTGTCCCCAATCCTAGTTCTGATCTCTCCCCCCCCCCCTCTTGAGACTCCTATAGATGGCTAGATTCCCCCTCTAGGGGAGCACGTGTTGCTATTTCGATTGAGGATTGCCTTGTGGGTTTGTTTGTGTTTGCTGTGCTTTAAATTTAAAATGGAACCGTATGATGGGGTCTGCATAATGTGACACGCAACGATGTTATCTCCTGTAAAAGCTCGGCAGCGGCACCATGTGTTTTACAAATGTATACCGTATGCTCCTTATATTGCTAGCGGCCGGCCGGAAGGTTGTAGGCCCATACTTGTACAATTTTTTTGAGTCCTGTAATAAACGGTTTCAAAAAAAAAAAAAAAAAAAAAACAAATTAAAATATTACCTTTCAAAACGAAGTGCATCATATGTCCTCCATGTGCGCACGGTGCGCGAAGCGCATCGTGCGTACATGGCCCATCTAGCATAACGTGGGCACGCGGTGCCCACCGTGCGTGCACGGCACTAACTGCGTAAAGTGGGCGCGCGGTGCGCGAAGCGCACCGCGTGCTCACTGTGCGCGCACGGAACGAACTGCGTTAAGTGGGCGCGCACGCCACGAATGGCGTAAAGTAACTTAGCATTTAAAAAACCGTACAAATTCACTGAAAAAACCATAGGTTTCACACACGTTATAGTTGGGAATTAGCATTTAAAAAACCTTGCAAATTCACTGAAAAAACCATAGGTTTCACACATGTTATAGTTAGCGGAAATTTTACTGATAAAAAACCAGGCAACTATAACTCACGCGACCGCAATCTTCTGCTGATGACATATGTGTCTTTATGAAAAAAAAATATTTGTAATATATGTATAGCTAAAAATGTATGGAAGAAGACATGGGCAAATAAGTGTCTAAATACAGTATTAGCATCAGCAGAGGATTGCGGTCGCGTGAGTTATAGTTGCCTGCACTAACTATAACGGGGGAATTTCATTGTTTTTTTATCAGTAAAATTTCCGCTAACTATAACATGTGTGAAACCTATGGTTTTTTCAGTGAATATATATATATATATATATATATATAGTATGGTATCCCCATAAGGGATCGAGCCCCATACCACATTTCACGGCTGCCTTAGAGCACTTAAACTGCACTTTCTTGACAAATTAGAAGCTCCAGAATTATAAATGAAGCCTCATCTCAGCAGGTCATTCAGCATTGCATTATACATAAGACCCACCAATTGGGCTATCTGGGTGGAGCATAAGCATTCTGCAATTCTTTAGTTGTTACTCCCAACAGTACAGTTGAAAATCCAGGCGCCCCAATCCTCCACTGCCTATTCTCCTTCTCAGCTTCTTCCAAGAGAGTCTGACCCCCTTATTGGCCAAAATAAAAGATGTTGTTCTCCCCTGTACCTTTGTAAGAGCTTTCTTGTCAAGCTCTAAAGGTATATTGTCAAATAAGTATGAAAACTTTAGTAGAATAGACATCTTGACCAAAATTACTTGCCGTACAGCGTGAGGGTGAAGTTCTGCTACCTTAATATCTACACTTATTGTTTTTGAATTTATTTTTACAAATCTTTAATGCTTTCCAATAATCCAGGAACAGGGTTTAACAACGGAGAACATCTATTAAAAGAAGACACCCACCATAACACCAATAGTACGGTGGAGTATTTTTTGAGCACAGACCGTAAAATCTCACATCTAATTTTTTCTAAGTTATTGGTGATATCTTGTAATTCTGTGTTCTTCTGTTCTCCCAATTAACAGTCAGGCTCAGTTTGATTCTGCACATTACTTTCTTTACCTTAAAAAATATGCTATCACTAACGTTGTCTTTTTAAGCTGTGAGATATTTTGGGGATGTTTGAGCTTGAAATGTTGCCTATATTACTTCTACCACTGAAGTGTTGGCTTCTGTAAGTGTTATATCTTGTACAACAAGGTAGGTAAACTAGAATTATCTTCTAGTGTTACATTTAGTCTTCTGACCTAACGCATCTTCGGGTACTGATCATGCTGCCTTTTGGCCTCTTCATAATCTTTTGAAATAAGTACTAATTGAGTTAGGTAAGCAGTTGAATGACATTTAGGATAGTGGTTAACTCATGGTAGTTGGGCCAGGGTAGTAGTTAACTGATTTGTTGTTTAGGTAGAAGGTAAAATCAGTCCAAGGTCCAATGTTAGTTCACAGTAATGCGGAATGTCATTATAAAGTGAGGGAATAATAACTAGCTTTATGTACAGCTCAACGCAGACTAAAGGATAGATCACCCATATTACATTATTTTGCCCCACCGACCTGAGGTTCTAACCAGTCTCTTGCGTTCGTGTTTAGGTCACTTTTCAAGAGTTCTCTGAAGAGTACATAGTTCAACAGCCTTTGGTTGGTTGTCAGCACATTCAGACACTATCTAGGCTCTTTATCATCAGTTTCATGTGCCCACTTTACTCTTTAACCCTGTGTTACTGTTCACATTAGGTCTGGCATTGTATTGTGCCAGTGGAATCACTGAAGGTTAAACTGAGACACGCCTAATAGACTTCAACACACAGAGTATGGGTGTCTAAGCAATCAGAACGTGATGTTTCCTAATAAACATTATGTTCGAGGCATATGAGCTGCAGATTATACACTGTGCATAGATCGCCATCTGGTGTTGGGCCCCGATGTTTGCAGTTTGTTTTTCCTCTTGGAAAGTCTTTGGAAGTCACGACGAGGTTGGTGACTCCTCCTTTGGTTCGTATTGCGCATGGGCTTCGGCTCTATCCTCAGATTGTTTTTTTCCGCCATCGGGCTCGGATGTAATACTTCGCGCTCCGGTTCCGAACTTTTCCAGTTCAACGATCGACGCAAAGATCCTTGCTCATCGAGATCCTTCAAATAATAAATCATCTAAATTACCTTCTCTTCGGCACTTCTTCGATTCCGGTCGTCGACGGCGGCCTTCAGGCCTATTCCGGCTCCGGTCTCGGCTGATGGAAAGAACACCATTCAAGAAGTGCCCTCGATGTGGGTCCAAGTTTCCCCACACCGATCTTCATGAGGTGTGCAACCTCTGCCTCTCCCCTGAACACGAGGCCTGAGACTGTCCCGCCTGCAAGTCTTTTCGATCTAAAAAGACTATTCAAGATCGAAGGGCCAGACGCAACATGGCGCACTCCTCGACCTCCGCTCCAGTCGACATCTTCGGGGACGACGTCGAAGCTCCGGGACAGCAGAACATCGAAGAAGAAGACGACTACCTCGTCAGTGCTTCCGAGGCCGATGACTCGGATGTGGAGGACATCACCCCGGCGCAGAGGGTCGTGAGTACCATACCCCCTCCCACACCCACGCCCAAAAAGGCTTCGGTCACACCTTCGCCTTCGAGCCTAGGCAAGACCAAGGATACTGCTTCTCACACCCCACCTTCGGGCCCGGTAAAGAAGCCTATTGAGCCTTCCGGCAGCTCGGGATCGAGCCAGCCTACCAGTGGTACCGAAAGACACCCTTCGGCACCGTAGAAAAAATCGGCCTCCACCTCCACACCGAGCCCAGCACCAAAGCCCTCGGTGTCGAAACCTGCCATCTCCGTGCCGACCAAACATCATAAGGCCCTCGGCACCGACACTCCGGTGCCGAAGCCTCTCTCGGCACCGAACAAAAAATCGGAGGTCCCGAAGAAGCACAGCTCAGACAAGCCTAAAAAACGGTCGGCCCCGAAACCCTCGGCGCCGACCGAACAACCAGTGTCGCAAGAACTTTTCACACCGGATCCTCTGCAAAAGACACTTACCAAGGATCCAAAAACTGGACACTTGACACTGTCTTAAAAAAAGAGACACTTGGACAAACCAGCTCTACCTCCACCTCCAAAGAGGAAGGACACTGCTACCTCCCCTTTCAGAGTGCCTTCCCCACCTCCTCCACCCTCCCCACCTCCACCTTTTCCACCCCCGCCTCATCGCTCTCCAACCCTGTCTCCAGACCACGATGATCTAGGGGACCCTTACTATGATCCAGCAGATGTGCCACAAGACCCCACTCCTACTGGATCTCCAGACACATGGAATGATTATAACAATCCGGACATCCCAGATGTCCCACAGGATGACCTTTACCCATCTAGGCCCTCCCCACCAGAAGATTCGTTAGGCTTTCACCACCTACTACAGAGGGCGGCACATTATCACGGGGTGGAGTTACATACTGACCCAGTGGAGGAAGATTTTCTGCTAGACACCTTCGATAATGCACATAGGTCTACTGCCATTCTACCTATGTTAAAAGGGGTAATCAAACATGCACCAGAGGTTTTTAAAGACCCAGTCAGGGCTAGGGTCCTAAACCCCCGTATAGAGAAAAAATACAAAGCCGCCCCCACAGATCCTTCATACATTAAAGGCCCTGCACCACTGGATTCTTTAGTGGTATCTACAGCTAGGAAGCGTTCAAATTCTCAGGCGTCAGGCGAAGCACCACCACCTGACAGAGTCCAAGCTCCTAGACGCGTCAGGGAAGCGCACTGCGTCACAAGCCGCCAATATATGGCGTATCGCCAACATGCAAGCGCTATTGGCCAGATACGGCAGGGCGCATTATGATGAGTTAGAGACCATCATGCACCATCTCCCTGAAAAATACAAGAATAGGGCTAATGAATTGATCCAAGAGGGGAAAACTATAACTAATACCTCTATACGCTGTGCCCTAGATGCGGCGGATACAGTCTCCAGGGCCATAAACACCAGTGTCCTTCTCCGTCGCCACGCCTGGCTAAGAGTTTCAGGTTTTAAACCTGAGGTACAAGCCTCCATACTGAATCACCCATTCGACCAACAACGTTTATTTGGCCCAAAAGTTGATGAAGCCCTCGAAAAGATGAAAAAAGATACTGATACGGCGAAATCCATGGGAGCCCTACAGTCACACACTCCTAGGCGCTCTTTTCGCCGCTCTTCCTTTCGGGGCATAGGCAGAGGCTACTCCTCGGATAGTGCATCCACGTCCTACAAATCCCCTCCTCAGTCTACCCTCACAAAGGGTTATCAAAGAGGCGGATACAGAGGCAATAATAATAAAGGTAGAGGCAAGACAAATACCGCCCGCTCTGCCACACCGCCTACCCAATGACTTTGCCCCGCTCCCTCCAGACCATTCCACTCCGGTCGGGGGCAGAATACAACATTTCCTTCACGTCTGGGAGACAATCACCTCAGAGAGATGGGTGACCCAAATTATTCATTCAGGGTATTGCCTAGAATTAACATCTACCCCCCCCAAACATTCCACCCAGGCAACGCCCAATGTCTCAAGAACATGCCACGTTACTAAAACAGGAGGTAATCTCCCTCCTGCAAAAACAAGCCATACAGCAGGTCCCCATCAACCAACAAAATTTAGGGGTCTACTCCCTGTACTTTCTGATTCCAAAGAGAGACGAGACTCTACGACCTATCCTAGATCTCAGACCTCTAAATACTTACATACATTCAGACCATTTTCACATGGTAACCCTTCAACAGGTTCTTCCACTCCTCTCCCAGAATGACTTTCTCACCACTCTGGACTTGAAAGACGCATACTTTCACATCCCAGTACACCATGCTCACAGAAAGTACCTCAGATGTGTAGTGGATGGGCAACACTACCAGTACAGCACCAAGGGTATTCATCAAGTGCCTAGCAGTAGTGGCGGCACACCTCAGAAGACAGCACATTCACGTCTTCCCATATTTGGACGACTGGCTAATAAAAGCCACGTCCTACGAACAATGTGTGCAACACACCGCCGCTACAATCCAACTACTTCACCAGCTAGGCTTCACAGTGAACCACCAAAAGTCCCACCTGGTACCATCACACACAAAACAATACCTCGGTGCTACCATAGACACTTCAAAAGCCATAGCCTATCCCAATCCTGCCAGGATTGCAAACATACAGGCTCTGCGTCAGAAATTCATATTTCAACACTCTCTCCCAGCAAGAGTGTTTATGCAACTGATAGGGATGATGGCCTCTTGCATTTTCATAGTGCCCCATGCAAGACTCCAGATGCGTCCACTCCAAGAGTGTTTAGCACGCCAGTGGAACCAGGCCCAGAGGCAACTGACAGATCTGGTGTTGGTAGACGGTCAAACCCATCGCTCTCTGCAGTGGTGGAACACCACAAACCTTTCCAGAGGTCGACCGTTCCTGGACCCGGTTCCACAATTAATCCTAACAGACGCACCGCTCTCCGGCTGGGGAGCTCATCTGTTACATCTCACAGTACAGGGCACATGGACGCCGCAACAGAAGTTACTCCACATCAACCATTTGGAGTTACTGGCAATCTTCCTAGCCCTAAAATCCTTCCAGACGCAGATTTCAGGCAAGGCAGTCCTCATTTGCACAGACAACATGACTGCCAGGTACTACATTCAAAAACAGGGGGGCACACACTCTCCACAGCTCTCTCAATTAGCACAGAGCATATGGAGATGGGCAATTTCACAGAAATTTTTTCTCCTGGCCCAACATGTCCCAGGAGTCCAAAACACCGTGGCAGATCTGCTCAGCAGACAAACGCAACAGATTCACGAATGGGAACTTCACCCACAGGTTCTTCACCCGTTCTTTCAGAAGTGGGGGCATCCACACATAGACCTATTCGCCACCCACGAAAAATGCCCAAGCTTCGCCGCCAGATATCCACACCCATTGTCCAAAGGCAATGCGATATGGATGAACTGGTCAAACAAATTTGCATACGCTTTTCCACCTCTCCCACTAATTCCATTAGTGGTGCGAAAGCTACAACAGCATTCTCTAACACTGATCCTAGTAGCTCCAACATGGGCCAGACAACCGTGGTACACCACACTGCTGGAACTCTCGGTAGTACCACACCAAAAGCTACACCTCTCACCATGCCTCCTAACCCAGAACCATGGAGAGATCAGGCACCCGGACCCAGCTCAGCTCAACCTTGCGATCTGGCTCCTGAGGTCCTAGAATTCGGATACCTTAACCTTCCCCCTGATTGCATGAATATTATCAGGGAAGCTAGACGCCCTACTACTAGGGCATGCTATGCTGCAAAGTGGAAAAGATTTGTTGTTTACTGCCACAACAACACAATCAACCCTCTAAATGTGTCCATACAGCACATCATATGTTACTTGCTCCATCTACAAAGGTGTAACCTAGCATATACATCCATTAGGTTACACCTCGCAGCAATTGCTGCTTACTTACAGAACAGGCAGCACCTATCACTTTTCAGGGTGCCTGCCATCAAGGCCTTTATGGAAGGCCTCAGAAGAGTAATTCCACCCAGAGTACCACCCTCACCTGTCTGGAACTTGAATATAGTTCTCACAAGGCTAATGGGACCCCCTTTCGAACCATTACATAAATGTGAGCTGCAATTTCTCACATGGAAAACAGCATTCCTAGTGGCTATCACTTCCCTTAGAAGGGTTAGTGAAATACAAGCACTCACCATACAGGAACCTTTTCTTCAAATGCATCAGAACAAGGTTGTACTCCGCACCAACCCAAAATTTCTACCCAAAGTCACTTCTCCCTTCCATCTAAACCAGTCGGTAGAATTAACAGTCTTTTTCTCACAACCTCAAACAGTTGCGGAAAGGGCTTTACACACACTGGATGTTTAAAGGGCCTTACTTTACTACATCCAAAGAACACAACCTTTCAGAAAAACCAAACAGCTATTTGTCTCTTTCTCTCCACCACATAAAGGCAACCCTATTTCTAAATCAGGGATAGCTAGGTGGATTGTAAAATGCATACAGATTTGCTACCACAAAGCAAAACGAACGCTATCTGTTCCCCCTAAAGCCCACTCTACAAGGAAGATAGGGGCTTCTATGGCTTTTCTAGGAAACATACCACTAGATGACATCTGCAAAGCAGCGACATGGTCAACACCGCACACTTTCACAAAACATTACTGTGTAGATGTGCAAACCAAGCAACAAGCTAGTGTGGGCCAGGCTGTACTAAAAACACTGTTCCAAACAACTGCAACGGATGCCGGTGGTCGCCGCTAGGGTTGGGTACTGCTATATAGTCTATGCACAGTGTATAATCTGCAGCTCATATGCCTCGAACGGAATATGCTACTTACCAGTATGCATCTGTTCTTGGCATGTAGAGCTGCAGATCTATACACGCCCACCCGCCTCCCCGGCTACCTGTATCCGTTCCAGTCTATCTTATTTAGATACAACACACATGGGTTTCTTTACTTATTAACTTTCGCAAATTATTAAAGACCTGGCTTTTTAATCAATGATAATGCGGTCTGATCTGTGCTGTAATCTGGAGTATCTCGCTGCGCCTAGACACCTTAGGGTATTAGTTTGCGCACAAAAAATCTCATAAATAAATAAATAAATACTGTTATTACTACGCTCCATCTTTCCCTGCTGGCGAAAAACAATCTGAGGATGGAGCCGAAGCCCATGCGCAATACGAACCAAAGGAGGAGTCACCAACCTCGTGACTTCCAAAGACTTTCCAAGAGGAAAAACAAACTGCAAACATCCGGGCCCAACACCAGATGGCGATCTATGCACAGTGTATAGATCTGCAGCTCTACATGCCAAGAACAGATGCATACTGGTAAGTAGCATATTCCTTATTTCCATTCTTTGCTAACTGAACTTGAATTAATCAAGTTTATCTACTAACAATATAATTTCATTAAAACCAGGTGTAGGTATTGCAAACACTAATATCCTCCTCTCTCCTTAGTAATTTGCTGCAACTTGGACCATATTTGGTGGTAGTTCATGGTGTACCTCACGTCATTCTGTTTTTTCTGCATAATTTACTTAGCTGATTTCTTTTTTTTCAGGTCCGCATTACCCTGATCCATCCATCCACCCTCGAAGGCAAGACAAATATTACGCCAACCCCCCAATTTCTGGAAGGTTCTCTGGACCTGCAGAACTTACAAGAGGCTATAATATGCATTCCTTTGACAGAGCAGGTAAGTTGAAGTGCAGCATATGAACCTAGTGATGAAAGGTCACCATTTCTTGTACACAATTATTAACCAAAACATTGTTTTCTTGCCTGTAAAGAACCAGAACTACGTATGTTCTTTTCATTTATGTTGCATTAAGAAGCTTTTTCGGTCTAGAAAAGCTTCCAGTGTGGCGGAGGTTTACATCAAATGAGAGCCCCTCTCTCTATGGCCGAATGCAATAATTCTGAAGCCAAAATCAGATTGCATCTAGGTAAACATCTTTAAATCCTCGTTTCATCACAGTCACTGTCATATTAAATCTGGTTCCTGCCATCATTAATTGACACTTTGTGTACTAATGTATGTAATGTAGAAGGCCTGCATTTTATTACAGACACAAAAGTGAGTGTTAAGTTTCTTTTCTACCCCTAGCATGAAAGGAAACCTTTAACAATAAAAACATTACACATCCAGTTAGTACTAGGGATGCAATAGTCTTTCAAACAAATGGTATTTAGCTCAGCACCATCAGAGTCTACATAGCGTTATCCTGAAGCTCCACATCCTACCTGACCTCATCTGATTTCTGTGGCTGTTCACACCTGCCTTAACATTTTCTTTGCATCAGGCTGGTCAACCTGTAAAACACATTGCCTAGATTTTGGAATAAAATATGCCGCACAAGGCATCAAATGTTTGGTTGGATCCCCATGAGCATGGCCAAGCAACAGCTGACATTCTGCTAACCCAGAAGTCAACAGTTGCAGAACATTTATCTAGAACAGATCTGTTTATCAATCACAACCCTATCTGTCAAAAAGTATTTGTAGAGCCGGATAATTTGCACCACTGTGTCATGAAGCAGGGCAAACAAGGTGCGCAGATTATGGGCTGTACTCCTAGTCGGAACAAACCCAGACTGATCCGGGAGGACCAGCCCCGGCATAAGAGGGCTTATACGGTTAGCGACTAGTTTGGCCAGGATTTTGGCATCAACATTAATAAGGGATAGGAGCCTGTACGAATCTAATTGCGTAGGCGGCTTACCCGGTTTAGGTAGTGAGATAATAAGTGCCTCGCGCAATGATCGAGTCAAAATACCCGTTTCTCGGGCTTCCTCGAATACATGCCTCAAGACCGGGATAAGGAGGTGCCGGTATGTCTTGTAAAACTCAGCTGGTAAGCCGTCCGGCCCTGGGGCTTTACCCGACTGTAATTGCATAATGGCCTAGATAATCTCCTCATCCTCATGATGTGCTAAGAGGTGTTCCCTCTGGCCATCGCCCAACCATGCGATCGTAGTGTCCTCAAAAAAGGTGTCAAAATTTACCGGGGTCTGGCGCTGCGTGGAGTACAAAGTTTTATAAAAACCTCTTAAATACCCCGAGTTTTTTCTGAGGGATTTCTATGCGTGAGGCCGTCCTCATCGGTAATTTCTGAAACAGTATTCGCGAAGCGGGGGGGGTCGGATAGAGGATGCCAACGCCCGGCCTGGGCGTTCTCCCTCCCTGTAACATCGAGCTTTGTGGTATTTACCTCTGAATTTGCATTCAAGCTCAGCTGTGTCGTGATATTCTGTGAGCAATGCACGTAGGTGCGCTTGCAGCGACGGAGAATGCGCGTTCTGAAGAGCCAATTCCATATTGCGAATATCCGTTTCTAACTTTTGAAGTCTATTTCTAATGTCTTTCAAGACTCCCCCACTCTTCGCAAGTCATATACCGCGAACCGTCACCTTGAAGGCCTCCCAGAGTGTAGAGTATTGGGAGACCGAGCCGGTGTTACGGGTAAAAAAAGTCCGATATTTCCTGTTCTAGCTCAGTCTTAAACACGGGGTCCAGAACCGACTTCGGATTAAGGCGCCACGAAAGAAACGGAGACTCCGCCGGCGGTGGGATAAGAGTTAACAACACGGGAGCATGGTCTGAATGTGTACGCAGCAGATACGAGGAGCATGATGCCCATGTGTCCAATCCCCTATCCACCAGCCAGTAATCGATGCACGACCAAGAGGCATGGGCCGAGGCGTAGCAAGAACCCTGACAAGATAATGGATTACGGGTCCTCCATGGATCTATAAGGGCCTGCTCCTCAACAATGTGTTTAAGGGCTAGTTGTGCGGCGGTGTAGTGCTGCGGTTGCGGGTTCGACCTATCTAAGTGCGGATTAATGGTTACATTGAAGTCCCCCCCCATATCAAATGTGTGGTGCCCATGTCCTGGATTTTCCCCCATAATACCCGAAAAAACTCCGGGCTGTCCACGTTTGGACCATAGCATGAGACCATAGTAACAGACTGTCCGAATAATCGTCCCCATAGAATATTATATCGGCCTTGCGAATCGGCATGGAACCCAATGGGAGTGTATGGTAGCGTGTGCCTAACCAGGATGGTAGTGCCCCGGGCATATGACGATTAACACGAGAATCCACGATGGCTCGCCCAGCGCTTGGCAAATGAGGGGGTTGGGTTGGGGCACAAGTGTGTTTCTTGCAACATAGCACAGTGCACGTTGTGACTATCCAGATATGCAAGTATGTGGCAACACTTCCGGGGATTGTTTAACCCTCGCACGTTCCAAGTTAAAAAATTATACTTGAATGGTCCGGAGCTAGACTCCATTGCTAGTATGTCATCATGGATTGGAGTGACGTCAAGTGCGTAGGGCAATGTGAGACCTTTACCCAGTGTACGTCTGGCATGGCGTAGCGGCAAATAATATCAAAACAAACACTCATTGAGCCCTCCCACAACAGCAACCCCAACCTGCTGTGCCCTGTCCCTCCCACACCCCACCCCAGCCCACATCCCTTGATCCCAACTGGGGACAAGTAAATACCCCCCCCCCCCAACCTTTCACGAAGGTACAGTAATAGGGTTCACCTGGTGGGCGGCAGCCAGATGGCGACCAGGTGCTCCTCGCGGCAGCGAGGGTGTTCGGGTACAATAGCATGGGTCCATCCTGACAGAACGATTTGTGTGTTACAGCAGCCAATCCGTGATGTGGTTACAAAGAAGTAGTAAGTCGTTCAGGGCGGCACAGAGCCAGAGAAGCAGTCCCAGGTTGTCTTTTCACCATTTTGACCAATGAGTTTTGGTGCCTCTCTTACACCCCTTTTGCGCCTGCATTCAGCACCACTTGCAGATCTCAGGCAGGGCGCAGTTGTCGGCTATCCAGTAGCGTGGAAAGTGTGCCCTTGATTGGAGTGATAGGACACAAAGCATTGGGCACAGACTACGAAGTTATACTGCGAAATACATGTGGTGGCCACAGGTTCAGTGTTTTAGCAGGGGGCTATCACCGGCAAGGATCCGCGCCACAGCACGGATCCTAACAGTTACAGAGGCAGCTTCAATGTCCGTATCATGGTCGATTAAAGTGTGCAGTGGGGAGTGCTATTCAACATCGGACGCCCCTCCATTTTCCCTTCCAGGCCGCCCAACTCCGATGTTCCAGGACAAGCAAACCAGCTCTGACCTCTCAACTGTCCTCGATGCTCATCAGTAGAACACGGGGCGGCGAAGCCCTGCCGCACCCACGATGTCCGAAGCGTGCGGCCGCTCGCTACAGCCCCAGCCGATCCCGGCGATCAGTGCAGGGGCGGAGCAAGCGAAGGCCGTGAGAGTATCCCCAATGTGTGTGAAACTCAGCAGAGACTGGGGACCCCTGCAGGTCTGGGGGCCCCCCCGCAATACTCTCGAGCACCCCGCGCCGTGACAGACGCAGCGGTATTTTATAGCAGGCGTAAGGCCTCTCCAGCCGGCATGAAGCAGGGGCCGCCGCGGGGATGTCCCAAGAGACCGATCCTCGGTTACTCCCGAGATGGCCCGCCACCCCAGAGGCCCCCCAATTATGCAGCACCCTGGTAATGGGCCATTTACTCCAGGACCGGCTCGCCACTCCCAATGTTCACAGCTCCGACGGGCCAGTCCGCGCCAATCGCACACTGGTGATGGGGCACTTACCCCAGGTCCGGCTCGCCACCTCCAGGGATCGCGGCTCCAAGGGGCCTGTCCGCGCCGATCGCCGCGCGCTGCACCCTGCAGCCACTCACGGGAATAAGGCGCCGATCGGCATCCGACGCTGGGGGCCACCAGCAAAGGCGCTCACCGCAGAGGGCACAGCGTGAACGTCTTCAGCTCTCCGCACACGCCGGCGGCACCGTGCCCTGCCTCCAGCCCGGTCCGACCTCCAGGCAGTCTCTACCCCGGCCGCCTCCCGGACGGCCGCAGGACAGCAGGCAGGAATCGGGACCCCTCCCCGCGAGGCCCACACCGGCGGCAGCACAGCAGCAGGTCACAGCGGGGCCTCCCGCTCGGGTACAGTCAGCCTCTCCCGCCCTGGGACTGAGAAGCGCGGTCCTGTAGGCCGACGGTCCAGAGCTCAGGCTCACAGGTACGATCTCCGACAGAGATGGCGGTGTTTGTCTCTCAGCTGCGCCGGCGGCGTCAGGGCTGTGATTTTAGAAGGTATAGGTGCCAGGATGGGCAGGATATTTTAAGGATTTTGCCCAAACAGCAAGAGCCTCTCGCAAGTGCGGCCATCTTGTTTGGCGCCCTCTAGCGCCCCCGCCTCCAAGCCATTGTAAGTTACCATTAGTGGCCCACAGCATCCTGTGGGAGGCAGGAACAGACATTTTTTCGCTGGGTGACAAAACATAACATCCAACAAGTGTGTCCTTCAGATGGTTCAGCAAGGCTTTGACCTGCCATTACTTTTAGACGCACGTCACGTCCATCCTATATCAGAGCATCTTTCAGAGGAGCATCTGTCATTCTTGCTCCGAGAAATGCTGCCTCTTTTGGACAAAGGAGCCAATAGTTGGGTTCTTGCCTCAGAAATAGAGACTGACTGTTACTCCTGCTATTTCCTCATGCCTATGCAGGACAGTGGTCTTCAACTCATTTTAGATGTCTGGCCACTGAACACCTTCTTGTAGAATAAAAAAATTCAAAATGCGAACAGTGGCCATGTTCTGTCTGCACTGGATTCAGGCGACTGGATGGTGTCTGTGGACACCTATTTTAATGTACCCACCCTGCAGTCCCAAAAATGCTACTTGCGGTTCAGACTGAGCCAGGAACATTTTATGTGCGTCCCTTCGGTCTCACCCGTGCCCCACTGATGTTCATAAAAGGAATGGCAGTGGTCGCAGCAGACCTTCTGAGGTTTGGGATTCTAGTTTTCGCCTACCTCAATACCTGAATGTTGAAGACTAGCTCACCACAGTCAGTTGTGGATTACCTACAGATGATGGTGAACCTCCTGACATCGCTGGGGTTCCATAACCACATCTGACTCCCTTTCAGAGGCTCCACTTCATTGGAGCCATCCTGGATATTGTGCAGCTTTGCACCTTGCCTGTGTCACTACGAGTCCAGGACATTCGGGCTGTGATCCTGATGTTTCTTCATTGGTCCTGCGTCTCAAAGAGAGATGCTCTGAGGGTTATGGGCCTTTTGGCATCCTGCTTGTCAACTATGTCATGTGGCATATGCTGGATTTACAGTGGAATCTAAAGTCTCAGTGGGCCCAGCACCAGGAGAGCATGTCTGATTCCATCCGGGTTTTAGAGGAGAGAGCAGAAAGCCTGCAATGATGGCTCTGGTCAGCTCAGCTGCAGTTGGACTGGTGGCAAAACCCTCTTCACTCGGAACTGGCAGTGGTGACAGATGTGCCACTACGGGATGAGAAGATCATCTGGGATGGGTGCCGATCAGAGGACTCTGGCCTTCAGCAGAGGCCTATCTCCACTTCAACCTGTTGGAGTCGCGGGTCATTCGCTTGGCACTGAACGTTTTCCTATCTTCCATCAAAGGGCTCAAGTTCCCGTGTACAACACCACCACTGTGTGGTACCGCAACAAGCTCAGCAGATGAGGTCCCGGATCCTGTGCCAGGAGGCACTACGTTGTTGGCGCTGTCTTGAGGGTCAAGGCATTACCCCCTCCTGATTGTGAAACACCTGGTGGGGTCTTTGAATGCGAGGGCGGAAGGAATCTGTTGGAGATGGCTGGTCGATCACAAATTGCGGTTACACGTAAGGTGGCACAGGGCATCTTCCAATAGTGGGGAAAACCATAGCTAGACCGTTTCACCACCGTTAAGAATGTGTAATGTCAAAACCTTTGTATGCATCCGTTAGACCATCTTCAGGACAATGAGTTAGTGTTGTATGACCCTTATGAGCATTCCATGGGGAATTTCTAATCAATGCTAAGTCTGTTTGTTTAAATCTTCCTAGTCATTGACACCAAAAAAGAAGCTATTGAAGAGCTCTCGAATTTGATATATGTCCAAACGAATTGTAAGACTCTTATGAAGCAATCATCAAGGATTTGCTTATTCTCGTGCTTGCAACCGTCAAGCTAGAAGTTGGGCGCTGCTTCTGCCACTGCCCCTGCAGTCGGCGACTGCCGGGACAGCGGCAACACTCTAACTCATCGTCCTGAAGATGGTCTAACGGATGCATACACCAAAAAGACCAAAACGTGGACAACTACATCTATTTCCTCAGTGATTTATTTTCCTTAAGGAATTGCTTTCTGTATTGATCAGTTTCATTTTCCGTTTATGTATATTGTTTGGAATAGATGCTCACACTAGTGACTATGAGGTATCCGTAATCACGAATCATTTGTAAACCTCGGTCACTGTGCGTTGGTTTAGTCTTTTGTACCCTTTGATAAATTTCTTTTTTCATCATAAAAGTTTGTATTTTGAAACATGAACACCTGTCTGAAGAGTATTTGTAGCAGATTCATTCTGATATAACTGAGCAAATTAAATTTTAGATTGATCATTTGTAAGCTATCAACTGGAGCTTACGATCACTGTTCTGTGTATTAAATGTTTAACTAAGTGCATTTAAAAGAAATCCCTTGTAGGCACAGATACCTATCAACATGTCACAGCAGCAGGGTTCTGCAACCAAACCTGCACAATCTGCACCTCCAGGCGTGGAGACTGAGCAGCAACAGTTGATTGCATTCGATCTTCCTCTCAAAGTTGTGTGTGTCATCCTGGCTGCCAGGCATCCTTCTACAAAATCTGACTACGCCGGGCACTGGTACAAGTTTGTAATCTGGTATGCCAACCACAGTATTGATCCGTTACAATCAAAACTGTTAGTTTTCTTATTGTTCATTTTATCGCTGGCCTAGCGAGCACTTGCAGTGGGCGCCCTTATAGGTTTTCTGTTGGCCCTATCAGCCTTTCAACGTTTACCAATCCAAATCTCTTTGTTCGAATCACCTGTTGTGATGAGGTTTCTAAAATGTTTGACTTGTTTGTGTCTTCCAAAATTCTTTGTGATGTCACATTGGGATATTACTTTGGTCCTCACTTTATTCATGCGCACATGAATTGAACCAATGCACAGCTGTCCACTACGAATCTTTACACTGAAGACAGTGTTCCTGGTAACTTCAGCCTACTTTGTGACTGAACTCCAAACTCTCTCGCTGCAACTTCCTTACACCACCTTTTTCCCAGGTGAAGTGGTGTTGAGGACCAGGGTGGCACTTTTGCCAAAAAATAGTTAGTGTTTCACAGTGGCCAATCAATCACTTTTCCAAAGTTCTTTGCTTCGCTCAACCCCCTTATATCGATTACACCAAAGACCATCAGGTGGGCAGTCATCTCTCTGTGGGGTTCTCTGGGGCAAAGAACGGCAAGGCAGTGCAGAATGAACTCGATCAGGGTGGATAGTCCTCTGCATTAAAATCTGCTATGCACTTGCCAAGAAGCAGCCTCAGTAGGGATTGATGGGCCATTTAACCAGGACCAGTGTTGCTACCACTGGACTGGCACATGTAGTGCCTGTCCTTAACATTTGTCAGGCTGCAACATGACGTTGGTACACTTTGACAAAGCACCAATGCCTTGACTGCCAGATAGGGCATTTTTTCTACTTGGTCCTTCATGTCTTTTTGGAATGAGCCATTACACAGGTCCACCACCTTGAGAAGTACTGTGGTTACAAGTATATGCCCTGTCTGGGGCATACTCTATCTAACCACAGATTCCTCACCACCCTATCTTCTCCCTGGTCTGTGGAATGATCTGATATTTCATCTACAATGGTCCCATATTAGAGATCTGCAAACTGGTGTCTCTGAATATTGTTGTTCTCCACTTCCAAGAGAATTGACCGGGTCAAGAAAGAAACTGAAATCAATGCGCAGGGGTGGTGCATATATGTGCCTCCATTGTCCCTTCCAGGGTGATGCGAAATCAACGCAGAGCTGCATAGCACCATCTACTGGTGTGCAAGAACAATGCTTTTAAAATCTTTCGGATCCAGTCTGGCGCTAGGGGATATTCCAGCAGGAAGAAATCCTTGGTTAGATAGCGAATCCACCAGAAAGAGCTTTATCAAAGTAACTTGCTCTTCTTTCTTGTATTCTCTCTTAATCCTTGCAACAGTCCCTTGATTCTTTTCCTCTCAAGAAGTGAGGCTGCTCGATTTACTGCTTTGTTTTCTAACCAGGATTTTTGAGTGAGTTTTGTGGGTTTGTATACCAAACCAGATGCAAGAAACTTAATAAAGGGGGAGAGAGTTGCCAGTCGCTGGGATGATGATTTGCTTCCTGTCATAAGGAACATGATGAGAAAGTCTTCAATTTAGAGGAATTAAGATTGCAGATAAGTAGGTATAACATTACAACACAGATTAGGCAGGGATGCACGCTCTTGCATCTGCTATTTGCCATTTGTGTAGCTCCGTGTGCATGCTGGGCTATAGCTCATTCAGACATAAGGGAGTTCCATGACATATCCGGAGAGATAGAGTAGACCTCATACGTGGTCGAAGTCCCATTCTAGCTAATGGTTCCCCAGAGGACAATGCCTCCAGTACTCTCCATTTTTAAAGAATTCCAAAAATACTCTAGGCTCAAAATAAACTGGGGATAGTCAGCACTGTATAATGTTAATAGAGGCCCCCGTAGATATTGTTGTAACAATAAAGGAGTTTGGTACCTGGGCATAAATATTACATTAACTGCTGCACTCTTTCTGGGAGAAAATCTGGAGGTAGTCCTAGAAGACATTCAAACAGATGAACACTTCCTCTCACCATATTAGGGAGGGCAACCATTTTAAAAATGATTACTCCGCTGTTGTATGTTAAGCAAAATACCAACTTTGAATTCCTGGACTCCTTCTTTGCATGGCTTACCAAAACATTACCTACATTGTTGTGAAATGGAGGTAAAGCTAGGCTAGCGCTGCAGACCATGCACAGTTCACCATACAAAGTCGGGATTGCACTCTGATATATAGAGGCTTTTTTCTGGGCCTCCCAGTTCCAGATGATTAATGATTGGGAGATCGCCTGCAGAAAACGCCCAGCTCCGAGAATTGAGAGAATTCTTATGAAGTGACTTTTATACATCCAATATGTATATGCATGTATGTATGTATGTGTGTGTGTGTGTGTGTGTATATATATATATATATATATATATATATATATATATATATATATACACATACATACACGTGTGTGTGTATATATATGTATATATATAATGTAATCCGATGTGTTTGTCAACAGACCATGACAGTATTTTCTTTATGTCAATTAGACCATGTGACCGATTGTTCCTTGTTTGATTTACTTTATTACTCACCACAAAGGAACAGCTCGCTGTGTGAACAAGGCAGGGGTTCCTACCGAAATGCGTTACAGCCCTGATATTTGCCCAATAAAAGCATATTTTGAAACTGAAACGGTGTCGTCAGATCTGGCTGGATGACTGTGCCGGAAAATTTGGAGAAAATAAATAAATATATATATTAAGTAGAGTACAACTTGTCTACACTCAGATCCATAAATACAATCGGTACTGGAGGCGGAACATGTGAACTGGCGGAAATTGCCAGATAGTGCCCCCTCTGGAAAGTAGCATACTGTCAGAGTTGTAGAGGGCACTAAAAGATAACTTACAACATATTTTAATAACATCTACATATTGCACTACACCCTCTCTAGGAAGGTTCTGCAGGTTCTTTCTTCAAGAGAGGGGAAATTAGGTCAAGGGGTGGGGAGGGGCATCAATACATTTTACAATCCAGTTTTAGAAAGCTGTATGTTTTACATGCAGTTCTATAATATTCATATGCTTCAAATTCTGCCACAATACTGGACAGCAGTATTTTTGTGCAGTAGCAAATCAAGTACGTTGCTATCATTGTGTAAAGTCTTGATTCAGTCCCACATGCTATTTTTAGGGCTGAATGGGCTGAGAATCCCTCAAACCTTTAAACATCCCACTTTGCTCTCAGCTGGCTAGAGTGTTTCCCATACAGCCAGTCTAGTCTGGCTGAGATGGTATGTTTAATGTAAGGTTCCCTCAATTCTGTTCTGGATGGTTTTGCTTCAATGAATACTATGCAATAAACTTGAAAGTAATTGGGGTTTGATAGTCGCGCCTTTTCGGGGACTCAAAAAACTGTAGGGGTGCAAGTTGAGCCACCGTGGTTTCCTCCAGTGAGGTTTTAGGTTCTGTCGTACCTCTCTACGTGCAGATGATTGATCAAAAACATTGTTATCTTCAGGTAAGTTATTTATCTTTTCACTGATAAAAACAATCTTACTTTGATAATCTCAGCTGGGACTTTTATGCTTGATATGAAAAATTATTGATTATTAAACTTAATTGCGAAAGATGTTCTGGTCACGGTGTGTCCTATGACTTTAAAGTGCTGCATTCAGTTCTATTTAAATCTGGCAACAAATTGGCTGGCTTTTACTGTGTATTTCTATACATTAAATAGTCTCTTTTTCTCTCTCTATTTACAGATGGACAGTTGTCTATGGAAAGCAGTTTATTAAATGACTCAAATAGAAATGGTGCCAATGAAAACCACAGTGTAAGTACTCGGACAAAGCAATAATAGGAAATGAACAATAAATACTTTTCTCACTTATTTTTAACATGATTGAAAATGCTAGCAGTCTCTTCAGCAGGCACACATTGATAGTAAGTACTCTAGTATAAATTGAAGAGACTCCAACCTTTGTCTCTCATTCCCTTTTACTTCTGTGCTTCCATTTGTAACTGATTAACAGTTACAGAAGGACTGCCCACGACCTGCTCCACACAGAGCTCTTATACAGTTGTAGGAGCTGCCAGTTGAGAGACCCAGAATGCAACAGAGGCTGTGAGGGTAGTCTACAACCGTTATGACTCCAGCAAATGTGTCACTGGGTTCCCCATGTCCTACCCAGCTTCATTGCTTACAGCGTTGCTAGCTCGGATGGCTTTTGCTCCTAATGACATTTCCTGCAACCACAAAGGAAGGGATGAGAGTAATACAGGGAGCTGCAAGGAACTTTACATGTCTACTTTCACAGTAACACTAATCTGTAAGAGAAGTGCACCAGTGATGCACTTCACACACTTTCATTTTTCACTGTCATTAGTGCGTGTGGAGTATTGTCTGAGAGCATCACCCTCTACCCTTTATTGAAACTGGCCACCTCAACCAAACTTAATTCACAAAATGCTTTTGAACAGGTGTTCTTGTCCAACCATCTCATCCAGATGGCATATCTGTATACCCAGGCAGTGGCAGATATTTGGCCTCAGCACAGTTGGATGATTGGCAGCTTTTCCCATTCAACGATACTCAAACAAGACCTGAGAAAAGACATCACTTACCTCAGTTGATTCTTATTCCACAAAGCAGTTTCTGTTGCTGCACTTCTTCCTCAGCATGTATATACTGCTGCCAGGGTTAAATACATCCTCTACAAACTGAGAGATTTTCTTCCCAGAAAGCATTATTGGATCGCCTGGTGTAAAAGCTATATAAATCCTGCCAGTTTATTCTTCTTCCAGAAAACTTGCCAAATTACTGCACCTCCTTCACAGCATTCACAAACTGCTGCCAGGGTTACTGATACATAACAACACATCCTCTACAAAAAGGGGCACACGTTTCTTTCCAGACATCATTGTCTCACTTGGCATAAATATTATGCTAATCCTGCCAAAAAGACTGAATACAAAATTAATTACAAATTTGTAATGCCAGCATCAGAAATACATCCCTCCAGTAAAATCAATCCTACTAGCCAAATATTTAAGGTGGTCAAGGACTGTCATTTTCAGCATGTAGTCAATCTGCTGTTCAGGGATTACAAGATCTATGTGGCTGCTTGTTTGTGTTCATCTTTGTTAAACTAGACAAGATTATAAGTTATCCTATTTCTTCACTAGCATTGTCTTCTGCACACCCACCTGCTCTTAGCTTTCCATTCTCTCCTTTCCCTCTACTTCTTGAATCGTTCTCCTCTCACCATCATCTTTACAGAAAGTAAGCCTAAGACATTAGCAATAGCTCCACCTTTGAAGTCTGCTCGGTCATCAATCTAAAACTTGCTATTACTGTTTCCCCTATCATTAGGGAATTCTGTTGTGCCCAATGCTTGAAAGTGGGTTTTAGCCCTTTCCATAAGAAGCCCAAAGCAGACTCCACCGGCTGGCCAGTTATCAACATGTCTTGTTACTACTCAGCACATCTCTAATCCCTCAGATCTCTGTAGACACAGAGACCTGTAGATTTATTGACAAGAAACATTTGCTCAACTCCATGCAAGTTGGGGTTTGTCCCTGTCGCAGTACTAGACTCCGTGATAGTGGCAGCCATTGCCTATCTTTGGCTAATGCTTGATGTGTAAGGTTAGTAACACCCTAGTTCTTCCTGCCTCCCACACCGTCTAACTCTATTCTCCGAGACAGTCTTTCTGAGATTATAGCTAGAGGCACTGTTCAAAATGGTTAACTTGGTGTTTGAGGCATGTGTGCTGTAGATGCACATGCTTTGCATACTCCTGCCATCTAGTGTCGGTTCCGGATGTTTGCTAGTTGTTTTTCTTTTAAGAAGTCTTTCCAGTCACGAGGTAAGGTGACGACTCCTTTCGATGATAGTGCGCACAGGCATCAACTCCATTGTTAGATTGTTTTCCCCCAAAGGTTGAGAATGAAGTGAGTGTGGTAAAGAGATGTCCATGTCTAAAGCTCTACATGGCAAGAACAGATGCTTACTGGGTAAGTAACATTATCCTTATATTTGATCCATTCCTAGGCAGTTTACTACCTGCCCCTGCAGATTACCTTCAAACCAATACATTGCAGGGTTCCTTCCCAAAGCCTACTCCTTCTTCCCTCACTAGGAGTAAATCCCATTTGTGTTTGTCCGCCATTGCCACTTGGGTGAATTCCAATTCTTTAAGACTGAAGATTGATGAGACTGAAATACAAATCCTCATCCATGGCTTGGTGGCAGCCTTCGGTTGGATCTCCACCTACATCTTGTAGCACTCTTATCTGATGGGAGAAGCCCCTCCCTGATCCAAAAGTTGGTCTCACATTACTCACCCTGCCGCCACCTTAGGTCAAGCTCCAATTTCCTGATTAATCCTACCAGATTCAAGAGAGCCAGATGGGGTGGAAGGTCATTCACTCATCTGGCACTCAAACTGTGGAACAGTATGGCTCCAGAACTCCGACTAATTGAAAATGAAGTGTCCTTCAAAAAAACTCAGAACATGGCTCTTCCCCTAAACCCAAGTGCTAACATCTGCCTCTCCTGTATCACCTCCGCGCTGAGATGCCCAAGGGTAGTCACGCGCTTTACAAATTCCCTAAACCTCTTCTAAACATTTGAATGTCCTACCGTTCTGCTTGCTTAACCAACCAAGCCACTTAATTTTCCTCAACCTTCTTAAGACTTGGCTCTTTTTCAGCACTACCACCCTCTAATCTGTACTGCTGTGTAAAACATGAATTAAATGATTACAGCTCCCACTATTTTTTCTCAGTAAATGACTCCAATGCCAGAGTGGACCATGTAGGGCAGATACCTGCCCATCTGGACCAGCCGCCAGTAGTTCAAGAAGGTCCATCCTTCCCTGACTATAGCAGTTAGTGATTTGTATATCAGCTGAATCAATGAGAGTCTCGCATAAACAAAATGTCCCCTTTCCTGGCCCTGGAGCTCAGGATATCAATGCTTTTTCCTTGTCCAGACTATAGCTGAAATGGCTTTTTGAGGCTGCCTAAATTAGCAGGTTTACAGTGTTTACAATCAGATTCAAGTTTTCATTATATACCGCCTTCTGTACAGATTTGTTCTCCGATCGGTTGACTACAGCACAGTGGGGAATGTTATGTGGATGACGTCCAGTCTTGAGGGACCACATCACTAACCACCCATCAAATTCTATTTGCCATTAACTCGCTATAAATCTTTTATTGTGCTGTAAAGTGGGGAGAGGCTTACATGATGCACAATTGCTTGGGTTTCCCCGGTGTTCAAAGACCATACCACTAATATAGCCTCCGTCTCCAAATAATTGAGCCAGGAATTGGTGCAGGAATGTAGAAATAACTGTAGGCGATATGGGCACAGTAGTGTTTTTGTTTATTGTTTTTTTTTTCTATTTCAGTGATAAGCCAAATTCCATTGTATTTTGCAGTCGTTCAATAGCCAGCATATTGAGGACTTGGATATTTAGGAGAAGTCAAGACTCAAGACTTCTAGGTAGTCATCACTGCAATTTGTGTGAAACAATTAAAGGTTGGACATAAAACACTTTCTATTATACCTCAAAGATATTTCAGATGTTTTCCAGTGCCCTGGCATGTGACTTCTGCACGCGACAGGCATGTGATTTCAATCTTAAGACCTCAATAAAAATCATTAATTGCCAGCAGACATCGGTTTTGCCATGTTTTCCTGGCAGTGTATTCCTAAAATCCAGATCACCTTAGTCGATCCAGGATGTCCCAGAATTCAGTTTTAGCATCCAGTACTTGCAGGGCCATCAAGTGACAGCCAACCCAAGACTAAACCTCCACTCTAGATGAATCCAAGAGTATCCCATCTCCATGTCAAGGTTGGGCGCATCTTCTTGAGAAAATTCACCTAGATGCCATGCTTGTTAATGTAAGCAAGCAAGTAATGTTGCGTAGTGTTTCATCTTGCCTCTAACTTTCCTTTTTTTTTTCTCTTTTTATTCAGATTTTAAGTTTTTAGGAGAACAGCACAAACTCAAAAAAGCATGTTTATACAGTGAGATTCCATCCAGATTTTTTTTTAAATTACATTAGTAAAGGAGATGAGCATTCGAAACCTCCTATTTCAATTAACAATCAATAAAAAAAACAACCAATAATGAGCAATAATGCATCCATTCCATAAAATAATCCAAGAATTAGGTTAAGCAGGACTCTTCCGTAAATTTGACATGCACCTACCTACGGCATTTAAAACATTTGCTGTCTAATATCACACCAGATACTTTCTCTGGTCCCTCTCACCATGCAAACCAAAATTAATTCACTTTTTGTGACTCCTTCCATCTCGCTTGAGGAGCCCAGATACACCGACCCAGCAGGCGCGCCTTTTTGCCCTTTCTCTCATATATATCTCTTTCCAGAGTAAACATTGAAAGTAATCGCGACAACTACTGCTGGAATGTAGGTGGCAAAGGATCCAGCCAGGCAGAAGCAATGGTAATCCGTACTACGGCCATAGCCAGAAAAAGAAATTGATAAGCCGGATCTTGTAAGTCACCACTACTAACTCCGAGCAAGATCAAGGCGGGGGTTAACGTAACTTTCATACCCAGTGACAAGTCAAAGAACTTCTCAATAGAGTCTAGCAGGTTTTATAGGCGTGGGCAAGAAGCGAACATGTGTATAAGATCCGCCGCAGGTGCGTCTCACCGCGGACAGCTAGTTCCTACCGACACACCCCACTGTGCTATTATCGCCGGGTTATAATACAGTGCAAAAGTAGTGTTATGCTGTGATTGAAGCCCGGCTGCGCACATGACTGTCTGGCCTAATTCTAAAGAATCAAGGAACCTCTCTGGTTCAACACCCACCCGTTCCGTCCATTTTCCCGCATGTTTGGCCAGATCATCTTGCTTCAATGCAGCCAGTTCCACATATAAAAGCCTAATGAGTCCCTTCCTGCTATCTCTAATAGTATCTATGATTTTAACTCTGCGAAACTCGCTAGGCCCTTCCCCACCCCACCTTCTTACTAAGAAAACTTTGCAGCTGTAAAAATTTTAAAAAATTACATCTATCCAATCAAAATTCCAGCTGAATATCGCTAAACTGACGAAAGCCCTCCTCCTGTATTAAACCCCAACGTCCCGGACCCACGCCCCCTCTCTGACCAATCCGACATGATCCCATCTGCAAATATTTCAGGAAACATGGGATTTTTATAGAGCTGGGTATAATAATTAATTCTCCCAAGGCCAGTCTTTTTTTAAAGTGTCGCCCAGATTTTAAAGGCAGCCAAAAGTGTCTTGAATTTCTTCAGTGGGCTCACTAAACTTCATGAAACAGTTCTCAAGATGGTCCCCGAGCAAAACTTATAAACATCAGGAAGCCCTACTTCCTCCTCACAGTTGCTGGAGGGTGCACCAAATAATATACTTATATACTGGAGTGCAGCTGCCCAGTAATACATTCTAAAATCGGGAACGGCGAAGCCCCCGCGTTCCTGTGGGAGTGACATAAACCTGAGAGCCCTCCTAGTTTTCCCATTCGACCAGATGAATCGGTTCACAATATTCTCCAGAGTTGCAAACCAAAACTTCTCGAATTCCAACCGAATTGCCCTAAACAGATAAAGGATTTTTGGTAGAAACATCATCTTCACCACATTACAGCGGCCCACTAGAGACAGATGTAGATTATTAATCAAAATCAGTTCTCGCCTTTCTAATTACCGGCCCAATGTTCCTGGTAACCAGGCTCCCCAGGTCCGGCGTGATCGTAATACCTAAATACACTGCTGATTCAGTTACTCGATGGTCAGCCATATTGGTGTGCCTGTTCTTAATACTTTGAGTTTTATTTTTATTTAGTGCATACCCTGAGAATCTACCAAAATCCTGTGCAACCGCCTCCACCACCGAGAGCGCAGCAGAAGGATTTGCTGTAATGATAGCAACATCGTCCGCGTAGACTTAAGTTTCGAGGCCCTGGCACTCAATGGGGTTAATTCCATTATTCGTCTCAAATAGCCGAATTAATGGGTCAATATATATAGCAAATAGCAGGGGTGAACATGGGCATACCTGCCTTGTTCTGCGCTAGATATTAAGGGGTGCAGTATGACCACCATTTAGCCTGAGGCGAGCTGTGGGTGCCTTAAATAACACCTGAACAGTTTTAATAAATCCTTCCCCTAATCCAAATCATTTCATGGCCTCCCACATAAAATCCCAGGAGATCCTATCAAATGCCTTCTCAGCATCCAATAGCAAAGCGGCCATAGGGTCCCCTGAGATCTCTGTTGCATCAAAGAATGTTATCAATCGGCGGACATGCTGCGTTGTTTCCCGACCGATTATAAACCCATGTTGGCAGGGGTGGATTGTTTTCCTCATAATATAATTTAGCCTTGTTGCCATAGCCTTTGAAAATATCTTAACATCACTATTTAAAAGAGTTATCGGCCAGTATGAGCCTGGCTCCCTCGGTGGTTTGTCTTTTTTCAAAAAGATTACTATATCTGCCCCGGCCCAAGACTCCCGAACAGACCCCCCCCCCCTTTGAGCCTGCCGAATAACCTCGGTCATATCGATCTTATTATATCTATAAAAGTTTTATAAAACTCTAGATGTATCTGGTCAGAACCAGCGGCTTTACTAGATGGTAAATTTTGCAGAGCACCCATTATTTCCTTCTCTGTAAAAGTGGCCTCAAGTGTCTCCCTATCTATTAGATCAATCCGCTGCAAAGGTATCTTATCTAAATATTCTTTTTTTTTTTTTTTTTTTTTTTTTTTTTCTTTTGAAAAAGTTTTTATTGAGCAACAATTCGGTCACAAGTATGGGCCTACAACCACCCGGGCCGGCCGCTAGGTACATAAGGAAATACACACATATCAGAGTTGCAATCCGTCCCCAGGGCACTGCCCCGCAGTGGCTCAAGATAGTTCTCGAAGAACAGCAAGCGTCAGTCCAACAGTAACAGAAACAAAAGAAAAACAATAAAAACAAAAGGCGAGTTACGAGGGATACCAGTGCGGTTCAGGCTCCCCCCGGGAAACTCCAGTCAGAACATTTGAGCAATCCGCTAAAGAGAGGAGTACCGGGAGGCCGGGGACGGAGGGGGGGGGGGAAAGGGGGGTCAAGGAGGATGAACGTCCCTATGTAGTTGTTACAAAAAGCGCCAGGAACCGTCGAGGGTCAGGGGGACATGGCGATATCAGTGTCTACCAGGGGGGGCGTACAGATGCCTCCGCGATACGCATTCCATTGGCCCCAAATTCTACCCCATGCCCCCGGCTTGCCACGGGCCACATACACTGTCTTCTCCCGAAACATACACCAGTCCATATTCTCCTTCCATACTGACACGGTGGGCGGCCGTTGAGCGCCCCAAAGTTGCGCTATATCCCTCTTGGCAATCATGTTCCCTAGGGCCGCCCACCGAGTCTGAGCCGCGTTGTAGTCATTGGGCTCCCACACATTCAGGACACAGCGACGCACCTCCGGCAGCAGTACAACCCCGGTGACCTGTCCCATAACCGTGTGGACCCGGCGCCAATAGTCCGCCACCTCGCGACACTCCCAAAGGATATGAAGAAAGGTGGCGCTGAGCCCGCAGCCTCGTTTACAGAGCCCGTCGTCGGAAAATCCCATCGCGACCAAGCGCGGACCCGTAACATACACCCGGTGGAGAATCTTGAGCTGTACCAACCGGAGACGAGCCGGAATGGCAACCTCCTTGGGGGACGACAGTGCAGACTGCCAGTCTTCGTCGTCCAATTCGACCCCATCCCCAGTCCAAGCCCCCCGAAGGCGCACCAGGAGATCCGCCCGGTGATTGATCAATTTTTTATAAATTAAAGAAATAGTACTATCAGGGACATGTCCGTCAAGTACGCGGTCCTCGAGGGGCGAGGAAACAGGGATCCTGGTCCCCTCCCCGAAGACCGAGAGCAGGGCGTGTCGAACCTGGGCGTAGCGGAAGAACTCCCTGTCGGTCAGCTCGTATTCGGCCTGGAGCACCGCGAAAGTCTTGACCGCGCCCTTGTGCCACAGGTCTCCCACTTTGCTGATACCAATCGTGTCCCACTGGTCAAACCCCTTGGTGGTCCACAAGCTGCCCAGGCGGTCGGAGGCAAACAAGGGAGTAGCACATGTCATTCGCTCACTCCAGCCCATGGCCGCAGTGGCAGCCCTCCAGGTCCGCACAGCAATCTTAGTAGGACCCGTAAGGGTCCGGTCAGCCAGGCGGGAATAAAGTGCCCTGTTGTAGTTCCCGCCGGGAAGCAGGAACTTGTCCATCTCATACGCCGGATTCAAGCCGGGCGCATACGTGGCGTGGTTAATGGCAGATAGCTGCGAGGCCCAATAGTACCTGCGAATGTCAGGAAGCGCGATGCCCCCGTCATACCAGGGGAGAGTGAGCTTGGCAAGAGCAATACGCGCCCGGCCGTTCCACACCAGTCTCCTCTGCAGGCTCTCCACCTCCCGAAAGTAGGCCACTGGGATAACGTCAAAGGAGTTCTGGAGTGCATAGAGGAACCTGGGAAGGGACATCATTTTAAACAGCGCGGCCCGACCCAGCGGGGACAGGGGCAGCCTGCACCATCGGGCCGTGTCCTCCCGCAGCCGCCGAAGTGGACGCAGAAGATTCTGCTCGTAGCGAGCCACCGGGTCCAGCGAAACGTATATCCCCAGGTACTTAAAGCCGCTCAGAGATATTTGAATCGGGAGCCGAGGCGGCAGGAGAGGAGGACCACCAGCGATGGGATAAACGCAGGATTTAGACCAATTGATCGTGAGACCCGAATTGTTCCCAAAGGAGGTCAGAACGTCAAAGAGGACGTTGAGTGACTGCCGCGGTGAGGTGAGGTACAGGAGAATGTCGTCCGCATACAGCGAGACCCGATCTTCAAAGCCCGGGCCCCACCGGATCCCTCTAAGCGAGGGCTCCCAACGGAGCCAGGCAGCGAGTGGCTCCAGGGCGAGAGCAAAAAGCAACGGGGACAACGGGCACCCCTGCCTCGTGCCCCTGCCGAGGGCAAAGGGCCGAGAGACCCGCCCATTCACCACCACTTGAGCCATGGGTCCCGTGTAAAGGAGCCTCACCCAGCCAATAAATCCCTCCCCAAAGCCGAATTTATCCAAGACGGCCCAGAGGAATGGCCACTCAATAGTGTCAAATGCCATCGTGGCATCCAAAGAGACCAGCACGGCCGGCTCGGTGAGGAGCTCCGCCCTGGCGAGGACCCCGTGCAGACGCCGCAAGTTAAGAGCGGTGTTGCGGTGCGGGATGAAGCCGCATTGGTCCGGATGAATAAGGTCGCACACGACACTCAACAATCGATTGGCCAGGACTTTCGCCAGGATTTTAGGCTCTGCATTGAGCAGTGAAATAGGCCGGTAAGAGGTACAGCGGTCACGCGGCTTGCCCTCCTTGGGGAGAACGACTATAGTGGCCAGGCGCTGGTCGGCCGGAAGGGAACCCGCCGCAAGAGAGTCGCGGAACATGCGGCCGAGGAAGGGCGCAAGCTTATCAGGACGCAATTTGTATAGTTCAATGGGCAGACCGTTAGGACCCATAGCCTTGCCCGAGCGAAGGGAACGAATCGCGGTCGCTATTTCATCCGACGATAAGGGGGCGTCCAGCCGCTCCCGGTCCTCAACGGACAGGCCGGGCAGAGCAATATCTCTCAATAGGAGGCGAGAGTCATCCTCGTCCCTGTCAGCCACCGGGGAGTACACCGCCCGGAGGTGGTCAGCGAAGCATTCCACAATCTCATCCGGTTCAGTCACACACCCACCATCCGCAGCACGCAACTCGGGGACCACGCGATTCACTCTCTCCTTTTTGTCCAGCCACGCAATCAACTTTCCCGCCTTGTCCCCCGCGTCATACAATCGGCCCTGCTGCTCCCTATACATAGTTTGGGCCGCGTCAGTGACCAGGGACCTATATTCGAACTGTTTCAGGCTAAGGGCATGTAGCCCGTCCGGAGTAATATTCGCCTCCAAGGCCGACTCCAGCCCCGAGACGTCAGTCTCCAGCTTCACCACCGCCTCGCTCCTAACCTTCTTGGCCACCACTATCTGGGCGAGGGCGTGTCCGCGTATAACAGTTTTAAAGGCTTCCCAAAGGGACAACGCAGACGACACCGACCCCTCGTTTTCACTGAAGTATTGGTCCATGGCCTTAACCAGGCTGTCACGGGTCACAGGGTCCCGCAGGTACCAGGGGTTAATGGGAGCTATCCGCCCTGCGGACCGCGGCCCGGTGTCAAAGAGAAGCCACAGCGGAGAATGGTCGGAGATACCACGCGCCAGGTGTTTGACCTCTCGAATCCGACCAGTCTGCGCCGCTGGCATAAGGAAGTAGTCTAACCTGGAGAGACTCCCATGCGCCCCCGAATGAAAAGTGAACTGGCACTGGGTCGGATGCAGTAGTCTCCAACTATCCACCAAGCCGAAGGTCTCCAACATCCCACCCAGCCATGACTGGGCAGCGGGGAGGGTCCTCGGTGGGTGACGATCCAGTTCACCCGAAACCACAGAATTAAAGTCCCCGCCCATGAGCAGGAGGCCGTCCGGGAGGTCAAGCAGCATTCGACCCAAATCAGCAAAGGTGGAGTTCTGGAGGCCCGGGGGGACGTAGACTGAAACCAGGGTAAGGGGCTGCCCCTCCCACCTCCCAATCAGACACACATAGCGCCCTCTGTCATCCGAGACTATCCTCGTGATCTCCACCGGAAGGGAGGTTCGCAGGAGAATGCCCACCCCCCTGGAGCCAGTTGTGAAACCAGAATGGGCTACGAGGCGGTATCCCCCTCTGTGCATCGCATGGCAGACATTGCCGACCAAATGCGTCTCCTGGAGAAACACCACATCAGGAGTCAAACGGCGCAAATATTGCAGTACAACACCCCGCTTAATACGGTCCCCCAACCCATTGACGTTCCACGACATAAGCCTCAACCCGTCTCCCCCCATCCCCTCCAATAGAGCAAGAAGCCCCCAGCCCGCAGCACCGCTCCCAAATATGGATAAAAATCAATTCCTCGCCCTGTAAACAAAAAACACACAACTAAACAACCCCTCTTCCCCCCCAACCCCACCCCAAGTCCACCGCCCCCCACCCTGCACCCCTGCGGGCCTAAGACCCCCCCCAACTTGCAGTGTGCCTGTCGCCCCGCTAACCCCATTCTACAAAAAGACCCCGGAGGAGGAAAGGGACCCGAACCCGCCCGCACCCCTCACAGTCCTGGTAAAACACAGTATGCAAAAGAAGTAAGACCCAACTGTACAGTGCAAAAACGCAAAAGCAAGGACCAAAGGTCAGTCTAAGGGGACCCGTCACCTGCGGTGCCCCCAGAGGGCCCGGGCCGGCCACCCCCGTCCGGCAGCGAGTCCAGCCAGTCACTTGCGGCCACAGGAGTGTCAAAAAAGACTGTCCGCTCTCCATGCTCCACTCGAAGTTTCGCCGGGTAGAGCATCGAATACTTCAGGCCTAGCTCGCGGAGACGGCGCTTCACCCCCCGGAATCCCATCCGCTGTTTCTGGACCAGTTGCGTGAAGTCCGGGTAAAAGTTGACGATCGAGTTCTCGTAGCGGACCGGGCCACGGGTCCGTGAAGCCTGCAGAATAGCATCGCGGTCCCTGTAGTGGAACAGTTTAGCCACGATAGGCCTCGGGGGGGCCCCCGGCCGCGGCCGGCCGCCAGGAACCCGATGGGCCCGCTCCACAGCGAAGAATTTACTTAGGCCAACCGGGGACAGCTGCTGCAGGATAAGTTCCTCGACCACGAGGTCCACCGGGCGGCTGTCGGAGGACTCCGGTACCCCAATGATACGGATATTGTTGCGTCGGGCCCGTCCCTCGAAGTCCTCAAGCCGCCGGGCCATGTGGTCGTTGACCACTCTAATGTCCCCAAGCGCGGCCCGCAGATCCGACACCTCCGCACCCAAGGTGGAGGTCCGTGTATCAAGGGCCTGGACCTTCTCGTTGGTTTTAGAGAGGTCGGCCCGAATCAGGGTGACGTCGATCGCGACAGTGTCGATCTTACGGGCCAGGGCCTCATATTGCGTCGCGATAGTTTCCCTGATGCCCTCGATGGCGCCCATAATGTCCTGTAGGGAAGGTTCCGCAGCGACGGTCGTGCCTCCCCCCGCAGCATCCGGGGAGAGGCCAGCAGCGCCAGGGGACCCCCTGCCCTGGGTATAGCGGTCCATGTTGTTGCTCTGGACCGCTCCCCCGCGTAGTGAGGCCTTGGTCTTGCGCCCCTCCGGTCCCCCTTTGCCCGCCATGTGAGCGCCGTCACTCACTGGGACCTCCGATCAAGGGGTGCACGGGTGCCAGAGAAAGGATCACAAACTGTCGGTGTAGGGGTCGGAGGCGTCAGACCCGTCCGTAGCAGATGGAAGCAAACCTCGGACAGAGGCCCAAGAGGCACCCCGCCACCTTGAGCACGCACGCCAGCTGATCTCCTGAAGGCCAAAATCGAAACCGAAAGTGCTGAATCGGTGACTGGCACCGCGCTGAGGCCGCTGTTGTTCAATTGCAGCCCGGCCCCACGGGTCACCTCCACCCCGGCCTCCTCCGTCGGGTGGGTCCCAAAAGTTCCGGCGACGATAACTCAGGATTCCCAGGTCCGATTAGAATTTTGGAAAGAGATATATAGTCAGCTGGTCTTCTTCTCTCAGATTCCATACACCAACTCAGGATAGTCTCAGGATTTATTCCGAGGAGCAGAAAGGGTCCGGGGAGCCCTGTGCTCACGCGACCATCTTGGATGCGCGCTAGGCTCCTCCCCCTTATCTAAATATTCTTGTATTACATTCGGCGCCTCTGAGGATTCTTTGCTATAAAGCTGTTGATAATATGACCTCCCGAATTCCCAGAGAGTCAGCTACTATGTTCCCATTACTATCCAAAATTTCAGTTATCTCTCCTGCAGCAGCCTTTTGTCTTAATCTCACAGCCAGGGTATGCCCCGCCCGCTCACTAAACTCATGGTAATGCTCTCTTTGCCCAAAAAGTTTCTGCAGCTGTAGCCGCAATCCGTTCTCCCACTTCAGCTTTATTTACAATCAGCTGTAAAATTATATCCTCAGTTGGTCTACCAATATTAACAGCCAGAGCCAGCTCCTCTTCTGTTTATCAGCTTGTTTCTAATTGTTTCCTCTTGTTGTGCCTCCTTCTTTTGACGGTGCATACTGTAGCTCATTGTTTCCCCTCTAACCCCCGCCTTAAAAGCATCCCAGACTATCCCTGTGCTAGCGGTCTCCCGATTAAAATTCCTTGACCCACCCCTTCATACGAGACACATATTCTGGGTCGTGTAGAAGTCTCTTTTCAAAAGTCCAACCCCAAGTTAGCTTAGCCCCTCCAGTGAGGGTAACTGTGAGAACCAATGGATTATGATCTGAAAGTATTGAAGGGTATTTCACGATCCTAAAATTAGAAATAAACTGGTACGATACAAAAAAATAATCCAGTCTTGAAATGGCCTTGTGTGGTGCTGAGAAAAAAGTGCTACCGGGGTCTTTGGGCTTCAAATAGGCCCATGCATCAGTAAGACCATCATTACTAATCAAATTTGTAAGAGCAACGGAAACTTTTCTTTTTCTACCCGAATATCCGAGTGCCCATTTGGGGGTTTGCCCCGGTAGTTACACTGTTACCGATTTTCATTACATGTACTCAGCAGTACACAAATGTTACCTTGTTGGGGTTTTGGTTGCAACACACCGGCATGACACTCAGAGCCTATGTTCCCCCCTCCGACCGACCCGACCCTGGCCCCGTGGCCCCTGTAGACCTCAATTGCTCTAGATGGCTACTACTGACATAATCACATGGAACATACGGGGAATGCACACGTCAACGCGTCGTTATTCCATTTTTGCTTATCTGCAGCGGCATAGCCATAGCCCTTCTCCAGGAGACTCACATGACCTCGACCGGCTGCGTGCCCGTTGGGGGGCCAGCTCTTCGGGACCACGTACTCCGCACATGCCCGCGGCACACTGATCTGGGTGAAGGCGGGCACACCGTTTACATGCACAGAGGTAGTAGCTGACCCGGCATGGCGATACACATTGGCTCGTGGGAGGCTTAATGGTCAACACATACTACCAGGCTCCTTATACGCCCCGAATGTCGAGCAGCCGTCGTTTTTTGGCTCACTTGTCCACGGTGCTGGCACCATATGTGGGTCTTCCCTGGCTACTGGGCTTTAACTCTGTCCTTGATACGCGCCTAGATAGATCCTTTCCGCCCCTCCGCAGCACGCAGGCGGTCTCAAACGCGTGGACCCTTACCGACTGGCTGTCGCGTTGGGCATTATACGATATGTGGCGCACCCTGCATCCCGATGATCGCATCTACTCGTATTATTCGGTGGTACATGACCTTCACGTCCGTCTCGATAGGGTGGTGGGCTCCCACTCTTTGACTCCCCTATTAGACCAGGCAGAATATTTGGGTCGGACCCACTCTGACCACAACCCTCTTAGGCTGCGTCTCAGGTGGGACCCCAGTCGGCCTCCCGTCCCCACGTGGCGACTCCAGCCGGCAGCTCTGGAGGACGCTGAATTTCGTGCCTCCCTAGGCACAGCGATCGAGCAGTTCTTTGAACTGAATGAGGGGACGGCGAGCAGCGAACTAGCAGAGTGGGACGCTCATAAGTCCACTATCAGGGTACACTGTCTGGGCGCGACGTGGAACATTCGTAAGCAGCTTGCACTGTCGCTTGCTAGCCTGGAATCTCGCCTTCTCTCGTGCGAACATCATGGCGAAGGCGGGGGTCGTGACTCGGTCCGACTGGCGCGGCTTCGGGCACGCCATGCTGAGTTGCTGGAGCGCTTGCGTTGCCACAATTATGTGGCTCACTCAGCTCGAATTCATGCCACGTCCGACAGGACGGGGTGGTTACTGGCCTGGCTGCTCAGACAGGAAGCTGCTCACGACCCGATAGACGCTATTCGTGGGCCCGATGGGTTGCTCGTGTACACACAGTGGGATATCCATCAGGCAATGACGGAACATTGCGTGGCCCTATATCGTTCGGCGGGGCGCCGGCAGGCGCAGGACCTGGATCGGTTTCTGGAGGCTGCCTGTCTGCCCACGGTCCCAGAGGAACATCAGGAATTGCTCGAGTGCCCCCTCACCATGGAGGAGATCGGAGACGCGCTGGCCTCTTTGGCCTCTGGGAGGGCGCCGGGGCCGGACGGTCTCCCAGCGGAGTACTACAAGGCCAATCGGGAGTCACTGGTGCCCAGGCTGCACGCTCTCTATATCGCGGTCCTTGAGGAGCGAACCTTGCCCGCCTCCATGCGAGAGGCCTACTTGGTGTCTCTGCTCAAGCCTGGACGGGACCCCACCAATCTGGGGTCATACCGCCCCCTTGCCCTGCTTAATGCTGATTTCAAAATCTTGGCCAAGGTGCTGGCGGAGCGGCTGACTCCAACGGTGTTGGTGCTGGTACACGGTGACCAAAACGGTTTTGTGCCCAAGCGTAGCACCTCTCTCAATCTGCAGCGGTTTTTCCGGGTGGCCACTGACAGTGTGCAGCAATGGCCTAGGGCGGGCTGCCTGGTCCTAGATCTCGAAAGGGCCTTTGATTGCCTGGAGTGGGGGTACCTGGTGGTAACGCTGTCGCACTATGGGTTGGGCCTCGGGTTCCTCCAGATGGCAGCCCTCCTTTACAAGGACCCCACTGTGAGGGTGAGAACCGGGCCATATATTTCCGACGCCATCCCGATTTGCCGTGGCACCAGGCAGGGGTGCCCGCTCTCGCCCCTCCTGTTTGCGCTGGCAATAGAGCCCCTTGCCGCCACGCTCCGCAAGGTGCTGAATGATGGAATCCCTCTGGGGGATACGACGCACCAGGTATCTCTTTACGCAGACGACCTTCTGGTCTTTGTCAGAGACGTGGCACACATCCCGGTCGAACTGGAGCGCATTCTACTCGACTTAGCAGCAGCTAAGTCCTGCCTCTACGCGTTCTGAGCCGACACTCAGGATCCGACCTACCATCTCGGGGGCGTGCTGGTCCAATGGCAGCCGGACACCTTCCGTTATCTGGGTATCCAGATATATCGTCAGCCGGCGGATCTCTTGGAGGGCAATCTGGGCAGAGCCGTGGCAGCGGTCAGGACTCAGATGCGGTTTTGGGGCACCCTCCCCCTCACGGTCACGGGGCGAGTCGCCTTAGTCAAAATGGGGATTTTACCCTGGCTCCTGTACTACTTCGCTAAATTGCCCACTTATATACCTGCCTCTTTCTTCGCAGCCCTTGCACGGTCCCTTCAGGACTTTATATGGGGTATTGCACGCCACAGAGTTGCGCTGCCCAAGCTGTACCTCCCCACTGACCAGGGAGGCCTTGCGCTGCCGTGTTTTGAACATTATTACCTAGCTGCGCAGCTACAGTGGATAGCCCGGTGGTTAGCGGATAGAGGGCGGGACGACACAGGCGACTGCGGCATCCCCCCTCCCCTTAGCTGATCTCATCAAACTATTCCACCCGGCCGCGAAAGTGTCGAGGCCTGTGCCCCTCCTTGTGGTGGTGGCCTACAAATGCTACCACCGTGCCCTCTACCTCACCCGGGCCCGGACACCTTATGCCCTGGCCATGCCGATTGAGGGTTCCCCTAGCGGACAGGGGGTGCTTAGTGCCTCGGAACTGGCGGACTGGACCGCGGCAGACATACAGACGCTGGGGGACCTTTACCGGGAAGGTGCCCTCCTCTCGTTCGCCTCTCTAGCGGAGGAGACGGGGCTATCACCTGGCCACTTCATTCGCCACCGGTCTCTGATAGCGACACTAACGAGCCGATGGGGAGATCTTTGGGAGGAACCGGAACAACATCTTACGATGCAATACCTCCATGTGATGGGACGAGGGAGACACCTGGTTCGATGGTTTGCGTCCTCCCTGCGTACGCATGCAGCGATAAGCCTGGCCCCGCTGCGTCGTAAATGGGAGGCGGACTTGGCCCGACCCATGACCGACAGAGAGTGGGACAGAGCGCTGCTGGGCCCAACTAAGATTCCCCGGAACATGCGCTTCCGCCAAATACAATTTTTTACTCTACACAGAGCGTACCTCACGCCCGAATCCATCAACAGATACTTCCGTCGTGCGGACGCGGGCTGCCCTCGCTGTGCGGAGCTAGATGCCGGACTGATTCATATGTTGTGGAGCTGTCCCGCACTGTGTTCGTACTGGCGGGTGGTGCAAGAAGCACTCCACGCATGCACAGGTCACAATATCCCGTTCGAATGGCCTGCCTACCTGTTGCACCTCTTCCACAGAACTCCCTCCACGAAGATCACCTCTCGGTTTATCGACCTGGGGTTGGTGGCGGCGAAGCGGCTGCTCACTAAACGCTGGAAAGCAGCTGACCCACCCCATGTGCGGGCATGGCGGGGTTCATTCCTGATGTGGGCCAGAGCGGAGGGCACGGCCCTCTCAAGGGAAGAAACACTAGGCCTCAGGAAGACGCCCATAGCGAATCAGTGGGAGGCACTTTTGCAGGCCATGGTGCGACTAGACGGGGATCATGCAGGAATCTGTCACGAGCACGGTGTGGGCGCTCCCCTAGAGCGGCCAGACACTAGCCAAGCCAGAAGTGAGGCATGCAGTATTGCAGCGAGGGCCTAGCTGTCCAGGTGGGGCGCAAAGTAAATATGACAATGTCAATAAAGCAGTTTGTATAAGGGGCATCGGAATGGGGGGACGGACCAGGGGACAGAATTAGGTGATGCTAGACCACAAGCCGGATGTTGCTGGGGTTGTTGTTTTGATTGGGTATCTGAAGTTCTACCCCATTATTTCTTGGTTCGCTAACTGTTTATGGAAACGCACCTGGGGAGAGTGGGTGGAGTGCTAACAGGTTCCCATGGGGGGGTTCTCTCAGTGGTAAGATATTGACAGGGACTTTATGGTTACCGCCACAGTTGAGCGGCCTCTAATGCTGATATGAGACTCGGAGATATACCCACCTCCCATTAATTTAATGTACACATGCCTGGGTAAATACCAATGATACCACTATTAATGTAAGTTGCTCTGGCTTCAAAGTGTACTGTAAACCTTGTTAGATGCCAATAAACAGATTTTATAATAAGGAACAAGAGGAACCAGCCAAGAAGAAGAGCGGAAGGACTGTGTGAGGAGCGCTGCCTTTTCTGAGTGAGGGGTAGGTTGGCCTGCAGGTGCTGCTTTTGTCTGTTGTGGAGGAAAAGGACTGACTCTTTTTGCCCTGCTGTGGTATCCTGCTTGTAAAGAATCTTAAAGGGCTTGTGTGTGCTAGCCTCCTGTTGGAAGTTTAACGGATGCAAAAGACTTAAGATCTTTGCTACATCTATGAAGGACATGCCTGGGAGGAGAGTTGGCAAAGCTGTGTGAGGAGCGCTGCCCTTGATGTGTGTGGGGTAGGACGGCCTGGAGCAGGGGAAGGACTGCACTGTTCTTTACCCTTTTAGTAAAAAGACAGCCTGCAGGAGCATTGGAGTTTCCAGACTAAATTATGTGAAGAGCTTTTGTCCTGCAGGAAGCGCGTGGTGAGTGCTGTCTTCTTCACCTGCTTGATTTTAAAGCAAAGTGTGTGGCGAGCGCTGTGTTTTTCATTCCTTGATTTTAAAGCAAAGCACGTGTGGCGCACTTAAATTGACTCCCAGCGCAGTGAGGGCGATATTTGCCAGTCCTCGAGGGCAGAGCAGACCCCTCCGTCAGCGCTGCCGCTTGTCAGGGGAGCCAGCACAAAGAAAAGCTCCCAGTGTTGCCTGGCAACTAACGTATCTGCCAGAGTCCTGACCGTTGCCCCAGCAACCACCAGGAAATGCAGAGAGGAGTGCCTGCTTCGGGGCGGTGCAGGGCACTCCCCATGTGACGGAAGAGGAGCCCAGCCCTCTCCACACCAGTCACCCCGGGCGGGCCAATGCCTGGCTTACTGGCCCTACTTCTTTGTCGCCCCTGGGAGCCTTCTCCACAGAGGCCAGAACCCACGTAGCAGGAGAGGCGCAGGTGGGAGACTCCTGAGGCCGTGCTGTTCGACCATGCAGGGTCCAACGAGCCCAGATTGCGGGTGAGCCTGGTTGTTTTATAAGAAGGGGGGGACTTGGCGAGGTCCCCTCACCGGCTGCGGCTGTGATACCCTGAAACAACTGCCCCTCTGTGTAATCACAGGCAGCTGCCTCACAGGTGGGTAGGCATTGCCGGGGTTGGGCGCTGGAGACCGGGAGAGGTCTTGTTCGTGTTCTTGAATCTTCAGCTGCACTGTGCGATCAAAACCTTTGGGGGCATTTGACAAACAAACTCTGATAGCAGGTCGGGGTGGCATTCTTCAACGGAGGTCTAGATCCTGATCATGCTATTTGGTAGTTACCGTACAGCCTATACAAGAAACGCAGAAGCGCTGGGGCTGCATATTTGAAGGTACAAGATGGTAATATCTGCACAATGATATCTGGGGATCATGTGTGGGGTAACTGCTACATTTTCAGACCATAATGGTATGGTGTTGGCCTCAGACTGGCCAAAATAACACATACTATGTTCAGGCGCTGTATGATGTTTTCACAAACGTTTTTATGACTGTGCAAGTTAGGGGTACTTACCTCAGTGCACTAAATGTGATATTATGATAATTGCCTTTGTGATTTATATGATCCTCCAAATTGCTCCTGCAGCTTTTGAAGAAGCACTCGACAAGCAGGTAAGTGAAACCACTTTATTGCAGAAGATGGAAATGTCTTTTCATCCGTTTCTTTTCGTCTTTCTGCCTACGCGTTTCGGAGTTGTGCACTCCTTCTTCTTGGGCTGGTTGGTGAGAAGCGGAATTAGCAGTCTTAGATGGCTTCCCGTGATTGGTTGCACTTAGTAGTGAGCAAGTCCAATTAAAACTGTAGTAGCTGCAAAGTATGCTGGGGCGTGTAGTTTGCCATCTATCATGCTTTCAACCCCACGTGGGTCCCGCAAGCCACCAATACTTTTAAAAGGTTTCAGGGATTAAGTACGAGTCCTCTGAATTTTAAAGCGCTCCAGTGCGCCCCGGATGAAAGGGCACATCCATTAGTGTAATGCCCCTGCTGTGCCGGTTAAAGCAGGACACTACCTGCTTTCACGGCCCCTGTTTCATCGGCTCCTGCCCTCCATAGGTGGTGCTCCTTCCACGACCAGAGGCAGCCGTGTTAACATATTCCTCCAAATTGCTCCTGCAGCTTTTGAAGAAGCACTCGACAAGCAGGTAAGTGAAACCACTTTATTGCAGAAGATGGAAATGTCTTTTCATCCGTTTCTTTTCGTCTTTCTGCCTACGCGTTTCGGAGTTGTGCACTCCTTCTTCTTGGGCTGGTTGGTGAGAAGCGGAATTAGCAGTCTTAGATGGCTTCCCGTGATTGGTTGCACTTAGTAGTGAGCAAGTCCAATTAAAACTGTAGTAGCTGCAAAGTATGCTGGGGCGTGTAGTTTGCCATCTATCATGCTTTCAACCCCACGTGGGTCCCGCAAGCCACCAATACTTTTAAAAGGTTTCAGGGATTAAGTACGAGTCCTCTGAATTTTAAAGCGCTCCAGTGCGCCCCGGATGAAAGGGCACATCCATTAGTGTAATGCCCCTGCTGTGCCGGTTAAAGCAGGACACTACCTGCTTTCACGGCCCCTGTTTCATCGGCTCCTGCCCTCCATAGGTGGTGCTCCTTCCACGACCAGAGGCAGCCGTGTTAACATATTCCTCCAAATTGCTCCTGCAGCTTTTGAAGAAGCACTCGACAAGCAGGTAAGTGAAACCACTTTATTGCAGAAGATGGAAATGTCTTTTCATCCGTTTCTTTTCGTCTTTCTGCCTACGCGTATCGGAGTTGTGCACTCCTTCTTCTTGGGCTGGTTGGTGAGAAGCGGAATTAGCAGTCTTAGATGGCTTCCCGTGATTGGTTGCACTTAGTAGTGAGCAAGTCCAATTAAAACTGTAGTAGCTGCAAAGTATGCTGGGGCGTGTAGTTTGCCATCTATCATGCTTTCAACCCCACGTGGGTCCCGCAAGCCACCAATACTTTTAAAAGGTTTCAGGGATTAAGTACGAGTCCTCTGAATTTTAAAGCGCTCCAGTGCGCCCCGGATGAAAGGGCACATCCATTAGTGTAATGCCCCTGCTGTGCCGGTTAAAGCAGGACACTACCTGCTTTCACGGCCCCTGTTTCATCGGCTCCTGCCCTCCATAGGTGGTGCTCCTTCCACGACCAGAGGCAGCCGTGTTAACATATTCCTCCAAATTGCTCCTGCAGCTTTTGAAGAAGCACTCGACAAGCAGGTAAGTGAAACCACTTTATTGCAGAAGATGGAAATGTCTTTTCATCCGTTTCTTTTCGTCTTTCTGCCTACGCGTTTCGGAGTTGTGCACTCCTTCTTCTTGGGCTGGTTGGTGAGAAGCGGAATTAGCAGTCTTAGATGGCTTCCCGTGATTGGTTGCACTTAGTAGTGAGCAAGTCCAATTAAAACTGTAGTAGCTGCAAAGTATGCTGGGGCGTGTAGTTTGCCATCTATCATGCTTTCAACCCCACGTGGGTCCCGCAAGCCACCAATACTTTTAAAAGGTTTCAGGGATTAAGTACGAGTCCTCTGAATTTTAAAGCGCTCCAGTGCGCCCCGGATGAAAGGGCACATCCATTAGTGTAATGCCCCTGCTGTGCCGGTTAAAGCAGGACACTACCTGCTTTCACGGCCCCTGTTTCATCGGCTCCTGCCCTCCATAGGTGGTGCTCCTTCCACGACCAGAGGCAGCCGTGTTAACATATTCCTCCAAATTGCTCCTGCAGCTTTTGAAGAAGCACTCGACAAGCAGGTAAGTGAAACCACTTTATTGCAGAAGATGGAAATGTCTTTTCATCCGTTTCTTTTCGTCTTTCTGCCTACGCGTTTCGGAGTTGTGCACTCCTTCTTCTTGGGCTGGTTGGTGAGAAGCGGAATTAGCAGTCTTAGATGGCTTCCCGTGATTGGTTGCACTTAGTAGTGAGCAAGTCCAATTAAAACTGTAGTAGCTTCTTCAAAAGCTGCAGGAGCAATTTGGAGGAATATGTTAACACGGCTGCCTCTGGTCGTGGAAGGAGCACCACCTATGGAGGGCAGGAGCCGATGAAACAGGGGCCGTGAAAGCAGGTAGTGTCCTGCTTTAACCGGCACAGCAGGGGCATTACACTAATGGATGTGCCCTTTCATCCGGGGCGCACTGGAGCGCTTTAAAATTCAGAGGACTCGTACTTAATCCCTGAAACCTTTTAAAAGTATTGGTGGCTTGCGGGACCCACGTGGGGTTGAAAGCATGATAGATGGCAAACTACACGCCCCAGCATACTTTGCAGCTACTACAGTTTTAATTGGACTTGCTCACTACTAAGTGCAACCAATCACGGGAAGCCATCTAAGACTGCTAATTCCGCTTCTCACCAACCAGCCCAAGAAGAAGGAGTGCACAACTCCGAAACGCGTAGGCAGAAAGACGAAAAGAAACGGATGAAAAGACATTTCCATCTTCTGCAATAAAGTGGTTTCACTTACCTGCTTGTCGAGTGCTTCTTCAAAAGCCGCAGGAGCAATTTGGAGGAATATGTTAACACGGCTGCCTCTGGTCGTGGAAGGAGCACCACCTATGGAGGGCAGGAGCCGATGAAACAGGGGCCGTGAAAGCAGGTAGTGTCCTGCTTTAACCGGCACAGCAGGGGCATTACACTAATGGATGTGCCCTTTCATCCGGGGCGCACTGGAGCGCTTTAAAATTCAGAGGACTCGTACTTAATCCCTGAAACCTTTTAAAAGTATTGGTGGCTTGCGGGACCCACGTGGGGTTGAAAGCATGATAGATGGCAAACTACACGCCCCAGCATACTTTGCAGCTACTACAGTTTTAATTGGACTTGCTCACTACTAAGTGCAACCAATCACGGGAAGCCATCTAAGACTGCTAATTCCGCTTCTCACCAACCAGCCCAAGAAGAAGGAGTGCACAACTCCGAAACGCGTAGGCAGAAAGACGAAAAGAAACGGATGAAAAGACATTTCCATCTTCTGCAATAAAGTGGTTTCACTTACCTGCTTGTCGAGTGCTTCTTCAAAAGCTGCAGGAGCAATTTGGAGGAATATGTTAACACGGCTGCCTCTGGTCGTGGAAGGAGCACCACCTATGGAGGGCAGGAGCCGATGAAACAGGGGCCGTGAAAGCAGGTAGTGTCCTGCTTTAACCGGCACAGCAGGGGCATTACACTAATGGATGTGCCCTTTCATCCGGGGCGCACTGGAGCGCTTTAAAATTCAGAGGACTCGTACTTAATCCCTGAAACCTTTTAAAAGTATTGGTGGCTTGCGGGACCCACGTGGGGTTGAAAGCATGATAGATGGCAAACTACACGCCCCAGCATACTTTGCAGCTACTACAGTTTTAATTGGACTTGCTCACTACTAAGTGCAACCAATCACGGGAAGCCATCTAAGACTGCTAATTCCGCTTCTCACCAACCAGCCCAAGAAGAAGGAGTGCACAACTCCGAAACGCGTAGGCAGAAAGACGAAAAGAAACGGATGAAAAGACATTTCCATCTTCTGCAATAAAGTGGTTTCACTTACCTGCTTGTCGAGTGCTTCTTCAAAAGCTGCAGGAGCAATTTGGAGGAATATGTTAACACGGCTGCCTCTGGTCGTGGAAGGAGCACCACCTATGGAGGGCAGGAGCCGATGAAACAGGGGCCGTGAAAGCAGGTAGTGTCCTGCTTTAACCGGCACAGCAGGGGCATTACACTAATGGATGTGCCCTTTCATCCGGGGCGCACTGGAGCGCTTTAAAATTCAGAGGACTCGTACTTAATCCCTGAAACCTTTTAAAAGTATTGGTGGCTTGCGGGACCCACGTGGGGTTGAAAGCATGATAGATGGCAAACTACACGCCCCAGCATACTTTGCAGCTACTACAGTTTTAATTGGACTTGCTCACTACTAAGTGCAACCAATCACGGGAAGCCATCTAAGACTGCTAATTCCGCTTCTCACCAACCAGCCCAAGAAGAAGGAGTGCACAACTCCGAAACGCGTAGGCAGAAAGACGAAAAGAAACGGATGAAAAGACATTTCCATCTTCTGCAATAAAGTGGTTTCACTTACCTGCTTGTCGAGTGCTTCTTCAAAAGCTGCAGGAGCAATTTGGAGGAATATGTTAACACGGCTGCCTCTGGTCGTGGAAGGAGCACCACCTATGGAGGGCAGGAGCCGATGAAACAGGGGCCGTGAAAGCAGGTAGTGTCCTGCTTTAACCGGCACAGCAGGGGCATTACACTAATGGATGTGCCCTTTCATCCGGGGCGCACTGGAGCGCTTTAAAATTCAGAGGACTCGTACTTAATCCCTGAAACCTTTTAAAAGTATTGGTGGCTTGCGGGACCCACGTGGGGTTGAAAGCATGATAGATGGCAAACTACACGCCCCAGCATACTTTGCAGCTACTACAGTTTTAATTGGACTTGCTCACTACTAAGTGCAACCAATCACGGGAAGCCATCTAAGACTGCTAATTCCGCTTCTCACCAACCAGCCCAAGAAGAAGGAGTGCACAACTCCGAAACGCGTAGGCAGAAAGACGAAAAGAAACGGATGAAAAGACATTTCCATCTTCTGCAATAAAGTGGTTTCACTTACCTGCTTGTCGAGTGCTTCTTCAAAAGCTGCAGGAGCAATTTGGAGGAATATGTTAACACGGCTGCCTCTGGTCGTGGAAGGAGCACCACCTATGGAGGGCAGGAGCCGATGAAACAGGGGCCGTGAAAGCAGGTAGTGTCCTGCTTTAACCGGCACAGCAGGGGCATTACACTAATGGATGTGCCCTTTCATCCGGGGCGCACTGGAGCGCTTTAAAATTCAGAGGACTCGTACTTAATCCCTGAAACCTTTTAAAAGTATTGGTGGCTTGCGGGACCCACGTGGGGTTGAAAGCATGATAGATGGCAAACTACACGCCCCAGCATACTTTGCAGCTACTACAGTTTTAATTGGACTTGCTCACTACTAAGTGCAACCAATCACGGGAAGCCATCTAAGACTGCTAATTCCGCTTCTCACCAACCAGCCCAAGAAGAAGGAGTGCACAACTCCGAAACGCGTAGGCAGAAAGACGAAAAGAAACGGATGAAAAGACATTTCCATCTTCTGCAATAAAGTGGTTTCACTTACCTGCTTGTCGAGTGCTTCTTCAAAAGCTGCAGGAGCAATTTGGAGGAATATGTTAACACGGCTGCCTCTGGTCGTGGAAGGAGCACCACCTATGGAGGGCAGGAGCCGATGAAACAGGGGCCGTGAAAGCAGGTAGTGTCCTGCTTTAACCGGCACAGCAGGGGCATTACACTAATGGATGTGCCCTTTCATCCGGGGCGCACTGGAGCGCTTTAAAATTCAGAGGACTCGTACTTAATCCCTGAAACCTTTTAAAAGTATTGGTGGCTTGCGGGACCCACGTGGGGTTGAAAGCATGATAGATGGCAAACTACACGCCCCAGCATACTTTGCAGCTACTACAGTTTTAATTGGACTTGCTCACTACTAAGTGCAACCAATCACGGGAAGCCATCTAAGACTGCTAATTCCGCTTCTCACCAACCAGCCCAAGAAGAAGGAGTGCACAACTCCGAAACGCGTAGGCAGAAAGACGAAAAGAAACGGATGAAAAGACATTTCCATCTTCTGCAATAAAGTGGTTTCACTTACCTGCTTGTCGAGTGCTTCTTCAAAAGCTGCAGGAGCAATTTGGAGGAATATGTTAACACGGCTGCCTCTGGTCGTGGAAGGAGCACCACCTATGGAGGGCAGGAGCCGATGAAACAGGGGCCGTGAAAGCAGGTAGTGTCCTGCTTTAACCGGCACAGCAGGGGCATTACACTAATGGATGTGCCCTTTCATCCGGGGCGCACTGGAGCGCTTTAAAATTCAGAGGACTCGTACTTAATCCCTGAAACCTTTTAAAAGTATTGGTGGCTTGCGGGACCCACGTGGGGTTGAAAGCATGATAGATGGCAAACTACACGCCCCAGCATACTTTGCAGCTACTACAGTTTTAATTGGACTTGCTCACTACTAAGTGCAACCAATCACGGGAAGCCATCTAAGACTGCTAATTCCGCTTCTCACCAACCAGCCCAAGAAGAAGGAGTGCACAACTCCGAAACGCGTAGGCAGAAAGACGAAAAGAAACGGATGAAAAGACATTTCCATCTTCTGCAATAAAGTGGTTTCACTTACCTGCTTGTCGAGTGCTTCTTCAAAAGCTGCAGGAGCAATTTGGAGGAATATGTTAACACGGCTGCCTCTGGTCGTGGAAGGAGCACCACCTATGGAGGGCAGGAGCCGATGAAACAGGGGCCGTGAAAGCAGGTAGTGTCCTGCTTTAACCGGCACAGCAGGGGCATTACACTAATGGATGTGCCCTTTCATCCGGGGCGCACTGGAGCGCTTTAAAATTCAGAGGACTCGTACTTAATCCCTGAAACCTTTTAAAAGTATTGGTGGCTTGCGGGACCCACGTGGGGTTGAAAGCATGATAGATGGCAAACTACACGCCCCAGCATACTTTGCAGCTACTACAGTTTTAATTGGACTTGCTCACTACTAAGTGCAACCAATCACGGGAAGCCATCTAAGACTGCTAATTCCGCTTCTCACCAACCAGCCCAAGAAGAAGGAGTGCACAACTCCGAAACGCGTAGGCAGAAAGACGAAAAGAAACGGATGAAAAGACATTTCCATCTTCTGCAATAAAGTGGTTTCACTTACCTGCTTGTCGAGTGCTTCTTCAAAAGCTGCAGGAGCAATTTGGAGGAATATGTTAACACGGCTGCCTCTGGTCGTGGAAGGAGCACCACCTATGGAGGGCAGGAGCCGATGAAACAGGGGCCGTGAAAGCAGGTAGTGTCCTGCTTTAACCGGCACAGCAGGGGCATTACACTAATGGATGTGCCCTTTCATCCGGGGCGCACTGGAGCGCTTTAAAATTCAGAGGACTCGTACTTAATCCCTGAAACCTTTTAAAAGTATTGGTGGCTTGCGGGACCCACGTGGGGTTGAAAGCATGATAGATGGCAAACTACACGCCCCAGCATACTTTGCAGCTACTACAGTTTTAATTGGACTTGCTCACTACTAAGTGCAACCAATCACGGGAAGCCATCTAAGACTGCTAATTCCGCTTCTCACCAACCAGCCCAAGAAGAAGGAGTGCACAACTCCGAAACGCGTAGGCAGAAAGACGAAAAGAAACGGATGAAAAGACATTTCCATCTTCTGCAATAAAGTGGTTTCACTTACCTGCTTGTCGAGTGCTTCTTCAAAAGCTGCAGGAGCAATTTGGAGGAATGTGATTTATATGATCTACATGTATTATGACACCTGCCTAGTGGCACAGTGATTTATGTGAGTGGTGGTTTAAATATGCTTTACATACTACCAAGTAATTTATGATTTATGTGACATTATGATAAGCGCCTAGTAGGTGATTGTGGTCTAATGTGTTTTTATGAATAATGCAAAGTATATTTTATATAACCTTGAGTGGAGTCTCTTTTTGTAGTTTAAATTGTGTTTCACTAGTGTTTGGATGTGTTGCGCAAACGCTTTACACAATGCCTCTGGGATAAGCCTGACTGCTCTGCCAAGCTACCAAGGGGGTGTGCAGGGGTTATCTAGGGTGTGTAACTCCCTTCCCTGACTAGAGAGGAGGGGTCTGCCTGGCTTAAGTGTATACCCTAGCCAACCAGAATCCCCATTCTAACACACATCCTTTCTTAACTGTGTCTTTGAGAGGGAAAATTATGTAAAGTTGCAATTGTCCTGTAAAATTCATTCTGCTGTTGAGAAATGGATTATAATTACACAGATACAGTGGGTGTTTGTACATTTTTGCAATCACTGCATATTTCCATTTAAAACCGGTCATCTTTCTACATGTCTACTTTCTACTGCTGCATGTTTTAGGGCAAAGAAATCCCAACACAGAATGTGAGGGACAATCTGTGATATTACAGGGACCTCTTAAAGACCTCTTCAAGACATTCAGTGGCACTACTAGGCTCTTCATGACTTGCAGTGGAAATGCATCTGATAGGAAAGAGTTCAAAGGCTTTCATTTCACTTTGGATATTGTTTATCATGCATTGTCAATCATTTATTCCTGCTTGTTTCCACACTCTCAAATCTTTTACAAGCTGCAAGGAAGGAAACTAGACTAGAATATCCCTTGAGTTCCTATGGTGATACAAGTCCTGCAGTGACAGAACAGAATCTAGTTAATTTTAATCTGAACTGCTGGTTATTGTAGGTATTAAGGTTCTGCTGATGCCAGTGTAGGAAGGTACAGGCTAGATCTTAGTGTGTTTTGACAAAAATAATAATTACCAACCATGATTCCATTTGATCTTGTTGAGGTTTTTTGGTTGACTTACATTGACTATGCCTCAGCAAACTATGTAAAAATGTTGTAAATGTTGTAGACTTGTAAAGCACACAGCTGCCCCAGCAACGGGGCGTCCCGGCGCTGTAGACCGCTGGGGAACCCGTCCTGGCTATCCCTATGAGATGGTCCCTTTCTGGGTATCTCCAAGGTGAAACCAGGCATCCCCGGCATCTGTGGGGGGCCGTTGTAGAGATGAGGCAAGCTTAATGCCCAGAGTTGCCGAGTGTGTTCCTGGTTAGAGTAGGTACCGAGGCGAGAATTATCGAGTCCGTTTTGACCCTGGTCCACGACCCTGCCGCGTCGGGAATTGAACCCTGGTCCCTGGCCGATTCTCTGCTTACGGGTCTGCCGCCTCTAACCAGTGAGCCACACCTCTCCACATGTCCTATATAGAATCTATTTTTATTCTTCATTCTTTAAAAGAGGTGACCCTTGAACAATCAACTGCCCTGAACTGGACCAGAGTACAACTTTTCTCAGGAGTGTTTGGAAGCGCTGTTCTCTGACAAATCCCCAAACAAACACACTTGCCCTCCTGCCCCCTCTTTAGTACATCCACACCACCCAGAACCCGGTTTGAGAAAAAGGGCAAATAGTGTATTTCCAGTAACATTTCAAATGAAAAAGCCACTTCTTTTAAATGCAATTCTGAAGGAACATTCATGAAAAATGTCAGTGCTCGCACGGTGTTCTAGGAAGTCAAACCCTCAGCATGTGTTGGGAGGTTCACCCCAAAGTCTAAAACCAACTTGTTCTAATTGTATTATTTGTTAATTATTGTTTTGTAGAATCCGGTAAACATTGCTGATCACTCTCTCCGTCCTGACAATGAGGCAGTAAGGTCCAGCATTGCTCCTCCACCCCCTCTTATGAGAGGCCCTCTTTTGCCAATGGATCCTAGAGGACCTTTCCTGAGAATTCCTCCTTTTCCTCCTCGCATGATGGACATGTATGGGCCTCGGGAATATTTTCCACTGCCAGATTTTTCTGGCATACCACGTCATCCAGCAGAAAGTAAGTTATCCATTTATTAGTCTGTACTTTATTTGTAGAACAATGTATCTTAATTTTACTGACATTTAAAGGCTATCCACCATTTAATTTCATATTTGATTTCTTTTATCGTAGAAATTCTTTAAGAGCCTATCAAAGTGTTTGTACTTTCCTAAATCGAGACCCACAGATATTTTGAAATGGTTATTCAGTGTAAATGGATCAATGTACAGTATTTTCAGCCAGAGTAAAGCTCTTGTTGTTGAATCTCTTGACCCATGAGATGCTTTTATAGGACAATATAAGGGTTACCAACCAACTGTTTATAGAATGGAGTCTAGGTGCAAGGTAAATGGTTTCCATTTGGTTCTGGAATCTGGTGCCTGCTTTAAATTGTGCCTCTCTAATAGCACATCAGTTTCTTTTGAAATATGTTTTTTCAAATAACATTTTGCCCTTCTCACCACTTCATTCAAATGATTTGAATCCACCATTCCCTTTTATCATCTGAGGAAGACTAAGAAGAATAGCAACCGATCCCATTCATGAGGCCTGTTACCTCTCAGGATAGTAGTTCTCTTTTTGCTAGGTTACTACAACTCTGTTTGCAGAAACCACTACTGAATGTCTGTGACGGATAGACATGAGGTGTGCTTCTAGTGCTTAGGCTCTTCACGCGACTCCAAGGTCTGCGACGACTGTGCCCATATGAATCCCAAGACGATTCGAGGGCGTGAGACATAGCTGTTCATATTGAAATACCAGAAGGCTTTGTGCCGGTCCCACTTGAAGTCGAAGGTGAGGACCCCTCTCCAACACTCCTGCCCGAGGCAGATCTTCCTCCCAGTCAAAGTCTTCATGTAAGTTCAAGAAATATTAGAAATCCAAGCGTGACTCTGCTCCTTCCCTGCTACTCTTGTTCTGCAGAGAAGGCTTAAGGGCATCACCGTGCCTCAAGTTCTTTCTCCTGTTGCACTGAGGAGCCAATTTAATTTCTGGTCCTGTTGCACCACGAGTTTCCTGGTCCATCAGCAACATTGCAGTATGTCGAAGCCTTTTGAGAAGCCGTGCTGCGCATCTTTGGCAACGCTTCCAGCTCCGCTTGGTGCCCTTTCGGGCCCAAGGATTTGCAGGGACTCTCCATCTGGCTACAGCTGACAGGTTCACTCACGTGCCTTCTGGGCCCCTTGAACCTGCTTCAGGTTTCGTTTCAGGAACAGACTTATATCTGCTCTGATTCCCCATGTGTCAATGCCGGCACAGACTCCACTGGTGCCAGAGGAAGAGTAGCAACCCATCAGAGTGTCTGGCTCAGAGTTGACATCACTTTCACCAAGGAGACATTCAGATCTTGATGTGCCGTGGCCTCTACTGAATCTATCTGACTTACACGATTCCTTTGCCGCGCTGCTAGGCACAGACATTACACTAACTTTTTGGCTCAGACTCTGACCAGGGCCAGCCTTATGAAGATGGCAATGGTAGGGACAGAAACGAGTTTGCCCCCACTTTATGATGACAACTGAAGGATGTCAGTGGTCTGGCGACCTCCCCTGATACTAGGCTGGTTTAACAGTCTGGGCCACAAACAGAGGAAAGCACATTATTTGCTAAAGTTGTCAGGAGGGCTGCTGAGCTCCTTGACCTTCACCTCCTCACTACAGAGGTTACAAAAACGTATTGACAGAGGTCCTACAGCCTGGCCAAGTACCAACAGAACCTCTGTTGCCCTTCAAAGAAGCCCTCACTGACTGCTGGGCACTTAGGCTCAACCACGTTCTGGCCCCCAGTCACCCAAGAGGCCCTCCTGCCACAGACCTGCCCCAAGAGGCCTAAACTTTCTAACACAGCATCCAACACCTGAAAGTATGGTGGTACAGGTGTCTTAGAGTCAACCCTAACGCCTTTCCAACCACACACAGTGACAGAGAGTCAAAACTAATGGACACGTTCAGAAAGCATATATTGCCCTCCATTACCTTCACTTTGAGGACATTTGCTAGGTCGCTACAACCACGCATTGTGGGAAATGAGTGAGAGCTTACCTCTAGTCCCCAAAGACTTACTGGCTTCTTTGGCCCAAACCATTCAAGATGGTTGGGATGTGGCCTAGACCCACGGACTGTCTAGGTAGGGCTCTGGGATCCAGCGTGGTGCTTCGGTGCCACGGCTGGCTGAAGCCCACTGGCTTCTCAAAAGATGACCATGCATCCTTGATGGACATGCCTTTAGTCAGCTTCTACCTGTTTTGTGAGAAGGCAAATTCGTCTGTGAAGCGTTTTAAGAAGACACGGACCACAGCATGCTCCTTAAGCGTTTTAAGAAGACACGGACCACAGCATGCTCCTTGGGCCTTTGAGCTCCCATCAGGCAATCCCCCCTAACAACTTGGGCCTTTTGGGCGATATGCCTGAGGCTTCACATATCGGCAGGGTCTCGCTGCACTCCCCGCACAACCGGTTTCCTAGTCCTTTCGAGGTTGGAGCTGTGTGTCCAACAGACAGTGACTTGGCCAACTGGGGCAGCCCTTGTCTCAATCTTCTGTCTCTTTGGTCACAACTCCCAAGCCCATTAGTGCACTCTTAGCTGTGCACTGCCATTCGGTAGGTGGCAGGATCAGCCACATCCTGCAGGAGTGGCAGCAAATTATATCCATCAGATGGGAGCTGCAGATTGGTCATCAGGCTATGCCCTGCCATTCCTTTTCAACCTGCTGCACATCCCACCTACAGACCACTTCTCAGAGTACCATATGTCAGTGTTACACTAGGAAGTACAGTCATAGAAAAGATGCTGACCTCAGAAGCAGGGGCCTGGTGTTATTCCCGCAACGTCTGTGTGCCGAAGAAAGACCAAGCCCTGTGCCCTATCCCAGATCTTTGGCCTTTGAACACCTTTCTGTGCAAGGACAAATTTAAGATGCCTACCTTGGCCCAGGTTCTTTCTGCCCTTGAACTCAGAGGTTAGATGTAGCTTTGGACCTGAAGACACTTATTTTCACATCTGCAATCCTGCAGGTGTATAGGCACTCCATGTGATTTACTGTGGGCACTTTTAGTTTGCTGTGCTTCCTTTTGGCCTCAACAGATTCCCATGGGTGTTCACAAAGGGGATGGTGGTGGGTGCCCAGGGTGTAACTTCTGGGAAGGGGCGGCGTGACACCCCCAAATAATTGCATTCTTCGCTTGGTAGTTGGGTATGGAGACCCTGGGTCGAGTCTGTGTTGTCTTCTCGTCGTCCTGATTTCACTAAGAGATTTTAAGTTTATTTGTTTATGATCAGGAACTTAAAAATATATGGGGACTGGTTTACTAAAAAAAGTCGCAAAAATAAGTACTCAATATTGCCTATAGAATTACGCCTTTAATGGGTGAAAATGTACTCTTTATTTTGGAATTCATAAACATTGACCGTAGTAGGCATGAAAAAGCTGCACTAGTCTTAGGTTTCCGGGCATACTACTCACAACCAAACGCCCAAAAGGTAATGGGAGGAATGCTTACAAATAGTCTAACCACAGGCAGTCACTCAGGATAGCATTCCAACCCATTGTTTTTCACCGACTGGGCTACACTTGATAGAGGTCCCAAATTAGGGTTTGGTAGATGAAGTAAGGACAGTGTGGCAGAGGACTTTACATCTGCCACCCTGCCCTTACTCCTCCCTCTAAATTTTCAGATGTCGCCCACCCTGCGGAAATCTCTATACATTGGCAGAATCATTTTCATGGAGGTTCCTGTCAACGTAGGAAAAGTTTGACGGACAGCTCCATCAAACATGACGGCCATCTGTCTGTTTTGAAAACTAATGATTGCCCACACCTTCAAGTTTTATCTCATGATATAGAGTTTTTTTTTACTTTTCACTGTCCCTCACCGCCATGGTGTGTCTTACGGTGATAGACAGTAAAAAGCCTTCTGATGGTCCACTCTAAATAGGGAAGGACGGCTTACCTCCGACAGCCCCTGCTCCATCGTTCTGTTAGAGTTTTCTATCTATGCACCATGGATCAGGAACAACATCCCTGTATCCAGCAGGACGTTGCCAAGGTTGCTCTAAATTAGGAAAGAGTTCAAGACGCTAAAGAACATAAGAGGGCCTTCTAACATTTAATGTAGAGTGGCAGAACCAGGGAAATAAGCTCAAAACAGTAAACAGCAGCTGTCAACTCTAATACTTTGAATGGATATACTTCTCACACATTTATATCACATATATCTTGAGCCCACACATATACAGAAACAATGTAGAAACTACACTTATCTCTAACACTATTTATTTAGAATTGTTCTTTTAATATTTCTCCTCTTAGTGCATTTTGTTACTCTACTTTACATAAACAAATAATAAGGACATATAGGTTTATATGATTATTGGTATATACTGCATTGTACTTAACTATATGTTCGAGGCATATGAGCTGCAGATTACACACTGTGCATAGATCGCCATCTGGTGTTGGGCCCGGATGTTGCAGTTGTTTTTCTCTTGAAAAGTCTTTGGAAGTCACAAGGTATGTGACTCCTCCTTTGGATCATATTGCGCATGGGCTTCGGCTCCATCCTCAGATTGTTTTTTTCCGCCATCGGGCTCGGATGTGTTCTTCGCGCTCCAGTTCGGAACCGTTCCAGTTTTCCCGTTCGGCACGCAATCCTTCCCCGTTCAACGGTATTGTCTCAATCGCGTTCTCCACACTCGACGCGACTCTCCACGATCAAAGTCTTCGATTCCGGTAGTCGACGATCGTCGACGAAGGCCTTCGGGCCTACCTGGGCCTCCTGTCCTGGCTGATGGAAAGGACGCCATTTAAAAAGTGTCCTCTATGTGTGTCGAAGTTTCCCCACACCGATCTACATGAGGTGTGCAACCTCTGCCTCTCCCCAGAACACGAGGCAAGGGACTGTCCAGCTTGCGCCGATCGAAGAAGACGATTCGGGACCGACGAGCAAGGAGAACTATGGCTCACTCGTCGACTTCGATCCCCGACGACATCTTCGAAGAAGGCGTCGATGTTCCGGAACAACCGCACACCGAAGAAGGCCTCATCAGCGCCTCCGAAGCGGACGACTCCGGCGTCGAGGACATCACTCCGGCACAGAGGGGCGCGAGTACAGACGTCGACCCCGACCCCAAACCCCCCTCCACGCCATTAAAAAAGGCTTCGGTCACGCCTTCGCGCCTAGGTATGCATGAGAGACTGCTTCCCATACCTCGCTTCCGGTCCCGGTTAAGAAGCCCATCAAGCCTTCAGGCAGCTCGGGCTCGAGCCAGCCTACCCTCGGTGCCGAAAAACTCTCATCCACACCGGCACCAAAGAAGAAAACGCCCCTTTCCTCGTCCGTGCTGAGCTCGACACCGAAGCACTCGGCGCCGAAGACTGGCGCCCGCTCCTCGGAGTCGAGCAAGAAACCGAAGAGCCTCGACTCCCAAGCCTCGAAGCCGAAACCCACCTCGAAACCGAGGAAGACAAAAGACATTTCTACACCCCACGGTTCCAAACAAAGAAACAGTGCCGAATCAGCGCCTAAACAACCAACGGCTCCGACACCATCGGCACTGAAGGATCTGTCCCCTACAGATCAACTGTTTCGACCCGATCCTTACCAAAACACCCTCGTAAAGGATCCAAAGACTGGGCATTTGACGCTAAGCACCAGAAAAAGACAACTGGGCAAGCCTGCTCCACCACAAAAAAGGAGAGACTTTGCCACCTCCCCTTTGAGGATTCCTTCACCTCCTCCTACACCTCCTCCTCCTCCGCCTCCCCCACCCCATCATTCTCCCACACCATCTCCAGATGAAGAGGATGATGATGATGACATTTATCTACGACACAAGGGACGGAGCAGACAACCAACCAACAGGGGACCCTACTCCTACAGGCTCCCCAGACCCATGGGACAACTACAACATCCCAGACGTCCCTAATGTCCTGCAGGACGATCTTTACCCTTCCAGACCCCCCCCCCTCCACCCAGAGGACACAATGGGCTTTAACCAGCTACTCCATAGGGCTGCCCACTACCACGGGGTTGAGCTCCACACAGACCCCGTGTAGGAGGATTTCCTCTTAGATACATTTGACACTGCACAGAGGTCCACCTCAATTCTGCCCATGCTTAAGGGGGTTATTAAGCACGCACCAGAGGTCTTTAAAGACCCGGTTAGGGCAAGGGTCCTCAACCCTCGCATTGAGAAGAAATAGAAGGCCGCCCCAACAGATCCAACCTACATTAGAGGCCCCGCACCTCTAGACTCCCTGGTAGTCTCCAATGCGAGGAAACGTGCCAATTTCCAGGCATCAGGTGAGGCTCCACTGCCAGATAAGTAGTCTAAACTCCTGTACGCCTCTGGCAAGCGGACAGCGTCCCAAGCGGCCAACATATGGCGCATTGCTAACACCCAAACGCTCCTAGCCAGATATGACCGGGAACATTATGATGAGCTGGAGTCAATAATGCAACACCTCCCTGACAAATATAAACATAGGGCCAACAAACTCATTCAGGAGGGTAAAACAATCACTAATACCTCCATCCGTTGTGCCCTTGATGCAGCTGACACCGCCTCCAGGGCAATAAATACTAGCGTCCTTCTGCGTAGGCATGCCTGGCTAGGCATTTCAGGGTTCAAACCTGAGGTTCAGAGTTCCATCCTCAACCACCCCTTTGATGAGAAACACCTGTTTGGCCCTAATGTCAACGTAGCCCTCGAAAAAATGAAAAAGGACACAGACACAGCAAACTCTATGGGAGCCTTGCAGTCACAAGCTCCCAGGCGCTCCTTTCGCCGTTCCTCCTTTAGAAGCACCACCAGAGGCTACTCCTCTGTCAGTGCCTCCACTTCCTACAAGGCCCCTACCCAATCCACCTTCAGTAGGGGTTACCAAAGAGGCAGTTACAGGGGTAACAACAACACAGGCAGAGGCAAAACTAACACCTCCCGCTCTGCCTCCACCCCCACCCAGTGAATTCCCTCCACTCCCCCCAGACTATTCCACTCCAGTCAGGGGCAGACTCCACAATTTCCTTCCTGTCTGGGCTACCATCACCTCAGACAGATGGGTGCAACAGATAATTCAATCAGGCTACTGTCTACAACTAACATCCTCCCCCCCCAACCATTCCACCCAAAGAGCGCCCAATGTCACAGGAACATTTGTCACTTTTAAAGCAGGAGGTGATCTCCCTCCTATGAAAAAGTGCAATAGAACCAGTTCCTACCCACCAACAAAACAAGGGAGTTTACTCCCTATATTTTCTCATACCAAAAAAGGACGGCTTTCTAAGACCCATTCTGGACCTCAGACCCCTAAACCAATACATACACTCAGACCACTTTCACATGGTCACACTCCAGCAGGTACTTCCTCTGCTCTCCCAGAACGACTTCCTTGCCACCATAGACCTCAAGGACGCCTATTTCCACATTCCCGTTCACAACGCTCACAGGAAGTTTCTCAGATTCATAGAGGACGATCAGCACTACCAATTCAAAGTACTCCCATTCTGAGTCACCACAGCACCACAAGTGTTTACCAAATGCCTAGCGTTAGTGGCAGCAAACCTGAGAAGACAGCACATCCACGTCTTCCCATACCTAGACGACTGGCTCATAAAAGCCAGCTCATACAACCAGTGTGTACAACACACTCACGCCACTATCCAACTACTTCATGACCTGGGCTTCACAGTAAACTACGCCAAGTCCCATCTGCATCTGCATCTGTCCCACGCACAACAATACCTCGGTGCCACCATAAACACCTCGAGCGTTAGCCTACCCCAGTCCCGCCAGGATAGCAAGCATACAGGCTCTTCGTGCCAAATTTCAACCACAACACTCTCTTCCAGCCGAGTGTTTATGCAACTTGTAGGGATGATGGCCTCTTGCATATTCATAGTACCTCATGCAAGACTCCAGATGCGTCCTCTCCAAGAGTGCTTAGCACGTCAATGGAACCAGGCTTAGGGTCAATTATCAGATCTGGTGTTGGTAGACGGTCGTGCCCATCGCTCTCTGCAGTGGTGGACCACCAAAAACCTTTCCAAAGGGAGACCGTTCCTAGAGCCGGTTCCTCAAATAGTTCTAACTGCGGACGCATCGCTCTCCGGCTGGGGAGCTCACCTGCTACATCACACCATGCACGGCAGGTGGACACTTCAACAAAAGTTACTCCACATCAACCATCTCGAGTTACTGGCCATATTCCTAGCCCTAAAAGCCTTTCAAACACACGTCTCAGGCAAGGCTGTCTTAGTCCGCACAGACAACATGACAGCAGATCTGTTGAGCCGTCAAACAAAACAGATCCGCGAGTGGGAACTCCCTCTACAAGTTCTTCAACCATTCTTTCAAATGTGGGGGCAACCACAGATAGACCTCTTCGCCACCCACGAAAACGCCAAATGCCCAAGCTTCGCCGCCAGATCTCCACACCCATTGTCCAAAGGCAATGCGATATGGATGAACTGGTCAGGCAAATTTGCGTACGCTTTTCCGCCTCTCCCACTCATTCCATTAGTGGTGCACAAACTACAGCAACATTCCCTAACTCATCCTAGTTGCTCCGACTTGGGCCAGACAACCGTGGTACACCACATTGCTGGAACTCTCCGTAGTTCCGCACCAAAAGTTACACCTCTCTCCACGCCTCTTAACCCAGAACCATGGAGAGATCAGACACATGGACCCAGCTCAGCTCAACCTTGCAATCTGGCTCCTGAAATCCTAGAATTTGGTTACCTTAATCTTCCCCCTGACTGTATGAACGTCATTAAAGAAGCTAGACGACCTACCACTAGAGCTTGCTACGCAGCCAAGTGGAAATGTTTCGTGATCTATTGTCACAGCAATAAAGTCAATCCCTTAGATGTGTCTATCCAACACATCATAGGCTACTTACTACACCTACAAAGATGCAACCTAGCCTACACGTCTATTAGACTACACCTTGCTGCCATAGCAGCGTATCTACAAAATAGACAGCATCTATCACTCTTCAGAGTACCTGCCATAAAAGCCTTCATGGATGGTCTTAAGAGAATAATTCCCCTAAGAGTGCCACCCTCACCTGTGTGGAACCTAAACATCGTTCTCACAAGACTAATGGGGCCTCCATTTGAACCTCTACATAAATGTGAGCTTCAATTTTTAACATGGAAAACTGCTTTCCTTGTAGCCATTACTTCGCTCAGAAGGGTCAGTGAGATACAAGCACTTACCATTCAGGAACCCTTTCTGCAAATGCATCACAATAAGGTTGTTCTCCGCACTAATCCAAAATTCCTAAAGTCATTTCTCCCTTTCACCTCAATCAATCTGTGGAACTGCCCGTATTCTTCTCGCAGCCACAAACCATTGCAGAAAGAGCTCTACACACCCTAGATGTCAAAAGAGCTTTACTCTACTACATCGAGAGAACACAACCTTTTCGTAAGACCAAACAACTATTCGTGTCTTTCTCACCACTACACAAAGGCAACCCCATCTCCAAATCTGGGATAGCTAGGTGGATTGTTAAATGCATACCGATTTGCTACCACAAAGCAAAACGAACGCTATCTGTTCCCCCTAATGCCCACTCTACACGTAAGATAGGGGCTTCCATGGCATTTTTAAGGAACATCCCCTTAGATGATATCTGCAGAGCAGCTACATGGTCTACACTGCACGCTTTCACTAAACACTATTGTGTAGATGTGCCAACTAAGCAACAAGCTAGTGTGGGCCAGGCTGTCCTCAAAACATTGTTTCAAACAACTGCAGCAGATACTGGTGGTCGCCGCTAGGAGCGAGTACTGCTATATAATCTATGCACAGTGTGTAATCTGCAGCTCATATGCCTCAAACGGAATATGCTACTTACCAGTATGCATCTGTTCTTGGCATGTAGAGCTGCAGATCTACACACGCCCACCCGCCTCCCCAGCTACCATTATCTGTTCCAGTTTTATCTTATTTAGATACAGCACACATGGGCATCTTTCCTCTTTCTTACAAAGCTCTATCATTTACCCGCTGGCGAAAAACAATCTGAGGATGGAGCCGAAGCCCATGCGTAATATGATCCAAAGGAGGAGTCACATACCTCGTGACTTCCAAAGACTTTCCAAGAGAAAAACAACTGCAACATCCGGGCCCAACACCAGATGGCGATCTATGCACAGTGTGTAGATCTGCAGCTCTACATGCCAAGAACAGATGCATACTGGTAAGTAGCATATTCCTTTATTACGATTGATCCCAACCTACTCCTCTATCATACTAAAATTACATCCAGACTACAAACATATTTCAAACATACCTCATTAGTACCTCAACTAATCCCACAAAATCAGAAACAAAACCATCTAGTTAAGAACCCTAGGAATAGATCACAACATGTCTTAACTTGGGGTACATGTAACTAAATACTATTCAAATACAATATTGTCCTTTTCGTCGTTGTGAATATGTATTCCTACTGCTATTCTGTTTGTGTGTGTGTGTGTGTGTGTATGTGTATGTGTGTATGTGTGTGTGTATATATATATATATATATATATATATATATATATATATATATATACCATAGAGTTGCTGCGCTTAGCGGTTCTCTTCCCACGGCGTCGGCGCCCGCTAAACGGCAGATTCAAATAGAGTACTTCGCTCCGCCTCAATGGCAGAACACTACAGGATGCGGCACACCAGGAGACAGCACTAATGATTGTGCACCAAAGTTAAGGACGACGCATTCTAGAAACTAAACCCTCTAACCATTCCATTGACCCCATTCCCGGTGACATTGCCATTGACTTTTACACCCACACACTCCTCTACTGGACCAGTCTGATAAACCTCTTCCTCAACCAAGGCTCCCTTCCTGCTGTCCTTAAAACAGGACAGGTTACCCCACTTCTTAAGAAACCTTCTGCTGATGTAAAAGATTTCAACAACTTTCGCCCTATCACCAACCTTCCTTTTCTTACTAAACTCACAGAAAGTTGTGTGGCGGAGCAACTTTCCAAACACATCAAGATCAACTCCTTGACTAATTCCAATCTGGTTTTACCCAAGGTTACAGTACCGAAACAGCCCTACTTCAAGTGAGCGAGTGCTTGACTCTGGTGAATCTTGTCTCCTGATCCTACTTGACCTATCCGCAGCCTATGACACTGTTAATCACAACACTCTTTTGAACACTTTAAAGCTAAGAATGTGTTTTGAAGGCACAGTGCTCTAATGGTTCGAATCATTCCTCTCGGGCAGATCCCAGTTGATCAAAATAGCTAATTGTCTCTCCACTTCAATGGCTGTTGGAATAGGTGTCCCTCAAGGCTCAATCCTCGCTCCCACTCTGTTCAACCTCTACATTGAACCGCTGGGTACTCGCCCAAGAAAAATCCTGGATCCATTATCACCTATATGCAGATGACACCCAAATCTACCTAAAGGTTTCTTCCACTCATGACATTTCAATCCTCAACACCACACTCAACTCCATCCACCACTAGCTGTCTAATCATCAACTAATACTAAATCCTTCCAAAACAGAATTCCTTCTCCTCTCAACCTCAATATCTCCTCCTCCTACACAATCTTGGATGAACAATCTGAACATTCTCAACAACAAGCCTATCATTGTTGACAGTGACAAATCTCTAGGCGTCAGCCTAGATAAAAGGCTCAACTTACAGTCCCATATCAATTCCATCGCCAAGGATGCAGGTTACCAACTGCGCCTTCTCTGGGGAGTTCGGCGCTTCTTTCCTGAACAAGACCTAAAAACCTTGGTCCAATCATTTATTCTTTTTCTAGATTGGACTACTGCATCTCTCTCCATGTTGGCCTCCCCAAATACCACTTTTCCCCACTAAAATCCATCCTCCACTCAGCAGCTCGCTTTGTGTATGGGGCTAAAAGAAATTATCACATCTCACCCATACTGTGGTCTCTTCGCTGGCTTCCTATCGGAGCAAGGTCAATTTACAAGATTAGAAAAAACACAGTTATGAGTAGGGTCTGAGGCAATATTTAGAGACCTAGCCTGGATAACCTGCCCCAAAACAACTTATCTACAACACAAATATCCAAGGGTCTAAGAACAAAACTCTGAACGCTGTGAACTTTAGAGCAGAACAATATTTGGGTATGCGCCAGCTATCTTAATTAAGATCATTAAAATGGAAAGTCCTATTTAAGTAAACGGATTCCCATCACTCATCGCCAGGTGACATGCTTCATCATCTGGGTCTCTTCATTGATGTCACACTAGTGACACGAAGGGCTGCAACCTCATCAGAAGGATGGGGGAGCCCGAGGATGTTTTGTGAGAGAGTAACCAAACTCCTGTCTAACCTCCCAGAGGAGAGCGATTGAGTATGAGTGGGAAAATAATGCAGTGCACAATAATGTGATGTGCAAGTTTAAAATTGACCTATGAGAAACCCTGCCTTTATTAGTGTTCCTCACAGCCCAAACTAAAAACATTGCAAACGACAGTCTGTAGCAAATAACTGTCTGTTGTTCACATATGGAGAACTTTTCATCCAGTGCCGCCTTCACGACCATAACTATATTGCTACTGCAAGTGTGAAAAAATATGATATAACTAAAAAGATATTATCAATATAAGTACACTTGAAACGGTTGGAACAGATACAACCGAGTCACCTGCAATCAGGAATGTACACTCCTTCCTTCTGCAAATCCCGTACTGCTGACGGTTTCTGTAACACAGTGAAGGAAATAGGCGCAACAATTTTAGTATGCACAAAGATCACACGTTCAAAACAAAACATTCATTGTAGTGACATTATATTGATCATCTAAATAAACCCAATAATGAGTACATGCAAAAATAGTTCTTACCCGAAATGCATTAGGGGGATACCTCACCTCACCTGGCAGCAGCTCAGGGAAAAAAGGAGGCACCGCTCTAAGGGAAAGAATGGGAAAATGCCACATTCATTTTGGTATCCCACTAATCCCAACATCCTATAAACTACCTCTGCATCGTAGAAGTGACATGTAAACACATACAACACATAAATTCGGCTGTTTTATCTAGCACTCACATGAGGACAACTGTGTAAATGTATTTTACTTCTGTTTCAACCTAACGCTGTCACCTTTAATTTTTTTACAATATAAATATGCAACCTGTTAGCGTTATAACTACATATTGGTAACTTGTTAGTGTGATCAGCCTATCTTGTGTACCTGTAACTGTATATAGGTAATTTGTTAGCGTGTTTAGTCTATCTTGTGTATCTTTTGTAATTTACCTCGCACTCATTTGAGGTCAACTTTGTAAATATGTATTTTACTCCTATTCTAACTAAACGCTGACACCTTATATATTTTTTACAATATAAATATGCAACTTGTTAGCATTGTAACTGCATATATGTAACGTTTTAGCGTGTTCAGCCTATCTACTGTAACTGTATATATGTAACTTGTTAGCATGTTTAGTCTATCTTGTGTACCTTTTGTATCACCAGATCCTTGACACAAAATAATTAAAAAAACAATTAAGGCTGGATCTGCCCTTCCATGAATCCTCCCCCGTTCCGCTCAAAACATTTTTTCTGGATACAGGAAAGGCTCTCCCATCCACTTACAGCCCTTCCAATGTATTCATTCATTTTTTTATTATCACTGATCTCTCACATTGGGTAATGGTGGTCACTGCAACATTTTCCAGTGCCAGACGGACTTCTTGTATTCGCAGTCCTTCACGGTTAGATGTTCTGAGAGTGTAAACCTTTGAGGGACCACTGTACACCGTTCGTAACGTGCTAAAAAAGTTAAACATAAAAAACATCTCACTGGTCCTGGGTGCTCCATTGCCAAGGAAATTTCAGATGTGTAAAAATATAATTCAGATTAATGTGGCAGATTTATTTAGAATGTGAGATTAGGTGGGCAGGAAGGTTTTCCTCCTTCTTGTGTGGGATAACAAATAGTCATGTCTGTTTTAGTATTTGTAATTCTAGAACATTTCACAGTTTGATACAATACCCAATTGGAAGAGGTGTTAATCTGAACAAAAACGGTGTTCTCTTATGAAAAGGCAGGTTTTATTTTTATGTTAGTTGCTATAATTGCTAAATGTCAGACTGTTTCACACTAAAATATGTTTATGATCTTTTTTTATATAGTGAGGATTCCTTTCCCACCCCGGCCTTATCTTCCTTTTCCTCTTCAAAGACCTGGATATTTTCCACCGCCACTGCCTCCAGAGACACGAAGCGAGCCAATGACTGGATTAACGCAGCCACCTGAAGCTCTACAAACAGAAGACCCAAAGCCTCAGGAGGAAACTTGATATTTTTTTTTTTAGAAAGAGAACATAGACTGAGAAAGTAGTTTTCTATAGTTCTAAAAAGCCTTTTGTTAAATTTAAGTAACATTTTACTTAAATATAATTAAAATATTTTTGCTCAAATTGAAGCTTAAAATAGAATATTTCTCAGGATAGAAGTTTGTACATAAGGGTGATTTAATTGTGAATATTGTCAATAAATAATCTCTATTGTACAAGCTGTTTTCTGTTGCTTATTATTTTAAATTTAAATATTAATTTATTTTGAGAAAAGGATCGAAGAAGTTTACAAAAAAAGAAAACAAGTTTGTTTTTTGGGAAGCGGATTTCCGAATATACTTGCTGAGAAAAAGTTTTCTCTGCATTCTAACTGCTGTATTTCTGTACAAATTGTTAACATGTAATTAAATAGGTTACGACATACCCAACTTACAATGTGTATTTAAAATAATAAACCTAAGCTATTTTAAAGTATTTTTCAGTTTCCTTTACTTTAACCTTTCTCTTTTCTGCTAACATTATAAATACTCCAAAATCTGATTCCCCAGCTACAGATGACAACTTTGATTGGAAATATCTGATCCAGACATCTAGCCACAGATTCCTTACCTATAAACATCTTGGTGTCAGGTTGGATCCAGAAGATTTTTGATAGCAGTACCCCTGCCCGCCGATAGGTGGCGTCGGTAGACTCTGTGTAACGTCATAGGTGTAGGATTCGTTGACATCATGATATCCGCATCGTCTATATAGGCGCCACCCCGGCGCTGTCAGTTTTTTTCTTTCTGCGCCAGTCAGAGCAGATCTGTCGACGTGAGCTCCCCCATCACTTCTTGATAGACTTTGTACGACTTTTTGTCAAGTCCTTTGTGTGGAGAGATGTCCAAAAAGACCTCAGGGTTCAAGCTGTGCGGCGCCTGTCACCGCGCCATGTCAGTCACGGACCCCCATTTGGTGTCTCTCTAATACTCCGAGCACGACCACGACATGATGTTATTCTCTGATTGCTGGGCCATGGCTTTGAGGGAGCGGTCCTTAAAGCTAATCGCGGGCCAGCGTACGGCGCCACGGAGGTCACCTCGTTGATCTCGCTCTCGGTCCCAGTGTCTGGCGAGAGGAAGGTCCGAGCACCGCTTCGGGGGCGGGGGGGGCAAAGTCTTTTTCCTGTAAGTTCTCACGGTCAGGTAAGAAGCACCATAAAATGCACAAGAAGTCGAAGCATGCTTCGACTTCGCCCTGTGTTCAGCGCAACGAGACATAGGTCCCTCTGCGTTTGAGGCCTCGCTCTGCGGAGCGGGTGTCTGGGATGGTTCCGCGTTTTCCTCCCTTTCCAGGGCCAGGAGTTACCCCTGCCCAATTAAAAGAATTTTATGATGCCATGTGTGGCATATTTGGGTGGCCTAACCCTGCTGAGGCGCCTTTTGGCCCTGCCGGCTCAGCTTCAGGAGATCCTGTGTGTTCCGTGCCTCCGGCCTCCTCTTGTATCCATCCCTGGATCCGGACCGGCGATGGTTGTATCTCTGCAACCTTCCCCACCGCTGCATCCAACATTGAGGCCCTCAGCGTCACCAGCGCCACCTCCCCCATCGTCATTCGAGACGACGCAGAGCTGGTTGGGCACAATACTGTTCAACATGTCTTATTCTGAAGGGTTAGGAATGTATCATGTTTTCCCACAACCCAATCAAGACCTGGACTGGTGTGAGGGCCTGGGTGATGCCAGCGGCCTGGACACTTCTCCAGATTCTGGCATGCTGTCTCCCCCTAACCTGACTACGGAGGAGGGATGTCTGGTTTTTCAGGGGATATCCAAGGTAATCTATTGGACATAACCTTTAATGGCTCCTGTCTCTTCGGAGACAAGGCAGACTCAGTTCTTGATCGCTTTAAGGACTCGTGTGCTACGGCAAAGTCCCTAGGCCTCACTATATCATCCTAGCCTGTTTCTGCTTTTCGACCCTTTCGCAGCTACGGAAGGGGGTTCCAACCCTCCTCCAGCCAGAGGACCCCGCAAGTTCAGCAGCCTTTATGGGGACGCGGACGTGGTTCACCCGAACCCCATGGGTTGGGTGGCCAGAAGTGAGCCAAGCCACAAACCCCTCCTCCGCTGAAAAACCTTCCTAGTCTGATACCTCTGGATCATGGACGTCCAGTTGGTGGCAGGATACGCCATCACCTCCACCTCTGGCGAGATATTACCTGGAACAGGTGGCTGTTGCAAATAATCTGAAGAGGTAACTCCCTCCCCTTCGAGACTACCCCTCCCACCATGCCTCCAACTTACAATCAACTGACAGAGGATCACTTTGCCTTACTCTGCGAGGAAGTCAAGACTCTCTTGGCCAAGAGAGCTATAGAGAGGGTTGCCGGGCCAGAAATAGGCTGTAGTTGCTATTCCCACTATTTTCTGGTTCCAAAGAAGGACGGAAGCCTTCGTCCTATCGTAGACCTCAGGGCCCTCAACCACTTCCTCAAAAAGGATTAGTTCAAGATGCTCACCCTTGCTCAGGTCTTGTCTGCTCTGGACCAAGGAGACTGTATGGTAGCGTTGGACTAGTAGGAAGCCCATTTGCATATCCCCATGCTGCCAGCCCATCGTCGCTATCTGTGGTTTACGGTGAGCCACGAGTACTTTCAGTTTACCATACTTCCCTTCGGTCTCACCAGTGCCCTTCGGTGTTCACCAAGGTGATGGCTATGGTCGTCTCCCACCTCCAGACTATGCCGGACCTGCATACGCTGGGGTTCACTATCAATGGGCCGAAGTCACACCTGACTCCCTCTCAGACGCTCCCTTTCATCGGAGCAGTTGTGGACACATTGCAGTTTCGGGCTTATTCTCCTGAGTCCAGGATATTCAGGCTATGATACAGATGTTTCAGCCTCAATCCTGGATTTTGGTGAGAATGACTGAGGCTGTTGGGCCTCATGGCCTTCTGCATCCTGCTAGTGAACCATGTCAGATGGCACATGCGGGCCCTACAGTGAGACCTGAAGTACCGGGGGAAATCTTACTGACCTAGTTCAGATATCGCAGGGCGGCGCGGATGACCTGTGGTGGTGGCTGACAAACCACGATTGGGTCAGAGACAGAACCCTCTCCCTTCCCCACCCAGATCTCACAGTAGTGACGGATGCGTCCCTTCTGGGGTGGGGTGGCCATCTGGGAGAGGTGGAGATCAGAGGACTCTGGTATCAGGCGGAAGGCAAGCTCCTTATTAACCTGTTGGAGCTTCGTGGCATCCCATTGGCACTGAAAGCCGTTAAGCTCAGGCTAGTTCAGGTGTTCACAAACAACACTACCGCCATGTGGTACTGCAACAAGCAGGGCAGAGTGGGGTCATGGACCCTCTGTCAAGAGGCCCTGCGTCTCTGGACCTGGCTGAAACAACAGGACATTTCCCTGGTGGTTCAACATCTGGCTGGTTCTCTGAACGCCAGAGCACACTAACTCAGCTGCAGGTGCCTTGCGGGTCACAAGTGGTGTCTCCATTGAGAGGTGGTGCAAGGTCTCATTCAACAGTGGGGAGAGCCTTGGTTAGATCTGTTCGCCTCCGTAGAAAACACACAATTATCAGCAGTTTTGTGTGTTAGAGTTTTCAAGCCAGTTCTCGCTCGGTGATGCTTTTCATCACAAGTAAAGCACAATCATCCTGCATGCCTTTCCGCCTATACCACTCCTGCCCAGAGTGCTCAAGAAGATCAGGAGCGACCGACCCCAAATCATCCTTGTGGCTCCGGACTGGGAACGGACATTCTGGTATCCCCAGCTTCTGCAAATGAGCATGGCACCTCTGATCAGGCTGCCTCTTCGGGAGAATCTTCTGTCGCAGCAGCAGGGGAGGGTCCTCCACCCGAACCGGTCTACTCTCCGCCTCCTTGCGTGGAGATTGAGCGGCAACAGTCGACTGTTTTTGACCTTCCTGCCAAAGTCTGTGAGGGTTATTCTGGCAGCCAGGGATCCCCCCACTAAGTCGGTATACGCCTGCCAATGTCACAAATTTCGTAAATACTGTACAGAACAGTCTGTTGACCCTTTGACTACCTCTCTATCAGATATTCTTCTTTTCATTCTCACCTTGGCCCAGCAGGGCTCTGCTCTGGGCACTCTGAAGAGGTGTGCTTTTCTTTGGCTGCCAAATCAGCCATTGCTTTTTAAAACACCTCTTGTACAGAGATGTTTAAAGGGGCTTACCCATATGTTTCCCCTTCTCCTTTTGTTATGCCCCAGTGGGCCCTCAATTTGGTCCTTACCTTTTTGATGTGTGTGTGCACCATTTGAACCTCTGCACAATTGCCCCTTCTGGCTGCTCACTATCAAAACAGCCTTTTTAGGGGCAATCACTTCTGTCAGGAGGGTGAGCCAGCTGCAGGCACTGTCATCTCGGCCTCCTTACCTGACCATCTTTCTGGCCAGAGTAGTGCTCCGCAGTAGGGCATCCTTTCTGCCTAAGGTGGTTACACCTTTCCATCTGGCCCAATATGTTAATCTGCCCCCCCTTATATGCACCTCTGCATCCTCCCAAGGAAGAGGAATGTCTCCACCATCTGGATCCAAAAAGAGCGTTATCGTTCTACCTTGATCGCACTGTATAGTTCTGGGTCGACGGACAACTCTTTGAAGGGTACATTGGAGCAAAGAAGGGGCGAGCTGCTCAGAAGAGGACCATTTCACAATGTGTCATTCTCTGCATAAAGATATGTTACGCCTTGGCAAAGAAACAACTCCCTGTAGCCCATTCTATCAGGGCAAAGGCAACCACCACAGCATCACTGCACACATTCGTCAGACACTACTGTCTGGATTCTCAGGTCCGCTGGGAAGGCCTCTTGCAGGATTTCTTAAGTCTGAACAGATACTCAAGCAATACCAGCCACAGAGGAGGGACTGCAGAAAGGTTTCAGAGGTAAGGAAACTGCGGCTAGATGTCTCCATCAGATGGACAAGTTACTTACTTTCAGTTACGCCTTATCTGGTAGAGACATGATCTAGCCGCAGGTTCCTTACCGACCCACCCATCCTCCCGCACAGCGGATTGGTTTAGTGCCAGGGCTGTTTCCCCTTCAGGACCCTAGTTGTTTTTTGACACACCACGGTCTGTGACTTCATGTCTCCGCACTTCTGGTGTGGAAAGTCGCGCAAAGTACTGATGTCAGCGCCGGGGTGGCGCCTATATAGACGACGCAGACTTCACACTGAACCTGACGCCTACGATGTCACATGGAGTTGACTTACGCCACCTATCGGTGCCCAAGGGTACTGATATCTAAAATCTTCTGGATTAAGCCGGACGCCTCAAAGGTAAGAAATCTGTGGCTAAATCATGTCTCATGTCATGCGCATTACCGAAGGTAAGTAACTTGTCCGTCAAGGTTTTTGACACACTGTACATAGCACTTGATGGACTGTTGAAAATTCAACTTTAACTATATTAAGGAAAATGTTTGGAGCATGTGCTGCAGAAGATCACATTCTTTGCGTGCTCCTGCAATCTACTGCTAGATGTGTACTTTGCTAGTTTTTCTTAGAAGTGAGGGTTGTGAGGTGATTCGTGATCCTTCCCATGAAACTCACAATGCACAGCGACATAGATTTAACCTTAGACTATTTTCTTCTGCTATTGGGTTGAGATGTATTTTCATAATTTTCGAGGGGAAATGTCCTTTAGGACAAAGCCAGAATAACGCTGCGCCTTCACAGCACCTTCAATATACCAAATGTGGCTTTAGCACGCATTCCTTCAGCATGCAAGTCATTACAAATACTTGCTTTAAGGAGGGGGGGGGGGGTGCATTGGTGGAATGGTGTTGGATTTAAAGTCCCAACACCTTCTGTACTGTTTTGCAGACTGGAGATGGAATAGTAAATGAAACAATTCCAAAATCCAGCGCCCCTTAAAGCAAGTCGTTATAACAACTTGCGTGCTGAAAGAATGCGTGCTGAAGAGTAGTTTGTTCTAATGATCGTGTTCCGAAGGCATGCAGGCTAACGCATGCGGAAAACTGTCATACATTCATTTTCATGTGCTCTGGGACAGTCACTCAAGAAAACCAACATCAACGACCAAAAACTCCCACATACAAGACTTTTGTGCTGACAGCGACCACTTCAGCATGACAGATACGACCACAGACACTTTCAGGGAGAGGGTATATAAAACAATTCTGTCCAGATTTCAACAGCAAATTCCTGTGGTCATACCAGCAGCCGATATGCAACCTTTGTTTAACAAGAGAACACAACAAGTCTGCTGTTGGTATTGCAAGGCTTTTTGGTGCAAGAAAACTATCCTTGAAGAGATAGAAAGGGGTCCATTACAGGATACTGCACTGAAGCTTTCCAGAGCCACAGTCGCGACAAGGTGTCAAGGGAACTTAAATCGGATGGAGAAAGGGGTGTGACGTCTGAAGATGTGTGGGGAGCAAAGCACCAAGTATGTATCCACTAATGACTCTGGCCTCAGAGTGCAGCCATTTCTGGGGCCCTCTATTATACCCACTCGGAGGAGAACGATAACGCTAAGGTTTACACAAAGACTATGCACAAAGGATATTCCCCCCCCCCGGGTTCAATCTCGATGGTGCTATTCCTTGCTCTGGAGTAGATGGTCCAAAGACAGCACTGCCTCAAGCCCAATACCAACCTAGAAGAAACAGACTCTCAGCCCACTGTTCCTGAGGCAGTTTGACCCTGAAAGAAGGTTCCGGTACTGGATGCACAACAGACCAAGCTTGGAGGGCAAGATCTACAGCATAGTGTGTAGTCACCAAGAGACCCTAGAGCGGTAGCCTCAATGCTTAAATACCAAACCTCAGCACCAAGAGTCTGCCCAGCTTGTCTCTGATTTGAGATAGAGTCCGTAGAAACCCCCTGAGGCCAGTGTAGTGACCAGTCCTATTGAAAACATAGGGATTCAAACAGATGTATAGCAGAGGGGGATGTTTGAGGCATGTGTGGCTGTAGATTTACCTGCTTAGCAAAGGTCTGCCATCTAGTGTTGGGCTTGGAAGTGTTCAAGTTGTTTTTCTTTCGAGTCACGAGGTATTGTGACTCCTCTTGCTTGCAATGCGCATTGTCCTCTATTCGATTGTAAGAAGACTGTTTTTTTCCGCCTTCGGGTTCAGTCGTGGACTTTTCTGCTTCATCTCGACATCATCAAAAAACTAACATTTAGGCCTTTACCGTTGGTATTGTCATCAATCACGGTTACTCATAGCTTACATCGGTCGCCCGTCGACCCTCTCTAGCTGACTGAGGCATGAAGGGCTTTCGCTCTTCGGGGCAGATCCTGTTGCAGGGATTCTGCACACATACAGAACTATGCACAGGAAAATAGGACCTCAGTGAATAGGGGTATACCAACCTAACACATTAGTACCCAAAATCCCAAACCGACTAGCTATAGTGTCTTATTCGTTCTCCGTCTACAGCGAAGCTACCAATGATTAGGCAACCCAGAACACGTCACTCTCTCTTGGGAATCACGGGAGACAGACAACTCTTTCGCTCGCTCACTCGTACTTGTCCCCAATGCAAGTAATCAGAGACGGGGTATAGTTTAAAATTTTTATTTTAACTAATGCGTTCTATGGTACAGTACACGTGCTGTTACTAGTATCAAAATGCATAAACACAATATAGTCCGCATTGACACAATTACATAGAATACAAACAGGGATATCATTTTATAAATACAGTGGAGACCTGACCTAACCACCCTCCCCGTTGTAAGAAATAGTTTATTATAAGAAAAAAAAGACCGCGGGGCTTTGTCAGCAGACCCCATACCTCAAGGCCTAGATGAAAGGTTCATATCGCAGGGTGAGCACAGCTCTTCTCTCTAGAAAGGTGTCTCTACAAGTGTGTCAAAACATGTTTAGCTTGCAATATTAAAGCACATGATTTCCAGTAGTGCAGCTGTGGGTAGTATGTTATGTCTAGGTGCATGGGACTGATCAGAACAGAATAACATGGGGCATTGTTGATCGACCTTGTACCTCGTGTGCAGACTTAACCTCAGAGCACAGCAGAGAATGCGAAAAGCAGACTACTCATGTGAAAGGTGCACAAACAGTCTTGCGAAATATATGCTTGCAGTGTCGTGCGTAAAAGCAGCCTCATGGCAGCGAAGCTCATGCTAACTTAGCAAATGTCGACAATGGACCCATAAGCTATACTACACCCTCCCCCTGGTAAGTCCATCGTATGTAGGTATAGGACGAAAACAGAGTTCAAAAAGCTTGAGCAGAGATTTACAGGCATGTCCATAAATTGGAAAAAAAATCAAAGACGAAAGTCTAATAAGAGAAAGGAAAAAATACAATTTCTGGAAGAAGAGAAAAAAATATAGCAGAAAAAAGGCATCCAAAACCCAAAATGATGACTGTTGGCTATTTATGCATTTAATGCATTAGAGTGTAGGAGCAAAAGAATTCAACACCCTCCAAAAGGACATCATTGTGGTCAGTAGAAAAAGAGACACCATCCAATTTAGCAAGGTGAATGAACAAGAGTGTTCTTCATAGTCGGGGGCCTCCATTAGCATCGCTGGATAACTTGAATGATATTCAATATAACTCTGAAGTAGGAGATTCTGTGCAGCCACACAGATATCCCATTGAGCCAAAATTCCAAGTGCAGCCGCACTCGCCACTAAGCCAATCCCAGAACAGTCCTGCTCATGAGCCACTAAGGGGCCCATTAGCTGGTCGAAATCCTGGTCCGGACATGACGTATTGGAAAGGCATAAATCCATCGCCCATGTAAACGGATATCTCAAGCACGAAAAGACAGGTTGCACCCACATGAACTATGCAAAACTGAAGGACAACCCATAAGACACACCGAGTGTTGCCAGTGGTAATGTACCGAAGCATCCATGCATTTAGTCACGGTGCAATTGGAGCCAGCCCGGTCTGCGTAGTACCACAAGAGGAGCAGCCATTGCGCAGCAGGCACAGCAGAAGCAGGATTCCAGCGACTAACGCCAATATTAAGGGAAACCCACCAAAGACGCTGGAAGAGATAGAATGAATGAATGAATGAATCCAGGTATTATACCAAATATAGTCTGAAAAGAAGTCACAGCGCCAGAGCCGATAGCTTTAAAAGAATGTGCCAGGCCTGAAGTAGTCGATGCATTAAATATGCAATGGATAAGCTCCCCAAAATGTAGTGGGAGGTTAGTGTTGAGAAGCATTTGAACTTCAGTAGTAGTGCTAGCCACCTGCAAGTTGAAGGTTTCTCGTGCAGAAGTAAGGGGTACTTCTTGTTGGGTTAAAAGTGCCTTTAATCTGCTCAACTTGTTGAAATCTGCTTTCAAAGTTGGTATTGAAGGCCAGACAGTACTATCCAGAAACCCATGCGGGGGCAGATAAAGCACATTATTTCAACAAATTACGTGCTGTGAAACCGTAACAATGTATGGTATGCCAGCAAGCAAGCCGCAGCATTCTTGGTTATTTAAAATAAGATGACTACCGTTAGTAAGCAAAGTAAGTGAACGTGGGAATTATTGTGGGAACTGGGTTAACTTTCAAAACACAAGCAAGTTTCGGTGCTGACATGTTACATGCTCTGCGCACCTTTATGTTTTTGCATACCAGGGAATGACCTACTGTGGAATCACAGTCCTCCCCGTAAGATATACTTCCGTATCGTCCCTGAAACATTGATAGGTGAAAGGCAAAGACCATAGTTCAAGCAGAAAAGCGCTTCCAAGAGGTCTAAAGGGTAATGTTTCATGCAAGAATTTAATTGAAACCGCAACAGAGGCAAAGATATAAGCCCATGGATTAGCCAAACAGCAGAGTCAGTTTCTGCGACAGAAAAAGGGTAAAGGATCTATTTTTTACATGTGCAGAAGAGTGTAGATAGCATCCTTCATGGACATAAATTGCTGTTTGTCTGTTAAATTAAACGGTACGAACAAAGCAGTCGCATTCAAATAATCCCACTGTACTTTTCCCATTTTCAGAGTTTGCAAAGTCTATGCAAATTGCATTACAGAATGCAATTGATTCTGACCATGATCTAACAGAGGCACATCTTCTTGTACAATGTCAATAACCGAGGAAACAATATTGTCTAATGTATAAATGCGGGAAGACAGTGTATTAATACTGTTGTCGACAACAGCTAGAACTATTTCTAAGTTAGCCTGGTCAATTTCCCGAAAACTAGATGCTGCTTCAATTTGTGAAAGTTTCCAAATTTCATTGTAAGCAGTGTATATCCATCTTTTTGTCCTAGTAGCCCTCGGTCCCAAGACAAAATCGGCCAAATTAATATTGTTGGATAACAACGATGAATGTTGTTTAACAGAAAAAAGTGTAGAGTGCTGCAACCACTGTTGACATAATTTACCAACCGAATAGGTTGTTACAGAATGGGAATTATGAAATCTTGGGTCGAGTCTGTCTTGCATATAGCCTAAAGCAGTGTTATGAAAACGGAGCTGGCAGGCATTTGAATTTGACTGCCAAACTAACCACCCTAGAGGATCCATTTCGGATACATTATAGGAATTATTTTGAAATAAAGCCTATAATGACTCAATTGTACAATTTGAGTATGAGCACCAATTATTATATTCAGCTTAAGAGGGAATGGCTGTGGCGTTTATTTTCTTTGCAGTAGCCAAACCAAAGCATGTAGTTTGGTACACTGTAGTATTTAAAAATAAAATCGGTGATGAGATGAGGCAGGCATGATGTAATGTCTCAGTACCTTGCACCTGCTAGTCCTTAGAACCCCAGATTGATTTCAAATCAACTGTGTCTTACTGATGATCATAACCTTTTAGAGACAGATCATGTCTAAAAGAAGTGGAATACATTAATTTACTATGGGTCAACATGACTTTTGGAGAGGAAGAACAACTCAGTTTAAAATAACACGACTCAGGATTTGACTTATCAAAGTCTGTAAAGTATGTAAACTTATTTTTAAGTGTTTTTGAGCTTCCTTTTAACGGTGTTGGGCAATGTTACCACTGAGTGTAATTAACCACAGGACGCAATGTATTAGTCTTGTGTAGGAAATGATGCCCATAATGTTGATAACACAACAGATTGGCAGAATTCATATAAACCTCTTCAGCATCAAAAGCAGCATCATATTTTAAATCAGAAAACAAGGCTTGTATCGCATGCACATCCCAATCATCAGAACGTATGTCCTGTGTCACCTCATCACCCATAGAAACACTAAATATGTATGGTACATTGATGATCTCAGTCGGACCATGGACCTGACAATTCACTTTATCCCAGACAATACCATCAGAAACTGGGAATGCTGAAATGTTAACAAGAGCTGGTCACGTTTCATGATGGGGGAAGATGAGTGGGGGGCCAAAACACCATCAACCAAGTTCACAGCAGAGCGTTCAGGCAAATAGTGACCATTGATGAGTAGGGGAAAAAAACTGTTATAAATCCAATTGACATGAAGAGAAAAATCAGAATAAGGACCAACCATACGTATGTCCATGGAAGTACCAAATAAGTCTGTTTAAACCAGGAGAAAAAAAATAGACAATGCGGATGGGCCACTTGAGGAGGTGGAGGACGAGTCGTTGGAAAAACTGCCATGGTGTAAAGGACTATCCGGCAAATTATGCAAAGACTCGCTTGTGGGATATGTGTATTCAGCCTCCACGTTGCAGGAGGAAGCTGGGGGAACAGAAGAATGGTCAACAACAGGGTCCATCTCGATGACCGTGTCGTGTGGTGAATTGGAAGATGTGCCACTCTCACTAATCCTTGAAATTGTAGGACACAAAACAGCAGGCGTCACACTATTTAGAATCTGCCAGATGTTGTAGCTTGACATTTTCCACTGAAATGAATCGGTCGTCTTTGCGACCAGGAAGAGGAGGTAAAATTACTGTTCCGGTACACTTTAGGCCAAGCACTGGAACCGGTGCATGATAAGAGGGACCAAATTCTTTTTTGTTCTCCACCTTTTCTCAGCCCAGATCTCCAACTTTAGGAAGCCAGCCGACCACTGGATTTAGGAGTGCTGCATCAGTTGCTGAGGACAAATGTTCAGTAGCAAAACTGTCTCGGGTCTCTTGTAGGTTCTGTAACATAGTAGAATGATTATCTACATCAAAGGCTGCGTCAGCCGCCACAACGTCTAGAACATCAGGGTCTGGCACAAACGTTTTCATGCCAAAGAGCATCTCGTTTGTGGTCCGCCCACCCAGAGGTCTTCTAGGTTGATTATTAAGTGCACGTTGGACGCCATACAAATGGGCTAACCAGTTCCTGCCAGTACCTAAGACTCTAGCTGTCAAGGATTGCTTTAAGTCACGGTTCATTCGCTCCACAATTGAGTTGCGCTCAGGCCTATATGGAGACGAAAACTGCACCAGCATCCCCAAAGACTTCATCGCATCCTTGTACGCCTTAGAGGCGAAGGCTGGACCTTGGTCAGAACGAAAGGCGCCACAGGCAATAATACCTAAAAAGCCACCCAAATCCTTGATGACATTTCGAGCGTCAGCACTGCGTTGTGGCCAAAACCAAAGGAAGCTAGTGCCCGAATCAACTGCAACTAAAATGTATGTATATTTCACAAGAAGATCAAAATACACACAAGCAAAAGGGCAATTGGCAATGCAAAGTGGTGTTTGTGGTGGACGTGTTCCCGGAGCAGGCTTGATCTGTTGACAGATGTCACAAGAAAGTACATAATTATGGGTCTGTTTATATAAACCACGCCACCAGTAACGTTGTTGCAAGATAGAAACAGTCGCAGACACTCTGGCATGGGCCGAAGCCATACCTTTGTGTGCGGTTTTGGTTAAAGTGTGTCTGCGATCCGCGTTGGGAATCAGCCGATCTCCAATGGCAGGAATTCTAGGAAAACGACCTTTTTCAGGAGTTAACTGATAAGAATATTTTGAAGGGAAGCCCTGTGGATAATTAGAGCCCTCCGCAGTTGCAGCTGTTGCTGCCAAAATGTCACTATCAATCTTAGTCATGGACCTTGTAACGGCTGCAACAGAACACGTGGCTACTGCAGATTTGGCCGCTTCATCAGCCAAACAATTCCCAAGAGCGTGTGCTCCCACACGCTGATGGCCAAGAGTATGAATAACGTGTGAGTGGCAGACGTCGTTTAAGATCTGCCACTCAAACCCAAAGCGTTTTATGCTTAATTGTGCTGCCTTTAGAATCTCGATAATCATTTTGAGACCAAAAAAATAAGTTGGCACTGAAAGACTGAACACAGTAATACGAGTCACATACAATAAGGGTTGACACCTTTGGATTAGTAAACTCGAGAGCAAGACCCGGAGAGCCAGCTCTGCCAATTGGGCGATACAGTTTCCTTGTGCCCGAGTATGCACTATATGAGACTTGAAATCACCAGCCACAATAGCACAAGCCGCTGCGCTGAATAAGCATGTTTAGAACCAGTGGCCGGTTGCGCCGAACCATCTGTGTAAATGATACATGCGTACTCCTCCAAAGGAATCAAAGACAGAGCAGGCGGATGAACGTGTTCATACTGCAAGAACTCCTGTGGATGAACGTGTTCATACTGCAAGAACTCCTGTGTCTGAAGAGTGGGGTCAAAGTTAAACGTGACATCCGGAGACGTCAAAGAAGTAGCCCATTGTATCCAACAGGGATGTAAAGCTTTTGAGTTAGGCACACTTTCCTTTGTCACTGCTTCTAAAGCAGTGACAAAGCAAAAAATGCGTTTCCCCTGTGCCAGTGCGCGTTCCTTCAGGACTGCCATCTGTACAGCTGTCAAAACTTTTTCAACAGTCAAAAACCGCATCTCGGCTGAAGCGTACAAGTGCGATTTGTATGCGATAGGTACTGTGTCACCTTCGTTGTATGTCAAGTAAGTGAAACCCACTGCACCTGGCACGATTCGTATCACCAGGTTTGTGTGATTATCACGTGTCACAAGTACTTAGATTCAAGCAAATCAGGTTGCAAAGAATGCAAAATAGCAGAATGTTCCTCGAGCCAGCTGGCTTTTTGAAAAGGTAGGTTGTATCAAGGTATAAAGAGGCTTGATATGCTGGGAATATTCAGGAATGTAAGACCACCCAAAATTTAAAAATCCTAGCAAAGACTGAAGTTTTTTCAGGGTAGTCGGAGACTGAAAACGTGCGCATTTCTCCAGGAAGTGGGGCGCTAAGACCCAACCTTCATTAATGAGCTCATTGCCCGAAAAGAGCACTGCATAACAAGCGATGTGTGATTTTGCTAAATTAAATTTGTATCCGTAGTCTGCAAATTCCAGAATTATGCGGTCAACACGGCATAGATGCGGCCATAATTCGTCATCTGTGATATAAATATCATCAACATACGAATACGAACCCTGGTGTCAGCTGCACTCTACAGTAATGAAAATTTCAGTTGCTGTCTCCTCCAGACAAGGAAGCAGTGCCTCCTGCACTATTGTAACTTCCGCTGCACTGTCTAGCATGGTTACCGCCAGTCCAGCAGTCTGGTTCTCACCGTCTGAGGCATATCTCGCTATCAAAGCAGCAACTTTTATCTTTTGAAATGGGGCACGGAAGTGTGGTTGTTCCTCCTGTTTCCCCTTGCCGTCAAACTGACGAGGCTGTTCACGTCCCTGTGGCACAGGATGACTTTTGCCACGATCTTGGCACTCCCCACCACCGATCAGTAAGCCAGATGAGTCCTGTGAAGAACGAGGAGAACGCTGATCAGGGACCTGAAATCTATCAGGAGTCTTAATTTTCATGCAGTCTCGCAAGTCATGAGTACACTCTAAAGCCTCAGGAGTCGGTGACCCAGCACGCGACCCCTGCTTCTGTTGTTGTTGTCCCCGCTTTTTATTTTTTGAGTTCTCTTTAGAAAAGACTGGGCGCCCATCTGTTTCAGATTGAGCTTTCTGTTGTGTTTGAGACTGTGTTTGCATCTCAGTAAAAGGCTTAAGTCCCAAACTATTGCGGCCAATGGTTTTATAAGCCTTTGCAATACTTTTTGGTAATTTGCTTGGTTTGTCCACATCAGGGATAGCCTCTAAGCCGTTAGCGACTTGTAAGCTTACTGCATCGCCCTTGACATTGGCAAGGATCAGATCAGCAACCACGTTGAATACTCCCATCAGTCTCATTACACAGCCGCTTCAGCACCATGTTCATCTTGAACACGCTTAATCACAGAGGGGAGTACACTCATAGAGGGAGTGCAGAAACACTTTGAATACACAGCTGCAAACACCTTGCCCCAGGTGTTACAGTCAGCTAACTCGGGAAGTAAGTATTTAGGCAAACTAATTGTCAAAATCCAGTGTTTTCTACAAGAGAGGTATTAGGAAAAACTGCTTCAAGCTGTCCAAATTTTTCGGCAAGCCAATAAGGTAATTCATCCTTATTTGTTGGTCACTTGCCTATCACCGAATTAACCATGACGGGACTAATTGTTACTCCACCAGGTACCGCAGGCTGCACAGCAACTCCAGGTGGAGCCACCTGGAAATTGCGCAACAGGAACTGAATAACAGCTCTATGCACTTGTATCAAAGAAGCATGTAACACGCGGAGTTTGTGCACCGTAGCTACCGTCAACCCATGTGGGTGAGGGGTACACCCAGCCAACACCGGCCAAGTGGCCCCTTCGATTGATAAAGGACCTAAACGGACCGGCGTGTACGAGTGTGGAAGGCTCTATGAAACCAAATTCGATGTTGCCTAGCTGTGAGCGGAACCTTAAGGGTCCGATAGGGCTGATACGCAATCGGAACAGCCGTGGCAGTGTATTCATGGAACAGATTATCTTCTCCGTCCACCGCCAGAAAGGTGACCCAAGAGTAAAAGACTTCGAAGCGGTATGCGGGGTCCACCTATACTACAAAAATCAGGTCCACTTCAGCATCAGGGACTCCATGAAGTCGTAAATAATCCCCGAGCGGAGTGCTATTATGTGGCAATATATTATGCGCCATCACGAAAAGCAAAGAATTACAACTTAAAAATCGGTAGCACAACAAGGATTAAGAATAAAGAGAGAAACCTTTTTTAAAACTTAAAGATTGAAAGAACCTATAAAAAGTCAATATAGGAGGCTACACCGTCACAGCTGTCTCCGGAGTCAGAAGTGAGGGTATTGTGGACAAGCACAAGCACTACTCAAAGCATCTTTCAGATCAGAACCTGACCAAACGTTGGGCGCCATGTTGCAGGGATTCTGCACATATACAGAACTATGCACAGGAAAACAGGACTTCAGTGAATAGGGGTGTACCAACCTACCACATTAGTACCCAAAATCCCTAACCGACTAGATATAGTGTCTCATTCATTCGCCATCTACAGAGAAGCTACCAATGATTAGACAACCCAGAACACGTCACTCTCTCTTGGGAATCGGAGGAGCCTGACATCTCTTTAGTTCACTCACTCATACTTGTCCACAATGCGAGTAATCAGAAACGGGGTATAGTTTAAAATGTTTATTTTAACTAACGCGTTCTATGGTACAAATACAAACGGGGATATCATTTTATAAAGACCGTGGAAAAAGGACTAAGAGACCTAACCACCCTCCCAGTTGTAAGAAATAGTTTATTATAAAAAAGAAGACCTTCTGGGCTGTGTCAGCAGACCCCATACCTCAAGGCCTAGAGGAAAGGTTCACATTGCAGGACAGCACAGCTCTTCTCTCTGGAAAGGTGTCTCTCCAAGTGTGTCAAAACATGTTTAGCTTGCAATATTAAAGCACACGATTTCCACTAGTGCAGCTGTGGGTAATATGTTAGGTCTAGGTGCGAGGGACTGACCAGAACAGAATAACAAGGGGCACGGTTGATCAACCTTGTACTTCGTGTGCAGACTAAACCTCAGAGCACAGCAGAGAACGCGAAAAGCAGACAGTTCTCATGTGAAAGGTGCACAAACAGAGTCTTGCAAAATATATGCTTGCAGTGTCGTGCGCAAAAGCAGCCTCATAGCAGCGAAGCTCATGCTAACTTAGCAAATGTCGACGAGGACCCTTAAGCTATACGACAATCCTTCTCCAAGTTCCGTCACACCGTGCCCATCTGGTGATGGAACAGACACCCTTTTGTTTTTGCCGACGCTAAAGTTCCCACACACAGACCATCACCTGGTGTGTAACTTGTGCCTTTCTCTGGATCATCAAAATTCCATTTGTGAGGCATGCAAGTCCTTCCACTCAAAGAAGACTATGTGCATCGGTATGAAAGATGCCTCGAAAAGTCCAGACACACAGTAGACGACAGTCCGGACATTTTTGGATCCGAACAGTACCATCACAAGGCACACACTCAGGCCTCAAAAGCGGGTGAGGGCTCCTTCTCACATGGCGACAGTTTGGGTTCCAGGCACGAAATCCAGGATGTTCCACCGGGAGAACCGCAAGTACTGTGTCTCATCCATCAACCAACCCAAAGGGTTGGCCATCTGGTTTGGACAACTGAAACCCACACATGGGCTACCAATGCCTTCGGGCCATGTCAGCGCCAAACAGGTGTTCTGGTGACACCATGCCCCGACGCCGAAACAACAGCACAAGGCCCATGCCCACCAGTCATCGGCATCAAGTCTCTGAATAAAGAGCCCTGGAGCCAAAACCAAGTACATTGGACCAGAGGCACCGCTTGGAAACAATTGGTGCTTAAAGCCACTTCGGAACCGAAGTCTTATACTTCAGCCAAACTGAAGGCCAGCTCCAAAACTGTGGAACCAGCACTTGAACGTTCACAAGAACATTTGGATGCCAGGCTAAAACTGCCGATTCACTCTGACACTGGTAGAATCATGCCTACACCTCCCCAAACCAAGGGAAAGCCAGCAAAGAGACAGTTAACATTTGAAGAAGCCTTGGAAAGCCACTGTCCACCAAAGCCCAGAAAGAGGGTGGACAAGGCCACCAGTCCTTCACCCATGAACCCACCACCAACAACACCAAGTGCACACGCTCCGCCACCTTCACCTCCTGCAGATACACACTACTCCCCAGAAGCAGAGGGTTCTATTAATTTGTTTGGGGGCATGGGGATGATGGGGACCTATACTCACTCCCCCTCAAGATAATCTGTGGGACACTTACGACACAAACCCGCCTGCAGACACTAAGCCGGTTCTGTAACTAGCGAAACCTTCCCCTCCAGATGATACTACCACATACCATGACACCATAGGTAGGGTAGCTAAGTATAAGGTTCAGCTCCACACAAACCACTGGAGGATGATTTCCCATTCGACACACTTTCATCCACTCAACGCTCAGCACAATACCTGCCGATGCTTAAAGGTATGCTAATACAGACAACAGATATTTTTAGGACCCAGTAAAACTGGCTAAAAAAATAGAGCTTTCCCCTACTGATCCAACATACATAAAGGGTTTAACTACCACCATAGCAATGTGTAATGTAAAGCGCACGTTCACCTGTGGGCATCTTGGCGCTGAATAACAGATGTTTATTGTTACCCAATTAACTAGTACTACCAGACTCTTATGGTTGCGACAGCAAGAAAGAGGGAGAACTAACAAACATCAGGTTAGGCACCCCCCACCAGACAAAGAGGCTAGGAAAATAGATGATGCAGGGAAGAGAGTGACAGCACAATCAGCCAACCATTGGAGGATAGCCAACTCCTTTGTGCTCCTTTACCGTTACTACAGGGCACACTGCGACGAAATGGACGGGCTTCCCCAACATCTCCCAGAACAATTCAAGAAACGAGCATTTGAGATTGCCTCAGCAGACAAACTAATAGCTAACACATTGATCGTCTGTGCACTAGATGCAGTTGATGCAGCAGGAGGCATTAACACCAGTGTCCTCACAAGAAGACATACCTGGCTCAAGGTTTCAGGCTTCAAGCCAGAAGTGCAACAAAATATCCTTGCACTTGCTTTTGATAGGGAAAGTCTCTTTGGAACTCAAGTAGACACCTTACTTGAGAAAAGTAAGAAAGACAATAAAACAGCCAAAGATATGGGGGTGTTACAAACATCAAAGTAAAGAGGGAAGATTTGTCGCTCCCCCTATCGTGGCGCAGCAAGATACATCTGCAGACACCTCCGCCTCATATCAGCGTCCCCCCTCACAAAATACATCCCGGAGAGGATATTATAAATTTCCTACAGCGAAAATAATTTCTGAGGTGGAGGCTGTTTCAATAAACCATCAGCTGCCTCCACAAAGCCTTGACTTACTTGCCATTCCCCCGATCATACCACACCTGTCTGGGGAAGACAACAGTTCTTTATCGTGTGGTTGAATATCCCGTCCGACCAATGTTGGATATTACCCAACATGGTTATTCCCTGAAGCTCACTTCAACACCTCCAAACATTCCACCCCGCACACACAGACTGCCAACAGACCATCAACAGCTGCTCAGAGATGAAGTAAAAACTGCTACAAAAGGGAACAATAGAGCCTGCACCACTACACCAACAGGGTACGAGAGTTTACTCACTTTACTTCCTCATTCCCAAGAAGGACAGGTCCCTAAGGCCAATCCAAGAACTTAGACCCCTAAACAGGTACATTTTATCAGAGCACTTCCACATACATGGTCACTCTACAAGATATCATTCCACTACTACAACAAAGCGTCTTCATGGCTGCATTGGAGCTAAAGGATGCATACTTTCACAATCCAATTCAACCAGCACATTGACAGTACCACAGATTTGTACTAAATGGAAAACACTTTCAATTAAAAGTATTTCCTTTTGAGGACACTACAGCCCCCAGGGTGTTCACCGAATGTCTAGAAGAGTAGTAGCAGCTCACTATTCAGACAAAACATTCATGTTTCCCCCTATTTAGCAGTTTCAACACCCTCAAACTACCATAAACTTGCTTGATCGATTATTTATGTTTAACAGTCAATGCAGTCAAGTCCCACCTACAACCTCTTCAAATACAACCTTACCTCAGATTCATCCTCAACTTATAGACAGGGTTAGCTTACCCAAATGCAGCCGGTATTCGGTCCTCCAAAACACTAATTCCACAATTTCAGCCTTATCAGCCGATAACAGAAAGAGCTGTCAGGAGTCTGCTAGGCATCATGCAGAGCCATAGTACCTCGTGCCATACTCAATATGCGCCCGTTGCAGGAATGCCTAGCACATCAATGGACTCAAAAAAATCTAGTGTTGCTCAGCCATCACGTTTGCCACTCTGCAGTGGTGGAATACCAACAATCTTCTAAAAGGACATCCGTCCCTAGACCCAGACCGCAGAGAACCATAGTAACACGCATCACTCACCGGTTGGGGGTGGGCACTCACAGGAGATGACTATACAGGGTCGCTGGACGCCTAGTCAAACCCATCTCCGTATCAATCACCTTGAGCTCATGCTGTTCATCTAGCGATTAAAGCTTTTCTTCCTCATCTCATTAACAAGTTGGTTCTTATAAAAACAAACAACATGACTACCATGTACTATCTGCAAAAACAGGGGCTCCAGGTCACCTCAGCTATCACATTTAGCCTAGACCATTTGGAAATGAGCTCTTCAACACAACATTCATCTATTAGCAGAGTACATACTGGAAGCTGACAACAACTTTACAGATCTTCTTCGTAGGAGGTGTGAACAAGTTCACAAATGAGGGCTCAACCCACAAGTACTCCTCCCTCCCATTCTTCAAACAATGGGTTCACCAAGACATAGACCTCTTTGCCATAGCAGAAAAAGCCAAATACCAAAACTTTGCATCTAGGTTCCCACAGTCCAAAGGCAATGCACTATGGATGAGTTGATCAGGGAAATTTGCTTACACTTTTACACCTCTCCCACTGCCTCAGTTTGTAATTTGTAATCTATTGAGTTACCAGTGTTTTTTCCTCAACCAGACTCAGTTGGGGAAAGAGCTTTACACACACTGGATGTAAAAAGAGCTCTTATGTACTACAGTGACAGAACACGATCATCCAGGAAAACACAACTCTTTATTGTGTTCACTTAACCACACTAGGGAAATGCGATTTCAAAATCAGGTATTTCACGTTGGATTGTAAAATGTATCCAAACTGGTTACGCTAAAGCCAAACTAAATCTACCTTTCCCTCCAAAAGCTCACTCCACTTGCAAAAAGGGTGCTTCTATGGCTTTTTAAGGGAATATACCCATGACTGACATATGTAAGGCAGCTACATGGATCTACAAAACATTACGGTGTAGATATCATGGCATGACAACAAGCCAATGTGGATCATTCGAGTCTAAGAACTTGATTTCAAACAACTGCAACCCACACATTAGCTACCGCGTATGAAGGAAAACTGCTTTACAGTCTATGCTAAGCATGTGTATCTACAGCCACACATGCCTCAAACGTAAAATGTTACTTGCCCAATAAGTATCTGTTTGTGACACACAGTGCTGTAGATTCACGGGCGACCACCCTCCTCCCTGGATACCGGTATGGATTGAAAATACAAATATGTATAATCATTAAATTACTTTGCATGGTCATCACACTAGAATAAATCATACTCACACGCCATCCTCACCTGCCGTACAGAAAACAATATTAAAATAGAGTTGAGGGCTGTGGGCATTGCAAGCAACAGGAGGAGTCACCATACCTTGTGACTCGAAAGACTTCTTTGAAGAATAACAACTTGCACACTTCCAAGACTAACACTAGATGGCGGACTCGTGGTAAGCATGTGATTCTACAGCACTACATCCCACAAACCGATGCTTACTTGGTAAGTAGCATTTTCCTTATATCCACACTGTCTTTGGCTAAAACATTGGCACAGCTTCCAGCATCACACCAGTCCTTGACAAAAAAAACACGACTGACATTTGAAGAGGCTATCAGGAACTTGGCTCCTTTAACACCTTGAACGCGGCGCAAATTCCGCCGCTGTGCTGGAGAATTAATGAGTGGGCGGGGTTCGGACGGCCCCTGGCCGTCCTCCGCACACATCCACTGTGACATCGGACGGCGCATGGAATGGGTTAAAATACCAAAGAAAAATACAAGGGAACCTGCAAAGTCTATGCATAGAGAGTCAAATCACAAACCATTATGGAGACCTAATGCCTACTGATGATGAGGATGCCCCTAGGCATGATTACCACGTGGACCCTCCAGATGACCCATCTTTGGAGACATAACCCATTAAACCTTCAGCACTAGATGATACAACTTTATTTCTGCTGGATACTTCTAACTACAGATTCCTCAACTTCCCCCAGGCATCAGGCTGTATTTGAAGATTATTTTGTAGCAGTGCTCCTACACGCCACTAGATGGAATAGTGTGGCTCCACGCTACCTTGTACACAAGTCCCACCCCTGGGTGCTGGCATAAGTTCCTTTTTCTATCTTTGTATTCCCACATAGATCTAGAGCTAAACATTTTCAGTGTGCTAAGGAACGATTCCACCACCAGAAACGACCTGCTTCCTACATTCATGACAGCTGGAATCCTAAGTAAGTCACAGACCCACACAAAGTATGTCTCGTGGCTGGGCTTGAGACACAACTAAGGGGTATATTCACAAGAACGTGTGATAACTACCGCAAGAGTAGCGTAATGCAACTTTCAATATCGCAGCCCATTGTGGTTAAATAACCCTGTGACAACGTGGGATTCACAACAAGGCAGTAGCATGCGATAGTCACCAGATAACGTGCCAAATATCCGCGTCAAAACCAACACCAGGCCGCATAAATGCGATACGTGAACGCATAAAAACATGCGATTAAGCCAACCGCGGTACAAAGAGTTGCGAAAACCAGCCACAGACCTATGCCCTATAAAAAAAAAACAGAAAAAAATACACCAAAACAATCCAAAGTGCATAGCAACATGGATGCACCCTGACAGCGCAGGGGCCAACCCGAACCCCACAACCCCAACAGACTACCAGCAACGAACAACAGGGGTCGGGGAAGGCCAAGGAGAAGAGGGAGAGGAAGACTGGGTGCAGACCGTAGGAAAACTAGACCAGTGCTACCGAGTTGACAGAACACTACCTGGAACTGACCCACTAGCAGCCCACCTGGATTGCAGTCGGAGTGCCCAGGAGGCCAATAGGCGCCGGCATGACGTGACTACCTAAACCAGGCACAAACCCGCTGCCACCAGGCCACAGTCATCAGTGTGGAGACGGTGCAAGGAGTAGGGAGTACGGACACCGCTCGAGAGGACCTGACACAACATCAACAGGGAATGGGGGGGGACGGGGGGAGTGGGCACAATGGCATACAGGCACAACGAGGTGTAGCACACTGCACACCCACAATCACCCAGGTCCATGTGCCCAATCCCCTTGGCACACTGCAGCACACACACATAGCACAAACAGCACACTCACATTGACGACAACGAGGAACAACGTGCATAGCCGACACTGCTGAACAGAGGACGCAACTGGCTCCGCAGATGCACAGAAACATGCCTACTACATCTGACGGTGCCGGAAACTGTGAAATGGAAATGTATGCGTACGACATCACATCCGTCATGTAGACCAAATGTACACTGTCCCGCAGAAGAATCCAGCACCCCCAAACAGTCACAGTGTACATTGCCATACAGTCAGCATGCAAACCTGCACAATGCACCAACATATATGTCAACGCAAAGTCAATACGCACCTCCCCTTCACATCGTAGAGGGGCACACAACACCTTCAGCAGAGCACAGAATACAACACATCAGTGATGCCGGAGAGGACCACCACACCGTCGACACCAATGCCCTACAACAGCACATGGATATCCCACGCAACCCCCCACCAGGACCCGGACAGCCAAGCTACTCAGAAGAGAACACCCTGCCTGAAACACACAGCAGGAAGCAGCACCCGAAAGCACAGCTGGCTCATGACACTTCACCCACCCGCACATCGCACCCCAATGCCATGTTCCTGCACGCCAAAAGGAGGTGGCCCAACAGGTGTGGGTGGGGGCTGAAGCCATGGAATGCGAACCAGGACACGTAGGTGTCCATCACCCTTCAGGGGCCACCAACACCCCACTAAGGAGACCCACACTGCCATAGAGACGCATGCAGTTGCACATTCACAGTACAGAACCACGGGCAGGGGCGCTCAAATTCCAGTCACACACCCATTTTGGTTCGGCGTATGACAGCCCTGGCCACTCCCCTTACGAATTGAGTAGGGGACGACAAAGCTACATGTCCAAGCTCTAACCCGCTGCCTGTGGTGACACGTCTGCATCCAATGTACACAGCACAATGTAATGGTGTCGGCCCCAGGGCCCTCATGCATACAACAAGACCACAGGGACACACGCAGATACCATGTTGAACTGGCTACGGGCACATGTCCCCGGCCCCTTTATTGGCAGGGCCACATATACAGTGACACCTGTGCTGGATGTGTGTGGGGTGGGTGTAAGCCATTCTGCACGGAATGCCTGGTGCTGGCAACCACTTGAACATTAGACACCAGTGCAACGGAAACAAAAAACACATGCATAAAAGAGTCAACTGCTGAGTAACCTGGAGGAAGCCGGAGGAAGTTCAGAGGACAGCCAACATGCAAACAGAAGTGTCCGTGAGTTGCAGTGCACTTGGGATGGGACACTAGAGATGAGCGCGCCCATGTGAAGAAAAAGTCTCGGATCGTGTCCCTCAGACAGACACCTGATGCAGATGCAGTGGGGTGTGTCATACCTGCATCATATTCCCCACATAACTCAATCAGTAACGGACAATGGCCTGCGGTGCACTGAGTCACTGGCACCTGGAGTGCTGAGCAGGGTGTCAGGCCGATGATGGCATCCACGACAGGTCTGAGCAACTCCGCAAGTCTGTCAGGACCACGGTTTCGACTCTGGCAGATGGCTGTTGGAGGTGGTCCTTGCGGTGGGGGCATGTGCCTTCTGTGGTCAGGACTTGATTTGGTGTGTGAGCCCTGGTGGGATGCTGTTGGGCCCGGAGGCTGCGGGCAGGGCCACAGAGAAATGGCGTTGATGACCCCAAGGCCAACACTTCAGGGGCGATCCAATATCTCAGAAGAAGGGGTCCCGGACCTGACTAGCACAGACTTAGTGGCCCCGGATGCACGGCCGGCACAGGCACCCAGCCACGGGACGGTGACTTGCGGTGCAGTCAGATGGGCCATGTGACCTGAGCGGGTCACCATCTATGTTCGAGGTGTATGTTGTGGAGGGTATCGGGGGACAGTGGAAGGTGTCCTCCAGGGCATGACGCCGAAAGGTTTGATTTTATCCAGAAGCAGAAAAAAAGAGGGGTGGAATGCGACAGCCTCGTTGCCACCACCAATTAGGTATCAGCTACATGAGGATGAAAACTGCCCCCTAGGCCATAGGCTCAGTCAGACGCCACCAAAGTTCGACCAGAGTGTCCATGATTTTCGGGGAACAGACTTAGTGGCACCGGGGCCGAGAGGGGATGCTGTCTGCGATGATGCTGGTACACTGACACGAACTCAGCCAATGCAAAATAAAGACTCTGTGACCTACAGGACCGCAGTGTAGGCTGGAGGCAGCAGTCAGCAGTGGCCCACAGCCACGTGTCGTTGGCTGGCGCAGCATAGAGTTAGTGACACAAGGGCAGTTGTCGGTAGTGTTCCAACACCTCCGTAAAGATGATCTTGTTCCCTCCGGACTGCAACGCGTCATCCTATTATGCCTCTCCGTGCGTGTGATGACATGTATTCTGCCTTTTGAATGATCGATCTTCAGTTCCAAATGTGTGACCTACCTGACCGTGGTGTAGGCCTGCGGCAGCAGTCAGCACGGCCCATTCACCGAGTATCGCCGGAATAGGTTTGATGGCCCCACCGGCCTGCGTAGTTCAGGTTCAGTGGCACCACATGTCGCCGGCTGGCGTTGTACAGGGTTAGTGGCACCACGTGTCGCCGGCTGGCATTGAACAGGGTTAGTGGCACCACGTGTCACCAGCCGGCATTGAACAGGGTTAGTGGCACTACTTGTCGCTCAGTGGCACCACGTGTCACAAGAAGCCCATATGGAACTATGCCTCACTGATCTAAGGGAGTCTGGTGCTGTTGCCGGTGGCCCGAATTTGGGGTCACTGTCATTCATGACTCAGGACACAGTTTCACACATGGGACCTACTGGGCCGAGGAGTATGCCCGAGGCGGCAGTAGAGTACGTCAACGAAAAAGGACTCAAGCGGGCCCATGTAGAGGAGGCCGCGATGGTCTGAGGAGGCTGCCAAGGACGGGGTACTTGGGCCTGGAGCTTGAGCTGGAACGTGGTGGGCCCTCCTTGACACACGCCGGTGTGGGCAGGTGATCAGTGAGGCCTGGCTGCGCAGGGGCAGGCCTGACTGGTTTGTGGTCCAGCAGGCGCACAGCTTCGCAGGCACCTCCACTCTAGAGGACGGCGTCGGCCTCGTGGCGGGGTGAGAAGCACCGCCCTGGCAGACGAGGTCTTTCCGGAAGAGGACCACGCCCAGGGCTATGTGCTACTTATTCACACCCCTACGCTGGCGTGGCATACGCCGGGCCATCCCACTCCAGTCACACTTAGGGGTGCGTAACAGGCAAGAATTCCTTGAGGTCCCCCACTGGCTGTGGTGACATGGTTGCGTCCACTGTCCACTACACTCCATACACCAGAGGTGTATGTCGCCATGGATATGGGTCGGTGCTCCATACTGCGGGCTGTCCAGCACATCTCCGCCACTCTGGCATTGTGTACTTTCCCAATCAAGGTACTACTGCATCCTTCACACATGCCTGTTGAACAAGTTACTTACCTTCGGTAACGCTTTTTCTGGTGGATACAGTATCTGCCTGTGGATTCCTCACCTTGTGAATATCCCTTGCGCCAGCAACATTCGGAAACTTTTGTAGCAGTCCACGCCGATGAGGTCGAAGACGACGTCACAGAGACACGGCTCCGCTCGCGACTCCGCTGACGTCACCGGCTCCATAAGAAGACCTCGTCGGCGTGATGACGTCAGTTCCACCCCTTTTTTCCGTGCCTTCGAGGCACACGGACGGACTGACAGCAATATATATATATATACAGTATACACAGTACATGATATGCAAATCAACACACACAGTGTGGAAAATAAATAACAAGGCACAAGAAAAACATAATGCCCTTGACAGTAACCAAACACATTTTGAAATACCATCAACAGAATTGCAGGTATAGAAGGATGGACAACGGGGAGGCGGGTGGGTCAGTGAGGAATCCACAGGCAGATACTGTATCCACCAGAAAAAGCGTTACCGAAGGTAAGTAACTTTTTCTTCTGATGGATACATCTGCCAGTGGATTCCTCACCTTGTGAATAGATTCCACAGCAGTCCCCACTCCCGGAGGAGGGTGTCCATCCCCCTATACCAGAAAGTTCTGAAGGACGGATCGAGCAAAGTGTCCGTCCTTCCTCACCTCGGTGTCCAAGCAATAATGCTTTGCGAAGGTGTGGAGGGAGGCCCAAGTTGCCGCCCTACAAATGTCCTCCACAGGAACACCCCTAGATAAGGCAGATGTAGAAGACTTTGCTCTGGTAGAATGAGCCCTCAAACCCTCCGGAGGCTCCTTACCAGCTAGGGAGTAGCATATCTTGATGCATAGTACAATCCATCTGGAAAGGGTGCGCTTGTGCACCGCACGACCCTTCCTGCAGCCAGCAAAGCCCACAAAGAGCTGGTCATCAATCCTGTAGTCTTTTGTCCTGTCCAGGTAAAAGCTCACTGCCCTCTTAGGGTCCAAGCGGTGAAGTCTCTCCTCCTCCTCGGAAGGGTGAGGGGGAGGATAGAAAGAAGGAAGGGTAATGGACTGCCCCAAATGGAAGGGAGTTACCACCTTAGGCAAAAACGCAGCCCTGGTCCTGAGTACCATTCGTTCAGCATGAATGGTCAAGAATGGGGGTTTCGAACTTAGAGCTTGAAGCTCACTTACTCTCCTTGCCGAGGTGATTGCGACAAGGAATACCGTCTTAAAAGACAAGAGCCTCAGGGTACACTTGTGTAAGGGCTCGAAGGGAGAACCCATAAGATAGGTTAATACAAGGTTCAAGTCCCATTGAGGCATAATAAAGGGAGCTGGAGGAAACTTGTTTGTAAGGCCCTTTATAAAACGAAGAACAATAGGAGACTTGAACAGCGACGGCTGATCCGGCAAACAAAGGAAAGCCGATAGAGCCGACAAATATCCTTTCACAGTAGCCACAGCAAAGCCTTGCTGGGCAAGAGAAAGGGCAAACTGTAAAATATTAGAAAGACGAGCCTTCAAAAGGATCAATGGACCTCTCTCCACACCAGAGAACAAATTTAGACCACCTATATGAATAAATAGACTTGGTGGAGTGTCGCCTGGCCGATAAAATAACATCCACCACATCCGGCGGGAGAGAGAATGAATTCAGGTTGCCCCGTTCAATCTCCAGGCATGAAGGTGTAAGCTCTGGAGGTGGGGGTGTAGAACCTGCCCCTCTGACTGCGAGAGGAGGTCTGCCCTCAGAGGGAGACGGAGCGGAGGGCACGAGGAGAGGTGGAGAAGATCTGTGTACCACACCCTTCTTGGCCAATCCGGGGCGATCAATATAACTTGGGCCCGGTCTTGGCGAACCTTCCTCAGAACCCGAGGAATCAAGGGTATGGGAGGAAACGCGTAAAGGAGTCGTGAGCCCCAACTCAACTGAAACGCGTCCCCCAACGCTCCCTGCATCAGATACTGGAGACTGCAGAATAACGGGCAGTGAGCATTCTCGTGAGTGGCGAACAGGTCCACCCGAGGAGCCCCCCACATCCGAAAGACGTGACAAACTACCTCCGGATGAAGCCTCCACTCGTAATCGGCAGAGAACTGCCGACAGACTGTCCGCACGTACGTTCAGCACCCCGGCCAGATGATTTGCCAATAAACAAATCTGATGGTCCTGAGCCCAGGACCACAGACGCAGGGCCTCTCTGCAGAGACAAAGAGACCCCACTCCTCCCTGTTTGTTTATATACCACATCGCAGTAGTGTTGTCCGTCAGGACTTGAACCGACTGACCGCGAAGGGAAGGGAGGAAGGCCTTGAGCGCCAAACGTATCGCCCGTAACTCCAGAAGGTTGATGTGAAGCAACCTTTCCCCTGGAGACCAAAGACCCTTGATCTCCAGATCCCCCTGATGAGCACCCCACCCTAAGGTGGATGCATCCGTTATCACTGTGGCCACCGATGGAGGAAGATGAAAGGGCTTTCCTTGAGACAGATTGCCCTCCACGCTCCACCAAGACAGATCCGCTGCAGCTTCTCTGGAGATCCTCACAGACTCCCCGAGATCTCCCTTGTGCTGATACCACTGCTTGCGGAGGCACCACTGGAGTGCCCTCATGTGCCAGCGTGCATGGTTGACCAACAGGATGCAGGAAGCAAACAGACCAAGCAGGCGAAGGACCTTCAGAACCGGAACAACCGCTCCGTTGTAAAATAAAGAATCATTTCCTGAATGTCGAGAATCCTTTGAGGAGGAGGGAATGCTCGACACACAGTAGTGTCCAGTACCGCACCTATGAACAGGTTGCGCTGAGAGGGCACCAGGTGAGATTTGGGCACGTTTATTGAAAAACCCAAGTTGTACAACAGTTGAGTTGTATCCCGCAGATGATGCAACACCTTCTCCGACAGCTCCGCTTTGATCAGCCAGTCGTCCAGATAGGGGAAAACTGAGATCCCTGACCTTCTGAGATGGGCTGCCACCACTGCCATCACCTTCGTGAAGACCGGAGGTGCAGAAGTAAGACCAAACGGTAGGACCGCAAACTGATAATGTTGCGACCCTACTGTGAAACGGAGATACCTTCTGTGCGACTTCAGGATTGGGATGTGAAAATACGCATCCTGCAAGTCGATGGACACCATCCAGTCCTCCTGATTCAGCGCTTGAAGAACCTGAGCAAGGGTGAGCATCTTGAACTTCTCTTGCTTTAGATAAAGATTCAAGATTCTGAGGTCCAATATCGGCCGTAACCTGCCGTCCTTTTTCGGAATCAGAAAATACCGGGAGTAGCATCCCTGACCCCTCTCCTGCTCTGGAACCACCTCTATCGCCCCTTTCTGAAACAACTTCAGGACTTCCTCCTGCAGGAGAAGACGGTGGTCCTCCGAGCAAGCCCCTTGACAAGGAGGGTAATTTGGAGGGAATTCCCGAAAGGGAAGGGCGTACCCATTTTCTACAAGATCTAGAACCCAGAGATCTGTAGTTACAGATTCCCAATCTTGTAGAAAATGGGTAAGCCGGCCCCCCCACAGGACCAGCATGATCCGGAATGTCGGATCTAGGGCTGTGTTGCGGTGGTGGGAGGGGCTGAGGAAGAGGAAGAGGAGGAGGAGAGCTGACGTGAGCCACGTGTGCGACCCCTGATTCTTCCACTGTAACCTCTCGACGAGGAACTTTGCTGCTGCTGCTGTTGCTGCTGCTGCTGAGTCTGCCTATAGGTACGAAAAGATGTTCTTCCAAAACCCCTGTACCTCTTAAAAGACCCTCTCGACTGAGACTGGAGTCCCAAAGATTTAGCAGTTGCCTTGCTCTCCTTGAATCTTTCCAGAGCAGCATCTGCCTTTTTCCCCAAATAGGCCAGACCCATCAAACGGTAGATCCAATAGGGTTGACTGTACATCTTGAGAGAACTCCGATGTTCTCAACCAAGCACTTCTCCTAGTTGCAACAGACGACCCCATGATCCTTGCAACAGAATCCGCAGTGTCCAGCCCACTTTGGATCACTTTTGCCGCGCAGCCGCCTGAGCATCAGCCAAGATGTCGTTAAATCCAGATCTATCGTCCTCAGGCAATTTCGGCGCCAGTTTCTTAGCAGAGTCCATCAGCGCGTGAACATAGCGTCCCAAGAGACATGTGGCGTTAGTCGACTTCAAGGCCATGCTGGCAGATGAACACCTTCTTTGCCGACTGGTCCAGCCTTTTTGCCTCTCTATCCCCAGGGACCTGTGGAAAAGCCCCCTTAGACTTTCCAGAACAAGCCGCTTGAATTACCAGGCTCTCAGGTGACGGATGAGACGACAAAAATTCAGGATCTCCTGGGGCCGCTCTGTATCTCCTAGCGATCGTCTTTGAGACCGCAGGAGCAGAAAAAGGTTTGCGCCACACCTCCAATACAGGTTCCACAATGGCCTCATTAAAGGGAAGCAGAGGCTCTGATACCGCCGTTGGAGAATGCAGCACTTCAGTCAAAATTTTGACTTAAACTCTGTTGTAGGAAGCTGGAGATCAAGCAACTCCGCAGCTCTCCTTATGACTGCATGGTAGGGTGCGACATCCTTGGATGGCTCATCAGATGGCGGAGTAATCTCCCACTCAGGAGAAAGGTCCAAGCCACTAGCTTCCTTAAGCTCGTCAAAAACCTCATCCGACTCCACCAATTCTCCATCCTCCGCCTCCTCCTGAAGGTATCTCTGCTCCTCAATAATCCTCTGAGTCTCCCTCCTGGAGCGAATTCGAATCCTCGGCGTCGGCGGCGCCGTAATCGACTCAGACGGCGCCGGTGCCGGTGGAGCCATTGGCGTCGAACGTGGATCCAGCGGAGCCATCGGCGTCGAACGAGGTCGAGCCGGAGCCGGCGAGGATGGAAGCGGCGTCGATGTTCTCGGAGCCGGAGGATTCCAAGACAGCGTCGCTGGATAAAATGGATAGAAAGGGGCCTGAGGATACACCTGCGGCACCCCCAAGTTAAAGGCCAAAGGACCCATCGGACCCGTAGGTGCACCAGGGGCATGCATGGCACGAGCAAATACCCCATACATCGCATTTAAGTAATGCGAGGGGTCCTGACCTGGCCCAGGAAAGGCAGGATACTGGTCAGGCCCCACCGGACTCGGGCCAACCAGCGCCGACGGTGGATTCAACGGCGTCGCAGGCTCACCCGGGGCTTGAAGTTCTTCCGGGGCCGGAGATGGAACCGGAGACGGAGCCGGAGATGGAACCGGCGTCGGAGTCCGGACTGGAACTGGCGAAGCTGGAGACAAAGAGACCACTGGAGATGAAGGACCAGCAGGCGAACCCGGCACAGGAGAAGGAGAGACGGAGTCCCTTCGACGCCGAGCAGGCGGCTTCGGCGCCGTGCTCTTGTCAGAATGGTGCAGAGAGGAGTGCCTTCTCTTCTTCTTGTGCTTCTTCGCTCTCGAAGCATGCCCCGAAGTAGACTTCGACGCCGACCTCTACTTCGATCGAGACCTCGACCTCCTCCTCCCTCTCTTCTCTTTCTTCATCTTGGCAATAAAGAGTTTTGCCTCCCGTTCTTTCAGAGCCTTTGAGCTCATTTTACGGCAGCTGGTACAGCCATCCACATCGTGATCCGAGGATAACACCACACACAGTCCTCATGTGGGTCAGTGATGGACATATGCTTGCCACCCTACCGGCAAGGCTTAAATCCAGACTTCTTCGTTGACATCTTCAAAGAAGACAGGAAACAACAATGAAAATACACAAAGTATCCACGACGCTAACAGCGATTCCTGAAATCCGTTGGCTTAGACGGCGCGGGAAAAAGGGAACTGACGTCATCACGCCGACGAGGTCTTCTTATGGAGCCTGTGACGTCAGCGGAGTCGCGAGCGGAGCAGTGTCTCTGTGACGTCGTCTTCGACCTCATCGGCGTGGACTGCTACAAAAGTTTCCGAATGTTGCTGGCGCTAGGGATATTCACAAGGTGAGGAATCCACTGGCAGATGTATCCATCAGAATGCCACCTCTCCCCACATTCAGCTGTTGTGTGGCTGAGGTGCCATGCCGTTGACAGCTCATGTTCACGGCTTGGCCAGGTAACCATTGTGAATTGCTCTGTTGTGTCTGGTAGGTGGGCATGTTGTTGTGCATGTTGGTTGTGATTTTGAAACGGGTGTATTGCCAGAGTTGTGATTTGCATGGGTGTGGAGTTGAGGCGAGTGGGGTGTTCATTTGGAACTTGCCAAGGGGCTGTGCATTTCCCTTAGTGCCATCCTGGGAACGCTGGTTGCTGAGGGACTGTCGGAGGATGGAGGAATCATGCACACTGGCTGTGTATTTGAAGTGTTCTGGGTGTGGAGTGGGTTCCTGTGGGTGTTTTGGCCCTCCTGCGTGTCCGGGTCGCATGATGGGTGGCTCCTTGACATCTGTTGCACTTCCGATGTGGCCCTGGGCTGGTCTCCCTTTTGTGGTGCTGGCTGCCGTCCGACTTAACACCAGGTCAGAGCAGGTGTAGATTTCCTGGTTCTAATGTGCCTTATCGCCCGTTTTGTGTTTTTATCGCATATCTGTCTGGTTGTTAAGAATGTTGAGGAGTGGTGTGGTCGCAGCTTTTGGCCCACTCTGCATCTCATTAGCGATAGTTGCGTGGGGCCTCGGTGGCAATGCTTTTGCGGCTGATATCGCGGGTAAACTGGTGCTGTGGGCTGTTAACACCAGCTTGTGAATGGGGAGGTAAATTTATCACGACTTTGGCTGCGATAAAGGGCCGTTAATTCAGCGATAGCTCCTTGTGAATATGGCCCTAAGTTGTGTGACGAGTGCACTCTCATGCTTCCGAAGGAGATTCTAGACCAGGAGGTGAAGTTATTTGTCACTGAACGCAAGAAAAGGTTGCAGTGTTAATGTAGATCCTGCTCCAGGTCGTGAGCTCATACTCCGTCACAGGCCATTTCAGTGACCATTCAACTTCCCACTGTAAGTTCTCTGCTAGGCTCAAACACAAGCATAAAAAAGCAACGCAGGACTTGACCCAATCACACCACGGCAATTTCAAAGAGAAGGCGTTCAAGATGTTAGTTGCACTCCATCTAACAGATTCCTTAGTTGGTCTAGAAATGCACTAAGTTCCGAGGGCCGTCATCGACCCTAAGCAGACAGAGACCTTCAAAGAGGCCACGATGAAAATCTTCAGTGCACCTCCTCTCCCTCCCTCAGCCCCATGAAACCAGAAGGGCCTCCAGTCACGTTACCACAGCAGGTCCTTCCCCAACACCATCTGCCGCTTTTGGACCCATTGTCAGGCCCGTACAGAGTTCCATTCTTGGTCAAGCATCCATACTGGAGCCAGGGGATGATTCAGTACAGATATTGGCTCGAGCTTGACCAAATGTCACTCTACAAATTACAAAATCATTAGTGGTTATACAGGATGTTTCTCTTTTGGTTCTCTGATCTTGTGCCAGAGCAGGGTGCATCCCAGGAGATTGATGATGATGGTGAAGAGGGTGTCTAGTGCCCCCTCATTACACTGATGGTGCCTTATACCTTCATTTACATAGGATCAGATATCTCTCCTGATTCAGAGCTTGACTTGCCACATGGGCCACCAATTGCAGAAAGTACCTCATTTGTAGTAGTGGTTTTGGGGTGCAGCTCAAGTACTATAATTAGAACTGCCCCTCACTGAGACTGAAACAAATGTTTTGACAAATTCTAAAGTGTAGGGCAGCAACATCGGAGCCATTACTTCTATTTAATGATTCCTTCACATATTCTCTGGTGGCTACCTGGTCCATACCAGTCTTGCCCGCCTGTGGACAGGTAAGTGGCCAGACGTAATAGAAAGGTGCCTGGTGACCCTGATTTACAGTACAGGCTTCAGCCAGTAAGATGAATCCCAACTAATTTCCACTACTCCGCATAGAGAATCCAAACGAATGAACACCTTTTTCAAACATATTTTTTCTTCCATCAGTCTTGACACTGCTATCCGAAAATGCAGTTGGGCAGATATCCACATTCCCTTTAGGACATGGCCAGTGATATTTTGCCTGCCGCCTCTAAAGCATTATTTGTACCAGATGATACATGAGGAGCTGGAAACGGCCTTATCAGTACAAGTTTGGATACCACATACCTTGGCAGGGAGCCCAGTACCCACCCACCTTGTCTGGCATAGACATGCCTAGATGAGGTCCACTGGGTTCTCCGGCAGTGGGAACATACTTTTCAATGGGTCTCACCTCCTCAGAGGAGGATGATTCAGCCTTGGGACACTTTAAAGATGGTAGAACTACAGCATGCTGCTTGAGACCGTTCACCCCTGCCCAAAAATTTCCACACCAGTTTTGGAAATTTGTAGGTCACTCAATAGGACTGTCATGTAGACAGAGACAGTCTTCCCAGCCAGTGATGTAGCTTAGTCCTTTCGGGCCACTAATCTAGCAGGCAGTGAGCGAGCCAGAAGGCACACCAGTCATCCAACTGCTCCTCATTTGCTACATTGGCAAGCAAACTGCTTTAGTTTGCCTTTGGTGGTGCAGGCTGACCCAGTGGGAGGCTGGATCCAGCACTTCCTCCCAAGTTGGCGATTCATCATGTTCAACAGATGGGTCTTGCAAACTGTTCAAAAAGGCTATGCCTGCCCTTTCTCTCCTACCTGCCCAATATCCCTCCTACACCAGACCGAATTTCGGAAGAGCAAATGTTCATCCTGCTATAGGAGATGCGCCTATAGCTCTCCAAAGGTGCCCTATAAAGATAGTGCTAGAGAAAGGAATGATGTCATACCCTCCCATTCAGGAGGCCATTGGGAAATCAGGGGTAACTGGACCACAATTGTAGGGGTTTAGGCCTTTTAGCACTGCTGTCCTGTGGCCTGCCCTGCTCTGCAGAAAGGGCCAAATACAACCCTTGCCACACTTGACTCTCAGTAGTAAAGGCAAGAAATCATAGGCTTCCCAGAGAGGTCGGTCGCGATGGGGTAGAGGTGGCGGTGGCAGGGTTTACTCAAGCATCAATACTACCCTCCCCCAACAGTGCAATAAGATCAAGATAATGCCCCAGTGCTGCTCTTTGTAGAAATGAGAAGTACTTTATTACACAGAAAACAGAATGTCACAATCATTAATGCATGAATACCTGCTTCACAGGTGTGAGTCTTAGGGGTATATTTACTAAGATTTTGTGTCAGGTTATGCACTGGAAATTCACCTGAAAGTAGCGCAAAGCAGTGCTGAGTGCGGCTTTGCATTACTTAGAATCAAGGGGGCGTTCCATGGGGGGGTGCATTGGCGTTTCCATGTAACCACTCCTGATTGTTGACGCAAAACTCAATCTACTAAAAAAAAAGGAAATATTACAAAGTAGACAGTTTTGCATCCCCCCAGATCAAGTCTTAGTACCCAGGCTGCACTTCTTGATAGTGACGGCCACAGAGTCGCAGGTAATTCTTTGGCACACCAGATGCTAGCTTCAGCACACACTGCCTCGAGGTAACCACCTCAGTTCATGAGGTGTCTTGGGTCGCTTAATATTCCAAGTTAGCTCCAATCTAGCTACACTTTTGGCAATGGCGTGGTCACATAGTCCACTTGTGCACCACATGGGCTACCAGAAGGCACAGATCCCAGCTTCAGTCGATTCTACCACATTGGCACACCGCTCTAGGTGCCTATTGGCAACGAAAGAGATAAAGGAGGTCACACTGCCCGATCAGGCAGCACCGCAAGTGCTTTGACACACTTGCCTAGCTATCTCTGTCAGACGGACTCTACATCAGTGTCAATTACAGCACCCCCCTCCTGCAGGGTTGGCGCTTCCTTACCTTGCTTACAGCTAGAATATCTTGGCCCCAAGGTCAGTCCAGTAATTCCTCCACCAGGCAATGTTCTCTCGCCTCTGAGGAGTTGACTGTCAGTGCAAGACCAACACTTGGTTGCATAGTAGTCCGAGTCCTCTGCAGAGTACCCTCGCCTCGGTAGAAGAGACCACAACGACGATGGGTCTTGAGCTCCCATCTTTATACTGGTTTATACATATGGAGGATGTGTATTACAGGATTACTTCTTTGTTGGAAGGCGGACCCCGAGGAGTCGGCGAGACCACCAAGGGGGGCCCTCACACTGTACGAAGTAGCCGAGCGCTGCTGAGAAGTCTCCTGAGAGATCCTTCTCCTATCCCGTACTAGCACAGTAACACCACCACACAGGACTCAAGGAGGTTGTCTCAAGACAAGCAATTCTTTATCAGCAATAAAAAGGTTACGAGGTCAATATTTACACGAAGGGATCGAGGGATCCACCAAAAGTCTCAGTGTCTCTTTGGAAGGGTAGGGGTAGCGGGACAGTCCTCGGCAGGAGTGCGGTACGAGGGTACCTCGGGCCCAGTTCTTATCCTCAAGCTGGAGGACCTCCGGATCTCGGAGGGGTCGAGCCGCGACGGCGTCTGCAGGGCTCTGGCGGACAGTTCGTGGAGAGCCGCGATCCAATCAGCAGGGCTCTCAAGATGGTTTCTGCTCAGCTCGAGCCGCGACGTCGTCAGCAGGGCTCCGAGGGAGGTTTCAGAGAGGTTGGGCCGCGACAGCGTCAGCAGGGCTCCGATGTTCCAGGTGGCTTCAAAGTGTTCACAAGAAGGAGCCGCGACGCAGTCAGCAGGGCTCGTGATGGTTCAGACAAGAGTTCTTCTCCGTAGGGTCAGCCGCGATTCAATCAGCAGGGCTCTCGACTCCGGGATACAACTGCCGATCTGTGGCAGGGTCGCCCCAGATATAGGTCTGGAGCCCTTTGATGTCCGGACCCAGGCACCCGGTGGGGGCGGAGAGGCCGGGTGGAGGTGGCCAGACGCCCAGCAGGAGAGGCGCCAGGCCCAAGGGAGTTGCAGGGCGATCACACCTCGAGAGGGGAGGACAGTTGGGGGTCCCATCGATACTGTCCTCCGCCGGGGGCGATGAATGGTTCCTGCGGCACCCCCTGGCCAGTTCGCGGTGCCTCGATGTCGGGGCTTCGCTGGGGTCGAGGCCGGGTTGAGCGGGGTCGCGCTGGCTGGTGCACAGAGTCACGTGGGTGCAAACAAGATGGCGGAGCCACGAGGGGTATGCGACCTCGTGCCGCTCAGGAGGAAGGGCCTCGGTGCAGTTCAGAAGGGTGGCCCGTGAAGGCCGGGGCGGGGAACGGGCACAATCCACGGGGGTAAGGACCATGCCACGAGGCCGGGTCCAACATTCTTGAAAAGAGGTTTGGGTCGGTTCCCCTTTCATGAGTCCAAATCCCTACATGTGTAGGAATTTGGACTGGAACAGTGAGAGCATTAGTCCATCAGGGGTTTAACAGCGCCTTCTCATCAGGAGGGAGCAAATAGCCAAGACGTCTTTCTACTGGAACCAGGACTGAGGGCCAAAGTCTGCCAGTCTACCTGCTGGGCGAGGGTACATCATCCAGAAAGTCACTCATCCTGAGCCTGGAGCACCAGCCTTCTGCCTGCCAAAACTAGAACCTTATCTGAGGAGGAGCTGTGCCAACAGTCTATCTGCCAGCCAAGTAATGCACATAGTCATCGGCTCCACTATTAAATTGTTATCCGCATGGCAGGTAAGGATGAAGCTGGGGCAAATCAACACAGGAAAAAGATCACCATGAAAGAGAAGTAAGGAGGAATGATAACTGCAACAGCCAGAGGCTTCTGGGGAGAAAAGTGGGCGCATCTTAATTCACAGCACTACATGCCACTAACAGATGCTTACCAAGTAAGTAGCATTTTCAGCTCGAGGCATGCGTGGCTGTAGGTACACATGCTGTGCCTAGACTGTAAACCAGTCATCACATTAGCGGTGGCAAGCCTATGGGTGTTGCTGAAGACTTAAAAAGGGTACAGAGTAAAGCTTGACCAACGTTGGCATGTTAGTACATCCACACAATAGTTGTAAGAGAAAGTGTGAGGTGTGGACAAAGTAACTGCTTTGCAAATATCAGCTATGGGGATGTCACCTAGGAAAGGCCCATTTTTTCCTGGTAGAGTGTACTCTTAGAGGAACAGCAAAGCCCTCTTAGATTTAGCATAACATGTTTGGCTATGTCTGCTACTTTTTGCAAACCACATAAAGGTAAAGCTTTGTCAAAGTCAAAGATGGGTTAAATCTTTTAATAAGGTTTTGTCCTATCCACATGATACAATAGGGCTTAGTTAACATTGAAGGTATGAAGGGCCCGTTCTGTAATTGAGTCAAGTTGAGGAAAGAAAACGAGACGTTCTACAGACTGATTAAAGTGGAATGGAGACACAACCTTCAAAATAAGTTTAGGGTTAGTGCCTATCTCTATGAACCTGAAAGAAAGGTTTTTCCAATGTTAAAGCTTGGAGCTCACTGACAAGTCTGTGGTGACAGCAACAAGAAACACCACCTTTCAAGAGAGGAATTGAAGGGTGCATGCATTGACAAGCTCGAATGAAGGACCCAGGAGTCTTGTAAGGACAATATTGAGATACTACACCAAGGCTAGGGGAAATGACTCTTGAGACCCTCCATAAAAGTTGATGACCGGAATCCTAAAGAGGAAGAAGTGTTGCCTGTTTTGGAAATAAGCAGCCGCAGCCACTAAATGAACCGGATGGAGGGGAAAACTAGTTCACAGATTTGTAAGTGTAGCAGACAATGTCCTGGACACTATCTGCTAAGAGTTCAATGTGTTTTGAAATGCACTAACAAACAAACCTTTTCCATTTGGCACAGTAGCAGGCATGAGTGGTAGGTTTGTGTGCCTCTGTTAGAATATTTATGCATTCAGGAGGTAGACTGAGGTAACCACTGCACTCTAAGGGCATATTTACAAGGAAGTGCTGCAGCACGGCACCGCAAGCCCTTTGGCTGCGCCACTTCCAAAGCGCAGGAATGCGACATATTTACAATAATATGTCGCATTCCTGTGCTCTCCCCTGCGCTGGTGCACAAACTGCTATCATGCGCAGGCACCCTTGCACCATGGTGCAAGGATGGCTGCGTCATGGGGAGATTGTTTTTGTGCAGGAAGGGGCACCTTCCTGCACAAAACCAATCACTACAGGCATTTTCCTTTTTCAATGCGTGCTGCAGAATGCATTGAAAGAGGAAAAAACTAGGAGAAATGAAAATATTTCTACTCGTGCCTCGCTACACCACCCCTATGGTGGCGTAGCATTCAGACGCATTTCCAGATTTACAATTCATCGGAAATCTGGAAATGTGTCGTGTTCCATGGGTGTTGCGTGGGAACACCCACAGCAACACCCATGGAATGCCCCTTTCACGCAAAGTGCTGCGTGTAAAGGAGCCAGATTTACAATCACAGGAAAAGCCACGCAGGGTGGTTTTTCCTGTCCTTATAAATATGGAGCCGTAACATGCGCCACCAGTACGTCACAAAAAGTGAAGTACCAGTGGCGCAGGGGGCTGGTAAATCTGCCCCAAAGACCTCAGGACCGCAAGGTTGAGGCTCCTGTGGTCGGGATGCCAGATTTAATCATGGTTCTGCGTGAGATTACCCGGCCTCTTTGGGAGCCTCTCATGCAGAACCACAGAGAGCTCTATGAGAGTGGTGAACACAGGCTGTCTGGTCCAGGTGGAAGCCACTGGGATGAGAGGTTTGTCAAAGCCTCTGAACCACAAATGGAAGGAGAGTGAGAGGGGAAAAGGGTAGGCAAGTATTCCTGGCCATTTGTCCATAGTGCCTTGCCCATGGACTGTAGATGTGGGAATCTGGAGGCATGTTTGGGCATTTTGTGTTTTCTGCCGTGGTAAAGAGGTCCGCATCGCAAAACCCTCATTGTTGGAAGTATGGGAAGAGGACTTGCAGGTGGAGTTCTGATTCATGGTTGTTGCTGCATCCTAATCAGAAGGTTTACAAAGTTGTTGTTCACTTGTGGACAACACTCAGCTAACAGATGGCTCCTGTGGTTCAAAGCCCACTGTCAAATGGTCCGAGGTAGCAGGGAAAGCTAGTGCCTCCCTGTTTTTGTAGGTAGTACATGGCTGTTGTGTAGTCCATTCGGATAAGGACTACCTTGCCCACAATGTGAAAATGAAGATTTTAATCGCTAGCTGGACAGCTACAAGCTCTAGAAAGTTGATGTGGAGACCCTGGTGACTAGGATCCTACTGCTCTTGAACAGTCTGCTTCTGTAGATGCGGTACCCACCCCCTAAGAGATGCGTTGATTGTAATGTTAATCTGCAGAATGGAGTTGAGAAAAGTCCGCCTATGCAACAAATTGTTGGTGTTCCACCACTGCAAAGAGTGATGGGTGCAGTGGCTGATCAACACTAAATCATCCTAAAGACCCTCTGCCTGAGACCATTGATGCTTTAAGCATTCTTTAAGCATTCTTGTAGTGGGCCCATGTGTAACCTTGCACGGGAAACTATGGCGATGCAGGCGGCTATAATGCCAAGGTGGCACATGACCATCCGGACTGAGACCTGTCGATCTAGATGAAAGAGGAAGCAACACATGTACGGACTGGACTCTTGTTGGGTTGGGATAGGCCTTGCCCACTTCTGTATTGAGGATTGCCCCTTAATATGGTTGGATCTGAAAGGGTTTTAGGTGGAACTTTACAGCACTGATGGTAAACCCCAGATAGTGTAAGAGGTTTATGGTGGCTTGTGTGTGTGTGTGTGTGTGTGTGTGTGTGTGTGTGTGTGTGTGTGTGTGTGTGTGTGCACACAACCCTGCTGCTGTGTCGGCCAATCGTCCAGGTACGAAGGTGTGGTTTTAACTCCTAACAGTAGCACCTTGCAACAAACTTGAGGTAGTGATGAGGCGCTGAATGAATGGGGGATGTGGAAGTTGGTGTCTGAGTTTGAGTGCAGCCATGAAGTTGCCTTGCTCTAGCAGAGGAATGACATCCTAAAGAGTGACCATGTGGAAGTGTTCTTACAGGATGCATTCATTTTGGGGGCCAGAGGTCCAGGATATACTTGAGGGACCTGTCCTTCTTTGGAATGAGGGAGTAGAGCGAATATATCTCTGAGCCATGTAGATTTTGTAGTTCAGGCTTTATGCTCACTGTGAGGAGCACTTGAACCTCTTCCCGGAGCAGACGGTGTTCTGAGGAAAGGACAGGTGGTGGTATGTTGGGAGGTGAGCTCCAAACAGTTACTGTGTTGAACGATACCCAACACCCAATGGTCTGAGGAGACATGTTGCCACGTGGGAAAGAATATCTGAAGTCATCATCCCCGGACAGGTGTTGTGTGGTTGGGAGCGCAAGGTGTGGATAGTTACTTTAGGGGAGCTGGCCTTGCCTGTACCTTTGGAGTGGTTACCCCAGTATGCTCCTAAGAAGTAGCCCCTTGTGGAGAGTTGCTGAGCCTGCGCACATGGAACGAAAGTGAAGGTGTCTGGGGAGGTAGCTTTGGAGCAGCCTTGGTAGGCTGACATGCGAAAGGACCCACAAGGGGAGGGTGTCTGAAGGGCACCCATGGCCTTCAAGGCTTCTTTGTCCTTTTTATTTCTCTTTTTTATAATCTCATCTACCTGTGGCCAAATAGGTGCTCCCCCATCAAAGGGCAGGTTGAGGAAATGCTGTTAGACGTCCAGCTTGAAGCCGGAGACATGGAAACAAGCGTGTTTGTGTAGAAGCACGCTCAAATTGATGCTGCGAGCAGTGAAGTCAGCTGCATCAAAGACACATCTTACTGTAGTGTTAGAAATACATTGGCCTGCCAACACTAGCTCATACCCTATTTTGTGGTACTCCTCTGAGATGTTGAAGGAGAACCATCATCTCGTTTCAGTGGGTCTGGTCATATCGGGAAAGCAGGCAGATGGAGTTGGCGCTGCGCCATTGGTTGGCCTATTGAGATGCACTTACCAGCCGTTTCGATGTGCTTGCTTTATTTGTCCGGCAGTGGCACAGCTCCGGTACTGTGTGTGTTGGCTCGTTTGCGAGCCATATGCACCACTAAAGAGTCTGGAGGGAGAGGACACCAGATGTAGAGTGGGTCTGAAGGGGAGGCTTTCTCTACCCAAGCAGAGACTACACGAGCTTTAACCGGCTCCCCAAGGATGTCTGCGGCCGATTTAAACATGCCTTTAAGCATCAGGAGGTACTGCATGGAGCGTTGTGAGGGGGATAAGGTTTCTAGCAGAAAATACTCCTCAATGGCATCCCTATGGAGGCCTACATTAAGAAATGGGGCAGCTCTACCGAGGGCTTCATGGTGGTGTCATCTGGTGGTGACAGCCAAGTGGGGATAAGATCGGGGTACATGATCCTGGAGGGTCCAAATCATACAAATCCTAGGTGTCATCATGTGGGGGCATGTCATAAGCATCCTTGGGTGTTTATCCCCAAAGTCAGTATGGGGATCCCTGTGGGGCAGTATTACACTAAGTGCCCACTTTGCTCGCCCCTGGGGCACTTTATTATAGAAGGGGCCTCATACGCTTGTGCGGCACCTTCTGTAATACTGAAAGCGCTGGCACACACACACCACCGGTGCTTTCTCAAGAGGGCATGCCCTCATTTGCATGAGGCCATTGCCCCATGCAATTGAGGAAATCCCTTTGCCTCTGCGCCCGCGCCATAATAAAGACGCGGGCAAAAGGTGGCACACTGTCAGTGCGCCCCCTGATGGTAGCACTCTGGAGGGGGTTAAGGGGTCCATAGAACCCCCATCACATCCCCTTGCAGGTGGGTTCAGTCATTCACTGCACCCGCCTGTCAGGGGCTCTCTAATCCCCGTTAAAAGTGCATAAGGGTTGCCGCCTGCAGAGTGAAAGACTGAGCAGCTGCTTCAAAGCTGCACCGTTTTTCACATGATTGCGTTGCCCCCAGGGCAGCACAAGTTTGCAGCTGCCCTGGGATCCACACATTTTATGTAATAGGTGGCACTTTTCCTCTTTAAGCCAGTCACACCTGTTGTAAGGGGTTCCAGGCGCAAACGGGGAAAGTGCGCACTATACATAATAAGGCCTTGATGTGTAAAGAAGGGGGTCAGTGTGGAGAGGTGGGAAAGGTGAGCTTAGAGGCTGGGGAGAAGGCAGTGAAGGAACAGGTGACTGAGGCTGTGGAAGAAGGCTGTTAGCCTTGTCGAGCCGCTTTCTCAATTTTGGCGGTGGAAGTTCTAGAGCCTCCTCAAAACAGGGTTGTCTGATAGATATCTGCATGGGGAGAGCTGGTGGGTGGGCAAGGATCTGTTCTGTGTGGGGGTGGATCATGATGAGCCGCTGGCAGGCTTCGAGGTTGTCCTGCAGCTTCTGAAGGACAGATTCCACGAAGCAGGCGGTTAGTGTCTGTTTCGGCTCAAACAGCTTCAGTGCCAGCGCATAGGTTGGAGGAGGTGTAGGATAGTACCCTTTTGTATGGTTACCCCTCCTCCCCCCTCAATGCTGATGGTTAGGACTCTGAAAGTGCCTTGGAGCCTTGTCTCATCGAATCAGACTTCTTCCCAAAGTCAGAATGAATATGACATGCACGCAGGTAGCTACCTTAAAGGTTGCCCTAGCCTTTCCTGTGCCTTGGCAGACAATCTGCAAAGACTGTTGCCAAGACAGGAATCTGACCTCCTTCCAGGAGGTGTGAAGACTGCCAGGAGTCAGAAACAAAGGCCTGCCTGGAAAGTAGGCGACACCTTCCTCCCCGACAGGTTGGCTATTTAAAGGACACATCAAGGAGGTGAGCTTCAAAGCTTACACTGTCTCTGATATGCAACCAGGCTGCCTCCCAAAGAAGGAAACAGCCATCCCCCTGCCCCAGGCACATTTGCTCCCGAGCAGGTGGGAAAATTAGGTAGTCAGGAGGTGTACACTTCCAAAAGGCTAGCCAAATCCCTAGGTTGGGCTACCTGGTCTGTACAGCCAAGGTAGGTTTATGCCATTTTTAAAAGTGGCAAAATAGAGGGTTATGGGTAGAAAAGGTGGCACACACCCCCTGATTTGGTCACCTCAGGAGCGGATTAACTGCGGAGGCTGGCAGCATTGGCTACTTGCACCCACACCCCTAGATTTTCAAGTGATAGGATTTAAGGGGCACCACTGGCACCAGACCATCAAATCTGAATCCACTTGCTACCAAAGACAAAGAGAAGACCTGAGTCTGCCACCTCAGGACCTGCACAAAGCAAAGGTGTGATAACATGCCCCTGTGGCAACCACCCTGCAACTGCACGACTATGACTTGACCCAAACCAGAAATTGGCTCCAAAGGAAAGAGGAAACCCTTTAAGGGCCAAAGGCACAAAGAGAACTCCAGAACTCCCTTGGACTAGCAGTACTAGTCCTTGGCAGCCTAGAGGTAAAGCACGCTCCTGAAACCAAAGAATCACAGCCCACCGGGCCTGTCGAGGGATCACTCAAAAGTAAATTGCCTAGTGCATTGTGGGAAACTACAGGTGAGGTTTGATCAGGTGGGCGGGAGGGAGGGTGTCACTGTCTAGAGCTGGCAGCTCCTTTATGGAAGCCACCTCTCCCCTTACTCCTGTTGTTATCACTGTAAGAGTCTTTGTTGTACCAAACACCCCCCCCCCCCTCATTTGCTTGAGGAAAGACTGCTGCCTCCGATATGAGTGTGGCTGTTTGGGCAAGGTCGGTTTTTCTCCCCTTGAGATGCATTTTTTTTTTTTTTTTTTTTTTAAATGAGTCCCTGTACGGTATAGTTTGCAGCACCCTCTTAGAATTCAATGTCTCCGTATTTTTCTTTACTATCTCCAGTATCTCATCAACCCGGGGCCCAAAGAGATGTTCCTTATCAAACAGAAGGTTGATGGTTGGACAGGTCGCTCTGTATCTCTAGGTTTAAGCCCGAGGTCAAGCAAAGTGTGGTACTGGAGGATGATACTGGGATTTATGTCTCTAGAGGCTGTGTCGCACCATCTAATCCACAGCAAATACTGGCATTAGTGATCGTCTTGCCCTATGACACTATTACATCTTCCGCTTTTATATTTCTTCAGGAGATGTGTTGTCTTCCTCATGGGTGACCTGTATAGCAACCTTGTGAAAGTCTTTGTATAACCTCATGACAGGCTGTGGTTTCATCAGGGTGTGACGTCTTTATTGGGGAGTTCTCAAAGTCCAAATCACTAGGGCGGCCAACATTAAAATCATAAGGATCATCAGTGAGTCAGTGTCAAGAGGACCATAAAGAGCATGTGTGCCTGCAACAGCATGTGCTACAAGCATTAGTTTTTCTTCTAATGAAAGACTACATTTGTAGGGATCAGGAAAACATACTATTCGATCATCTGTGTTATCATAAGCCATCTATCCCCATGAGCATCTGGTATTTCCAAGCTGGAAAAAATTATGGAAAGTCAGAATACCCAACAACCCTTATTTTAACTATTTACATTTTATTGCCATAAAGAACCAGAAATTCGCACAATATGCTGCATCATCGTACTCGCGCTAATGAACTAAACAGTATATTCACAACAAACTTTCACATACAGAACTATGGTGTGATTTTGTCAGTGACCTCAACAGTAATTGCAAGAAATAACTTGTCAATTTTATTTGCATTAAGGGAAACAGGCATACAATAATATCGTACCAACGGCATACAATTACTTTGGAAGTGCAATACCTTTATGTAATTAAGAAACTGACCATTCCAGAAATATTAAATCATTGTGTCATGTCATTCAGGTTGGGTAAATGTGTGACCTAGTCGCAGGTTTAAGCAAGTTACCATCTCCGGCACAGTAGCCAATATAGGCCTACCGCAGGTTGGTGCCATAGTTTCCAAAACAGAACACTTACCTGTTACCCGTTTTTGCATCTTGTGCCACCTAGGCAGATGCTGAGGGGCACTGGCAACCAGCAGGCTATTGCAATGCAAGAACCCCAAATCTACAAATCTCACTTTGGCCTTCACACTCTTGGGTATTGATAATATTCCCACAAATACCTCATCAGTTCACACTTAGGCACTCTGCTAAGCAAGAACGCCATTAATTCTGACCATCTCTCAGAATGCCGATATGATTGGGCACGGCCATACCATATGATAAAAATAAGCGTTGGATTGAAAAAACCTTTTGCACCCCTAGGTATATTCATCAACATTTTCAGCGCGATATACATCTGATGATGGAAGTTAAATGGTAGTTTAAATCTCGCATTTTACAAGAGGGTTGGTTACCTATTGTCTTAGAACACTCTTCCTCAGTAAGTTCCTACTTATGTTTGCCTCTCCATGTGTTTTCAAGACAGAATTCCCAACAAACACATGGGGTAAAAAACACCAATAGATCTTGGCAAAATAAATGAAGTACTTCTATTTCTAGAACACCAAAGTATCTGGTGAGCAATGCACTGCTCTACATTATGGGGGTGTTGTCAGACGAAATAAAATTGTGTACCTTAAGTGGAGATTTATATATTTGAATTACATCTTATGTGTGTATAACTGCATCTGACATTTTTTTTACACTTCAGGCACAGGGAGATTAAGTAATTTGCCCAAAAATCACAATTTTCAGTCAACTTCTGAGGTCGGTATTAAACCCCTGGTACCCAGAATACAAGAACGGCAAGCACAGACACCAGAACACATCTTCTACCTTTTGATTTACTACGGTAAACGCAAGAAAGCTGAAAAAACAATGTTCATGATTGCTACTTTTTATTTTAAACTAAAATCTTCTGCTCATACAATAAAATATATAGCAAACAGACATTTTGTAATGCTTTATTCATTGATTAAAATATACATTTAACATAAACCATACAGCATCAGTCATTTCAAACATTCAGCTGGTTTCCATATAATTTCTGTCAGGAGTTAGTTTACGCTATCTGATCACATTTAGATAAAATCTCACCACATCTGGCATATTCACACTCTGTGCCAGTGGATTCACTCTACTGATGTACATATAAAACCCGCATGGTATGTGCTCACTGGAGACAAAACAGCGCACGCCTGTCAAAGGTCTTTTATTTTAATATAAGATGGTAAAACCATTTGTAAAACACATATAAACTTTTTCCATAAATAGAATCATATCTGGACATCTGTTGCATAAATGTTTTCCAAAGCTTACAAGAGAGCAGCCAGGTCTCAGCACTGCTGGGCACCCACGTCGGCCACTTTTACTTCGTTATTATTGCAGACTGTCCTTTTATCATTAAATGCACAACATTCGTACCACTTAAAACTGGGGTCAGGTGGAAGTCTCACAGAGACCACGTCTGTACCGCGGTTGCCCTGAAACAGTTAAATCGGCTTTTAAAGCCTCTCAGATATAACGAGATTTTAAAACAAACTTCATGGAATGTTCTTCATGCATCATAGCAGCTCAAACCTGTGATAGAACAAGCTTTTTTCTTCCCTCTTTCGATTCCTTACATTCACTAGTCACAGTGAAACAGGTGCATGTTTGTTTTAGAGTTCTGAGGTTGTGACCGAGCCACAGCACAGCTGTGTACCACAGGTCGAAAGTCGACCTTCTAATATACAATCCAGCAGTATCCGGCTGGCCGGGTGTTGGCCCGCCTCCCTGCCAGCATGTGGGCACTTCTTCATGTCTAACCTATTCTTTGGCAGCTGACACAGGCGCTGACAGAGAAAATCCAGTGACTTGGTTGCTAGGGATTTCACGACTAATGTCTGCTAGCAAGTAAGTTTCAGCTCACATAACATGAATACCCCCTCGGAGTATTTCTTTCTATCTGTACGTTTATATATATATATCAAGACTACGTCCTGAGCTAATCTGAATGGATCAATTGATAATGCTACAAAATCGGACCTAAGAATCAACAGGCTGGGAACTTAACGAAGGGAAGGCATTTGGAAAACTGCCTAACCTAACCTTCTTAGGTTATAGCGTGAAAACAAATGGCCGAATCGGAGTACTGGGAGGGTGGAACTTATTGTCCAAAGTTGATTAAAGGAAAGATATCTCTCTCTTTGATAACAGAGGTCAAGATGTGTCCTTACAAAGTGCTGTCGTCGTTTTCACCAAGCTGATAAAATGCTACTAGAATGCATGGCAACAGTGGATTGCAGATAAACCTCCTGGACTACTTTTCATTAAAATAAAAGGTTTGGCTCCTGAGCACAGCATTCTGATACATAATAGTAAAAACACAGCTTACGCGTAATTACTTGGTAAAAAATAGAATACAATCTCAGACAACCTTCAGGTGGATCTCTCCAAAGGTGTGGTGGTGGACACGTCCATTATCCGTGAAAGCCCTAAACAGTGTCACTTTCGACTTCTAAACCAATACCCGACTACACTCTTTGATCAAGAAGTAGAATATACATATATATTTCTATATAGCTAATACTGAATAAACACAGCACAAAGGGTTATTTCACACTACTGAGAAAACATAATAGGACCCTACTTGCTTATGTAACCACAGGAACTTTAAATAATACTAAAAAAAAAAAAAAAAAAACCAAAGAAAGCTAAATGCCTTCGCTGAAGCTTTGCATCTCCCTGTAGAAGTGCCGGAATGGCTCGGCAAAGACGCCGAGCAGCTCGATGTCCATGACGGCGTGCCAAGGCCGGCCCAGCCCCAGGGACACCTGCTCTATGAGGTTGTGCACGGGGTCCACGTCCTGGTCGGTCAGCTCCCCCTGGTCGAAATCAATGCTGTCTTCCGTCACCTCCAGCACTTTCAGGTCGGAGCCACGGAGGCGGGCGATCGCAATGAGATTGTGCGCCCAGACCGTGTAACCTGTAAGACAAAGTCAAACAGCAAATCAGAGCAATGCAAGAAAAATACATTTCACGAAGGAAAAAACAACCTATTTACAAGCAGATTTTCTGAACGTAAAGCATTTTTGATTAATACTAAAAAAAAAAAAAAAAAATCGTTCAGCACACAGGTAATTTACTCATCAGTTATCAATGGCAATAATATAACAAAATAACATAACAGTTTTGCCCTTGGGGTTAATAACCCTAACCAGTACAGTTCTTATGGTAAAGACAACAGTTTTGTAAAAGTTAGCACCGTACTAAAGAAGTGTGATCAGCAAATTAGTATCCAAGAAATTTTGTTGTAAGTTTTTTTTACTTTGGGAAACTGACTTTGGCTTGAATAAAAACAGTACTATATACAATTGATGTCTGCATGAACCACTTATCAATTAGGTCCTAAAAACTGACACCGGGTGTAATAAATGTATTATCCTTGCTCTATCATTTTAACAAAGAGGACTGGTGGGCTTGTTTGCTGCCGTGCGGGGCAAGGAAGGTTCCTCAGATTGGTTGAGTGTGTTTGCGAACTGGGAGCGAGATGGCAGGTGACCGATCAGCACGCATGCAGACATGCCAACCCTCCAGATTCCGGCGGGAGACTACCGATTTCAAGGCTAGTCTCCCGCCTCCCGATTCCTGCAAGCAAAAACCAGATTCCTCAGGGTTTCAGCAGACAGGGCTTGGTATTGTGTAACGTGCTAATTCTTCCAGCAATAGTCAGAGTGGCGATGCAGGGGCTATAGAAGGGGTGAAAAACCAACAAAGCCCCATTAACAAGCGAATGGTCTTTTAACCCCTTCGCTGCCAGGCCTTTCCCCCCTCCTGTGCCAAGCCTTTTTTTGGCTATTTGGGCTAGTGCGCGCTTAGGCCCCTGTAACTTTTTGACCACATTAGGTATCCACGCCAAATTTGCGTCCTTTTCTTCCAACATCATGGGGTTTCTAAAGGTACTCAGGGTTTGTGGATTCCCCTAGAGGGGTCACAGAAATGAGCCAAAATACAGCAAAATTTTGTTTTTTTTCGGAAAAATTGGAAAAATGGGCTGCAAATGAAAGCATCTGGGTTTTTCCCTGCAAATGTTATCAACAAGCATTTACAATGCAATGGTCTCGGCATTGTTAAAGTTAGAGCTATTGGCATTGCTCATGACATTGTTTTTGTTTATGTTTTTGTTTTTAACACATTGTAAATAACAATGCTGTTTCTTTAAATGTCAATAGCTTAATCTCTCTCAAATGCAAGACCTATTGCATTTGCACCCACACAGAGCCACACACATATAGCCACCCACACATAGCCACCTACACAGAGCTATTCACATAGAGCAACCCACACAAATAGAGCCACCTACACACAGTTACCCACACACAGACAGATCCACCCACGCATAGAGCCACCTACAAAAAAAGCCACCCACACAGAGGCACACACACATATACACATAGAGCCTCCCCCACACACACAGAGCCACACACACACACACACAGACAGAGCCACATACATACACATACTTCAAAAGATATTTCTACAGCATCACAATAGGTTCTACTGATACAAGATAACAAAGTGCCAGTAATGTTATTGGGATCGGGCTCTGAAGCCTAAATCAAAGAGTTTTATTATATGATCAGGCTATAAAACGTAAAATCCCATGGCCACCTCTTTCAAAACGAAGTCAGACACATTCGAACAGGCTTCCACGCGCACTTTAGAAATAATAGATCACAAAATGCAACGGAGTCTGCTCCTCGGTTGTTGTTGAGATGTGAGAATACCACCCCCCCACCCACACATTTCCTCCTCCGTACATCAAGTGTGTATGCACTGTACAAAGATGCATGCAGTGGAAGGTCACTCGAACGCACTGGAGACTCTTTTTTGCTCAAACAAGAGTCCAGCTTTAAAATATTTCACCTAAAGGACAATCAGCAATCCTTTTCGTCTGAGTTGTGACCTGTCCGGATGCAGATGCCTAAAGTCAAAGGTATTTGGGCACATCTTTTTCTTTACCTACTCATATTCACCGAGACCAGAATTTATCTGAAACTATACCTCCCTCTTTGCTGAAAGCAATTGACCTTTAATTCCTTTGGTGATCCATAAATGGCAGACAACTGTTATAGTAAATGAAGAAAATGAAAATGAATACAGCCCACTCATGTCAATGAAAGCATTAGCAGAAATTAGTGTATAGATGGACATTTTAAAGGAGAAACACAGGCCTAAGCTAGTAGTACAGAAAACGATAATAGAGTCAGGACCAGAGGGGGTGGGCAGTAGACATGAGCATCGCGAGAACAGAGAAATTTAATTGGACATAGCAGAAATCTCAAGTTACATGTCCGTATTGCGAGTAACATATCTGAGAAAATATGTAGATAAAGTAGCAAAGAGGCAAAGGCTAGGTGGGAGATCAGGCCTTGTAGAGCAGTAGACATGTGGGGAGTAGAGCATTGCTAGGCTTTAAAGAGACAAGCCATGGACAACCAATAGTACAAGCAGTGGTGAGGAAGCGCAACAAACGTGAACGAGTCGCATTCCATAAACGTGTTATCTGTTTTTGCAGGCAGTATCACTTTTTGATATAATGTGTTTAAGCAAATGCTTTATCAAACATGCAAACGTAGGACGTACTTACGGCCGCACATGTATAAAAGAAACTGACCACCACATTGCAAGTTAAAGCTCAGATTCTAGTTTTATGGTGCCGACTGACCTTCTGTGCTCTTTATATAAACTTGATGCTAGCTCAGGCCCTCTTCCTGTCATGTGGCAAACATTCATCCGTGAGAGGTGGAAAACTTCTTCCATTAAAGCACTTGCAAACTCTTGCCCTAGCCCATATTACACAAAAAAACAGATCTGACTCAGATTTATTTTGCCCTCTCTCACTTGCTTTTTTTAACAAAAACAATTTGGCTGTACTTGAAAAATGATAAACTGGATCGTCTAAATTAACCTACTTACAGCTTTTCAGTAGAAGTCTCTCAGATCCAAAAAAACATCAGGAAAAACAACAACAAAAAACTTTGTCATGTGGCAATTTGGCCAGAAAAATTAAATAATTTCAATCAGTTAAACTCTGCCTATAGATCGGTCCATGATTACACGTACAGTGACCATTTGAGGGCACCCCGTGCAAATTTAGTTGTTTATGGACCTTAACGACAGGTGTTACTTTCTACCCAACCCAAGGAAGCTCACTTTAGCAGCCTATGAAGAAGGAAATATCGAGATGCAACCGGCAGGGAATGTAACATATCAACTACACGTTAGAGGAGATGTTTGGAACAGGAGGTTACACAAGGATTTTGTAAACAAGTGCACGAGTTCATTGAGTAACCTTACAAGGTCACATACCTGGAACCTGCGAATTTCATGCAACGCTCGAGAAGGGAGATAACACCTTTAAACTAAGCTATGATAATATCTATTAGCCCGCGACCAGAGATTACATATTTGCAGCCAGTGAACCGTCTATCTGACCTACATTACCCATATCATACCCCGACAGTTACGAGATGTACATCTGTCTACGAAGCGCAAATTCCACCCCCCCTCACCCCCCTGCGACTGGAGATTAACGACAAGACAGTCGCAAGTGCATTAGTAGCATAAGCCACCTTATTGGTATGATACCCCCGAGAACTGCAGCATGCAACATACCTGTATCGTGCCGGTGACTTAACCTCCTCCTCCTGAGCTATATTAAAACGCGGTCGGTGTGAGGCTCATAAAGTAAGCCAGCAGGAGCGCAGGGGCAGGCAGCCCAGTAGCGGCGCAGGGAGCAGCAAGAGGCAGCGACAAGGCGGGCTAACGGCCGAAAAAGCCGGGTCAGAGCGCAGAACCAGGCACCAGGGCGTCCGGGAGAAGTGCTGGGGCCATCCATCCCGTCACCCCTCGGAGCCCGCCCAAGACGGCACGCCTCAGACCCGTTAGCCTGGAACTTCGGCATTTTGCTGTGGCCCAGCCGGGCACTGGGGAGTCTCGGGTGCGAGGACGAACAAGGTGCTTAAACGGGTCCGGAGGTCAGCATACTCAAAGGACAAGGGGTGTAGGGCAGCTCCGTTCCTTGTTGATTGGTAGGTTGCTTAAATGGCCACGTCGAAGCCGGGTTTCAGTATTGTAAGGGACTTAGATGGCCCCTCTTCATAGCGTGGCGGGCGGCTTCCCAGTCTCTCGGACAGACGGCAGCCCCCTTTCGTGTCCGACAACTGCTGGGCCTGTACGATGAGGAAGATGGCGTCGCAGCGGAAGTAGGCTGTCGGGAAGGGTCAATCACGTTCACATAGTTAAACTGAGTGACTGCGTCACAGCAAAGAAATGGACATCGACAACGTACACACTTTACAGTGGTATAATAAAAATGTTGCTGCAAGCTTCGCGAACGCACACAAGACAGGTTGATTTCTTATGGCCAATACTAGAAGTGGTACGAGGAATGAACATGGACAGAAGCAGTGAAGACTTGCAAGCGTCCTTTGTATACACAACGGATACAGCTATAGTACCACATGAGTAAACTCCAGTTACAAACGCGCTATGTGCATCAGCATGCATGACGAGCATACATGCCATCATTTCAACTTTGATAAGGGCAGTGGTCGAAGTGGGGAAACAAGCACACGACTGCCTTTCTCCGAGGCGAAGCACAAATGCCTCGGAGAAAGGCAGTGGTGGATTCGGGGGCGTGTTCTCCTCTTGCCATTGGCTGGAGGAGATAATTAGAAAAGTTGGAAAAAACACGCCCACGAATCCGAAAAGGACGGGGCCTGTTCGGAGTGATGGACCTCTTCTCCAATGGCTGGCCAGCATTCAAGAGGCCAGCCAATGGAGAACAGGGGAGAAGAGGGGCGGGTTCAAGCCCCTCTTCTCCAAGTCATTAGGTCTCGCGAGCGAGACTGCGCAAGCGCAGCCTTCGCTAGCCGAGACCTAAAAAAGGGATTGTGGGGTTGAAATCACCATTTTCCCAGCTTTTCGGGGATACCAGACTTTTGTCAGAAACCCAACATTTTTTACACAGTTTTGGCATTTTTCTGGGACATAGCCTATTTTTGCTATTTTTTGTGCTTTTGACCTCTTTCCAGTTAATGGCAGAAATGGGTACAAAAGCAATAACGGATCCTGGAAAGCTATACATTTTCGAGAAGACAAAATTCTGAATTCAGCAAGGGGTCATTTGTGTAGATCCATCAAGGTTTTTTTATAGAAACAAACAGTTTAATATAGGATAAATTGAAAATTAGTTGAAAAAAAACAGCCTTTTGTGGCAACGTTTTCACCTGTAACTTCTTCTAATTATGACAGCTCTTTGAAAGCAATATACCGTTGCATCCGCTGGACATTACTGGTTGTGGGGATATATAGGACTTGTAGGTTCACCAAGAACCCGATGAGCCCAGAGCCAAAAACTGAGCAGCAACTTGCAATGGTTTTTTATTATGTACCGGGTATATAGTAATTCTGTAAAAATGTGTACATGGAAAAATCGGTATGAAAGGCACCTATGTATTTCTGAAATGGGAACAAAATATAGTTTAGAAACAGTAGATATTTGCACATTTCTGAAATTGGGAATACTCATACTAGCATGAGAATTATCAGTCATTTTTTAGTAAGACTTCTTTTTTACACAATGTCTTTCATTTGGAAGGCAGAAATGCATCGAAAGTCAATAGATAATAACAGTTCCTTTACAAATCTGAATTACCCTAAGTCTCCCGATAAAAATGGTACCTCACTTGTGTGGGTAGGCATAGTGCCCGCGACAGGAAACGGCGCAAAACTCAACGTGGTCACAACTCAATATCGCAGTGAAAATGTACCCTTTTTTGGCAAAGTGCCTAGCTCTAGTTTTTTAACCCTAGCTCTGCGGGCACCTTGGGAAACCTAGCAAACCTATACATTTTTGAAAACTAGACACCCAGGGGAATCCAGGATGGAGTGACTTGACTGCCTCCCACCAGGGTCTGTTACCCAGAAACCCTTGCAAACCTAAAAAATTGTCAAAAAAACCACATTTTCCCCACATTTGTGGTGGAAAGTTCCGGAATCTGCGTGGATCCACAAATTTCCACCCACCCCGCGTTCCCCAAAGTCTTACGAGAAAAACGGTACCTCACTTGTGTGGGTTGGCCTAGTGCCCGCAATCTGAAACGGCGCAAAACGTAGTGAGGTAACATCAAAATTGCCCATCTCAAAACCACCTGGTTTTGCAAGGGGGGTCACTTGGGTTTTTGGACCGGTGCTCGGCGGCCATCTAGGGAAACCTACGAAACCCATACATTTCTGAAAACTAGACACCCGGAAAAAAAGTGATTTTTTCTGCTAAAATTGAGGTTTGCAGGGGATTCTGGTTAAGGAAACGTTGGGGGATCCATGCAAGCCATACCTCCCTGGAAGCCCCCGGGTGTCTAGTTTTCAGAAATGTATGCGTTTGGTAGTTTCCCTAGATTGCCGCCGAGCACCGGGCCAAAAACCCAAGTGACCCCCTTGCAAAACCAGGTGGTTTTGAGATAGGCAATTTTGATGTCACCTCACTACGTTTTGGGCCCTTGCCTGTCGCGGGTACTTGGGCCTCCCACACAAGTGTGGCACCATTTTTACCGGGAGACCCAGGGGAACGCTGGGAGGTGAGAAATTTGAGATGGACTTCAGTATGGATTGTGGTGGACAGGCCTTCAAAGTTAACCCACAATTGACACCACTACGGTACACCTGCTTGTGCTAAGACATCAAGCCTTCTAAGGTCTAGTGGGGCCTTCTACGGTCTAGCATGGGAATGTGCTCCCTCAGTACAGTGGTGTGGTGTGGTGGACTGGTCATGAATGCGGAACCCGGTTCCCCAGTTCCAAATTCCACAGCTCTGGCCATAGTGCCACATCCCCACTGAACACCATACTTGCCCACTGAAACTCGCACTGCCTTCAGCTGTAACCTAATTGTGCCCGCTATAAACACTTGGATGTGACACAATTCAAATTATGCACTTGATAAGAGTAATATGCTGCCTAAAAAAAAAAAAAAAAGAAAAAAAGCAACCACTCATAGGGAATGCAAAGCATGTGAAATGTAAGCAGAAACAACATGGTTACCTAAACGATCTCTCACTAACTATTCAGAAATCAGCGAGTGGTTTCACCTGAAAAGTTATAGACATGACTAGAGGGCCCTGAAGGGAACCGTTTCACTGTCCATTGGTTACATCCTTACAAAACGTAAGCAGTATGGTATAAAAAGACCACATCCATAAACACAGAGCCATGGTACACATTGTGTTTTCCAATCCACCCATCAACCAGGTATTGCAGTACCTCCAGGAATGGTACACTCTCCCAACCTGGAAACAACAATGCTCTTCAAAGAAAGACGAGAAAATGAAAGTAGCACTTCACTCGCAAACTCTGTAAAGTGATGCTGGTATATTTGGATGTAAAAAAAACCAATCTGGCCACTTTGCAACCCCTCTGTCTTGCTATTAGTTAGGTATCATATAAGAAATTCTATTTCTCTACATGCTGCTGCACTTTGGATTTGAAACATTAAAAAGAAGGGCATTTCTCTGCATGTTTGGATCCATTTCACAGGGAAGCAACTAGAAAGACGAGCGTTTTTCAAATTTGGATCCATTTCACAGGGAAGCAACAACAGGCACACACGGACGAAGCCGAGCCTCGTGGCATGCCTGGGCATACCAAAGTGCCCCCACCCTAACCCAAACCCACCGATGCAAAAAAAAAAAAAAAAAAACCCCTCCCCAGCCCCAAAACTCACCTTTACTCTCCGACGCGCAGGAAGCAAATGGCTTCCTGCGCCTCGGAGAGCAAACGGGAAACCTCCAATGACGTCCGCGTGGCTCGCGCGCGGACGTCATTGATGATGCGGGGAGGGAGGGGGTCTTCCCCTGCCTTCCCAGTAAAAAAAAAAAAAAAAAAAAAAAAAAAGAAAGCCCTCTCACGGGGGGAGCGCCAGCGCTTCCCCCGTGGGTGGGTGCCATGACGAGCTGGACTCGTCATGGGCACAGATGGGGTTAAAGACCTGTGTGTGTGCACCTGGGCTGCCACACGGGTGGTGGGTGGGTGGGGGGGGGGGGGGGGGGGGGGTATATGCACTGCCAGCAACCTGCCAGGCCAGTGAGTTCAGAACTCTTGCATCACCCTCTCTCTGCTCGCCATTGCGCTCCATGCTTCTGAAAGGTAAGACAACAAGCATTTGCAATGCAATAGGTCTCGCATTTACAAGAGTTTGAGCTATTGTCATTGTAAATGACAATGCCTTTTATTTATGTTTTGAAACCTTGCAAGTGGTGCGTAAACACGCACTTTGTACTTACAGTCCTTGCTTACGAGAAGCAAGGTTGGCAGTTAAAGAGGCGCGGTTACTGCCAGCCTTGCTTCTCATAAGCACCGCTTCCATGTTTTCAAAACACATTCATAAAAGGCATTGTCATTTATAATGTCAATAGCTCAAACTCTAGCAATGCGAGACCTATTGCATTGCAAATGCTTGGTTTTCTCTTATGGGTAAGAACACCAAACCATTTTTAAGATCTCTGGAAACACGCTTTTTTTTTTTTAAAACCTTTATTCATCAAAAATCAGGGACACAGCTATTCAGCCGACAACCCGGTGGGTTCGGCAGCTTCAAGAGAGCAGTACAAAGAAGCGTCCACAGTGCATAAAAGGAGAAGCAAAAAGGTTCTATTTTAAATAAACACAAACACAAACCAAACCCAAGCAAGGCGAAAAACACGGAAACACGCTTTTTAAGCTCGAAATATTCCAAATATGTTCACAGGAGAGATCAGTAACAACTAATTTGAATATAGCATTTGTGGTTTCGATTTGCCCTTCATTTAAAATCATTCATTTGAATGTAGCATTTGTGGATTTCACTTGCCCTCCATTTATCATCACTCATTTGTGTATAGCATTTTTGTATTTCATTTGCCCTTCATTTATAATCACGTAATTTGCATACAGCGTGTTTGCATTTAATTTGTCCTTCATTAATTTTTCAATACAAAGATCTGAAATAAAATAAGTGATTCCGCCTGAACAGAACGCGCTCATTTACAGGTATTTTTCGTATGTGAATGTTCACAAGAGGGGCCAGGCACACCATTCTCCGGGGGTACAAATATCCCAACGTGCCATGACGACTAGCTTTCAACTAGCCACGACAGAACAGCTGGCCCAGTGATAGAAATTCAGAATATATTTTATTATTTTTTGACTCATACAATGTCGCCCATGGCGCCATTTGTAGCATTAGGTTTATTTTCCTCTGCGCACCACCTGTACCTACTTTGACAGTCTCTGTTTTACAATGCCAGGTTTTAAAGCTCTATTTTACCCTGAAATGTCTTTATATTTATACATTTATCATTTTTTGCTTTTGCTCCATTCTGGGTTTTTCAACGGGAAATAGTATATTTTACAGTCCTTTCTTTATAGCGGCTCGTTTTGGAGGAGTTTGAACACCATAACCAATCAATATATTTGACTCGATTATTGAAAAACGGCTCATAAAAAAATATGGACAGAACGAAGTTAATAATAAAACATGCACAATGACCTTCAGTTAGATATTAGATGACCATATAGCAGCTAAAATAGATGGACATAATTTTACAAGATAAAATATTTCATACATGAATGCAATTAAAAAAGCAGAATATTACAGGGTCGAATGGTAGATTTTAAAAAGAGAGCTACTGAGGCGCAGACTTCAGTTGTGGAAAGCATTTGTAAGAAGCATAAAGCAGGTCTACATCTAATAAAGCAACATTTCTTCAATAAACGCAATAAAAACAACTGGTAAAAGTCATGACATTTACAAACAAGTAAAACAGAAAGCAGCTCCGGGCTGGGGAGGAGACCTGGGAGGGCGAGGGCTGGCCGCGCATGCGCGGTACCCGTCACTTTCGCGTGCAGCCGGTGCAGACAGCGCCTGTCTGCCAGAGAGGAAGTGTGGGAGCTGAAGTCCCGGGTCCCAGGAGGGGGCCCGGGTGAAGAGCGGCAGATAGCAGTGCGGGGCTCCCATGCCTAAGGAGAGAGCCCCGCGTCGTGCTGGCAGTAGTGGAGCTGGAGTGCTCCGGAAGCCGCCGTTTGGGAGGATTCACCCCGCAGACCGGGTGAGTGGGGGATTCTCCATTTGTCCAGTGGTTGTGCCGATGAAGGCACAGTGTCAATGTTTGTTTCCTGAGCGGACCCGCCGTTGCGGGCCGCTCCAACGAAAGAGCGAGTTTAAAAAACAAAAAACACAAGCGAAAGTGAAACTGCATGCTGGCTTGCAAGGGAAGGGGGACAGGAGATGTGCACGCCACGTGCCTGTAAGCGCGTACACAGGCTCCAATCCGCCAAAAGCCTGCGCGTGCCCATCTCCTGTCCCACTTCCGAGGCAAGTCAGCAACAATAGATCTCGCTGGCGACAGCAGCGCTTCGTGCTGCGTTCGCCAGGCGAGACCTAAAAGCGTGCATTTGCGTTTCAAATGTCCGATCCTGCAGCAGCACACTTCCAAGGCCCATACATGACAGTAACCCGATTCAAGGCCCCATTCTCCCGATTTTTTTTAAAGAATCTCCCTCTTTGCTCTTCTGAAATGTTGGCATGTATGCGCATGGGCCAATCTTGCAGGGGAAGAGGAGACTCATCTCATTCTAGTCATAAGAAATGAGCTACACTGGCTTTCTTAGGTACCATTTTACTACTGCAGAATAGCCACATGGAGGTCAGACCACACATTTATAAGACATGGGGATATACAAGCTAAGAAGGAGGCAGAGGTGGTCACGCTGTTGTAAATGCTTACATTTGTCTCCTCTCTAGATTCTGTGTGCAAATTGCCACCTGAAAGGAAGATGTTAGTGCTTTACAGTCAGTCAGTGCACACCTTAAGATCTACGGGAACACATGCTACTAGCAGAAAAACCTTACAACTCTGTAAACTCTTGTTTTGTAGTTTCATGCAAAACACTTCCTGTGCCACACTAAGGTAAGTATTTATTGCTCAAGTACACTGACATGGTGTCTGGTGCAGTAAAACACTCAACGTTGAGATGGAGTCTGTTCCCCTGTGTATGGAGTTTCAGGAGACACCCCGTGCCTTCTTTCCGCATTGAAGAGCAGACTTGAGCACAGTCGGGTGCTCCCCCCCCACTTTGCTGAATCAGTCCAGTAGGGACCTGCGAGACGAGGGAGGTTCCGGTGCCAGGAAGACGGAGGGCACACCTGGTCTTCTTGCTCCCTTCACTGGAGGGCCGAGAGGTGGCGAATGGGACCAACTTCAGGGGTATCTGTCACAGAAGACTAGAGAGCGCTGTGGAGGGGGTGAAAAATGCCCCCACACTTAGTGCTCTTCCCGAGGACTTATGGGGATTGCACATGGGAGCAACCCAGCCCACACTTGTTCAAATAGCAGACAAGACTGAGCAGAAGCAAGGAGTGCCTGATTTAATAGTGTGTCTAGAGTGGGGTAGACATTGGGGGTGCAGTCACATTCCATCAAAACACACCCTGCCTGTGGAAAAACGAAGAACTCGCCTCCTGGCGCCGCCCCATGATCATCAGTGAGCCAGCGGGTGTGTAGATCTGGTTCTTCCATCAACAGTGGTCTCACCGTTCTGCGGGACTTCTGTGGACCTCTGCATAGAGGTGGAAGCCTGCTGTTGTGGTCTGACTGGATTTCTGCACTGGGATTCCCCCCCTTTTCCTCTTCTCTGACAGCTGCCTTCTGAAGGGGCAGAGGTCTACCCAGACCCCTTATGACACGGACATGGTGAAAGACAGGGGTAGAGCATCTCACCAGTCTTGAGTCAAAATTGAGAGGTATATCGGGAACCCAAGAGACGATGTGCAGGTAGAGAGTCACCTGTGACTAACGGTGAAGGCGAACTTGCCAGCTTCAAGGGGATGTCTCACTCTTGTGACACAAATTGCGCAAGGCAATTAAAAGGGTTTTGGAGGCTGAAACCCATATTTAACTGTGTAAGATAGAACACAGCTAATGTAAACCTTGCTGTCACAATGAATGGAGGTATTGAGGCACCTGGAACAGAGGGTGGAGGAGGCAGAGGGAACAGCCCCGAAGAATCAATCTGGATATTGGGCATTTCTGAGGGTTTGGTGATGGAATGCTTCCTACGACCTACGAATTTAAACAGGTCAGTATCCTCCCTAGGGGGATCTCTGATCATTCCCCAGTTGAAAATATATTTCATGATACAAATCATGGGGCATTTGCGGATTTGGCATATGAAAGCCTGGTGGTTTAAAGATAAGCATTTGGGCAAACTAATCCGGGCTGAATCACGGAATATTAGCTCAATACAAAGTCTCTTCCCTGGACTACTACTCTTTGTGAGGCATTAAAATCCAAAATTCCACTCCCTGGAACTCCGAGAAGCACATTTAAAAACTCTAATGGACTGGTACCTTTGCCCGGCCAAACTCAAACGACTCTTCCCAAACTTGTCTGATAGCTGTTGGAGGGGTTGTGGGCTTTAGGGCGATTTCCAACATATCTGGTGTGACTGCCCCACTATACGTCCCTTCTGGGAGGAAATCTTAGCTCAACTTAAAACCATGTTGGGATGTCCTATACCAACCTCCATGGAAGGAGTCCTCTTACGTATTCGAGACCCCGCTCTAGAACACCAGACCAAGGCCGACAAAGCCATCATGTGGACATGTACAGGTGGAGTGAAAGTAACATTAGCAGCAGCATGGAAGAGGAAGACATCCCCTACCCTCTCAGTCTGGCATGCGCGACTTTGGAAACTCCTCTGCCTAGAAAGAATGGCGGACATATTCTGCGATGACTATAAAAGCTTTGAATATAAGTGGGGTCCTTTGGTCGCTTTCCTTACGCGGGGCCTACCGCTGGCAGTGTGCCCCCGACTATTAGAGACATGCATCTCTTTCAGTTCTAACATCATACATTTCTGCCCAGCCATACACCCAGTCCCCATCAGTAGAGCCGTCACCACACACCTGGTTAGTGGGAGGGGGAGTGCATAGGGGGATTATTGGGTTAATTGTTTTGCCTTTTCTGTTTTTTTCTTTGGAGCACCTTCCCGGTTGGAAGGGTAGAGCGTCAATAAGGCACAACGCTAGTGACTGTGAATCTGCATAGTGGAGGGAAGGACTCACTAAGCCTCTGAACTATTTGAAACTGTACAAATCACTATGGATTGTCCCCTTTCCACAGTTTGGCACAGCAGTGTACGGAATGTGGTCCTCCGCCTTGATTTCATGAGCTATGGTGTACTGTACTATATGATACTGATGCTCCTGTTATTGTAAAGCAACTAATGTTTACCTAACAAAATGCCAATAAACATACGTTTTACAAAACAAAGCGTATTCAGGAAGGTCATGTCCTATCTTAGAAGTGGACAGGGACCTGGCGGGGAACTCGATGGAAAAAGAAACAGAAACTCTAGAGAGAAGAATCTCTGCTGGGTACTCGGAGGACACATTCAGGCAGCTGGAGCTGGCTTACACTACCTTTAAACTGACTATGTTGGAATGTGCCCTAAATGTGTGGATCTTTTCTCAACATAGAGTGTATGAATGGGGAGACAAGATGAGGTAATTGCTATTTTGGTTGGCTAAGAGGTAAGACAAAGGGAAGTATTGTTCCCTTAATGAGAGACCATCTTCATCAGGAGACTTTTGATAACATACACATAGCGGATGCCTTTGCTGATTACTGTAAAATTTAGTATGTGTAGAATGTACCCCACAAACGGAAAGGGATCATTCAATAATTATCTTCCTGCTTGCTCAGTCACAGATTAGGCGGACCATTTTCTCCTCATCATGGTTGAAGAGATACCACAAGCAATAATAAATATGTCTTGGACCCAATCGGAATAACACTCAAGTTTCTTAAGAGATGCGCATCGCTGCCAACTCCACACCTGCTCACGGCTTGAAGAGGCTCACTGAGAGGGCGGGGTTTGGAAGGAGGGTCTTTTCCACACAGCCTACAGGGTGCAAATATCTCTTCCATCTTAAACCAGGAAAGTCACTGACAAATGTAGCAAGAGCCTGGCAAACCTTTTAGCCACAGGGCTGTCCAAAGTAATACACCCTATCAAATCAGCATGACCAAAACAGCTTTAGGTCAGGCTGAAGCACTCACCACTGTCTCAGCCAACTTCACGTGGTCCTAGCCCACCGACTGCAGGAGGTACCTCAATTATTGCTGGACTTTGAAAAGGCCTTTGATTCGGTGCACTGGCCTTGCCTGCACCTAGTGCAAGATAAGTTGACCTTTGCTCCACTTTTCCAATACGTGAAAATGTTATACGCTAGTTCCTAGGTGCAAAGCTGGGTAAAGGGGGTGCTATCTTCACCATTCATGGCTGAGAGGGGCGCTTGTCATGCCTGCCTACTCGTACTCGCATTAGTAATTGAACCCCATGCAATCTGGTTACACTGGGATGCATAATTTCTGGGATTTTGTTGGAGGAATAGTCAAGATGATAGTCTATTCTTTCATGCGGGTGATCTCTTACTCCAACTTCAATGGCCTAGTACTTGCCTCCCCAGAGTATTGCAGGTGCTACAAATCTGCAGCATGCCTCTTTTTTGGAGGTAAATTGGAACAAAATCATATATATGCAGGGACCCAAAGCCGTGCTTGCATCATAGCGCTAGAAAGGTGAAGGACATCTCTTTTAAATACCCAGGATGTGGCTGACAAGTGACCCAGACACGGGCAGGGGTCTGAATGTTACAACACCTTTCAACATACAAGACGGGAATTAGGGGTGAACTGTGTTTTCACTTATCATTATGGGGCATAATGACATCTTTCATAGGCTACGACTACTCCAATTCTTAAACACGTTTCTGAATTTTCCACAACTGGGCAGACTGTTACGGAACCTTCAATCCTTATTGAGGAATTTTTTATGAGATGGCGGTACACCAAGTGTTTCCTGCATGAAATACTTGAAATCAGAGTTCGATGGTGGTTTGGGGACCCAGATATTTGGTTATATTACTGGGATTCCCAGTTGGTCCCAATTAATGGGTAGCAGAGAGAATCTGGTAATTAGTTTGGAATTTGAACTGTTAAAGCCACAAGAGTGCTCTCGCTACTTTATGGGACAACCCTCCCCCAACCACTTCCTTATATTACAAAGCTATCTGTGCTCTAATGCCAGCAGAACAGTGACAAAGTGGTTTAAAACCCGGACTGGAGAATCCCTCATGTGGCACGGTCCATCATTAGCGCTGGCTACACAACAACAGGGCTTCTATTCTTGGGATCTTGTATGTTTCTCAGAAGTGGGCCTCTAACTACCTAAAAATCATTCGAGCAGTTGCCCGCCGAGTTTCATCTCTATGTCACATTTTTACCACAACTTAAAAATCTGCCATACCCTGGAGACATAACAGTAAAGTAATACTGCTCCCGAATGCAGTCTTTTAGAAACAAAAATAACATAGGAGCAGCTGGGCAAGAAGTTTATCCCCAGAATCTACCGGTCACCAATGATTAATACTCACAATCCCTCAATGAATCTCCAGGAGAAAAGGGAGCAAACAGGACGATTGAGATTGGAAGAAGGAGAGGATGGCTCCCATACCTTAGCCATATCAGCCGGAATACAAGTAATACAGCTTAAATACTTATAGACCCGACTTGTTTCCCAGCAGGCTGTGGCAAATGGGTAGGACTCCCAAACCCACCTGCTTCTGTTGTAAAACAGTAATTGGCATCTTTGTGCACGTGGTTTGAGACTGCAAGGTTGACAAAAAATACTGGAAGTCAGTCCACCAATTACAGGCAGATGCATTTGAGCAGTCTATCACTCCTAACACCAAAGTTGCTCAGTTATGAATAAAGGAGGAATCGGTGAACCAAAGGCACCCTAAGCTCTCCTGGGAGAGGGATTGATGGTGGCTAAGAGAGCTATAGCCCGCAAGTGAAAAGTTAAGAAGCCCCAACACTGGAAGAGTGGGTCAGGGGAATGGATGGGTGATCAAAAGCTGAGTAGTCAAGACTATAAGGTCTGTGGCTGTATAAAGACGTAGCAGAGGATTTGGGGGCCAAAGTGGAGTCGCTATAGTGCGTGAGTAAATTGACTTGGGCCGGTCTTGCTACCCTTTATGTCAAACTGTGATCATTTGTATGTTTGGTTGCAGTTACAGTAGGGATGTAGGTTGCTCCTGACTTTCACCTCCAGTGTATCTGACAATTGAAAGTATTGTATCTCTGTTTTGTTCTATAAAACAGTAATAAAAAGATTTCTATAGTTAAAAAAAAACGGGTTATTTGACAATATGAGAAACAAATGGTTATGAACTGTCCTTGCGCAGTAGTGACTGAAGCCTCAGTAGATATTTATCCTAGGCAGACATCTGCACAAGTGTTCTGTATCTTAAAAGCATACAGAACCTGAACAATGAACAACATTAATACTAGGTAAAGATTCTCACTCTATGACTATGTGTAGACGCGCAAAAATGCACAGATTAATTCCCTTTACGAACCTCCAGAGAGACTAACAATTGGCACAAATCTGAAGCCTTTCGCTATCTCCCGATCAGTGAGGCGCGGAGGCGAGCGCTGCAGGGTGGGGAGGAACTCCTGGAATCCTCTCCCCTAGAGGACAGACTACTGGACGACTACATGGCAAAAGGGGTGATATCTTTTATGTAGCACAAAATCCTTAACATGCGTTTCCGGATATTAAATATTTGTGCTCTGTCCGGGTATAAACCCAGTCTGATCGAAGAGTATAGGAGTACCCACTACCCTGTGCAGTCTGTTTGCTAGAACCTTGAAGAGCAGTTTAATATAAACTTAGCATAGACAATGGTCTGTAGTAAGCCAGATCAGTGGGGTCTCACCATGCTTTTGGAATCAACACCATCAATGCCCCCCGCTTACTTGGGGGCAGTGTCGCGGTCTCCTGCGCCTCAAGGTAATCTTCCAGCAGGCTTTTGAGGAATTTGGTCAACATTAAGTGATACATTTCTGCAGGGAAGCCATCTGATCCCAGAGTTTATGCCGCGGCAGAGTCTCAAGCTCTTACTGCAGCTCCACCAACGGTGCCTCTAGTTGTCGCTGGGCCTTTGTCAGGCCTCTCAATTCAGCCTCTATAAGTTACTCCTCTAGTGTCTCTTCTATCATGGCAGGTGCCCTGGCCAACCCAGCATCAGTGTACTGTGCAAAAGCCCTATTTTTTATTCTATTGTGGTCTAGAATATCTTCTCCTGTACCCCCTTGTAGGCTAAGGATGTGTGTCTGTGAGCGCTCCTGCCACTGCAGGCACGCCAGCGTCCTCCCCGCCTTATCTCCCTCGGGGAATAACTCCTGGCGGTAGGTCATGTATGTGTATCTTTCCAGTGTACTCCAAACCTCCCCTATCTGTGGCTTAAGAGCTATCAACTGAAGTCTCTCATATGGCTCCAGATCAGCTTTTGTATCCAGGCCCGCCTGCTCCCCCTTTAGTGCCTGCAATTCCTGTTCTAACTCCTGCTGCACTTCAAATACATTTGTGATAAATTCTCCACACAGTGTCACTTCATAGGCCTCCCAATCCACGGCACTACCTGCAGCAGTTCCCAATTATCCAGGAAAAACAGGCTCTTAAAGCCCCAGGATGTGAGTTCCAAATGTCCCATCCATCAGAATCTCAGCCTGTAGCATCCACAACAGGATCTTGGGCCTGGACCTCCAAGGTAGCACTGTGTAAAGCAGCGGGTAGTGATCGGAGAGGTAGTGGTTCAAGTATGGCAAATGTTGATACAACTCCACATCTTCCTTGCACCCCAGCACATATTCTAACCAGCTATGTCCCCCCCCGCCCCTATAAACCGGAGAGTAATAGGAGTAAACGCGGTCCACTGGATGGTGGAGTAGCCAAACGGCAAAGAACTGTAAAACCTGTATCACTTTCTGGAGGGCAATCGCCATGTGTGGCTTGACGCTCGGCCTGTGGGGATTTTAATCCATCCTCCAGTCCAGCGCACAGTAAAGTCCCTCACCCAGATAAGTCTCATCTACAAGTATGGGGCCATAGTTTTTGCCAGTTCAGAACATGAGCAACAGACCTGTTGGGTTAAGCACCAATCGTATCCAGTTGTCTAGGAACGCTTCCACCTTTGGTCTCCTTTGGGAACTACAGGAAGCAGAGATTATTTCACCTGGATCGGTTCACTAAGTCCTCCAAGCAGTACTCCAGGAAGGTGTCAACCCTCGTCAGACCAGCCCCTTGCCCTCTCAATTTTTTTTATCTCCTCCAGCAGATCCTTTGTCGTGCCCTGTACTGTTTGCACTCACGCCACCACCTTCCGCAGGTCTGCCCGCAGCAGATTAAAATCAAGAAGACCATTTCTCCGCCATCGACTTAGAGTAAGGCTCATTCACATGCAGAATACTGCAAGATTAAACGTGGGGCACGCTAAAGTGCTCTACGTCCGGTTGGCCATCTTGCTTGGCCATGACCTCCAACATACTGCTTCATTTTAAGGTACGTCTATATTTACTAGTCTTAACTTCACTCAAACTTACCCTGGAAGGTAAGTAGAAGACAAATTAAGGACAGCAAATGCATACTAACTGTACAATGTAGCAGGCAGTGGGTCTATGTAATAAAAAGCAGTATTGCTGCCATAAGAGGCATCATATGCAATACAGTCATGGACCACCTAAAAGATTAAAAAAGAGCAAAGAGAATTTAGACTGATGAAGCTACAAATGAGACCCTTGAGGGTGCTAGTTAACAAATTTACCTTAAAATTCATAACGTTTATCATTAGTCACTAATAGCTCAACAAAACTGCCTGCCCTCTGAGTGGCATGAAAAGCCAACATTGATGACTGAGACAACAATAACTGGACAGAAGCCTTGGAGAAGCCCATAGAATAGTGGTTTTGTGAGGAAGGGCCCAGTGTCAATTAACCTGAAATGAAGATATCGAAGTACAGGTTATAAATGGTAATATAAAAGTGGGAGAAAACCTCGTACCATTCAGTGCAGTTGTAGATGGAAGTAGAAAATGGACTCCAGCACATGTAAACCTTTTTCTATGTTAACCGTAGTTTGCATGTCTATTCTGAGTGTGTACTGCTGTAACAGCAAATTCACATGATGTACCCATGGAATCAGCAAAGGCTCGCATATATGATTCGTTATATGAAAAAAATATGTAGCTAATTATGACAAGGAAGGGTATATACCTTCACAATCTGACAACTGACAGATAGGGAACAAGAGCTACCTATATTTGAAAATAGCTATACTGCTTTGAACCTGTACCCCCCACGGTATGGGGCACGTAATGGATGTTTGGTCAGAGAATGACATGATCAGTCTTAGGAAGCAGGCACTTGTATATTTTAACATTGGTTATCCACATACAACTGCTAGAATTCAATTCTTCTATGCATAATATGCCTGATAAGTGTAGGCATTCAAAAGGGATATGGGAAGAAGAGCTAAATTTTTACATCAAATACCTGAACCACAAAGTGAAACAGTGAGGAAAGAAAAAGAGTTATAGAATGTACACAATACAGGAGGGGTAACTGGGAATTCAACAGGCCCGTAATTAAAAACGAAAGGATCAACAATTTGGCAAAAGAAGTAGTTAAAGCATTAAACCATCAGCTATCTACAAGTTACCTACAATTGGATCAACAGCAATTAACTGTGAATGCTTTTCAGTTAACGTTGCAATACCACCATGCAAATACAATAAGGCATAGTCAGCATAGAGGCTACCTGTAGAGAGGGGAGTAGCAAACTGACCAGAGACATGAACTGCCTCTTGATCCTTCATCATACGACAACATGGGCGAGTGCAAATTTAAGGAGGGCTGCTTTTGGCAGAAGTGATGCCATTGACCATGTCTCAGCCTGGCTGCAATGGATTAATCGCATGGTCAGCATTTAGTGGTGTGCCCAATTAAAACAAGCTACTATTAATTCACCCGCGTATGCATCAGGCCATTGACTGATCGCAGTCAATCTAATAGTATCTGTATGGGAGAGTGAAGCAGAACAGGTCATGATGATCAGATATCTCAGCACATGGATGCGCAAAACGAACAAGTTACTTACCTTCGGTAACGCTTTTTCTGGTGGATACAGTATCTGCCTGTGTATTCCTCACCTTGTGAATGTCCCCTGCGCCAGCATTCTACAGAACTTTTTTCCCCCAGCTCTCTACGCCGACGTGGACGACGTCATAATGCATCGGCTCCGCTCGCGACTCCGTATGACGTCTCAACATAAGAGAGCCACGTCGGCGTGATGACGTCAGTTCCACCCATTTTTTCCGTGCCTCCGAGGCGCACAGGTGGACCAACGACAGATACAAAGTATACACAGTAGACAATATACAATCATATACACAAAGTATACAATGAAAAGGAAAGCTAAATAAAACAAGCATTTCCTACCAATATACAAAAAAGTATAACAACATCTCAAGCAAGACAACTGTTAAGGTATACAAAGGTGGACAACGGGGAGGCGGGTGGGCCAGTGAGGAATCCACAGGCAGATACTGTATCCACCAGAAAAAGCGTTATCGAAGGTAAGTAACTTGTTCTTCTGATGGATACATCTGCCAGTGGATTCCTCACCTTGTGAATAGATTCCCACAGCAGTCCCCACTCCCGGAGGAGGGTGTCCATCTTCCTATACCAAAAAATCTTGCAAGACAGAGCGTGCGAAGTGGCCCTCCCTCCTCATCTCAGAGTCCAAGCAATAATGCTTTGCGAAAGTATGAAGGGAGGCCCAAGTCGCGGCTTTACAAATATCTGCCACAGGAACACCCCTGGCCAAAGCAGATGTAGACGATTTTGCTCTAGTTGAATGAGCTCTAATACCCTCAGGAGGAGTCCTACCAGCCAGGGCGTAGCAGATCTTGATGGCAAGGATAATCCATCTCGATAAAGTGCGCTTGTGCACCGCTCTTCCTTTCGAATGACCAACATAGCCCACGAAGAGCTGATCGTCCAGACGAAAGTCTTTAGTTCTGTCCAAATAAAAACTCACAGCCCTCTTTGGATCCAGGCAATAGAGTCTTTCCTCCTCTTTGGAGGGATGAGGAGGTGGATAAAAAACAGGGAGAGTAATAGACTGCCCCAAATGAAACGGAGTAACAACTTTGGGCAGGAAAGCAGCCCTGGTCCTGAGTACCATCCATTCAGCATGTAATGTTAGAAAAGGGGGTTTAGAACTAAGAGCTTGAAGCTCACTCACCCTCCTTGCCGAGGTTATGGCCACAAGAAAGACCACCTTAAAGGACAACAGCCTCAAAGGACGGCTATGAAGAGGCTCAAACGGGGACCCCATCAGAAAAGTCAAGACAAGATTAAGGTCCCACTGTGGCATTACAAAGGGAGTAGGAGGAAACATGTTTGTAAGACCCTTGATAAACCTCAGTACAACCGGAGATTTAAATAGTGACGGTTGATCAAGCAGAGATAGAAAAGCCGATAAGGCAGATAGATAGCCCTTAACCGTGGCCACAGCACTGCCCTGCTGAGCCAGGGAAAGAGCAAACTGAAGCACATTAGAAAGATGGGCCTTTAAAGGGTCAATGGATCTCTCTCTCCACACCATTTAACAAATTTCGACCACCTGTAGGAGTAAATGGACTTGGTGGAGTGTCGCCTGGCCGATAAAATAACATCCACCACATCAGGCGGGAGAGAGAACGAACTCAGGTTGCCCCGTTCAATCTCCAGGCATGAAGGTGTAAGCTCTGGAGGTGGGGGTGTAGAACCTGCCCCTACGATTGCGAGAGGAGGTCTGCCCTCAGAGGGAGACGGAGCGGAGGGCACGAGGAGAGGTGGAGAAGATCTGTGTACCACACCCTTCTTGGCCAATCCAGGGCGATCAATATGGCTTGGGCCCGGTCTTGGCGAATCTTCCTCAGAATCCGAGGAATCAAGGATATGGGAGGAAACGCGTAAAGGAGTTGTGAGCTCCAACTCAACTGAGACGCGTCCCCCAACGCCCCCTGCATCGGAAACTGGAGACTGCAGAATGACGGGCAGTGCGCGTATTTGCGGGTGGCGAACAGGTCCATCCGGATGGAGCCTCCACTCGTGATCGGCGGAGAACCGCCGACTGAGACTGTCTGCACGTACGTTCAGCACCCCGGCCAGATGATTTGCCATCAGACAAATCCGATGGTCCTGAGCCCAGGACCATAGACGTAAGGCCTCTCTGCAAAGACAGAGACCCCACTCCTCCCTGCTTGTTGACATACCACATCGCGGTAGTGTTGTCTGTCAGGACTTGAATCGACTGACCGGGAAGGGAGGAAGGCCTCGATCGCCAAACGAATCGCCCACAATTCCAGAAGGTTGATGTGAAGCAACCTTTCCTCTGGAGACCAAAGACCCTTGATCTCCAGATCCCCCAGATGAGCACCCCACCCTAGGGTAGAGGCATCCGTTATCACTGTGGCCACCGATGGAGGAAGATGAATGGGCTTTCCTTGAGACAGGTTGCCCTCCACTCTCCACCAAGATAGATCCGCTGCAGCTTCTCTGGAGATCCTGATCAACTCCTTGAGATCTCCGTTGTGCTGATACCACTGCTTGCGGAGGCACCACTGGAGCGCCCTCATGTGCCAGCGTGCATGGCTGACCAACAGAATGCAGGAAGCGAACAGACCGAGCAGGCGAAGGACCTCCAGAACTGGAACAACCGCTCCATTGTGGAATAAAAGGGACCATCTCCTGAATGTCGAGAATTCTTTGAGGAGGAGGAAATGCTCGACACACAGTAGTGTCCAGTACTGCCCCTATAAACAGGTTGCGTTGAGAGGGCCCCAGGTGAGATTTGGGCACATTGATCGAAAAACCCAAGTCAAATAACAGCTGAGATGTTACCTGCAGATGACGCTGCACCATCTCTGAGGACTCTGCCTTCAGAAGGCAGTCGTCCAGGTAGGGGAAAACTGGAATACCCGACCTCCTGAGATGAGCAGCCACCACTGCCATCACCTTCGTGAAGACCCGAGGTGCGGTAGTAAGACCAAAGGGGAGGACCGCAAACTGGTAATGTTGCGACCCAACCGTAAAACAGAGATACTTCCTGTGCGACTTCAGGATCGGGATATGGAAGTACGCATCCTGCAAGTCGAGCGACACCATCCAGTCTCCTTGCTGCAACGCCTGAAGAACCTGCGCAAGGGTCAGCATCTTGAATTTCTCCTGTTACAGGTAAAAGTTCAAGATTCTGAGGTCCAGTATCGGACGCAATTTGCCTTCCTTTTTGGGAATCGGGAAATAACGGGAGTAGCATCCATGTTCCCTTTCCTGCTCCGGAACCACCTCTATCGCCCCTTTTTGAAGCAAAGCCAGAACCTCCTTCTGCAGAAGAAGCAGATGGTCCTCTGAGCAGTAACCTTGGCAAGGAGGTTAAGGGGGGAGGAAACTCCCGAAAGGGAAGGGCGCACCCAGTCTCCACGAGGTTTAAAACCCAAAGGTCGGTCGTAACAGATTTCCAACCCCGCAGAAAGTAGGACACCCGACCCCCCACAGGTCTTACATGGTCCAGGATGGGGGATCTAGGGCTGATTCCCTGAAGCCCCATTGGGAGCAGAGGAGGAGGAAGAAGAAGAGGGGTTACGTCCAGAACCTCTCTGACCCTTTTGTCTCCCTCTATAGGACCTATAGAGGGGATTCTGCTGTTGTTGCTGCTGCTGCTGCTGAGGCTGAGGCTGTCGGAAGGAGCGAAATGAAGACCTTCCGAAACCCCTAAACTTTTTAAAACCAAATCCTTTAGCAGGAGCTTGCAGACCCAAAGATTTAGCTGTTACCCTGCTGTCCTTAAATCTTTGTAGGGCGGAGTCAGCCTTTTCTCCAAACAATTTCTGTCCATCAAAGGGCAAATCCACCAATGTGGCCTGAACGTCCGTGGAGAAGCCAGATGAACGGAGCCATGCCTGCCTTCTTGTGGCTATAGACAAGCCCATTATTCTCGCCACTGAATCTGCTGTATCAAGCCCCGATTGAATCACTTATCTAGCAGCAGCCTGAGTATCTGCGACCACCTCCATGAAGGACGCCTTATCACCCTCAGGCAGCTTAGGGGCTAAAGACTTCATTGAGTCCATTAAGGCATGCACATAACGACCCAGCAAGCACGTGGCGTTGGTAGACTTAAGTGCCATACTTCCTGAAGAAAAAAAGTTCTTAGCCGCCTGGTCAACCTTTTTGGACTCCCTGTCCGTAGGAGACTGAGGGAACGCTCCCGAAGCATGCTTAGAGCAGGACGCCTGCACAACCAGGCTCTCTGGAGACGGGTGCGTAGAAAGAAAATCCGGATCCCCAGGCGCCACCCTGTATCTTCTCGCCACCTGCATGGAAACCGCCGGAGAAGAAAGAGGTTTCCGCCATACCTCCAAAACAGGCTCCAAAATAGCCTCATTAAAAGGCAGTAAAGGCTCAGATGTTTAAGTAGGTGAATGCAACACCTCTGTCAGCAGGTTAGATTTATACTCCGCAGAAGGTAACTGTAAATCCAACAGCTCTGCGGCCTTTTTTATTACCACATGGTAAGGAGTCAACTCCTGTGGTGGAGAGGATCTAGACGAAGTATGCTCCCACTCAGGGGTCGTATCCAGGCCACTAGCCTCTTGTATCCCCTCAAATTCATCTGAGGACGTGTCCACTTCACCTTCCTCTACCTCCACTCTATACCTTTCTTCATCCTAGACCCTTTGGGCCTCCCTCCTTTGAACGAATCCGTGGAGCCGGCGTCGTCGACGTCGTACGCGGAGTCGGTGGAACTAGAGGAGATGGAGTCGGCGGCGCCATAGACGGAGTCGGCGGCGTCGGACGCGGCGCCGAGGGAGTCGGAAACGGCCTTGAGGAAGGCTACGAAGCAGGACGATCCAGCCGAAGTCGTGATGGATCCCCAGACGGTGCCGGAAACTGCCACGAAGGCGCCATCGGCAGAAAGGGCATAAACGGGGCCTGAGCGTAATGCTGCGGCACCCCTAAAGTATACGCCATAGGACCCACGGGACCAGTCGGTGCACCGGATGGGAAGGCAGCCAGATTGAAGATTCCATACATGGCATTTAAAAAATGCGAAGAATCAGTACCTGGAGCCGGGAACTGCGGATAAGGAACCAAACCTGCATCCTTCTGCGGAGTACCTGGCAACGGCGCCGCAGTGTCCTCTACCGGAGCCGTAGGATCCTCAGGTGCTGGAGAAGGCTCTTCCCTTTGTTCCCGCTCACCATCCGAAACAGGCGAGTCCACTGGAGCCGGAGACGACGCCGGTGAAGGCGCCGGTGACTGCGCCGGGGACTGCTCCGGGGACCGCACTGGAGCCCGCTTCGGCGAAGGAGATCCTTCTGGAAACTTCGAAGGAGAAGGAGACAAATCCTTACTTCGGCCGCGTCGAGGCGAAGTCGACCTCGACTTCCTGTTCTTTGAAGACCGGCGCCGAGAGGAATGCTTCCTTTTTTTATGATGTTTTTTCGACTTCGATGATCTCGAAGTAGACGACTCCGGCCTCGACCTCTCCTTCTTTCTTCCTCTCTTCACCTTCCCGACCTTAGCCATAAAAAGCTTCGCCTTCCTCTCCTTTAACGCCTTCGGATTCATCCTCCTGCAGCTTGAACAATCTTCGACGTCGTGGTCGGATGAAAGGCACCACAAACAGTCATCATGGGGGTCCGTCATAGACATGTGGCCCCCACATTCCCTACAGGGCTTAAAACCCGACTTCTTCGTCGAAGACATAACAGATTTTCACCAACAGTAACACCTAACAACTACAAAGTAGCAGGAGAGTACTGGAAAAACCGTTGCGCGTCGACGGCGCGGAAAAAAGGGAACTGACGTCATCATGCCGACGTGGCTCTCTTATGGCTCCGGTGACGTCATACTAAATCGCGAGCGGAGCCGATGCATTATGACGTCGTCCACGTCGGCGTAGAGAGCTGGGGGAAAAAAGTTCCGTAGAATGCTGGCGCAGGGGATATTCACAAGGTGAGGAATCCACTGGCAGATGTATCCATCAGAAACTCAACGTTCTGGAGCCATGCTCCTGCAGTGAAACGATTTGGACAGACCTCTGGAAGGTGAATCTCACTGGAATATTGCAATCAGAAAGAGGGCACATGACTCTCTTCATGTACTACAGAAGGATTGGACTGGATCGATGGACACATCCTCCTAGAACCAAAAATCCCAAAGAGCATAGCCTGTGAGATCAACTCATTGTATATACAAGAACATGTAGCTGCAAAGGCAGGCTCCGGGGAAAAGGAAGGGAAGGAGAACATGACGTTACATTCACACTGGACTGTACTTTACATTATCATAATGAGATCGTAGACCGGTGAGACTTTCGGGATAGCGGATTTCACGCCAAGGATCAACATACTGAATTTAGATTTTGAGAAATCCCACGCAGGTTATCCAGATTAAATCTCATGAGAGACCAGGATTGATAGCATTCCCTTGCATAATACAAATTAACTGGATTTAAGCCTCTGGTGAGACACACAAGATACTAGTTAAGTATCAATGAAAGTAGGCATGTGTTAGTAGCATACGTATTTATGAATTGTAATGTCAATACACTGAATACATTCTCTGCTCCACAAATCTAAACAGATGCTGGTGTATTAATGTTTCTTTAATATAAATAACTTGGTATGTAACAGTAATAACAAATGCTTTACTAAATGAACTTCCTACCCAGAAGAACAATCCGGCTATTAATATCAGTTTTTCCAATTGTTAAATTCTGAAAAAATAATTTATTCCATTCAATACTCTAAGATGTTTGGAGCCTAAATACCCAGAGTAGTACGGGCATGGTGTTTTGCTAAAAAAAATAGTTCTGGACTTCAGTACATCTTTTTCCAATCACAAGTGTGGACTGTATCTGTTGAAAGAGCGGTCACAACACACTTCTGCCCCCATTATATTTGTTCTGTGAACGCTGTGAGGGGAACGGCTCACCTGTTGCTTTGTCGCTGCCGCCAGACGCTGTGAGGGGAACGGCTAGGCTGCTTTGCTCCACGCCGTGAGGGGAACGGCTAGGCTGCTTGCTCCACGCCGTGAGGGGAACGGGCAACTCCCAACACTGGACTACTGTTCCCAGCAGCCCCCGCAGCTGTGACACGGCATCGCCACGCAACATAAGCCGCACACGCATCCTGCAGCGCGGGCCAAGGGCTGGCCCGTCAGCGCCCGTCAAAGACCGGATAAGACTGGGCTGGGCCACACCTCTTGACATTTAAACAAGATTTATTGGTAAAATAGTGGCAAGATTACCTACATATTTACGCGGGACATGATTTACTTTGAATTTTATTTATGTTACTCACTAATTGACTGAGCGATTATTGTCGTTTTATTCTAGCATCTTTTTAATAGAATTATATATTGATTTATCATTGGGATGTACACGTTGTACTCAGGCATAAATATTTGAATTCAGTCCACTAAAATAGATTGACCGATGTGTTAACCTTGGGTGCCACTTCGGTCATACTATTAGGTACGGCACCCTTTTGGCTCCTGGCATCTGGCTATAGCTAAAGAGCCTTAATAGCTAAATCTGAAAATTGTATACATCACCTTTAGGGTAATAATGGGGAAGAGGAAAGCAGCAGAGCCAATGACGGGGGAAAAAAAAAAATAGCAAAAACGCAAAAATTGGTTAAATCTGCTGCAAATAACTGTACTTTGGCTGCCATTGATGATTTGATAGAGGAAGTTGAAAACATGTTAACATGTGGCAAAGAGCCTAGTACTAAGGGAAAAAATAAAATTTCATCTTACTATGGCAGAAGAGAAAAGGTGGTACCAGCAAAGCCCAGTAGTCCAACTGTCATAGTCCACCAAACCCACACCAAAGCTCAGTCACAATTGCTAACTACATCGCCCCTGAAGCTAAGCCTGGGTACTGACACGACATGTTCCTCTAGGCCAGACAACAATGATAAGCTAGATAGGAACCTAGGAAATACCACCTATAGAGAGGTGATTAATGTAGAGTGTTCGAAAAGATACTCACTCTTAGATGATAACCCAGGGGCTATCCATATGGACAACACGAGCAGGAAGGATGGAATTGGTCTAACAAACTCTGGTATGATTGAGGATCACAACCAGGCACAGCCACATGATACCCATACACTTGTGGTAGACCTTCACAAAAAACTCAACGCAGTTCAAGAAGAGGTCAGGACAATTAGAAGAATGCTTGAGGTTCTAACTTCCCATTTGCCAAGATATCCAGGAGGCCTAACTTCTGCATTGGAGGAGAATATTCAAATAGAGAAGAAATCGCACTGTAGTAATATGGAGGATCATTTGACCAAACCACTACCTAGAGTAACCTTAAATCATCCCCCAAATCGAAATTTAATTTTGAGTAGAAATATAGCTCCAAAGTCACATTCTCCATCATTCTCTGGAAGAAATTTGGCTAATAGATATGACCATCCTAGTACGCTTACCTCGCAACATCAGGTACAACGTACTCATGTAAGCTTAGGAACCCTACGCCCAAATGGATTATCACAAACTGCCCAGGATTCTTGGAGGGGGTCCGGGGGATTAGAGCAAAAACATGATTTAGATCGGGCTCCTTACCCCTCAATAAGGGAGGACTCGGACCCTGGTAGTGTGTTCCTTACAAATGTCCCAAGATTAAAGTAGGGTAGCAGGGAGGATAAGGATTCCCTTGCAAATAAAGTCATACATTGGATTAGGAAGGAACGGCAGTGCCTCTCTATAATAAGATCTGATATAAAAAATGTGGAACGGATTCAGCAAAATGAGGGAGACCTAGATGACATAAGGTTAACATTCTATTCTAAAATCATTGCTGAGAATCTAATAACTATGAATTTAAGATCCCATTCTCTTTTTAATTCCAAAATCGGCATTAGGCAAAAAAGAACTTTTATATATAGAAAGGACACCGAGTCATACATTCGTGGGGAGCAAAGGAATCTTGAAGCTATAGATTGACTGAATCAAGTGTGGAACCAGCATCCCCCTGGGGAGGGGGGGGGGGGATACTTTTTGTAGCGCCTGAGGTCCGAAGTCTAACTGTCGCACAATTTGATGCGGATATACCTCATGAGATATCATGCTTGGAGGAAAGAGAAAGAACCAATATTGTGGAGCCTGGAGGTTCTAAACGCAATAACGGTGATAGTTACCTTACTAACCAATTAACACACATAATACCAGGCTGCAATGGCCCCATTATTAAACCTACTTGCCCATCCCTAAATTGTGAGAAGATGGGGTCTTGGAATATAGCTAGTCTTACAAAAAAAATTCCAGGAACCAGATTGGCAGGAGTACATTGATACATTTGACCTCTGCCTCTTTCAAGGGAACCTCTACATAAAAGAGGACTCCTAATCTGGGTAAGGAATAATATAAATGCCTCCATAGGAATTATACCTATTGACACAGAGGATATCCTGGGCTTAAGTTTTAAATTCACAAACAAATCATGGATAGATATATATATAGCTTTCTCTTGGAGATATATATATATATATATCCAAGAGAAAGCTCAAAGGAATCTATAACACTATGGTGATTTTAATTGTTGTTATGAACCGTTGTCGGGTTTAAATGAAATCTTTGAGGAAGAAGACATAGCTCTGGGTATTCCATCTTTAAGGACGGAAAAAGTTTCTAAATGCTCTGTCTCTGCATTACAATTACTCAATTTCAATGCAGAGAAAGGATTAAGGTCATGTAATGGTAGAACCCCGTCTGACCTTGGATGTTCTAATACCTTTTCGAGAGGCCTTTCCTCATCCCGGATCGACTATATTATGATAAGTGTTGCTCACTGGGCCTATGTGAAAGATTTTAAAGTTGATGACAGAAGAGAAAGTGACCACTTCCCTCTGTGTTTAGATCTCACAGAGGAATATTTTCAAATCCATCCATTGATTCACCCTGGATCAGGGATAGAAGTTACACAGCCTACAGTGAGCAACAACAGGAGGGCAGTAAAATGGCCTTCCATATTGGGGAAGATAGAACCACTAACCTGTATCTACATTATTTTTAGTGACCTGGTATCGTCCTATTTAAATGAATGCCCTGTGATCACACCCATAACACAGATCCACCTAAAATTGGTAGAAAATATAACACCATATTCAACTAAATCGGTGACTGCAAAGCCCAAACACAATAACAAGATAAGGTTAATTAACCCCTGGTTTAATAAAGAATGTGCTCTAATGAAACAATGCCTAATGAAGGCTTTACATGGTAAGGATATAATGGTTATCAGGGAAGCAAGGAAAACATATAATAAAGTCTTGAATGCAGCTCGTAGAAATTGGGAAGATACAAGCTGGGAAGAATTGATAATTGCATTAAAATTGGGTGATCAACTTTCATTTTGGCGGATTATTACAAATGGCAGTAAATTAAGCAATCCAGTCCAAGATTACAACTTGGATCCTGGCACATGGCATAGGCACTTTGCTCATTTATATGCTCCCCTGGCTCCAATGATGAGAGACCACCATTGTAGTATTGAAGATCTTATGTCATCCGGTGAGATTGTCCAGTTACTTTTTAGCATAGAAAAGACCAGCTTGGCTTTGGCTGCTATCAAGCCATCAAAAGCACCTGGCCCTGACAAGATACCGGGCGATCTTTTCAAACATGCACCGGAGGTGTGGGCTCCATATATCAACTTGCTATGCAATGCAATTGCCAGAGGGCAGCCCATACCCGAATCCTGGAAGGGAGCGGAGATTGTCCCCATTTATAAAAAGGGTAGTAGGGACGATCCCGCTAATTATAGACCTATTAGCTTGATGGATATATTACAAAAGGTCTATGCTAAACAGATTCTAGATAGGTTGAATGATTGGATGACAACAAATGATGTACTCTCTCCATGCCAAGCAGGTTTTAGAAGACGGACAAGCACCATAGACCAGGTGTTTAAATTGATAACTATTGCTTGGAAATATACAAAGCTAAGACCCGGTCATCTATTTGTGGCCTTTATCGATTTAAAGGCTGCATTCGATTAAATTCCTAGAGATCTTTTATGGCTAAATCTACCACAGCAGGGGGTACCTAAAAACATCCTAGTGCAGCTGGTCAGGCTCCATGAGAATAATTTTGCAAGAGTGCGTTGGGGCCAAGGGGGGTGAACTCACTGAAGAGATACCAGTCAAGAGAGGTGTGCGCCAGGGCTGAGTCCTGGCGCCAACCCTTTTTCATTTATATGTTAATGATATGGTTGAGTTCTTGCAAAAATCCAATCATGATTCCCCCGAAACTGGGTGGGAATCACGTTTGTGCATTAACCTTTGCTGATGACACAATACTGTTGTCGCAAACGCCAAAGGGCTTGCAATGTCTTCTTAACTCACTCCACGAATATTGCAAACTAAAAGGCCTGGAAATTAATCCTGCAAAAACTAAATACATGTCGATAAGGCCCCATAAGTGTTTTAAGAATACAAAGTTGGATGGAGCGAGTCTAGAGCGTGTCTCTAATTTGATTTATCTTGGAGTGTCTATAGATTCCAAACTTTCTTGGAATCCACAGATAATGAAATCAAGATCAGTTTTAATACAAAATTCGGCACAAGTTTTAAAGAAACTTTTTGCAACCACGACAAAGGCCATCACTCCAGCCCTGGAAGTTTATAAGTCCAGGGCCCAATCTGCTGCCCTATACGGCTCAGAACTCTAGGGGGTGGGGGGTGGGCTCTTTTGAACTTAACCGCGGGGGAAAACAAGATATTGAGAAAACTAGTTGCTCTCCCCCAAAATACACCTGTGATCCCCCTAATGCTTGATATGGGCACTAAACGAATTGGTCAAAGGGCTGTTTGGATGACTTTGTCATACTGGATAAAAATATGGACCACAGAGGAACTCCACACCTATAGACAAGCGTTGAGTGAATTATTGGCCCTTGACATACATGTTACCTTTCCGTGGTTGATCCACATCCGTAAATGGCTATTGAATCTGGGCTTGAGCAGGTTCTGGGAATACCCGGACCTGCTGACCCCCGATTCAAAACAGGAAATCAAGGCCATTTATTGGAATTTTATCAGGCACAAGGTCACTTTAAATTGTGGAGTTGGCACACTCTCTACTCAATTTTTGATGTTTAAAATAATCACCTATTTTGAACAATTCTTAGATGAGATTGAACCCCTACTTGCTAAGGTACTGTATCTAAAATTTAGGTACGGCACTCTTCAGATCAAGTCTTTTACTTTCAAGTGGGGGACAGCTCAGAAAGGGGAAAATGATTGTAGGTGTACCCAGTGTCATACAGGAAGTAAAGAGGATATTGCGCATGTATTATTTTTCTGCCCTGCATATAGACACCATAGAAACAAATGGATAAAACCTTTGGGCAGGAAATTATGTATTAGGGAATTTAATGAAATGTTGCGTATTTTAAAAACCAACACTTCAAAGCTTATTGTATTTGGTATTAGTAGATTTGTATTTGGTATTAGTAGATTTGTATTGGCCGTAAATTTTACAAGGGTGAAGAAAGGGCTCAAATTTTAACCCTATGAATTTTATAATATGTTTTAACTATTTGAGCTCTACATAGAAATTGAAAGCGTAGAATTGTGATAGTTGACTATCGTTGACTATCGTATACAACTACATTTAGAAGAATGATGAATATACGGTGCCATGTAAATGGTACAATTTCCTACATTTTGCAGTTTGCACCTCGCACTTTATGGAAATAATTAGATTCTGGCTACTTGTAAAACCTGGCTCTAAGTATTACGGAGTAACCCATGTTAAAGTATCATTAATGAAAGTATTTGCGCACTATGCACTTTGAATCCTATGGAAATAATTATGTTGCTGCTATTGATTGAACTAAATGTTATCCACTGTATTATAAATTATTAATGGATGGACTAAAATCTTGCACATGTATATATACTTCTCATTTTTACCTTTTTGTATTTTTGCTTTTATGATTCTGTGAATCGAATAAAGATGCTATAATAATTAATTATATTTGTTCTAGTCCTTTGTAGCACTTCACTATACATTACCTCTTTGAACAATTCTGCAGCTATTTTATCAATGCATGGGGAGAAATGAGTGATGCACAATCCAATCAGGACAAGTGGTAAGCACGAGTAAGTGGATTTACCTTAAGTGGCACGCTGATACTCAACTTGCCCGTGCCAATTTCCATATATGAACTTTGCCCCCCAAAAGATAAGTCAGCACCATGGTGTATATGCCCTTGCACATTCGCAGTGGTGTTACCAGTATAGGTCAAAACCCTATTTCCAATTAATAACAAAAGCCATTATGATTTCAAGGACAGAACACAGCTATCAACTTTAGGCATTAAATATGGGAACCTTAGTCTTTATGCGGCAAGGATTGTAAATTAAGTTTTGTTCCTGTAAGTAACATTCCCCCGTGCTAATCCGAAGTCCTCAAAAGAAAAATATGTTCTACTTAAACAGAGCCGTACTCAACAGCAATTTCCTACATTCACCTGTGGTCACATTCTCCCGCTCCTCCTTACTTCTGCTGTGATCCCAACTCAAAGCACTGTCTTAGTCAGACCTAAAGCATGCTACCTAGATGCACAGCATCTATAGGGAAGTAACGGAAGGGTTCCATGCGGACCTACAAACTACACCAATCTAAAGAGGATTTGCCCTTATACACAAGATATTTATTTTTCTACAGCCTCGGTCTTTGATGAGAGGCAGAGAGAGTGAGTGTGAGAATGAGAGAGAGAGAGATGTCACATAACCCCCAAGATGGCAATTTAGGCCCATATTATATCTATTCATTATGTTTTTAATATCACATGATCAATTGAGTTTCATGCTTGTTAGAACAATTGATCACATAGGAGTGTCATCCATTTACTACTCATCATTTGCCTGAGACTGCATGCGTTTCAGTAAATGTTTTGAGAAATGAGTGTTTTTGTTGGAATTTTGTTAATATTTAAAATGTATTTTATGCAACACAAAAAGGGAAGGTTCAATGGTAGATGGAAGCATCAAGAATGAGCATGCAATGGTGAGCTTGTTAGGTGTGCCAATAAATGTTCTAAGAGCAAAGCAGTACTGGCCTTGTGAAAGCATTTTGTTCTTTTACCAGCACTAAAATAAAGACGAAATGCTATGTTTAACTTTTTAATTTGTTTAGGAAAGATAAATATCACTTATATGAATTCACCACCTCTTTCCTGTGAAATATGAGCCTTGACACCACTGGCAAAGGTTTAAAATACTTTCCAATTCCCTAGAGTGTGTTCCCTACCACTACTCAGAGTGTCGTGGTGTATCAAATTTAAAAACGTCATAAAATCATCATAACGCAAAACTCACCCAGAAGTGACTAGAAAAAGTTTGGGAAAAGACAGAAAGCCCCTTACGGTAGTAACACCAAGGGGGATTGCTGGCTGGTACTTGCCGGCATACCCACTTATCATTGGTTACTCGCTCTCTCCATACCGAAAAAGATAGTACCGAAAAAGATAGTGTGTGTATTCTTTTAAAGAAATCTCAAACCCAGTGAAGTAAGAAAAGATAGAAGACGTAAATGAACTATCAGTGCCTGATGTCTTTACAAGTGCCCATTGGACCCCTGTGTGAATATAGACGTATAATTCTTACCGTTAAAAACCGGTGAAGCTTACTGTCTCAACTTAGCTTTATTAGGTGCTGTAAGGTGCACACACAGGTGGGACGCGGCAGGGGGGACTAGACATTGGACAGTCACCCCAGGGGCACGTGATTGGAGGACGCATGTACCAGTCTGACACGGTTGCAGGTACGAGGAGACTTTACAACCAATTGGTTTTAGGTGAATCTCATGTGAAGTTGATATTTGGAACCCCAACAACCCTGAAGAAGTTGCATGACGATTCAGCAACGAAACATGTTGGCTTTAGAGAATTGATTATGGTTTGATTGAAACCATTTTTAATTGGAGAAGCGTACAGCACCTAATAAAGCTAAGCTGAGCCAGAAAGCTGAGCCAGGAAGCTTCACCGGTTTTTAACGGTGAGAATTATACGTTTATATTCTCACAGGGGTCCAATGGGCACTTGTAAAGAGATTAGGCACCGATAGTTCATTTACGTCTACTATCTTTTCTTACTTCACTGGGTTTGAGATTTCTTTAAAAGAATACACACACTTTCTTTTTCTGTATGGAGAGAGAGTAACCAATGATAAGTGGGTATGCCGGCGAGTACCAGCCAGCAATACCCCTTGGCCTTACTACCGTGAGGTGCTCTCTCTCTTTTCCCACACTTTTTCTAGTCACTTCTGGGTGGGTTTTGCGTTATGATGGTTTTATGACATTTTTTAATTTGATATACCACGACACTGAGTAGTGGTAGGGAACACACTCTAGGGAATTGGAAAGTATTGGAAACCCTTTACGTGTCGCATTCTTAGTATTAGGTGTTCTGAGGGTCAGGCTATTTGTTGTTTATAATGCACTGAGTGGGAGGCGGCCTGGCCTTTCTTCCCCCTTAGCTTCTATTGCATTGCTGCACAACTGGCAAAGGGCCAATAAGAAGCCTGAACCAGAAGTCGAGATGCATTTCCAGGAAGAGTATGTCTAAGGAAGTATCCTTCATGGGGTTTGAAGAGTGAGTGTGTTTTCACATCTGTGACACAACTGTTCAAATAAGAGTAGAGCTGGATCCCCAGCCTGAGCAGGTACACTACCGCTGATGTGAGAGTTTGTGAGCAACTTGGGAGCTAACAGAGCCCAAGGGGAAGAGCGTTTTAACTCTGGCTTCTCAGAGGAGCTCTTGCACTACTGGTAGCTCTCCAGCGATCTTTGAGTAGCTCTCCTGTAAGCAGCCCAGCTCATTAATTAAGAAGCTTTTACTTGGCAGAAGTAATATAATTATACCAAAATACAAAAGTGTTTATTTGAGATGAAAATGTTTGTATTTCCAAAACTCAGAAGAATATAATTCGTGAAAAACGGCTGAATTTCCAAAATATTTTTAAAGCTGAGTGATAAATCATGTAGCGCTGAGCAGACATTATTATTACCTTAGTGCCACGAGCACTTGCAGCTATGGTCGTTGGCAGTGAAAAGATGGTGTGGGAATCTGGCAATATTGTCAAAAGGACAGGCTCTATGAGCATCTACGGATTCATTTTTTTTTTTAATTAAACGTTAACACAGAATTTGACAGTACTGTAGTACTGCCAGATTCATGGTTACTGGCAGTTTGCCGCCTACTCTGTACTCAGATATTAAATGATACCCATATTTACTTTAACAGTTACATTTTCACACGAAGTCTATTCAAGATTTTTCTAAATGGGTTTACTAGTTCTGTTGCAGACTTGTTGGTGTACTGCCATAATATCCCAGAAAAAATGAAAACAAAACTAAAGAAATAACCTAGAATGAAATCAATAATAATGATGGGGGGTATTCATTAATAATAGAAAACATGTTTCAAGGATTAGTAATTTTAATTGGATAGGCTCAAATAGGGTTTTCAGCAGTTTTGTTAATACCAAGTTATGGTTCCACATGGTTGTGGAAGTCCACATCTTGGCTGTGCAATTCTTTTCACCCCTTTGAAGAACCTCTTGACAATTGTCGAGGTAAAAAAAAACTTGCCTGGACTTTCCCTTGTGTTTGTCACAATGGCTCCTGGTGTTCTTTTAAAGATGGGTAGCTTATTTCTCATCCAATAAACATGTGAAGTACCTAATCACTGTGGTGTCTCTTTTGTTCCACCAGTATTCAAACCGGTTTCACCTGGTGCTGTAACGTTTCTCAGCCATTGGTTTACTGTATTCCCTTAGCACTTCCATGCATTTCAGCGATAAGCCCCCAATGTCCAAACTATTTCTTCAGGAGTCATGCTGTTAAGTGGAGGCTCTTTGGTTCTGGGTGACACACCTGTTCCCTTCTATATGGTTAACGAGTCTTATGAGGATGGCACCCTTTTTACTCTACTTTGTGCTATTCCCACCAAGTCTGAATACCATGTCTGTCTGGCGCATTGTGTGGCTATGAGTATCATTGTTAAGTAGGCCTGTCTGTATTGGCTTATGACTAGCAGTATTAACAAAACTGGTGGGAAAGCGCATGCAAATGTTATCCACCCAACAGTAGACAGGGCATTCCCTAAAACTAGTGTTGTGGATACTTGCAGGTGAAGAGTGGCAAACAGGTCTAGGAGTGGTATGCTCCATTTCTTGAAAATGTTTTGAATACCTTGTTTAAGTTTCTACTCGTATGACAAGTCTCCTGGCCTGTTTAGTCTGTCTGTCTCTTCCTTTTGGATGTCTGGCAGATGAGTGGCTAATAACATTACATCCTATTTCCAAATCTATTGTGCTAGCTTGCATAAGGTATACGATTTCGGCCCTCCCTGCTTGTTGAGGTAAACCATGTCTGTGTGTGGTCTATATGGAGCAGTGCTGTCTTCCACTTGATATGCATGTAAAAGCCATGTAAAGCCAGGAACACAGTTCTGAGTTCCATGATGTTTATATGCTTGATTGTCTCTTCAGAGGTCCTCTGGCCAATGATGTTTAATATCCCCGTGTGCTACTCATCCTTTGTGTAATGGATCTGTCATGATGGTCAAGAAGAAAGATGGTTGCTTGAATATTTTGCCCCTTAAAATGTTTTGAACATTCCATAACTGCATTTCCCTTCGAACTCTGTAATAACCACTAGATCCTCCAAGTCCCACTGACTTTGTAACCATTCCTAGACTGGTCTCATGTGCAACCTGGAGAAGGGGCTACCATGTTCAATTTAGTCACTGTTCTCTCTATTGGAGACTGTCCTTTCAGTTAAGAGGAGCTTGTTCCGTTTTTTTTGTGTCGATTCACCTCTGTACCAGAAAATACATCCCATTTTTAGAGTTGCCAGTCACCCCTAGGAAAACCTGATGAGAGGTACACATATAATCCCTTCCTCGTGAGGTGAACTGCAACCAACGGGAGGCATTTTGTGAATAACCTTGGTGCTGACTTTATCCCAAAGGGCAGTACTTTGAACTGATAATGTGATTTGTTTACCACAATCTCAGATAGACTTTGTAGTTGTAGTTCTTTTGCATCCAGCATCCAAGTATCTAGATCCTGTGCTGTGTAAGCCACAGAGTTAACGAAAAGTTCCTCAACCTAGTAGAACTCCTTCCGTTCCTACTCTTAGGGTTCAAGACATAGGATGTCGTTAAAGCTCGCGTTGTTGTTGTTACTGCTCTGGTTCCCTGGTTGTTAATTTGTGACCTTCGTCAAAATCCTTCTGTCTCCCTTCAGAAGCGCCCCCATTTTTACTTTGAGCTTATGACTTTTCATTTTCCCAACAATCGTCATTTTTATGATGTTGATCTTAGTCTCTCTCCTCATTTTTGGGGTTGAGGAGGCCCTTTTAGGGTCATTGTACAGTCAGGATTCCTTTCCTACATCAACTTGGGTTGAGAAGGTGTTCCCTCGTATGGCATTTGTTTTGGACCCATAGTGTTTTCACCAACCAGAGAGATCTCAGAAATGTTTGAGACCTATTCTTAGCCAAAAACGTTTGAAACTTAGAATGCAGTGCAACCAAGATATTGGGTGGAGGGAAAGTTGTTTATCTGTCGCATCAATTTGTCAACTAGGCAACTTAGAAGAAAATGCCTCTCTGATTAACATGTTATGAATCTGTAAAGCCCTCCTTGGACTTAGGAAAAACATATTCTATTTTTTTATTTTAACGAGTGTGGAAGGGGTTGCACTCTTTGTGAACAAACTCCTGATCATTTGAATGATTTGAACAAAGCTGCATGTATGTTTGTTTTGGAATTTCTTCTGTTAACTGACCAGTAAATTGTTTTAACTTCAAGCAGTGACTACCTTCTTTTTTAGTTTGTGTGTTACAGACTGTAGAGTTTTTGGGCCATATGTACCAAATTTCCATTTCCTCAATAGAAAATCCTAAGAAATCCCTATTTAGGAAATGCAAAATGGAATGTCCAAAAATTGTGATGTCCTAATAGCGATTCCTATGGAGTTAAAATCGCTATTAGGAAATTGCAATTTAGGAAATGCAAAAACATTCATACCTATGGGCCTAAGGGCCACAGGTACGTATGGTCCCTGATAGGAAATCACAATTTAGGGACTGCAATACCATTGGTGCATTTGGCCTCCCCCCTCTTAAATAACAATCAAATATAAGTGGTGCTCGCAAATCTGCCTTTGACACTTATGCCATAACTTTGTCACTGAATGTTGGGGGGCTAAGTGGAGAAAAGCAGCAGTAAAGCCCAGCACCTAGTACATTAAATTGCATCCTATCAATATTGAATGCGTAGTATTTAGTTCTAGAATGCAAAAAAGTAAGTTTCTTCTTAAAAGTAAAACACTGGGTTGGACAATCACTTAGCCTCGAGCTTGAGCGCCCCAGCGCTACCTCCCAACAAAGTCTGTGACAGATCATTAACTATGCCACAGAGTCAAGTGCGGACGGGCTGTACTTGGCCCAGTTTGCAAATCCATAGTAGGGCCGACCCTGGCATTTCAGAGACCAACAACCTCAAAACTCACGGTTGTGGCCCAGTAGCTCCTGCTTGCTCCTCGGTCCCCTGGGAATTGTTCCGACAACTGCCACCCAGCGGTGATGCACAAGCCTGTTTCAACTTTTAATAATAGAGCAATACGTTCATCTTATACATGTTAGGGCTTGCACATTGCAGTGAATACAAGGTTAGTGGGGGTAGACCCTGGCACCCTGTACTTAAATCTGCTGAGGGATCTGTGTATGTAAAGAGGGCACTCACAAACAAGGGAAGGGAGGTCCTTGTGAGTTACATTAGAGACAGTCGAGAAACTAGGGAGGGTACCATGAAAGGAAACTAGGGAGGGAGTATTGTGGTATGAGGCTCTCTTAGCCCCTTAGAGCAGGTTTTCTTGTGTCAGACCCCATGTGTAGCACCAGACAGGAGTTATTCCCATGGGTGGATTGAGGCCAGGGCCACTGGAATTATGCGATTATGCAGCCGCTGCATTTTTTGCATAGTGAAGGATCTACCGCATTTGCCACATAATCCATCTTCCACTGCATAACCTGCATATTTTAACGAAAAAACATTATGTTTCTGGCTCAAATGGTCCAAAGGTTACAAAAATGCAGTGACACACGTTGCTGAGCAGTGGAAGGACCTTTGCAAACGTTGATTGGTCACCTTTCTGTTGCTTATGGCTATGTTTAGGTGTTAAACTGTCACTAATGAGGTGCAACCTATGCCCAGACAGTGTTAATAAGTGTAAAAATGACAAAATAACGAAGGGATACTACCATAAAATGTGATGCATCACGCCACATAATTTCATTTTTCTTGCCACATTAGTTAGTCAATCAAGCTGCATAATTTAGCACTCTCCTGCTGCATAAATCCAGTGGCCCTGGTTCAGGCTATCTGAAACCCTGACATTGCAGCTGGCTCTCCAGAAGGCTACAGCTCAACCGATTAACAGCATAACAGCAACACTTGGCGTACACATGGTATTTACAGCACTCAGAAATAGATCAAGAGCTATATAAACAACATTTTTGGTATTGCCTCTTCACCACAGCACCTCTTCCAATTTACCAAGAATTTTCAGAATATGAATATGTACACGGCTGCTCCTCCTCACACAGTACAGATGATTCCTTTGTATCATGATGGAGGAATTTCCCTAGCATAGTAATGCGTACACAAAATCCAATATGGCTCTGCACAAAAGTATTAAATACAAAAGACAATGGCACAAATGTGATGAGAAACAAGAGCAAAGCTCAGGAGCAGAGCTCAGTCTTCCATCTCTGTGATCAACCCACAGACAGAAGTCACCCAAAAACCGTGCCCACATAGCTTTCCCGGTTCAAGGCTTTTCCAATCAGTTTAAGGTCATCAGCCCTCATCTCTGGTATCTATGACAACTAGATAAGACCACTGGTCCCTGTCAGGAAATACAATATGCTAGCCTAAACTCTAAAACAGAGCTTACTATGTTCCCCATCGCCATTCTTTGTCAGACTGCTACTCCTCACCTTCCTATCGAAGAGCCCCTTTGGGTCACAAAGGTTTACAATTTCCTGCCCACAGCATTTGAGTAGTCCCATCACTTCAACAAAACTCATCAATAAGACGGAGAATCTGTGTACACAAAAACCACTGATATGCTGCAAATTTGCACGATAGACATGACATAATACACCGCAGCTACTACTACTATACAAAAAAATATCTAAACAGGAATGCAATAGAAAAGTAAACTCTGGAAATGCAAATATATCCCAGTCTCAAATGTAGTGCAGTACCTACTACAACACATCAGTTTCGACATGCATTGAAATATAAAATGTACCTACCATGAATCGCTAGCAGAGATAGCCTTGTGCACCTCCAAGATAACAGAACCAATGGATCTTCAGTCCGGTTGTCATTGAGATCAGGAAATCCTGACACGTCTAGCATGTCATTCATCAATATAAAATGAGTGAGGGTCTTGTACTGTCTGGAAATAAGGTCAACAACAGCTCCAGACACACAAGTGATGTTGGTATCAAAATGAATTCGCTCCAGTGGAATGCTAGGCTTAAGAATTCTCAGCATGTCTTCGCTCTTGATGTCAAATGCCATCATGTAGACCCGAAGATTAGTGCTGTTTCGTGTTAGAGCCTTCCAGTCCTCATCTTCTGGCATCCTGACCAAAGTCTTATTCTGAAGGGAAATATAGTGAACCAACAGAGACAGGCGATGCAAAGGCACGTGGTTGCTATTGGCCAGGACCCGTGCCATTTCAGCAGTGAAATCACAGAAGTCCAAGGCAAGAGAGCGAAGGTTCACAAATCGCTCCAATTCTACGGCAGTGATGAGAGTGGTGTCCCCAGGGATGTGATTGTCAAGTAAACTTAAGTGCTCTATGGTACTGGCAACGGGATTTGATAGAGATGCCATTGAAGTGGGTGTCACAATTTCCAGCATGAACCCACAAGATAGCCATTTCAATTGCCTACTGTTACCCAGTATTTCTTCAAACAATTGCTGTATTCTGCAAGCATAAAACAAATCGAATTAGATACCCTGGTAGAAAATAACATTCTAAATAGACAAGTGCTATACAACTGAACATACGAATATATGAGGCAGTGTCTTACAGTATAAACTTTTACATTGGCAATCATTCTTACAAAGTAAAGAAGCTTTGCTGGCAACAAAGGGGGCAGGAAAATATTACATTTCCATTACTTGAAATTTAATGGTTACAAATAAATTTGAAGAAAAAAAAAACATTCAATAAAACAGCAACCTTCTTCCAGATCAAACACTGTGAAATCCTATTTTCAAAAACAAAGCTTTTCGGACACAGCTGCTCACTTTCCAAGTCACCAATGTCTAAACTGAGTCTCTCATGTATACAAATGGTGCAATCACCCTAACTTCAGGTTACATTAGACAAAAATTTAAGTGCAACAATAACTTCATCTGCATAAACCAAAATTCACAAAAAGTAGAAAGACCAACAATGGTATAGCAAATTCATTTGATATATCCTGAGGCCAGACTCCATACAAGTTGGAAAAATCCACTACCTCCTACACCCAGCCCAGTTTTGTGACAGAGCTGCACCAAGTCTACACAGTTACCAATGTTCAAACAAAGGCTTAAGCATACAGCTGCTCCAGGCCGACTACATAATTGCAGAGGCATACCATTAATAACACAAGTGATTAACGAACCTGTGATCTGGAGCAATACACAATATGATTTAACCATTATCAGGCCGTTACCAGACAGGAAAAAGTGCAGAACCTACTGTTGTTGCGAGCGCTCCACACTACTTTTGTGATATGTTGCTGAGCTTTAGACCTAGTACAAACCAGCGTGTATTATTTACACACGGATACCTCAAAGTGGACTGCTGGATACAATTACTCATGTTTACTACTAATGAAGCATGCTTCTTGAAACCACAAGATCACATACCACTAAGATCAGGCTAGTTAATAAAACTATTCTCTTCCTTTTCCATCAATAAGGGCGTTCAAAACGATAATGTATGGAACAAAGCACATGTTGGATGTTATTTTGGAACAATTGTGTGGAAACCTCTTCAAATACTGACTAAGAAACTACATGGAGGGGGGAGGAGCCTAGCGCTTGACCAAGATGGCCGCGTGAGCTTAGAGCTCCCGAGACCCTCGCGCCCTCCGTCGACTATCCTGGCTCAAATCCTGATGGTATGCATGGCACCGTGTAGCTGAGTTGTCAGGGAGGCGATTGATGCTACCCGCGGTCAGATCGCCCATCGGGAACCGGACTTACGACCGGCGAAAGATTGCGGCCTAACTCCCGGAGATGCCAGGGGCTAGAGTTGGCAGGATGCCCGACTCCTAGTTGATCAACAACGGCCGGGTGAGGTGTGAACTGTCGGACGGAGGCCTTCGCTCTTTCACTTTCGATTTCGATCCCTTTGTCTGCCCGGACACTGTAGAGCTCTGGGTGGCTTTACAACCCCAAGGACGCTCGGCGGGCTACTCTGGCAGCACAAGGCGGACCCGTTCACTCCTTATTCCTCTTTCTGAGAGGGAACGGTCTTCACTGCATTGGACTGCCTGGAGTCCATTATGTCGGGCAAGGCAGAAGGGGATCGGCTGAAGACTAAGTCCACCAGGCGGGGAACGTATTCCCAAGTCAACAGTATGGACCGCTACGCCCTCCTGAAAACATCGCCTGGTGGACCGAGCCAGGCGCCGGATGCACAGAAGGAGGACTCGCCTGGGACACCGGAGCTATCCCTGCAGGATGTCATGGGCGCGCTGGATGGGATGCAGACCTCGATGGGGAGGCAATTCGAGGCCCTGGCGCATAAGGTGGATGCCATCCTGGTGGATGTCAATTTGATCCGCTCGGACCTGGGCAAGACAAACGAACGCGTCAAGAACCTGGATCACAAGACCACGGGCCTCACTGATGATGTCGCGGATTTGCAGAACGAGGTCCGGAAGCTGAGGGCCGAGAGTGACCTCGCCGCCCGCCGGCTGGAGGACTTCGAGAGCCGGTCCAGGCGCAACAATGTGCGCGTCATCGGGGTTCCGGAGTCCTCGGATGAGGCTTCGACAGACCTGCTTGTGGAAGATTTGGTCCTCAATCATCTGAAGCCTAAGGGCCTTGGAAAGTTTTTTGCGGTGGAAAGGGCCCATAGGGTGCCGGGCGGGCGGCCCAAGGCGGGTGCCCCGCCGCGGCCGATTGTCGCCCGGCTCTTTCATTTTCGAGATCGGGATGCTATCCTGCAAGCTTCGAGGGTGATGGGCCCAGTCCCCTTCCAGAATGCGTCGGTGAATTTTTATCCGGACTTCACCCAGCAGGTGCAGAGACAGAGCTTCCTGGGGGTGAAGCGGAGACTTCGGGAACTGGACCTGAAGTATGCCATGCTTTTCCCCGCCAGACTACGGGTGGTGCATGAAGACCGGACATTCTTTTTTGACTCTCCTGTTATGGCCAACGAATGGCTGGACGCTTTGCCCCAGCGACGGACCGGGGACGACACAGCCGAGCATGGAGACAGTGGCCGGGATGGACAGGGCTGATACTTCAAAGCCGGCCTGACTTGATTTACTCATACTTGAAGATTTGAACAGAGTGCAGTAACTGTGGAGGGTTGCGGGAGGACGAGGGGTGCTCTTTTCCTCCCTTAGGGTACTTTTTGTAGATTTTTGTTTTTGTAGGGCGACAGGCACACTGCAAGTTGGGGGGGCTTTTTAAGCTGCAGCAGGGGTGCAGGGTGGGGGGAGTTTTGGGGATTTTGAGTTTGTTGTTGGGGGGTTTATTTCTGCAAGGCATGATGATTATCCTCAGGGCTGTTCCATGGTGGCGCCTCGGGTGTGGGGTGGGCCTCTTTCCGTTTGAGGATGGGGGGTAGAGGCTTAAGTGTTATAAGCTGGAATGTTAATGGTTTGGGGGATCGCATCAAGAGGGGGATTGTTTTGCAATTTTTGAAACGCTCAATGCCAGACGTTGTCCTGCTGCAGGAGACGCATCTCATAGGCAATACGTGCTATGCCCTGAATAGGAAGGGGTATAAATTCATTGCACACTCGGGATTCTCTTCAGGGTCCAGGGGTGTGGGCATCCTCGTTAGAGCATCGTTGCCCATTGAGGTGGACTCCACCATTGTTGACGATAGGGGGAGGTTTGTGGCGGTGGCGGGGCGGTGGGAAGGAAGGACTTTGGTTTTGGTTTCGGTTTATGTCCCGCCGGCCCTGCAGGCCTCCACATTTGCTGAACTGGGCAGGGCTTTGCTGACTCTCCCGGGGGGAATGCTGGTAGTGGGAGGGGATTTCAATGCTGTGGGTTCAGGACTGTTGGATAGATACCCGCCCAGGGACACAGGGGGGGCTCAGAAATGGCTTCCAGACTTCCTGGATACGTTTGGTCTGATCCACTGCAGGAGACTCTGGCACCCCACACAGAGTCAATACACGTTTCACTCCGGGGCGCATGGTAGCCTCTCCAGGATTGACTACTTGCTCACTCTGGCAGCACATGCCTCTTTGATATCCGAGGCGAGGCACATGGCACGCGGTATCTCTGATCACTCGCCAGTGTGGATCCGGCTGGATCTAGGTCGGGAGGGAGGAGGGAGGGGGGCCCCCATCAACCCATGGTATTTCCGAGACCCCAAGATGCGCAGCGCCCTGGTAAAGAAGGTAGATAATTACTTTAAGGACAATCTGGGAACCGTGGACTCGGCGGTGTCGCTGTGGGAAGCTTTTAAGACCGTGCTTCGGGGGGAAGCCCTCTCCCTGGTGGTGGCTGCCAAGAATCGGAGGGATGGCGAGGTGCGGCAAGTGGAGGAGGAGATTGCGGCCCTTGAAGGGGATATGGAGGAGGAGGTTACAGAGTCCTCATTGCATGAGCTTTGCCTGAAGCAGGCGGAGTATAGGGACCTGGTGACGAACGCCGCTAAGACCCTCAGCAGGGAACAACAGGGCCGCCTGTATGACGTTGGGGATAAGGCAGGGAAACTCCTGGCGTGGTTGGACAGGAAAGAACGGGTCAATAGAGTGGTGCCAGAGTTGATTGGAGAGGGGGGAGAGGCGATTGTGGAACCTGAGGGGATTGTGAGGTGTTTCGCGGAGTATTTTCATAGGGTTTATTCCTCTGTGTCGGACAGGCCACCCGAGGACTCGTCTGATCTCCTCCGTGATATCGAGTTGCCCTGCCTCTCTGACATAGATAGGGACGATTTGGATGGTGACATCACGGTTGACGAGGTGGCGGGGGCGATTCGTGCGTTGAACTCGGGTAAGGCCTCTGGACCGAATGGACTGCCGATCGACCTGTACAAACTGTTCCCGGATAGGGTCGCCCCTCACCTGCGCGCCATGTTTTTGGAGGCGCGGGGGGATGGGATCCTTCCGTTGGACCAGCGGCTGGCGTCGATTGTGGTCATACATAAAGAGGGTAAACCCCGAGATAGATGCGCCTCCTATCGGCCCATTTCCCTCCTCAACGCTGAGCCGAAAATTCTGGCCAAACTCCTGGCCACCCGTTTGATTAGGGTACTTGGCGATTTGGTCCACCCGGATCAATCTGGCTTTATCCCGCACCGAAACACAGCATTGAACCTTAGGCGGCTACATGGCGTCATCGCCAGGGCGAGCACGCTGCGTGAACCGGCTGTTGTGGCATCTCTTGATGCCACGATGGCCTTTGACACGGTGGAGTGGGCATATTTATGGGCCGTGCTGGCCAAGTTGGGTTTCGGTCGCGGTTTTGTGAGTTGGGTTCGGTTGCTGTACGAGGGGCCACTAGCGAATGTTGTGGTGAATGGTCGGGCATCTACTCCGTTTCAGCTTGGTAGGGGTACTCGGCAGGGCTGCCCCCTGTCGCCTTTGTTGTTCGCCCTCGCCCTTGAACCGTTGGCTGCGTGGATACGTTGGCACCCGGATATACGGGGCCTTCGGTGGTCGCCTGATCACGAGGACCGTGTTTCGCTTTATGCCGACGATATCCTACTGTATCTTGCCTCACCTAAGAAGTCACTTATAGTGGTCTGTGACGTACTCGCCTCGTTCGGTAGGAACTCGGGACTTGTGATTAATTGGGGCAAATCGTACTTGTACGTTCTTAGTGGCGAAGTCCCACCGATCCCTAGAACATGTCCGATACAGGTTGCCCAGCAGGGTTTTGTGTATTTGGGGATTTTTATATCCATGGATCCTGCTGTGCGATATGAGAGGAATCTGCTCCCCCACTTGGCACGCTTGAGGCGAGATGTGGAAGGTTGGCGGAGGCTGCCGCTCTCCCTTGTTGGGCGTGCGGCCCTGTTCAAAATGATGTCTCTTCCCCGCTTCCTCTACGCCCTCCAGAATACCTTGGACTGGGTACCGGCCAAATACTTTCGGGAGGTCGAAGGCCTCCAAAGGACGTTGCTGTGGGATGGGCGGCCGCGAATAGCTATTTCAAAGTTGACGCTCCCATGGTACGATGGGGGCATTGCGCTCCCAGACATCCGACGGTACTACTGGGCCACGCAGCTGAGCGCGATCAACCATGGGTTCTATGGCCCTGCCCTCAGCCCTGGGTATGCCATGGATAGGTGGCTGCTGCGCGGCGGCAACTACTACAGGGCGTTGTATTCGCGGTCCTTAGACTCGTCCCTCACGGGGCCCACAGGTGTGGCGGTGCGCGTATGGAAGATGGCGACTGACTCGTTGGGCTGGAAGGATAGGCTAACCCTTGCTACCCCATTGTTTGAATCGGAAAGATTGGGAAAACTCTGGCACACGAAGGGTTTTGATAAGTGGGATCTGATAGGTATATCCAAGGTGGGAGATGTGCTGCATAAGGGGAGGGTGAAGTCCTTCGAGGAGTTGCAGACTGAGTTTGAGCTAGGGCCTTCAGAGTATTTCAGGTACATCCAGCTGCGTCACGCCCTCCGATCAGTCCTCGTGGAGGGTGAGAAGGTGCCAGAGTCCTCTCCCCTTGAGGACCGAGTCCTTGATGGTCATATGCCCGAGAGCACGATCTCACTCATATATAAGAAGCTGATAAACGTCCGGGCAGACTTGCTATTGGGGCTGAGAGAACAGTGGACCAGGGATGGCCTTGAGCTGGATAATGAGGACTGGCAGTCAGCGGTTTCCTCGCCTAAGGAGGTTGCGATCCCGTCGCGTCTGAGGCTGGTGCAGCTTAAAATACTGCACCGGGTGTATGTGACGGGGCCAAGGCTGGTCCGTATGGGATTCTCGGGGGACGGCCTGTGCAGAAGGGGATGTGGTATGGTGGGTACTTTCCTGCACATCATTTGGGAATGTGGTGTCATCGTGGAGTTCTGGAGGAGAGTCCATGCAGTTATGGGGGAGGTGACGGGCATTGTGGTACAGCCGGAGGCGCGGTGTTGCCTCCTGAACGTCTGGGGGCCCACTGACCTCGATGAGGCGCAGACCCAATGGGTGACTCTGGGTAACATGGTAGCTAAAAGAGATATCGCGCGACTATGGGGCTCCTCGGGACCCCCTACACTGACCGCGTGGCAGGAGAACATGGATTAGAGCATGTTTAGGGAGAAGACGGTCTACTGCTCTAGAGGTCGCCCCCGGAAGTGGCACGCCATCTGGGGGCGGTGGAACCAATACAGGGGGGGAATATGTCATGCCCCGGACCTGGAACCTCCCGAGGAACAGCTTTCCCCCTGACCTACTTTCCAGCACAGTTTGGTTTTAGTAACTGTTCTGGGCCTCTGCTGTTCCCCTTCTTCCTCCGTACACAGTCTTGTACTTATTAGACGAGTGGGGTCCGGCCTCCCCTGGGGGCCTCCGCCATGGGCTTTCAATGTTCTTGCCTTGCTGGGGTTTGTTGTTAGTTTTTTCTGTGTTTACTTAAAATTGGACCTTTGCATTACTCTTTGAACTGCATTGGGGACACATCACTGTATTTAACTTGCAATGCTGCCGAACCTCCGGGCTGTCGGCTGAATAGCTGTGTCCTGCATTTTGAAATAAAGGTTTTCAAAAAAAAAAAAAAAAAAAAAAAAAGAAACTACATGGAAACAGGTATCTCATCTGTTAGTAAGGCCCAAGGATACAGAATATTCATTTGTTATACTACTTTTGGAGTACTATTTTTTGTTGTTGTTGCTGTTAGGACTGTATTCAAGTTCCCAAATTACATTCACATGTGGCATGAAACCGAGAATTAAGTATGTGAAACTACAGCGATGCAAAAAAAGAAAGTACACCTTACACATTATCTCTTAACCTCACCAAGTCTTGTTCTAATCCTAACTGTAACTAAAATCGAAAACCATTTGTGACAAAGAGCAAACACAAATTTCACTTTTTAATTCATTAATGTGAATACATGATGATCACTTACATGAAACAGCTACTTGAAAGTATTGCAATAAGAGGGAATTTCACAAGTTACTCAATCACACGGTGCACTTTTTCACACAAGACTCCTGAATGCAGCCGATCTTTCTATTTAATAATGACTAAGTGACATCGGTAAGACTTATTTGTCAATGAGGTTAGTTTTATCTATTGTTAGGACTTGGTGGGGTATAGATTAAGGTCAGATATGTCTTAATGAACAAATTACTTACCTTCGATAATGCCTTATCTGGTGGAGTCCATCTAGTCGGAGATGACCCTACAATTATCCACAGGTGTCAGACTGGATCAGGATTTTTTTTTGTGAGCAGTACCACTGCACGCTGGTAGGTGGCGTTGTTCGGCTCTGCATGGAGTCGTCCACGCTAGAAGTGACATATGCAGTCCCTATATAGGTGCCACCCCACAAGCGGAGGTCAGTTTTTGCGACTTTTCACACCAGGAGCGTGGAGTTACAAAGAACACTGACCACTGGTGTGGAAAACTAGGGCCCTGAAAGGGGGAACAGCCCTGTCCCTAGAAATCTGAACACTGAGTGGGGATGATGGGTGGGTGGGTCACTAAGGAATCTGCAGAACGATAGACTCTCTAGCAGATAAGGAGTTACCAAAGGTAAACTTGTTCATCTGACAGACAACTAGCCACGGAGTAAGTAAAAAGTGTCTTGGCACTAGAGAACTACAATTCAGCTGACAAAAGACAAAGGCCTACTTAGTACAAGAAATGAAGGGCCGTGTCTTCACAGAGTTCCTGAAAGGAATCAGATTTGTTTGACATCTCATAGGCAAGGACAAAGACTTCCAGAATTTGCAAGCTAAGTATGAACAGCTTCTGCCTCCCCAACTGGTCTTTTTTATTTTTGGAATGACCACAAATCTAGATGAGGATGATCTTAAGTCACGACGTGGAATATACCACTTTGAAGCCTTCTGAAAATAATGAGGGCCAATTCCACACAATGCTTTCTGCACCATGCACAAAGCCTTGAATTTTACCCTTTCAGAGACAGGCAACTAGTGAAGGTCATGTATGCTCTCGGAGATGGGAATTCATTTGGGGATTTTTAAGAGCAAGATGGCTGCCGCATTTTACAGTGATTGAAGACGTTTGTGAATTCCCAAGTGAAGCGCGTTGCAGTAGTCTATCGTAGATTTATTGCATGCCAAAGGGAATAAAGGAAATACTTTTTTAGTGTTTTTTAGTGTCTTAAGCAGATAAAAACAAGAAGAGGTTATGCGATTTATTAGTTCTGAAAAGCAGAGCTGCATATCAAATAGGACACCCACGTTTTTCACCTTCCGAACTGGGGGTGGAGGCTGGCCAAGATTAGCAGGCCACCACGAATCATTCCAGAACAGAATGTTGTTTTCAAAAAGAAGCGCCTCGATTTTCTAAGTATTTCACTTAAGACAGTTTTCCTGCATCCAGATTCAAATATGATCCAAACAGTTGTTAAAAGCTTTAGCAACAATGTCTACGTCAGATGAGATTGATACAACTATTTGCGTATTGTCAGCATTGGATATCACCGAAAAACCATGTGAATGAAATAGTTTTACCAGGGGGCGACATACATGTTAAACAGCGTGGGGGAGAACAATTATCCCTGGAGCACAGCACATGGAAGACGGAATTAATTTGAGGTGCAACCTCCAAACTCAATGGTTTGTTCCCTGTTGGATAGGAAGGAACTTAGAATAGCAAGGGCTGCGCCCCTCAATCTCCACCCTCCCTAGCTGGTTGAAGCACTGAGTGGTTAACCGAATCAAACACAGCCGACAGGTCCAAAAGGATAAGCGCAGCCCTTCCTCCCTTGTCTAAAATGAAAAGGCATTTATAAAGCGCATGGCTAACCGGGAGCGTCCCAGCGCTAGGAACCGACTCGGGGGAGGCAGATGAACTAAGGAAACAGGAAAGTCTTCAGTTGTTTACGGAAAGCCAGATGGTTGGGAATGGTGCGAAGATGAAGTGGCAGGGAAATCCAGAGTTTAGCGGCAAGGAGAAGAGCCGTCCACCGCTTCTGGCCTTCTTGATCCTAGGAACCTCGGGCAGATGAAGTTCATCTGACCGAAGTTTCCTATTAGCTTTGAAAGGACGGATCATGGCTGAATTGATAGGGGGCCCAATCCCTTGCATGGATTTATGTGCTATGCACAGGGCCTTGAATCTGATGCGTTCCTGCACTGGGAGGCAGTGAAGGGAGCGAATTGCTGGTTTTGCCGATAGTCTGTTGGCAGCTCCCGTCAGAAGTCTGGCGGCGCTGTTTTGAACGGACTGTAATTTGGAGACTACTGAGATGGGGGCACCCAGATATAGTGCATTTCCGTAGTCCAGCCTCGAAAGTATATGGGATTGGACCAGTACCTTGTCTACCAACAGTCAAATCTCCTTTAGTGGAGAAAACTAAGGCTGATTCAGAGCAATATTTCGGTCTGAAAAAATGTTGTCATGGATCCAAAATATTGTTCGTGTCCAAAAAAGCCATCAAATCTTCATGTTGGGCCTTTTCCAATATTTTTTGCGGGATGCGGTAGGCGGGGAATAGACAGCTAATTCTTGATGGTATCAGAGTCCTGAGAAGGTCTTTTTTTAAAAAAAATAAACAAACCAATGCTTTTTTCCATGCTGCTGTAAATTGACATGAAATCAAAATATTCAGGAGTTGCAAATGCAATTGAAACCATTTGTAGGACATACGGCGGGCAGGGGTCCAAAGGAGAACAAGATTTGGTAGTTTCTAGCAGTCTTAACACTTTGTCTTCAGTTAGAGGAGAAAAAATTATCAAACCATTTGGAACATCAACAGAATTATCATAAAGCCCCACAAAAGATGAGCTAAAAGAATCAACTGCATGGTTCACATTTTGATTGGGCGAAAATCTGTCATAAAAGCGGTTTACCTTCATCTGAAAAAAATCTGCAAGTTTCTCACAGAAAACCTGATGCAGGGTAAAGGATTTATTTTGGTCAAAATTTGAAAGCAACGTGATTGTTTTAAATAGCTCTCTTGTAGAGTTTTTAGCAGAGTTTACTTTTTCAGAAAAATATTTACCTTTTTTGTAATATTTAACGCTTTGTACTCTTCAATAACAAATTTAGATTTGTTTTTCTCTTCTGTGCCATAATCCTGTCTCCATCTCCGTTCTTGTGCCCTACATTTGTGTTTCAGTTTTTTAATTCAGGGGAATACCATGAAGTAGATGGCCTTTTCCTATTGCTTTTAATGTTTATTTCAGGGGCTAGCCGAGTAACTCCAGAGTCTCTTCAACCAGAGAAGTTTGAAGCAGCAGTTTCAATTTTAGTATCCAATACTGGGCTATGATTTCTCAAGGCAGTTTCAAAATTAAGTTTATCAATTTTCCGTCAAGGGCGTTTTTAATGGATTTCCCCAAATTTGAAGGGTAGGATTTACTGGCTGGAACAGCTAGTTTAAAAAAGACTGCTCTGTGGTCTATCCATGTCAAAGGTAACGCTTTCTCAAATTTTATTGCTGAATTATTAGTGAAAATTCCATCACAGGTATCATTAGCCTTATGGGTAGGTTTGTTTACTATCTGCCTAAGGCCAGAACTACAGCAACAGTCAACTGAATGACTAGGACCGCATCCTCGCAGAGGATGGGGAGCTTGCGCATTGTGGTGGCTGGGCAGATAAAGACCACCAAAGGATCAAAAGGCGGACTGGGGTTGACGAGGGACCATGGAAAGGCCCAAGGACCTGACCGTAGCCCTGCTATCTTTGAAGTGCTCCAGCGCTGATTCCGCCAGGTCTCCGAAGAGACAGGAGCAATCAAAAGGCAAGTCCATAAGCAAAGCTTGGACATACCCAGAAAAGTCAGTGTTTCTCAGCCATGAGTGTCGCCCTAAGGTCACTGGCTAAGAAACCATTAGGCCCAGCGAGTCAATCGTATCCAGACCACATCGGATCATGAACTTGGCTGCATCTCTCCCGTCTGCAATAGCTTGTGAAAGTAGGGCCTGAGCTACCTACGGGACCATGGGCAGCACCTATTTTCTTTCCTAAGGGGTCCAGCCTCTTGGATTCCCTATCCAGTGAAGTGGAAGGGAAAGTGCAAGGATGTACACTGGAGGTGGAGCTTGGACCACCAAGCTCTCTAAGGTATAGTGTTGGGTGAAGAAATTATTGGAGTCCACTAGGCGGGTGGTGGCATGCAAGTCCCAAATAGGACATCTGTGAAGGAGTCATTAAATGGGAGAAGCTGATGAAGGGGGTGGGGGGGCACTCCTGAAAGAAGCACCTCTGTCAAGATGTTAGTCTTGACTGCCACTGAGGGAGTCCTACTGCCCGGCTACCCTTCTCCCCACGATAGCAAAAGAGGCTCCCTTTTCTGTAACCACATAAGGAGGAGTGACCATGCCAGTATCTGGAGAGGTCTCCAGTCCATTAGTGTCGGACCCTTCCTCACACCAGGCTATGTTAGGGGTTAGGGACTGGTATTCGTCAGGGTCTAGGTACCCCTCCCATTCCTCCCAGAATCCTAGCCCATAGGAATAGGGTTTGAGGTCCAGCCTGGAAGGCATGGCTCCAGTCGACAGCACCCCCCCGGCTCCATGTCAGAGTCAGCGCCACCAGATGGTGCAGAGCGCGTCGGATCGGGGCGGGTGCCGGGGAAGGTCAAGGAGGGATCCATCCGTGGATCCAAGGAGCCCGACTGCAGCCGGAGACGGAGCTGTTGGTACTCAACAAATGGGGGCCCCTCCCAAACCCCGCGAGCCCAAAGGTGTGCCAGCAGGAACAGGCTACCCAATGTTGAGATGCATGAGCTCATAGAACTCACAAAGTTGGGAGGGGTCGCTGCTGCTCCTGGAAATTCCGGAACGTGTGGAGCCTGCCCAGGCACGGAAGAAACCACGGAGGGAGACCTCTAATTACGCACTTACTCGCCTCGTCGGATAACTTCGCCAGACAGTGGTGGGGTCAAAGCCCTCTTTGACTTCTTTCTTTTCTTTGGGACTTGCCTGTGGACAACTTCTAGTGCGGTGAGGATCTTGGGCTTTGCAGCCAATCCCAGGACCTTCTTCTCAACTGGGATCAAGAAAATCGCACATCAAGGAGCTTGAAAGCCTCGAGGTGCATGGTGCAGTAGTCGACACAGGTATTCACGTCGTGGGTGCACTCGAGACACCAGAGGCAAACAAGATGCAGATCAATCACTGACATCTGTCGGTGACGGGCACCACAGGGCTTGAAGCTGGCCATCCTAGCTAACATCCTGCCACACCAGGAGAAAATCTCAAAAAGACACTGATAAACAGTCGAAAAATGTCAGTCAAAAAATGACTGGGGGGCGTGGCCAAGATGGCGGTGTAGGAGGACGCGACCTCGGCGAGCTCCTCCGGCCCAGGCCCCTGAGCACCTTATTCACTGCTGATCTCCCCCCATCGTCGCTGGCCGGCGACGGCGGGTGCAGTGGAGAACTAGCGGACCTTGCTGGGAGGAACATCGGTGCGCCAGAAGGCATCGTTGGCGGACTGTGGAAGCCGAGTCGAGACCTTCGAAGGCTGCGGCCCGACCGGAAGTGCAGTTGGGTCCGCCCTGCGCGTATACTCGAGCCTGAGGCGCCGCGCGGAGGCCGCCGGTGCGGCCTGGAGGGGAGTCGCCGATTGTGGCGCTGAGCGAAAGCGAACGAGGCAGCGAGACGTTGGGGCCCCGCCAAGAAGAACGGCCGCCTTCGGCCGTGGGTGGGACTGGTGCGGTGCCGAGGACCTCGGGGGGCCCTGCCGTCCCACCCGTTGACGCCAAACAGGAGGTGGTGTGTGCCAGGTGGTGCAACTCGGGCCCAGTGGGGTCTCAGAAGCCATTGAAGCGGCTGACCGCGGTGGCCGCGGTGACTTGTTGGCTCCCTGGTTGTGAGCGAGTTGGGGTCCGCTCGGGGAGCTACCTGCGAGGCAGCGTGCTACGGACTGTGGACGCCATTTGGTCTGGAGGCTACGCCCCACCGGCCTAGCACTGCGGTGGAGCAGGCAGGAGCTGACGCTCGAGGAGCACGAGGAGGTGGAGAACGGGTGCTGGACTGCACCACAGGAGCGGACGGACGGCCTACCCAGCTGGAGCGGTCACCTAGCGGGTAGCTAGGTGGTGTAGTGTATGCTACTGTCGCTGGTGGGGATTGCGCACTTCCATTCGGCGCCCAAGATGGCCGGCCACAAGGGGAACAGGAAGGGTGATCGCACCCTACCGGAAATGTTGAACAGGAGCACTGCACGGCAAGACCGCGGACAACCCTCCCCGAGTCGGGCTAGCAGTTCACAGGGGGCGAACGGAGGGGAGCCGCCAGTTACCAGGTCATTCCTTGAGTCGCTTTTTAGCTCCCTACGAGAGGACTTCCAGACTCTCAAGCAGGAAGTGGCGGGGGAGGTGCGAGAGGTCCGGAGAGAGGTTGATGGCCTAGGAGAAAGGGTCTCATCTGTGGAAGAAGCGGGACATGCCCGGGACGAGGAGCTCACACAGCTCCAGCAGGAAGTGGTCAGGCTCCGGGACCAGCAGATTGATCTACAATCCCATGTGGAGGACCTTGAAAACCGTTCCCGGAGAAACAACATCAGGGTTCGGGGCGTCCCGCTCGGAGAAGAGGGGGAAGATGCGGCCTCCTACCTGCAGGATCTGTTCCGGGAAGTCCTGGGTGAGCCGACAGACTTTACTCTCAGGATCGATAGGGCACACAGAGTGGGCCCACGACGCAGAGCCCCGGCGCCTCCCCCCGATCTTCTGGCCTACCTGCCGGACTATCCCCTGAAGGAACGGATTCTAAGGGTGGCTCGCACTAAGCCCTCCTTGGAGTGCAGAGGCCATAGGGTAGCCCTCCTTCAGGATCTCTCAGTGGTCACCCTACAGAAACGCAAGTCCTTTAAAATTGTGACTGACTTCTTGCGGGAGCATGACATTCAATATTCTTGGGGCCACCCTTTTCGTATTATCTTCCGCTGGAACGGAATACTGCATCAGCTGCGCTCCCTTCAGGACACCTGTACTGTATTGGGCATCACGGCGACTGAAGAAGATGCCCCCACTCCACGCCGTCGCCGGATTACCAGGGATGGCTGGCATTCGGTCCCTGGCCGCAGGTCTTCGACTTCATCAGTGCGACCGGACTCGCCTACTATCCGGGCTGACATGGATAATGCCGTGCGTGAGGTCGCTAGAGAAACGGCGACAAGAGAGGTTGCCTTGACCGCCTAGGACTTCTCCGGGGGGAGATCGACATCGCTTCTTCTTTTCTGAGCTACAGGTTTGGGGGCCTGGGGGGGTGGGGGAGCAGGGGTGGTGTAGTGGCTGGACGTCCACTTTCGAGACTTTTCTATAGACTTGCCTTTTCGGGCCGGCCTTGGACAATGGTTTCCTGGACTCCTTTCTTGGGGGGACGGGGACAGTGTTTTGGGTTTGGAAGGGGTTGTTTTGGGGTGTTGGGGTACCGGGAGGGGTCGTGGGAGTTGGGTGGGGGGGGAAGGAGTTGTCCAGTGCGCTGTGCTAGGGTTGGTTGCTTTGCCTGAGTTTTTCCACCTTGTCTTGCTCGGTGACGATGGGGGGGCGCATGGGGAGGTGGAGTGTGGGGTTGGCGGGTGTGTGATGGAAGACCTGGTCACATTGGGACTGGCGGTTGGTACTAGGCTGCGCCGCGCAGGGGGGAGAGGCTTTGTATACTGTTTTTGGGAGACTGACTTGCGGTTTGAGTTGGGGGGAGGGTGCCCGACTACTATGATCGCCACGCCGGACACTTGCGCCTTTCCACACATTTCCTACTATGCCTCCTCATACCTTTAAGATCGTGACCTTGAATGTCAGGGGTCTGAACAATCCCGTTAAGCGGCGAGTGGTGCTTTCCCTGTTAGAAAACGCCCAAGCGGACATATACCTCCTTCAGGAAACCCACCTGTTACCACAGGACACACATAGGCTACGCTCTTGTAAATTTCCGACGCAGTTCTTCTCTTCCGGTACTACCAAGACGGCCGGGGTGGCGATCCTAGTGGCTCGACATTTCAGGGGGGAGCACATCCACAAATTTGCAGAAATTAAGGGGAGGATGTTGGCACATAGGTTTCGGGTGGGGGGCATTACATTCACGATAGGCTCCCTTTATAGTCCCAATGATAAACAGAGCGGTTCTTGCAGTCTGCGGTCGAAGAGATTTCGGCCTCGCCGGATAGGCATGTTATCCTCGGGGGAGACCTTAACATGGTCTTTGATTCGGTTGTCGACAGGTCGGCGCAGCGCTCCCCCGCAGGTCGGGGAATTCTCGGCTGGTTGTAAGGCCAGACTTGCGGAGGTGGACCTCCAGGACCTCTGGCGTCATACGCACCCCGTAGACAGGGATTACTCCTACTACTCCCACAAGACGTACGCGAGGCTTGATCACCTCCTGGTCACCTCACCGGTGCAGGCCCTGGCGTCTGCCGTGGACATAGGGGTTATTTCCTTGTCGGATCATGCCCCTGTTGTGGCCTCCTTTTGCGTGCCGCCGTCTGCCGCCCCGGCGAGGGTCTGGCGCCTCCGGGATACGCTGCTTCACAGGAAAACGGTAACGGACCGTATTGAGCAGGTACTTAGTGATTATTTGGCACACAATGATAACGCAGACACCACCAGAGCCACCCAGTGGGCGGCTTTGAAGGCGGTCCTCCGGGGAGAGTTCTTGTCAATCTCCGCGGCCGAAAATAGGGAGCGCAAGATAAAGAGGGATGAGCTTACTGACAGAGTCCGGGAACTGGAGTTGATCCACCGCAGAACTGGGGCTCCGAGGATATGGCAGCAGCTTAAAGAAGCAAGGAAACTTCTTGCCGCCTTAGATGTGGATCGGGCGGAATATGCGGCCCTCCGACTGCGCCACGCTTTTTATACTGGGGGGGGATCGCTGTGGCAAACTTTTGGCCAATAGACTTCGGGCCACTAGGCAGAGCCAGTTGGTGAAAGAACTCTCTGACCCCACGGGCGGTGCAGTAACAGACGATGCCTGCATCTCAGCCGCGTTCCGAGGTTTCTACGGAAACCTCTACGCGGGTGACCCGCCGGATGTACCGGCTATGACCTCCTACCTGGACTCAGTCACTCTGCCCTCCTTGGACCCCCTACAGGCGGACCATCTGAACAGGGCCATTAGCATAGAGGAAGTAGTGACAGCCATTGCCAGACTTAAGCACGGCAAAGCTCCAGGTCCCGATGGCTACTCGGCCCTCTTCTATAAGACGTTCTGCGGGTCGTTAGCCCCAATCCTCACTCGTCTCTTCAACTCTTTTGCGGAACCTTTAGCCATCTCGCCTGACCTCCTGCGGGCTTCTGTCACGGTCATCCCCAAACCGGGGAAAGATCCTAAACACTGTGGATTTTATAGGCCGATATCTCTCCTGAATGTCGACCTGAAACTCTATACTGGGATTTTGGCACGCCGCCTGGCGCTCCATCTTCCCGGCCTTGTCGACCCGGATCAGGCGGGTTTCGTTCCGGGGCGGCAGACGGTGGATAATACAAAACGGGTGGTCCACCTGCTGGAAAAGGCCTCCCGGATTCCGGGTGAGAGAATGATGCTCGCGGTTGACGCAGAAAAGGCGTTTGATCGCGTGCATTGGCCCTTCTTGGAACAAGTGCTGGTGAAGGCGGGTATTGGAGAACGGTTTCGCACGATGATACTCAACTGCTATAAGGAGCCCTCCGCGGTGGTCCGGGTTAACGGCCACACCTCCACGGCCTTCCCCGTCGAGAGAGGCACCAGGCAGGGCTGTCCACTTTCGCCCTTGCTCTTTGCTCTCTACATGGAGCCGCTCGCTCAAAGGGTGCGGACGCGGCCGGCAGTGGAGGGGAGGGGATACGGATGGGGGGGGGATTTACCCATGCGGTCAGTCTCTACGCTGATGATGTCATCTTCACATTGGCTACACCCCAGACATCACTTCCGGCATGTATGGAAGAACTGGCAGCGTTCGGCACGGTCTCGGGCTTTAAAGTAAATATGGGGAAGTCGGTGGCTTTGGATATCTCCCTGGCGCCTGATACTAAGGCATATTTGCAGAACAGGTTCCCGTTACTTTGGTCCTCAGAGGCGATACCATATTTAGGGATTCAGATTGCCCCTACGTTGCCAGCCATGGTCTCAGCCAACTACTTGGCCTTGGGTGCCAAGATCAAGGACGAGCTAGGTCGCTGGAATCGCGGCATTCTTGCCTGGTTGGGTAGGATTGCTGCCGTCAAGATGACGATTTTGCCACAAGTGCTCTACTTATTCAGGGCCCTGCCGCTGCTGCCGCCGAAGGGGTGGATACAGCAGTTGCAGTCGGACGTAGCCCGTTTCATTTGGCAGGGGAAAAAGCCTAGGTTACGCAGGACCCTCTCCCATTTGTCTCCTGACGCTGGAGGCCTAGGTATTCCCAACTTCCGTAAATACTTTCAGGCGACGCAATTGCGGTACTTGGTCGAATGGTGCAGGTGGGAGTCGGATAAGCATTGGCTTTTCCAGGACCAAGCGGTGGAGGGGCGGCCTCTGCAGAAGATACCGTTCCTGCACCGGTCCCACCGGCCTAAGAATCTCTACGCCTCTTTCATTACTAGGGTACCTTTGCGGGTCTGGGATGCGACCTCCCTTAGATATGACCTCACCACATTTCCTTCGCCGCTTTCGCCACTAGTGGATAATCCTGCCTTCACCCCTGGGATAGAGAAGGGAGCCTTCACACATTGGCGGCAGGCAGGATGCAGAGCATTATGTCACCTGTACGGCCCCGAGGGTGTCATCCCGTTCACACAATTTCGGCTGGAATTCTCGCTCCCCGAAACGGAGAGACACCGTTATATGCAGGTTCGGCATTGGGCCCTCCAGCCACAGGTGAGGGATGTGGCGGATAGGAGGCTCTCACCGTGTGAGAGATGGCTGTTGACCCGTACATCGGACTCGAAATTAATCTCGGACCTGTATAAGTTTTTGCAACTACCTTCCACACACTTCCACAATCCAGGGAGGGTTCGATGGGAACGGGAGCTTGGGAGGACACTGAGCCCCAAGGACTGGGACCACATATCTTATAGGGCGCGCCACTCAGCATATCATATGGGCCTCACTGATACTTTTACTAAAGTGTCCACTTACTGGTATTATACGCCTGAGCGGATCCATGAGTTCGACCATAGTAAGACAGACACATGCTGGCGGGGGTCCGGACAACGGGGTACACTCACGCACATTCTCTGGGACTGTCCTCTCTTAACTGGCTACTGGAAGGAAGTGCTGGATGAAATTGATTCTCATTTCGGCATAGAGCTCCCGCGCTTCCCGGCATATACCCTGCTAGGACTCCCAAACGATCTAATGTATCCCCTTAAGTCCAGAAGAGGCAGGCAGATCGCCATTGCACTCGGCTTTGCCGTTCAGAATATCTTGATATACTGGCGTACTGACACAGTACCCACGATAACGGGCTGGCTCCACAGACTTTGGCACGTGCTGGGTATGGAGAAATTGTCTTTGGTGGTGGCTGGGGATGTAACGCAATTTAATGAGCTGTGGCAACCATTCCACTCTCTGCTGCTCACAGAGTTCCGGGAGCTCACCTGCCCGAGGTACCTTCGCCTCCTGCGGCTTACGAGCCCGCTAGCGCCAGATCAGTGAGAGGGATGAGACCCTCCTCCCCAATTATCTATAGCTTTGGGAGATAGGCTGTATGCTAGTAGCACACTGGACTGTGGGTGTGTTGGGTGGGGCATTGGGACGTTGGGGTGGCGGGGGACGTTGGTACTAAAATGTTGTGTCATGCCGGACTGTCGATCCTTTTCATTTGCCGATCTTATACTGCTGTATATGAGACTGGATGTGTCACGCTGAATAAAATACTTTAAACACAAAAAATGACGGGGGAGAGCGCTCTAGATTTGCGCTGACTGTCGCAGAAAGAATTGATGTCAGCGCGCCGGGGTGGTGCCTATGTAGGCACTACACACACGTCACTTAAGGTGCAGACAATGCAAAAAAATGCAGTGTCAAACAATGTCAAGTACCGGCGCGCAGGTGTACTGCTCATGTAAAAATATCTGTATCTAGTTTGATTCCTGGGGATATGCAGCTAGAAGTCTCAATCAGATATGTAAAGCCACAGAACCTTAAGATGGGGTGCTTTAAATGTCACATGATCAATATACAAAAATCCTCAATGTCATCCTTTTTATTAATATATTTGTATTTTTGGAGTACTATGGCACAGTTGAACAAGTTGTTTACCTTCGCTAATGGCTTTTCTGGTAAAGGCAATATCTAGCCGCATATTCCTTACCTTTAAATTTCACCAGGCATCAGACTGCATGCAGGAGATTTTTCGTGAGCAGCACACATGCGCCGGTAGGTGTCATTGATCGCCTCTGTGTGGCGCTCCAGCAACCCACAAAGAGTTGGTCATCACCCGGGACTCCCTTGTGCAGTCAAGGTAGAACGACAATACTCTTTTAGAGGGATGAGGAGAAACGTAGAAAGTGGGAAAGGTGACAGATTGGCTCACATGAAATGGTGTTACCACCTGTGGCAGGAAAGAGGCCTTAGCGAATGCAGAAATGGTGTTACCACCTGTGGCAGGAAAGAGGCCTTAGCGAATGCAGGAGGTCTGTCATAGCCTGGAGGTGGGAGAGAGACAACAGCCTGGGGCGAGCCTGCCTTAGTAGCCAGTCGTCGAGGTAGGGGAAGACTGGCACCCCTGATCTACACAGATTAGCCGCGACCCTTAATGAACACCTGAGGAGCACTGGTAAGGCTAAAAGGGAGCACAGTGAACTGAAAATGCTTCCGGCCTACTGTAAACCACAGGTAACACCGATGGGCAGGCAGGAGGGGAACATGAAAACAGGTGTCCTGCAAATCCAATGCTACCATCCAGTCTCCTACGTGCAGGGCAAACAATACCTGAGCTAATGTGAGTATCTAGAATTTCTCCTTTTTGAGGAAGTACTTGAGGGCTTGGAGATCTAGGATAGGACGAAGGCCCCTGTCCTTTTTCGGGACCAGAAAGTAGCGGGAATAGCAAACACAGCCTACTTCTGGCACTTGAACGCTCTCTATGGCCCCCTTGCCCAAGAGAGGCATGACTTCCTCCCAGAGCAGGATCATATAATCCTCAGTCAGCCAGTTGTAAAATGGTGGTATGGAATTAGGGGTAGTCTCGAAGGGGAAGGAGTAGCCCCTTTGGGCACTCTGCAGAACCCACCTGTCCGATGTTAGGGACTGCCAGTACTGGAGGTGACGGCAGATCCTGCCACCAAATGGCCGCTCATAATCTAAAGTTTAGGGAAGTTTGGAGGCTGCAGCTGCTGGGGGTGGCTGGACCAGAGCGATGGCTACCCGACCAACGAGGCTGGTAGGAACTGCGCACTCGTCCACACAGAGGCCAGGAAGCTAGCGCCGCTTGGTGTTCAATCCTAATTCTATTGAGAGATCTAGTAATTGTTGCTCGATGTAATGATGCGGATGTACCGTAAACCTAAATATCAAACCTGGGAGAAAAAGAAAAAAAAAGGCAAATGGGGAGGGAAATGACAAAAAATAAATACAACACACACAATTTGTGCTGCTATTAAAAAAAAAAAAATACCTCAAACATTCTAATAATCTCCTCATGCAAATACCACGTGAACATACTTACATTTAGCATTGCAACAGTAAGTAAGGCAACCAGGTGGCTCCATCATCAGGCCAAGCGACTGCATCAGATCAGCTCAATGTCTTCATTATGAACACAACCATATTTGTACCAGTCAATATACATCTTTGCGATGCATTACTCCGATTTACTCCTGTGGGCTTCAGACCCAGTATACTGCATTGTTCCTCATGTCTTGCAGCTACTGTGGGAATCTTAGTGCCTTTTTCACCATCCAGAACATAGCATGTGTCTTTATCGACAGCGGAAGCACCAACTGCCGAAACCTTCAAATGTGAGTTGTTTAACATGCATAACTGTACATGTGGACTGTGGCTTGAACTGTTACTGTAAATGTGCCACAACTTTCCATCAGACATCAAATGGCTCTAAACAGTACCATAACCGACGCTTGTAGGTGTCCAACCTATAGTGACACTAACAGGTAGAGTCGGATTTCACCTGTTTTTATGTGAAGCCACAGATTTAATTTTCACTTCAACTATTCTGTATTTGTTTTCATACTAATTTAGCACCAATCCGTACTTGACCCTATATAACTTATACTTACTGCTTAATTTTCTTGCTGCCAGGGTCCACCTTGTTAAAGTAAGAATTTGTCAAGTTACCATTTTGCTGCAGAATGCCAATGTCCCCAAACAGACTCAGCTTCTGAAGATTTCTGAAACACAATTAAGTACATCTTAAGCGACAAGGCAGCCACAATTTACATCTAAAATGCATTTATGTCCAAAATAGACTCCTTCAGCTTTTAATCACAGAAAACGTACATTAAACAGAAGCAAACATTTTGTAATGGCATGGAATAGGCTAACTGTCCGAACAAAGGGTGAGCAACTGGGAAAAATCTATAAAATAATATAAATTAATCAAAACACTGCATCATACCTTTCAGTCAGCGAAGGTGTCACAAGGTTTTACAACCTTTAACTATCAGTGACAAAGGAGAGGGCTCTGCTAATTTATGCTTTAATTTAGCTATTACCATATCATTGAAAAAACGTTATTTGGTCTTAAAGGGGCTATAAAAGTACATGATAACATCACTGTATTCATCAGACAATAATAACAAAGTGCATCAATATTTTTAAAACAAAGTCAACATAAAACAAGCATTATCATAGCCAATAAGTCTCGCCTTTGGGACCTTATAAGTGTTTAGCCATGCAACAGTTGTATAACTAAATACTTATACGGTTCCAAAAGCGAGACCTATTGGCTATGATCGCGATCGAAAGCGAAAGTAATCGCGGTAAAGCGCGGCGCGCGCGCCCGCGCACATACTCTGTAGCTCTAGGCTGGCCTGGTAGCATTTTTTGGAGCCCTCTCAATAAGTCTCGCCAGACCAGCGCATGCGCTGGGTCAGGCGAGACCTAAAAAACGAATACAAGACAGTACAATCAAATAACAGGTCAAGACAATTAATTCCTGTACTATACATAGTTAAAATCAAAACTGACATGGTGCAAATCAGCCAAATGTAAAAACCATCCAGGCAAATCATGGCCAATACAGAACATTCTTGACTAAGACCCCTTAAAACTGCATCAAAGAAGCAACAAATCACATTAAAGTGCATGTCATTTGGGTATATCTAGCCTTACAAGGCATAAAACAATCATGCAGAATGTTGTGGCATCAATAAAGTGCATACTAAATAACAGATCAGGTCAGCCCAGACCCCGAATCAAGCGTCTTCCTCAGCCTCAGCGACAAGGCCAACAAGAGGCAACAGCTTAAGACGTGAACATCTTGAAGTAACTTAAGATACAAATAAGCAGGATTAACCTGGACAAATTAAGGGATTTTTAACAAAAGGTACAAAAAAACATTTTACAAGATCATAACAAGCATTTACAATGCAATGGTCTCGGCCTTGGTAAAGTTAGAGCTATTGGCATTGCTCATGACATTATTTTTGTTTATGTGTTTGTTTTTAAAACATTTAAAGAAACGGCATTGTCATGAGCAATGAGCCAATAGCTCTAACTTTAACAATGCAGAGACCGTTGCATTTAAAGAAACGGCATTGTTATTTACAATGTCAATAGCTTAATCACTCTCAAAAGCGAGATTTATTATGCGAGCATTATTTGGGAAGTTTGGCAAACCCATAATTATGAGGAAAACGCTGCAGCATCGCAAAATGCCCGTGGCCCAGACTAAGATGCATTAAGAGTATTTGGATCCCATGCCCATTCCTTCTTTGTCCTCTCTGCTGAAACTGCTCTCTGAAGTGTCAAATTTTATTAATACTAAACAAAAATCGCACTACCGTGCCAGGGCCAGACTTGGCGTTGATAATGATTGTTTAAAAAGGGAACTTTGAAAGGATACGAACTTGAGCAATTCTGTTTTCAAAATACAATAGAACACTGTAGAGGCATGCGTCTACCGACTGTTATATATAATTTGGGATATATTTCTTAATCTGTCGAGTTCAGCCACTGCATGATTATATTGTTGTCTCTTTTTGAAACTCAGGAGCAGTAACATTGTCGTGGTGTCACTAGGGCTTCAAGTGGATGCTTTCTCAATATTATATACAAGCCACAGTTACTGCTAATTTATCTTATGCAACTAACAACGATTGACAAAGCCAATAGTCCTAACTTGTTGTAGGTAGCATGTTACTTGCTGTATCAATATGCCTGGTTGCAATGACAAAAGAGACAGCAAAATACAATTCGTATCGACCCGGCGCAACACCGTCCCCCACCCCCACCCATGTTTTTTTATCCCACTTAAAGCCCTGGGTAGGATACTCAACAACAGGGCCGAACTGGAACCCCAAAGTAGGCCTGGGAATTATGTCGGACCAGCTGGAGGGTCATGGGGGAACATTAACTAGCAAGTCGTCAAATAGCAAAGGAAGCCAGCGCCGGGCATTTTACCACTTTGTACTATCTTACCAGCTAGGAGGTGACTCGCTGGTCTCAGGCCCCCTCAATACATCGTGCCACATCTGTTACAAAAGCGAAGTGTTACGATAACGTGACGATATCACTGCCGCTGTCCCACCACATCTGCAGAAAATCGGCCCCTTCTAGGCTCCTCCCTGCATTGTTTACAAGATGCGACGGGTGCAAGCGCCAGCCCCCTTTCGAAAGAAGCGGAGGTCAGTAAACAAGAGCTCTGCATTGAACGGAAAGGAAATGTGTTTATGCCTAACCCTTCCACCCAGCCCGTGGGAGAACCCTTTTAAATTGTGGTAGGAGTCACCTCAACCACAGCTGCCAATTGACTCCACGTCATAAGTGAAACGTTTCGTAAGGTTTGGTTTTTTAGCCAAAAACCAATGAAATTCTTAGATCGAATTCTTTTAGCCTTTACTCAAAGATACTACGAGCTTCAGAATGCCCCCCCCCTCCAAACCTGGGTGGCTTAAGGTGTCAACATTTGTAAAATGCGGGGCCGCACATCTGCACGTTGGATTTCAAAGTATGTAATCCTCCGAAATGGGAAGAATTAGCACTAATTATATTGCATGAATAATAAACCTGCATTTACATTGCTTTTATTCTGAAAGGCTTAGGTGCTATATAAAGGCATGCGTGAGAGCCAGTCAGCTGTATTTAGAGAACACGCGTGCCAGGTCAGAGGACATGCCTGAAAACGTGTGATCGTAGGCAGAGTTTCGTTTCCCTGCAGTGCCTCTGCCCAACACTGGTGTGAAATGGGGAGAGGATGTGGCGTGACGATCAGCGCTGTTGACTTTGGTGCTGGGGGGGTCGGTTTCCATTCTCGGCGTCGGCTCAGCATTCTGGGCAAATCACTTAATCTCCTCCCTGTGCCTACCAAAAATGTATTCGTTTTTGTGTGACATAACTGGTGCTCATGTAAAGGGCTCCCAAACCTTCGGGTCGAGCTAGCGCGATATAAATCTTCAACAAAAAAAGTGATATTTCAGTGTTCAGTAAATGGATAAAAAATAAAACCAATACAATGACACTAAGGGCTCACTAAAGTAAACTCCTGGGTTTCACGGGGAAAATACCGTGGCACGTTGTTTTCCAGCACAGACTCGCTCGCCCTGTAGAAAAAAAAAAAAACATTTCCTTCAAGCACATCCAAGGGGAGGGCGGGAGGGGGTTTGATTTTTATTCGACTTGCTCGAGGACACTGTAGGCTGTAAACAACCAAAAGCTGGCCTCAGCCAACCAGGGGAAATCCCAGCATACCGGTGCAGTCACTGTGGTTAGGGAAAGCACCGCTCCTCGCACCTCAATGGCTGCATCTGTTCATGGAATCCAGGCTTCTTAGCCCATGGCAGGCAGCAGCGTTAAGCATCAGCAGAGTTTCGTTTCCCTGTAGTGCCTCTGCCCAACACTGGTGTGAAATGGGGAGAGGATGTGGCGTGACGATCAGCGCTGTTGACTTTGGTGCTGGGGGGGTCGGTTTCCATTCTCGGCGTCGGCTCAGCATTCTGGGCAAGTCACTTAATCTCCTCCCTGTGCCTACCAAAAATGTATTCGTTTTTGTGTGACATAACTGATGCTCATGTAAAGGGCTCCAATACCTTCGGGTCGAGCTAGCGCGATATAAATCTTCAACAAAAAAAGTGATATTTCAGTGTTCAGTAAATGGATAAAACCATCAAATGTAACGTAAAACCAATACAATGACAGTAAGGGCTCACTAAAGTAAACTCCTGGGTTTCAAAAAGGGATATGTATAATGTAGAATCTTTTTTAAAAAAAAGGACAGAACACTACAGGCTTTCAGTGACACGGAGTCTGTTTTCAAGCTAGGGCACCAGAAGACACCACCGCCTTTCTCCGAGGCGGAGAAGAACTGCCTCGGAGAAACGCAGCGTCCTTTTCGGATTCGGGGGCGTGTTTTGCTGTTGTCTCCTCCCTGAGACTTCTCGCAAAAAACACGCCCCCCGATCCGAAAAGGACGGGGCATAATCGGAGTGACTGGACCTCTTCTCCAGTGGCTGGCCAGCATTTAAGAGGACAGCCAATGGAGAACAGGAGAGAAGAGGGGCGGGTGCAAGCCCCTCTTCTCAAAGACATTAAATCTCCGGACTTCCGGTCTGCCGACCGGATGGTCCCGAGACCTAAAAACCACACAAGAACATAAAATGCACAAGATCCTAGGCAGAACATTTATCACATGTACAGGGTCTCAACTGCGCATTCCCAGTAATAAGCCTAGGTAAGATCAGTAACAGATGAAATTGATGGAATCCAAATCCAGTGAGAAAGAACAGATGATGACCGATGGATATATTAAGCAAACAGGGTTCAATAACTGACCCCGTTAAGATCTGAGCCTATCCCCGCACCAAAGGATTATCAAGTTTTACACCCTCTCACTGCTTCCCACCATGGCAGGAAGTTCTTCTGTGTCCAAGAAAAGTCTGTTTCAAAAATATTTTGCGGAGAATCAAACAAAGCTGTTCTATATAGCTTAACATCCCGTATGTATGCTAGCCATTTAATTGACTGCTACCCTTGAAGCTGCATATAATCAATAAGTATCTCCCTTTTAAAGTGATTCTCAGGTCTCATGCAAATGGTAAGCCAACTAATCAAGGGACGCAGAGCATGAGGTCTGACAAATAACGCAGCCCCAGCTTCTCATGAACCATAAAAGCAGGGGTAGATACTGGGACTGCCAAAAGGCGTCTACAGAACCCTTACTTCTCTACCTGGAGCTCTAGTGAGTCTATATATCCCAATACATTACTGCCATATGTGGCTACTGAGACCGATTTGGCCTGCTAGATCTTGATCAATGCGCCCAGTGGCTTAGTATAGATTCAAGAGGAAAAGGAAAAGACCGCCCTGTGCAGCTCACTAAGGAAGTAGGCAATGTCTACTTCCATTATCATATGTAGCAAAATGGGCCACAACTTGGATCTGTTCACGCTGTTAAAGGCAGAGGACCGATCCATGAATGCAATAAACAATGATCCGGGTTTCAAAGGAATTATAGAGAAACTGCCTTCTAATCTAACTAATCTATTGATCTCCCAATTTATGATTTCAACAGTTGATGACCATTTCCTAGAAGTTTTTTTTTTTGCACAAGAAGTCAGGTTCGCACACAAAGGACTTCACATGAAAGAGGGACTTGATATAAAGCTTGAATATCCTCAGTTATTACATGGAGCTTTTCTTTCAAGACAACTTTTTTGTTGGTTTTCGAAGGAGTTCTCCCATTTAGCCTATTACAATTCACAACCCCCCCATGCATGCCCACGATCCTACCAAAGGGAAATCAATTCAAAATAAAAGTAACTTGTGGTCACTCAAGGGGTTATCTGTTACATTCAAGTCAGTGAGGTAAGGGGGGCGCTAGAGGGCGCCGAACCAAGATGGCCGCACAAGAGTGAGGCTCCCGCCAGACCGGGCGCTTACACGATCCTATCTACCATCCTGACCAGGCTTTCCCTTGCCTCACCTCCACAGCTGTGTCCGCAGTGACGTACGCTGCTCCCCGATACCCTCCACGTCTCTGGAGCTGGCCGGTGTGCGGAGATATTCGACGGAGTTCCCGCGGCCGAGGGAGAGAGCACATCGGCGGCCGGCGAGCTGTGGGAGGCGCGATCCACGATAGCCCGGGGCTCCGGGGCCTTCGCGACTCTGGACGGCTCCGACCAGCGAGGCTGCAAAAGACGCCGGAGGATCGGCGGCAATCCCTACAAGGTACAGTTGCTTCTCAGCAGGCGTGTGGCGACATCTCTGGGGCTGTGACGAACCGAGGGGCCCTCCGCCCGCTTGGCCTCCGCTGGCTGAGGCCTACACCCGAGACGCACGCTCGCAGGCTGCCGCCGCCCCCATTTTGGATCTCCGAGCGCTGGCTTGGGGGCTATCCTGCCCCTCCCCCTCCCCCTCCCCCTCCCCCACAAGCCTCTACGTGGGGAGTGACACCTACCTGGGACCTGGCTGCCGGATCGCGCCGGAGGGGACTTCGTAGCGTGGCTCTGTCGGCGCCTGCTGTCCTGCATTGACCGGCTGCATGGGCTGGGGAGCCGCGTCGTCTGCTCCCCCCCCTCATCGGCGACTGTGACTGCGTGGAGCCCCTGACCCGCCATATGCTGCAGAGGTCACGTCCGCGCTAGCCCGGCCACTCCTTGCTGCTGGCCTCCGCAGGCCCACTATCTGCTATCCCGTGAGCGCGGGGCCCGGAGACTGTTGCCACCCCCCTCCCCCCCGTTGCCGGCCTCCCTGGTCGCTCACTCGCTTGGGGGCTGCCCCCCTGGACTGGCCGCCTCCCTCATTTCAGTGATCCTCGAGGCAGCCGTACCACCCCTGTCCACTCGCGGGGCTGCGGCCTGGCTTGGACGGAGCCCCCTCGCCTGGACTGTTGTCGGGGTGACCTGGGCGGGTTCGTCCGCCGAGCGCCATGGGGCGCAACGACGCGCGACAGTCCAAGCTATCATTTGATGCCAAGAAGGCCCCCGCGCCGGCGTCCGAGCCTGGCCCGCCCGCCGCTGCCCCCCCAGACGAGGACTGGAAATCTCTCCTGCTGGGATTAAAACAAAGCCTAACAACCATAGACTCGAAAATTGACACCATCACTACCAGGCTGGATGGTGTGGTGGCCAGACTGGAGCGACACGATACCCGCATCAAGGAGACGGAGGATAGGATCTCCACACTGGAAGACGATGCCGCCTCTGCAGGCCGACATGTTTCCCAAATGGATCGTCTCCTCAAGATCATTGCGGATAAGAATGAGGACCTAGAAGCGAGGTCCCGTCGCAACAATGTCCGCATCCTGGGCCTTGCGGAGACCACCAACACCGGGAAGATGGAGGTCTTCATCGAGAACCTGATGGCCGACCTGTTCGGGCGAGAATCCTTCTCCCCTCACTTCATTGTGGAGAGAGCCCACAGATCCCTTGCTGCCCGCCCCCCCCCTGGCGGTCAGCCCCGGCCCATAATTGCACGTTTCCTAAATTACCGAGACCGGGATGTGGTGCTCCGACGTGCGCGAGAGATGGGAACGGTGCCCTACTGCAACACTACGCTGTCCTTCTTCCCCGATTTCACTGCGTCGGTGCAGGAGGCCCGCCGGAAATTTGCTGGCGTAAAAAAGAAGCTGCAGGCCCGGGAGATTCCGTATGCAATGCTATACCCTGCTAAACTGAAGATCTCACACCAGGGCAAACAATTGTTTTTTCAGCAGCCGCAGCAGGTGGAAGACTTCCTCAGACAGCAACGCGGGGATTCGGCTGGTGGGACTGCTGGGCCGCGGCCCTCTCGGACGCCGTCGCCCTCGCCGATGGAGCAGCAGGACTGAACATATCGGGGATGCTGTTCCCCCCTCTAACTCACGCTGCTGTTGAGACAGCACTTGCCCGACTGAATCAACGTCACTCCTGGTGAGGTACCTCTCTTTGTTTCATGACAATATCATTTGGCTTGGTCGTTGTTGTAATTTGTGCCCGGTCGCCCACCTCCGTCCCACTTTGTGGACCTGGGGTGACTCTGGGTCCCCGTGGGTGCAAGTAGGGAGGTGGTTGGCAGGTCTGGCGCCCCTAGAGTACGATCCCCCCAATGGGCGCACCCCAAAGTACCCCTTTCCTCATCAAGGCAGGGGTAGTTGCTGTATTTTTTCTGTTTGTTGGGTCGGGATGGAAGGGGAGGGGACGGGTGGGTACTGTTTACCCGGCCAGTTGGGGTAGCCGGCGTGGGTGGTCGAATGATTTGTTCTGCATCTGGCTTAGTTGCCTCCTTAGTGCAAGATGCGGGTGGACGGGTGGGGGAGGTAGTTCAATGGGGTTTTGTTATGGAGTTCGTTACTAAGTGCTACGAGCAATTGCAAGCTGTGAGAGCATGCCACTTATGCCTTTACACGGGGGAATGGGGGACTTAACTGATAAGCGCCCTGCGCAGACCTTTCAGTTGCTTTCCTGGAATGTGCGCGGGTTAAACAACCCGAGGAAGAAGAGGCAAGTCCTTAGCTACCTGACTCGGCATGGAGTGTCAGTCGCTATGCTCCAAGAAACGCACCTACACCCGGGGGTGACCCCCCCATTTGCGTCTAGGTGGGCTTCGACCAGGGTGTTCTCGTCATACTCGAGTTACGCGAGAGGGGTGACCATACTAGTGAGACGGGGGATGGGGTTTACACTGGCAGGCTCTGAGGTGGACTCTGGTGGTCGGTACTGCATCGCTTGGGGGACACTACACTCGCATACGATATTGTTCGCCTGTTTCTACGGCCCCAACACGGATGACCCTTCTGCACTCCTCACTATGTGGGGTAAGATTCAGTCCCTAGGTATTTCCCACATTATATTGGGGGGCGACTTCAACACTGCACTCAGGCCTGGGATGGACAGGTCGCACCCGCTAGCATCGCACTACACGCACACACAACGCGCGCTACTGAACATAGTGGACGAGCACCGTTTAATTGATGCTTGGAGGCACTTTCACTCCGCGCTCCGGCAGGGCACCCACCACTCCGCAGTACATTCCACCTGGGCGCGCATTGACTAAGTCTTCCTTTCATCTGGCCTCTCCCCTTGGTTGAGTGGAGCACTCCATCTTGCCCGCACATTCTCTGACCACTCTCCGGTCCTTCTGTCCCTGCGTATTCCCCTCGCGGTCTCCCCATACCTGAGTTGGCGACTGAATCCAGCACACCTCACAGACTCGTTGTTTCACGCGGAACTTGAACAGGACATAAAGGATTTTTTTGAGCGAAATGTGGATTCCGTCTCCAGCCTCACTACAGTCTGGGAGGCGTTCAAAGTTACCGTGCGGGGCTGGTGCATAGCTAAGGGAGGCGGGGTACTTAAGTTTCTACGCGGAGAGTTAAGCAGGCTCGAGGCTGAACTCCGTCAGTTGGAGACCGAAATGGAGCGAAATGGGCGAGAGCCCGGCACAGCGGCACAGATGCGAGAGAAGCTAAATGAGTACACGGAAGCCGCAGCCAAGGAGAGTAAGTTTCTGGGGAGACCCTATGTCTCCCGAATGTACGGCGAGGGCGACAGACCTGGCAGGGCACTGGCCTCCGCGACTCGTTCCCCCAGGTATAGCAATTATGTTACCGCCTTGCTGGATGAGCATGGTACCCCACAACGGGATCTTGCTGACCAACTCAAGGTCCTCACGGACCACTACACTAGGCTCTACTCCTCCCACAGGACCGCTCCGATAGTGTTGCATGATTACCTGGACGACACCGCGCTTGCATGGCTGGGCCCCACACAGCAGCAGTTCCTCCATCATCCACTGGAACTAGATGAGATAACGGACGCAATCATGTCCATGAAGTCGGGAAAGGCGCCAGGGTCGGACGGGTTACCGATCGACTTCTACAAAGCCTACAAGCATGTGCTGGCCCCCATTCTACAGCAGGTGTACTACTCTTCATTAGAGGAGGGATCCCTGCCTGCCACGATGCGTGAGGCCCTCATAACGTCTTTGCTAAAACCTGGTAAGTCGCCGGAATATTGCGACTCCTACCGGCCCCTCTCGCTGTTAAATACAGATGTTAAAATATTAGCGAAGGTCCTGGCTACTCGCCTTAATCTCCTGATGGAGCGTCTCGTGCTCCCTGACCAGGCCGGGTTTGTTCCCAACCGTGCAACTTCTCACAATTTGCGCACTCTCCAGGCGGTGATACAGGATATTGACCCGAAGAGCGAGGCGGCCGCGGTCTTTCTCGACGCCACTAAGGCGTTCGATTCCCTTGAGTGGGACTACCTCCTGGCCCTGCTGGAACGGATGGGCATGCCCTTCAATTTCCTGGACTGGATCCGACTGTTGTACTGCCGGCCGCAAGCAATGGTGCTGCTCAATGGTGCCCGCTCCCCCCCCTTCCTGATTCACAGAGGGACCCGACAGGGATGTCCCCTCTCCCCGGTGCTGTTCGCACTTGCCATAGAGCCCTTGGCAGCCAAGCTTCGGCAACATCATAATCACCGGTCTCTTATCTACCCTGAGCGCCAATTGCTCATTGCACTATATGCCGACGACATGACTCTTTATGTGCATAAGCCGCGCGAAAACTTGAACCCTCTGCTGCGGGAGGTCACTAAATTCGGGGCCATCTCGGGGATTCAGATAAACTGGACGAAGTCCGCCCTGTTCCCCTTGACAGACAACACTACACGGTTCCCTCTTGATTATCCCCTGGTGTGGGAGCAAGAGGAGATCAAATACCTGGGCATCCAGGTGACTAGAAATCGGGAAGCCCTGATTCGAGCCAACTACGGGACTGTTGTGGACAAACTCACGGACAAAGTCTCCCAATGGATCCGTCTCCCATTGTCGATGGCGGGACGGATCTCACTGATTAAAATGGTGATCCTCCCTAAACTGCTGTATCTCTTTACAAACATACCGTATAGTCCAGGCGCTTACTTCTTCCGTGCCCTCAACTCTCAGCTATCTCGACTTATCTGGGGAGGCAAGCAGGCCCGACTCGGTCTGCGAACCCTTATGTTACCTTATCACCAAGGGGGGTTTGATGTCCCCAATTTCCAGCGATATTATGATTGCGCACAAGGTCACTTTGCCGCTTATTGGCTTCACCCCCCCCCCTTTATGGCTCACTTGGCAGTCGAAGATGGGTATATGAGGCCGGAACAACCTTCCGGATACTTGTACACGTCAGCCCGAATAGAACATAGAGACCCCACCACGGTCGACTGCACTGTCCGTGCCTGGAAACGACTGGCGGACCACATGGGAGTGAAATTCCTATACTCTCCACGTATGACCTTGGCCCACGATCCAAGGGTGAGTGTGGCCCGTGAGGAAATTGGCCGTAGAATGCTCGCAAAGCTTGCGGTGCACACCTGGGGAGATCTGTACCACCAGGGGAGTTTCCGCACGGCTACACACTTCTTTAGAGACACCGCTCCTTCCGTTATGGATACCTTTCTCTACATTCGGCTCCGGCAAAATATCAAGGCAGTCACCCCCGACTTTCCCAGCGAGCCTGACACTATGGCGCCCCTCCATGCCCTACTGCAGAAGGGGATCCCGACACATGTGGTTTCCATGTTATATACCCACGCTCAGGCTAACTCGTCCCCCCCCACACTCCGAGCGCGTAATGACTGGGATTGCGATTTGGGGGAGCCACTTTCGGACGCCCAGTGGGAGGAGAGCTGCTCCCATACCAGCGCGGTGACGGGAAATGCCCGCCTCCGCCTGGTTCATTTTAAATTTCTGCATCGCCTCTACTTTACACCCGCTAAACTGCACCGCTTCGGACTCCGGGACAATGATTGCTGCTTGCGTTGCAGACGGCCGGGGGCGGACTTCATGCACCTGGCGTGGTCCTGCCAGGCAGTTGCCGCCTATTGGGGGGAGGTGTTCACAGCCCTCACTGCAATGATTGGGGTAAGCATTGCTCCTTGTCCTAAGATTGCCCTGCTGGGCCACTCCAGCCACGCGGTTAAGACGCACCGGAAATTCTTCGCGATGGGCCTTCTGCTGGCAAAGCGACATGTCGCTTGCAGGTGGGGGCGGGGGCGAGCGCCTAAGTTCAAAACCTGGCTGGATACGATGACAACTTGGCAGGAACAACTGCACAACTATTCAGATCTTCTGCCTCACAAATCGCGCCCCAAGGACCTTTGGGGTCCCCTCACTGCGTATCTGCTAAAAATACAGTTCCCAGACGAGCCCACGACAGGCGCGAGTCGGGATGAGCCAGTGGAGGGTCGTCCTACCTCACCGGCTCCGGCACCCACTCCGCTACCAGCTGACACTGGCTTGGACCCCTCCCCTCCCGCACTCCCTTAGTTCCCCATGCATGCTACGCAGGCGCTCTCGCTACACTCAGCTGGCTTCACGCGTCCCGGGGAATCACCTAGCACTCCCGGGTTATGCGGGCGGAGGGAGCCGCGAGCTTATAGTGACCCCCCCCCCCCCCCACTACGGCATAGCATTCACGACACTACAGGATGCCGCATCATGTCATGCTCTCTAATATGACCATTGCCATGCCCTCCCAGCTAACTGGACAGCGCCTTGGGGCGCGGGACGTCGGCTCTCTGGTTGATGCCTGCGCGCCATGGCATGATGCGCGACCTGCACAGCCAGGCGACACACTGCCATGGATGCCTAGGGCTGGGAGTTCTGGATCCTTGCTGGAAGAGCACAGTTTATGTAGCACTTGTTTGGTTCCGTTATTAAAGTTGAATGAAACCTCATGTTCCTCCTATTGGATCACCTCAGGCAGCTCTGATTGTCCACTACTACACGCCCACACAGTTCTAGTTCCTATGCTACGCGGCCGGCCCGTCTGGGTTGTAGGCGACATGCTGTGTAAACCAGAGATTGCTTTTCAAAATGTGTTCAATGATGCCCCCCCCACTGCATGTTGTCGCTGCCGGCCTGATCACTCAGGATGTAGGCGTACAGCTGTGTACTATTTCTTCATGCTCAATAAAGGTTTAAAAATAAAAAAAAATAAAAAAAAAAAGTCAGTGAGGTAAAAAGGGAATAAGAAGAAGTCAGGTAATCAGTAAGAGAAGAATCCTGGGCAGAAATATTGGTGTAATTCGACGGAATATCACAATGAATTCTCCCATTTGCAATCAGGCATTCATATTTTCTCAAGAGCATTCTTGCTTGTTAATCCGTTTTCGTAACAACAGGAAGTGTCACTGAGGGGATATTAAAAACTTCTGTGTACACAAAAACTCTTACTGCACGCTTGGGCACTTGCGTTGAAATCTTTAATCAAGACTACATTTTCAAAACTTTCCATTTTGAAATTCTGGGCTATAAAATAAACAAGCATTGGAAAGGCAATAGGTCTCACATTTTTGGGAGTTAGAACTATTGGCATTGTAAATGGCAATGGTCTTTTATTATGTGTTATGGAGTGCATGTATGTGGTGCAATTAATTATGAGGGTTGGATTAGTTAGATGTGGCATGGAATTGTGTAGAGTGGATTTGTGGTGTGTAATTATTATGTTACATGGTGTGCTGTAGAACTATGTGGATTGTAATTATGTGGTATTAAATGTAGTGGCATTATGTGGAGTGGGATTGTGAGCTATGGAGTGGAATGGTATTTTGTTTTGGAGAGAGGTATGTAGTGGTGGTTAATTATGTGGTGTGCTGTTGAATTTTGTGGCATGATGTGGAATTCTGTGGTGGGGATTAGATGTATGTGGTGTGTTGTGCAATTGCGTTGCTGAGTTAAATTATGTGGTTTGGTGTCGGATTATGTGATGTGGATTGGAAATGAGCGGAGTTGAATTGTGTGCTCATTTCAAAGGAACATTTATGGGGCATTGACGCAGTGATTTGCGTGACTTTATTTCTGCCTTACATTTAATCCCGTGGTACCTGCTCTTTATCTCTCAGTGTGGAGCCTTTTTTGGGATTACGTATTTTGGAACTTTCATTAAGAGCATTGCTGCTTGTCGCATTGTGAGTACATGAACCTAGACCTGGTGGAGATTTATTAACTGCACGAGCACGCCGTGAGGAGAACGGCTCAACACACGGGCTCACCTGTTCGCCCCTTGCACCACGGACACCACGAACTCTGCTACCATCACTGCCGTGAGGGGAACGGCCCTTTGAAAAACTTCAACCCCCAGAGTGCTCAGTCCCGGGCGCCCACTGCTAACGTCATCGCAGCGCCCGGGCTGCATTTAAGCCTCCCAAGCGCCCCGCTGCGCGGGACGCGCCCGGGCGAAGCCCGGGCCAAGGGCGGGCCCGTCCTTGCCCGTCATCGCCAGTTGGAGCCAGGGCAGGGCCACCCCCCTTAACTTGTATGTTCCATGTATGTTCCTGGATTCTGCCCTTCCACTAGGACTGTTGACTAAGGTACTGTGAAAATTTCTCTTGCCTCTCATTGTGGGAGCATTTTACACTCCTTTGTTCCCTCCTTTCTTTGCTTGCTGTCATTAATTCCAGCTTCCTTCACGCTGTGTGGGCATTGCCTCATAGAGGAGCGTTTTTCTTTTCTTTTCTTCATTGGTCAAAGCCGCTGTTGGGATATAACAGGGGTTGAGGGTTGGGGGCTGCGAGCAAGAGGGCTGGGACTCCATTTTCTAGGAGCCCCAGGTACCCGCGCCCGCCCCATCTGGGCTGCTCTCCCTCCTTCCCCACCCCCGCACCCCCGCACCCAAAGACCGGGTGAGCAAATACCGGCTTACCTTGTACTCTCTGGGACCTCCTAGCAAACCTGGTACTACCATCTTGGATTCCTTGAGGTCACTTAACGCAATTCTGCCCACGCCTCGCGGAAACCGTAGCCCGGATTCCGCTGTGCAGAGGGGCGCTTTCCTCACTGGATTAAAGCTGCTGTTGGGGAAAAACAGGGGCAGAGGGCTGCGAGCAAGTGGGCTGTGACTCCACTCTCTAGGTGTCCCAGGCACCCACGCCCGCTCCATCTGGGCTGCTCTCCCTCTTCATCCCAGACTTCTCATTTTAAACTGTTTGATTGTAAGTTATAGTACTACTATTCATTTAGTTGTTTCCCAGAACCCATATGATGTCTTTGCGTTCAGGGAAGGGTAGACAGGTTACCGTAAAAACGAACAATGGGAAAGCCACTGGAACCTTAGACGATTTCATAACTCGGGCAACTGTTATCCTGGAAAAAGAAATAACCCTTACCGAAAAGCGCTTGTCCTTAGATCTAATAACAGGCAAACGCTCATCCCTGGGAGATATTGCCTTTAAAATCACACCCAATAAGGCACCCACTCCCGAGAAGAATGCTGATAGTGCAGATAGCAACCTAGAGGCTAGTCCAAACCTAGTGGCACTCTCTGACAATTATGATAGCAGACCCAGGGGATTCCCAAATTGAAGCATCCACATCTACTCTTATACCTATTTCATCAGGTACTATGGGGGATAATGCCTTAGACGGCAATTTGAGCAGCAATGGGCCCATCCATATACAAGATCAAGTAGTAGACTGTGAGCGGGAATCAAACAATCTGAACAAACGTAAAAGAGGGGGAAACCATAGAAAAGGAACTAGAACTAAGTCAGCGAAGCCAACGCCATCTAAAGTCCCGACAAATCTAACCAAACAAAAGGGCACTCACCCAGCTGACGCGGGACAGAAAATCTTCTCATTCAACACTAATAATAATGATCGTCTCTTGGGGGTAATTGAGAAATCGGTTCAGATGCTTTTGTTGCCTGTTTTAGAGAAAATTCAAATTGTTAATCTAAAACTAGACCAACTGGAACACCTTATCTCTCTTAATGCTGACTCCCTTGAAACTCTAGTAATTAAAAACAAATTACCCGAGGCGGGGGGTACTAATAACTATAATAAAAACAGTATCGCCAATAATAGTAATTTAAAGAAAGGGGAAGTAAATAAAAATGCCAGCAAACCACCCGAAACACTTATACCTGCTGACCCTAAGGCAGCATCGGTCCCCTTAGCACGAACAAAATCTGTTCCTTTAGCTCGTACCAAACCTGCAGTGGTGGGCATTGTGGGGCCCCCTAACCAAAATATGGGTAGCACAGCACTAACATCAGAAGTTCTTACTTCCAAACAGGGAACCACCCAAGGGTCAAAACAAACATCTTTGCAGGGGCCTGCAGGAAATAATGATAACGAGAGAGCACTTAAAAGGAAACCACCACCTGTAAATTTGCCTCCAGATTCAGCTCCTTTTATGGCAATACTCACAGGAGTACCCCCAGTTTTGTTCAACAAAATGGAATCGAACCAGGAATTAAAAAACAAAGTAATATACTGGCTCAATAACAACAGACCACTCCCTCCTGAATCTAAAACAAAAATACTTAGCGTACGCAGAGTTCCCTGGGTGGGCCCAAGTGATAAGGACCTAGAGGGGGACTGTATTCTGATCAACTTCAGTGATACTTGGGTAAAAAATATCATCTGCGGTAAACCAAGATTTGCTAGAGCTGGGGATATTCAATGTATAGGTCTAGAATATTTTTATCCAAATTTGCATCTTCCTCCCGCGACTTTGCTTTATAAAAACACTGGGCAGACATCAAACAGTGAAACACACCATGGGTGGGACCGGAGAAATAGAGCCGATTGGCCAATCCAAAACAACTGGGGCCCCCGGCAACAGTGCGACGGTTTCTTTAGGGGATCAATTTATAACAATAACAACCCCTTGCAAACCCGGCATAATGATCTGAGACCACGATTCCAAGGGGAAGACTATCTAGGACGGTTTCCTAGTAATATCCCCCTAAGAAACCGCTTTGATGCACTTGCAGGGTTGGAAGAGATAGACTGACTATCATTGAGTTCTCCCGGCGACACAAATGCTCTGATATCAGGAGAGCCGAGCCAGAGGGAGAAGGGAGAAAACTGTGTTGATAATTCACGGGAAAATGTTTCTGTTGGTGATGATTGTACATCCAACCCCCAAGTTCCTGAGGCTGGCCACACTAAAGAAAGCGAATCAAGTCCAATTATCTTAAGGCATAATCCGGAAGCACTAACTGAATTAGGTAGACAAAATCAAAGCGCTGTAAGGATGCGCCTTATCTCCTGGAATATCGCTGGGCTCGCCTCAAGATTGGAGGACGAGGCATGGCTAGATTTTGTGGGTGACTATGACATCCTGTGCTTTCAGGAAACTTGGAGCCGATCCACTCAGAACATCGAGGGCTTTCAAGCTTTTAATACCCTTGCGATACCCTCACAAGCGGGTAGGGCAAAAGGGGGCCTAATGATGGCAACATCCTTAAAACTATGTAAACTTGTAATTTCTAAGATAGTTGATTCCCCATGGTTTCAAGTGTTAATGTTGGTTAATTTGTTTCCTGAACCATTGCTGCTGATTAATTGGTATTACAACATCTTTGACAACAAAGAGACAATCGTAATGTTGAATTTGGAGGAGGCCATAGCCAGGGCACGCCTCGCGCAACCCCTACTATTTGTCATTTGGGTGGGAGATTTTAACTGCTCATTATGCACCTACGGGGACTCGAAGGCGTGTGGTTTAAGTGACTCCCATGACCAACCCCTGTTACACTTCAAACATACACCACAGGGGGACGCTCTAAACAACATCATTATCTTAAATGATCTATGTATAGTGGAACCCTGGGTTGGTCCAAATTCTGCTCCAATACCGACGTTTCAGGGAAGTAGAGGTATGATGAGTTTTATTGATTTTGTAATTGTCTCTAGTGGACACCTCCATCATGTTGACAAGCTGGAAGTAATCGCTAATGCTGCCAGTGATCACAATCCTCTAAATTTATCCTTGCTTTGTCCCGTTAAACCCAAACACTCTGTCTGGGAGCAACCTGTAAAGTATAGTAGGAACAAAGGTATTACACTTAAATGGGGCAAAATAGACGCGGTAGGTCTTGAGGCTGAGATCCTAAATAGATATAGCTCTGAGTTCGAGGCATGTTTAACACCTACAACCACACCTGAAAAGGTTATAGGGAATTTTGAATCTTTATGTGGGTATGTAGCCGAACGCCTCACAAAACCAATTGGTAAAAGCAAAATGCTTGGTCCTAGATGGTTTGACGCCGCATGTTCGGCAACACACAGATCCTTGAAAGCGGCATTAAAACAAAAACCCAGGGACACAGAAGTGGTTAGAGCATCTAGACTGGCATACAAAGAAGCCATAAGAACAAGGAAGCTGGACCTAAAAAACCAAGCTTGGGAAGATTTAGAGAAGGCCTCGGAATTGAAGGACAGCATGCTCTTTTGGGAAGTTATTAATCGCCCCCTTTTTACAAGTAATGGCAAGGATAACATTGTGATGCAGATTGCATGTGAAACATGGGAATCACACTTTGGGAAGATTTTTAACCCACATGGTACTCTATCCAATGAACCATCACAAGGAGATGTTAGGGATTTGGTGGTCTCTCAGTCTTCCTTGTCCTTGAGCGAGTCGTTCACCTTACAGGAAGTGGAAGATGCTCTGTCGAAAGGCATACCATTAAAAGCACCCGGCCCTGATCTAGTGCCTTTGGACTTTTTTAAACATAATATTAAGGTTTGGGCCCCCCTGTTATTAAATGTTTTTAGAGCAGTCGTTATTAGCCGTATTCCGGCATCATGGAAGGAGGCAATAGTGGTGCCAATTTTTAAGAAGGGCGATAGATCAGATCCCCGATGCTATCGCCCAATTTCATTAATTGATGCATCGTGTAAGATATTGGGTAGGGTCATTTTAGCTAGATTGGAAACTTGGGCAGATTCGGTGGGCCTTATTGTGGATTCCCAATATGGGTTCAGGAAAGGTAAAGGTACTGTAGAACAGTGCCTGAACCTGGCCCTGATCATAGGTAAATACATGAAGGCAAGGAAATCCTCCATCCACCTTGCCTTCATGGACCTTTCAAGTGCATTTGACACTGTGTGTCGGAGCAAGTTGTGGCAAATGATGGAGGTCATGGGCTTCGAGGAACCCTTGGTCACCTTGCTCCGTAGACTCCATGAATCAACTACTGTAGCCATAAGGTTTGGGCCAGGGGGAGAGAAAACTAAGTCTATCCTCTCAACTGAGGGCGGCCGACAAGGATGCATATTAGCTCCTTTTCTGTTTCTTGTGTACACCAATGGCCTGGAAAAATATCTGTTGGATAATTGTAATGACTTTCCAAAGGTCAACGGCAGGAGCATTCCAATGCTTTCTTACGCCGACGATACGGTACTTATGACACTCACAGGAAACAGTATGCAGCACTGTCTTGATGCCTTCCACAAATTCATGTTGGACCTAGACCTTAAGGTTAACTTTGCCAAATCCTTCGCCATGGTCTGTGGCCCAAAGGGCACTAAGACTAGAAAGTTTGTAGTTAACAACTCTACCATTGAAAAGGTTGAAAACTTTAATTATCTGGGTAACCTTTTTAACAACAAACTAAGTTGGGCCCCGTTAATGCAGACCCGAGTTCAAAGTGCTAGTCGCTCTATAGAGAGTCTGTTCCGTTTCTGTGGCAAACTAGGACAAAAACCTGTCACACATTTAAAAACTTTGTATAAAGCTAAATGTTTGTCGGTTGCTACTTATGGGGCAGGAGTTTGGGGGATTGAAAGCCCTGACTCACTACAGATTATGGAGAATAAATTTTTAAAGCGTGTATTGGCTACTCCATCAGGCTCCTCAAACAGATTTGTCCACAACGAATTAGGTCTAAGTTACGTGAGTGACACCATTCGCCTTTCCCCTTTATTGTTATGGGGCAAAATATGGCAATCAGAGGACTTACAGCTTACTAGAGATATCCTCCGGGATTGTTTAAAGTTGGCAAACATGAAACAGATCCCCTGGCTATCTTATGTAAATGAAATGTTTCATAAATTAGGCCTGGGTGACATATTTGACAACCCCGAAAATATACAGGGAAACATCAAAGCTGTAATTAAAACAACTTATTGGAAATCACCGTTTGTGAATTCCCTGGTTAGCCCTTATGCCCCTAAGGCTACTTTGCTGCACCAGTTTTATTTATCTTTTACAAACCATGTGCAATGGCGATTCTACTTGACAAGGTTTAGGTTACACACCCTGCATTTTCTCTTTGCGTTTCCTAAACAGGGGGGTTGGTGTGAGAGACTGCCACCCTGTCCTTGTAATGACAAAGATAGCCAAAGCACGATGCACATTGTTCTTTTCTGTTCCCTATATAAGGACCCGAGAATCAGGTTTATTAAGCCGATCCTTAAGGAAAAGCAACCATGCCATTATGAAGAGGGCTATGATCATTTACTATCCCTATCTTCACCTGGTGTTTGCTGTGCAATGCTAAATTTTATACGGATGTCACTTTTGATCAGGAAACGTTACGGCTAAATCGGGCACCATGAAGTTGACCCTTGATTATCTATATTGTATATCATTGCATCGTGATTTTCTGATTCTCTATTTGTTTTGACCGGCACTTTAATGTATGCCCTGGCATGAAGAACCAATGAAATCATTTAATTTGATTGGAAGTAACAGCTATGGGGTTTTATTTGTGATTATTTTAGCTAATGAATTTTAACAGTTTAGTGTTATAATTGTAAGAATGCCTTTTTAAAAAATGATTTTGAAATAATGTTTGTAAATGAAATTGTTTGACTTTTATGATTCCTTTGTTCTGAATCGAATAAAAGTTTTTGAGACTGAGACTGAATTGTGTGGCATGGAACAGAGTGGATAGCTTTGCCTGTTTGGTGACGCAAAAAAAAGAAAACGTATGGAAGCCAAGCTCCAAATCTGTGTCTTTTGGTGTTAAAAAAGATAAGGAAATTTGAGTTCTTTAACTGAGTTAACTTTAACGAAGTTTTCTTTTCATGTTCCTGCTTTCATCTGAAGTAGTTTTGCTATGTGGCAATAGAAAACTGAAACCATCACAAAATGTCTCATTCTTTTATCCTGTTTATCTGCATCTGTATTTCTACTTGCCAGCCACTAGATCTCCAAATAATCACTAACGGCAAAAAGGTGTAACAATCGGAGCCCTATTTGGAAAAAAAGAGCGTTAACATTATCATCTAGATACACTGCTAAGGACCACGTAGCTACGTCACTTAGGGTTTACCTTAATGTTGTTTTTTTAAAGTTTTTTTTTAAGATACTGTTAGTGGGTAACCAATAGAAAATAACTAATTATTAGCATCTGAGAAATAAAAATTAGTTACAATGTTGTGAAGCTTGCATATTCTACCTATTACAAACCAATTGCACTAGTCTGTTCCTGCACTAGCGGTGGAGGCAAGGGTGAAGGGGGTTGCACCAGTGGAAAAGGTAAGAAGAGTAGGTCTACACTACTGGTGAAAATGAGGTTGAGTACAGCAGCATTAGAGGTGAAGGTGAGGTTGCTCAAGGTTGCCATGGGGCAAAAGGGAGGATGGTTAGACCTGCACTAGTGGTGAAGGGAAAGTTTAGGAGGGGTGCACCTGTGGTGACAGATTGGGTAAGGAGGTCACAATAGTGTGAAGATAAGGATATAGAGGTCTACACTAGTGCTGAATATGAGAAGGGCTGAATTTCTGGTGAAGGTAAAGCTGAAGATGTGTGTACCAAAGGTAATGTCAAGGACGAGTAGGGCTGCTCTAGAATGAAAATGAGGATGAAGAAGGCTACACTGGTGCTAAAGATGAGGAACAGGAGGACTACACCTGTGGTGAAACTAAGGCTAGTGGTTGGATGCAGTGTGATAAGAAGAGATGGGTGCAAGGACACAGAGACTACAAAAAGACTTGCATAGAGGAGAATCTTGGCTAGAAGAACTAGCAATACATATTCAGCTCTAGAACAATTCTATGCCAACCACTGCACTAGTCATAAAATCAGTGTATGGTCAAAATAATCAGCTTCAACAAGAACACTATCATAAATAGAGAAAATTCATGCTTAAAATAAAAAAATTATAACAATTGTCACATCTATTAACCGTATTCCTAAGTCTCTGACAGATGACATTCTTGGCAGGGGGTGGACTTTGTCTGTTACTAAAGTCACCAACATACGTAGATTTACGGAATGGGTAACAAATAGTCCTCCTACCTTGCATTCTGCCCTGCTATTGTTCACAAAGGGAAAAACCTGCAAATGGGGGTGATTGGGGTTAGGGTAGAAGTCTTGAACGTGAACGACAATCTGTACTACCAATCACCATGCAGGGGGTTGCGTCCAAACAGCATTCCACCAATGTATGCTGGCAAGGGGTGTGCCCTGGTTTCAAACGCTCTGCGGCGCCACGGGTTGAAAAGTAAACAGAGATGGAATCTCCTAGTCTGATCCGGTTCCTAGTTTGTAGTTTTAGGACGGGAAGCTGAGCCTCCTGCATGACACTTTGGGACCAAAGCCTCACAAGACACGCATGCGATGTAAACATATTAATTCTATTTCAATCGGCAACTAAACAACCCTAGCCTGAAACCTGGTGAATATACACACAACAACAAAAGAACACAGTGAGCATGTAGTGTGATCATATATTGCAGTCTGATAATGCAGCTTAACTTTCAAGATGAAGCACATAGTTCATGGGATGATATAGTTAATCTGCATGCACTGCAGGTTTTGAAATCATTGCCAAGCACGCAGTGAAACAACCATATCATGTCACGTAACGGAACAGATCCAGCAGAAACACGAGGGGGAGGAATGACATCGCTCACACACCAGGAGGAGTGTGCAGGAGGGGGGTGCGGAACCAGGGATTATTGGAGCTCATTTTTTGATGCTTCCAAACAAGCCGCCAGGCAGAGCAGCGAAGACCGTGCACCGCGGTGGAACCGGGCTCTGGCTAGAAGGTCTCTCCGTCTCCATGGACCAACAGCTGGTCCAGCAGCTCCCCAAAAACTGGGCACCCACCAGATTGTGCCTGGCTCAGGAGCTGCAAAGCCCAGTAACCATGGCAGCTGCCATCGCTGCAGACTGGCTTTGAGCCGCAGGTGCGAGGCAGATGTGTTTACATGGCAGCAGCCACAACGCGCAAGAGCCCAGCACCATAAAGAGCAAGGTGGGGGACTGTGGCGACGAAGACGCCATGTGTTCCACCACCTGCAAAACAGCTCAATATCCGCCAACAGGCCCAGTTTAGTAACATCCATCCTATGCGCAGCGTTGTAAATGAGAGCAGCACACAGCGAGTATCCATGAAAGATAAAAGCACAGCTTCACAGGCTGGAAATAGATAATACCAGTGCCAGAACGGAGGTTTGAGGGTTGGAGGGGAAGTATTATCTATTTCCATTATGGATATCCGGCTTTATTACCTACTTCCTAGTTGTGGGATTGTTGTGTGTTTTGGGGTTCTCCTGTATGTGTTATCCAGAGAAGCCGGAGATATTTCGGGCACGTTATTTCATGAAATTCCGTTGACAGAAGAGCAAGGAGCGTCTTCCATGTATCTTTAAATGCTGATTCTGAATTTGTCACCGAAGCATGTATGAACTCCATTCCCAGCGTGTACCACATTCTGTGGAGCCAACCTAAATGTGTGGGTGTTGTCTGTGTTCCCCAGTGTGTTAGAATATTTTGCAATGCAGCCCCGAGAGCCAAGCCCATCTGCTTCCCTTTGCGGGATTTCAATGGACAAGTTAAAGGATTGGGCAGTCCGAGCACAGTCTATGTCGGGAATCGTGGAATCGGTCTCTCAAACCTTAGGTCTATTTCGCCCAGGATTTTAGCCCAGTATGTTGATAAATTTGGGCAGTCCCACAGTAAGTGCAGCAAGGTGCCCTCCTCCTCATCCCTCGCCAGCATGTGTGGCTACGATCTGGGTTCCCTTTATTGAGGCGCGCGGGAGTCAAATACCAATATGCGGCTATTTTAATAGCCATTTCTTTGCTAGATGTGTTGCGCGCCGTATGCTTGGCCCTATAGTAAATCTCTCTCCATTCCTTTCTTGATAGTTTCCTCCCAAGTTCTTTTTCACATCGCTTCTGACTGGCAATGGGCTGTATGGGGTCCACATGTTGCAACACATCATATAGCTCAGAAACCAGTTTTTTTTAATCAGAGGATTTAGTGACCAACCACCTTTCTCGTATCTGGACAGCTTACGACTGACCTGTGGGTGTACGTCTGTGTGGAGCAGCCAGTGTCGAATCTTGCATATAGTAATCTTGTTGTAATTCTATAAATGGGATAATCCCCTCTATGTCAAACAAGTGACCTGCTGCTTTACACTGGGTATTTTGCCAATTGACAAATGCCTGTGTATCTAGCCCTGGTGCAAACTCCCTATTATCCAACAGTGGCGTCATTGGGGATGGGAATGCGCAAGTCTCTTCTTGGTAGCCACCCACTCCCATATCGTCATCAGTGATTTTGTAACCGGTGATCTCAAGAGGCTTTGTGGTCTGGCCGCTATCTTTAACAAGCATTTGCAATGCAATAGGTCTCGCATTTACGTGAGTTTGAGCTATTGACATTGCAAATAACAATGCCTTTTATTTTTGTTTCCGTTTTTAAAACATAAATAAAAAGCATTGTCATTTACAACGCCAATCGCTGAAACTCGCATAAATGCGAGACCTATTGCATTGCACATGCTTGTTCGTTTAGTAGGGGTTAAAACTACATTGGGATTTTTTTTAAATATATACTTGCTACATTGTGTACTCAAACTACAGATAAATTGAAATGTGCATATCAGATCTGGAAAAAAATTAAATATGCCTTTGAAGATGCCTAAGTACACCAAACACGAGCCCATTTGTACATTCAAGAACACAGTTGCCAGTCTACATTATGGCTCAAACACCCAGCACTGCTCACAAAAGCAATTACAGTGGCCTTGTGCAAAAATATAGCTGCACCAATAGGAGATTGGCAAAGTAATCATGAGAGAATACAGTATTTATGGTACTTCTGATTTACAAAATGTCGAACTTTGGTATAACATTCGTCACCATTTGATTTTACAGCTGTGTGCACCCTCGCCACAACATATGCAAGCTTTTAAATACAGCAAATACCCATCAGTGGAGCAATTGCACACCCAATATTCAATGACAGGCCTGCCCATGGTAACTCATGCTGCATGTTCACACATGACCAAGACCTGACAGGCACATCAAGATGTGTAGGTGTAGGCACACACAAGTACTTAGCTTGCCCAGAACATCAGATCTAGATTTCAACCTGAAAACTGAACTCATTTTAACTGTGTTGCCATAAAACGTGGCTTAGGCATAATTTCAGTACATTAATCCTATCAGCAAACCACGTGCCCTCACCCGAAATCGCAAGGATCCCAAGAAAGTAATTCAGAGGACACGTCGAAGGTTCGACTGCTTTTATGTCTCTAATCACATGGTAATGGGAGGTAAATGCAGCAACCGAGATTCATTTCGTTATCACAGTTCTGTCATGACACAAGGCCCTCTTTGTAACCGGTATCTTCAATCGGACACGAACAATAGGTTATGAGAAATGAATAAATAAATAAAACAGCCAAGGGGCATGTGATCATTGTTCCTAAGATCATATCAACGATTGTGGGAGGACTGCAGCATGTCACTTAAAAAAATAAACGCATTTCATCAGGGTTTAAGTCTTGTACTTTTAAATCACAACTCCACAATAACTTCGAGTTTGGAGTCATGCAACTATAAAAACATCTATAATACACTAGAAGACGGGAACATTAAGCCCTTGCCTCAAACTCACGTCTGCTATTAGAGGCTTGCAGCTGGGAAATGAAAAGCGCCCCTTGCCACATGCACCGCAGCAATCACTGACCTCTCACTGAAACAGAGTATTGCAATGTTGAAATGAGGCCCGATGCAGAGCATTACTGCACGCTGAAATCCTACCTCAAGCCTGACAAGTTAAAGATTGGATGCAGAATAGGGCATGCATACGTTAATGTACGTTCATAGCTGGTCAGCGCAGCTCGTCGTTCCTACCACAATCCTCTGATCTAAAAAACCGAACAGCAGGTCAATCTTTATAAGGTTTGCACTACAGTACACTCGCACAAGTAAATAGTACACCTTAAATTACAGGTTGATACAGTTAGTGGAATGTACTTATTAAAGTACAGCATGCCATTTTTAAACGGTCAGTCAATTAGGTCTATAGTTTGACCGAATATGTATGCCATGTAATTTTATTATTTTATGGAGTTTTATATAGCGCAAACTTGACCCGACAATTGTAATTGTTTCTAAACTATAGATCTACAAAAGTAGACATTATGCAGCCTAAACCCAATGAACTGCAGTATGCAGCCAAGATTCCAAAATGGAAGTTTGACTAAGTCACTTTGTTTGATGTAGACTGAAAATATGAAGAGAAAAAAATGTGAGCGAACGGCGATATCTCGTCGTACCTAATGGTTTAAGTGTAGTTTGATCGTGACCAATGCCCGACAAGATGATGAAAGTGCTGTGTACTGTGTTCATAATTTAAGATGTTTGTTTTTTATCTTAAATAATAAATAAAAAAAGCCCGTTTGGTAGGACACAAAAGAAGCACGTAAATTGATACGGGACAGCAGTCGAGCGTTGTAGTCCACTAGATGCGTCCAAATTCAGAAATAAATGCACCCAAATTCTTTTTTGGGTGTAGTTACAATTCCAAAAGGAGAAGATTAAAAAGTGACGGGAGGAAAAGTGGGTGCATGGGGTGGTTTGCGCAATGTGGGGATATCCTGAGAAATTGCTTATTGTTAAAGAACACCAGCTTTGGCAAACTGCATCCGTTTGGGACAAGGCATGTGGCACAGAAGTATTCTGGTAAAAACAAACAAGAAGGGCCGGGCGAGAAGGGAGGGGGGAATGCGAGGAGCCTGAATGCAAGTGAGACGAGGGTAAAGAGAATGTCTCCGTGAGCCTTGTGCTCGGCTGGCGCCTCGGGCATGTTTACTACGGGAACACATGGGAATGCAAAGCCATTAATCAAGCAGGATGGCTCTGTCTCCACTTCACACCCAGGGAGGAGGGAGATGCGAGCAGAGCATCAAAGGGCTGGGTGAGAAGGGAGGGGGGAATGCAAGGGTCAAAGCGGCGAAAGTGAAAGTAATCGAGCAGAGCATCAAAGGGCTGGGTGAGAAGGGAGGGGGAATGCAATGAGCAGAGGAGCAGCTGTGCACGTGCATGTGATCGTGCACTCAAGGTTTAGGCCAGCCAAAAGACTGTGGGTAGCACTTTGAAAATCCCACATATAAAATGTCTCTTCGAGCCTTTGGCTCGCGAGACCTAAAAATGGGACTTTCCTCAGAGGGAGTCCAGCTAGTGCTCTATCGTGGAATAACCAGTGTTTTTCTGACTCCTCTGTTCTACTCTACTAGGTATCTCATCTGTGCCGCTTTAAAGTACTCGAATAGGTTCGGAATCCCTAGGCCTCCCTCCTCAGGCTTCATGTACCCCAGTTCCCTCCGAATGCGCTGTCGTCCACCTGCCCAGATATAATTGAGTATGTCTTTTTGCAATTTCATAAGAGTTCCCTTGGGCGGGGCGGCCAGTAGTGTCTGCAATAAATATAAAGCCTACAGCAGTATTGACATTTTTACAGCGGCCACTCGGCCCATAAGCGACAGATGGTGTTGTTTCTAGCTATACAGTTCCTTCGTAATCGGACGCGTTAATTTAGCATAATTGACTTTAGCTGTTTGTGTCACCGTTGATGCGAATTCAAGCCCTAGATAGAGGATAGAGTCCGCTGCTTGAATCCCTGAAAGGTTATGTTCCGATGTCCACTGACCCATCATAGAGCCTGCTAAATGGAGGATTTGCGATTTCCCTACGTTAACCCGAAACCCAGAGACCGGCCCAAAGGCTTCCAATTCATCCAGGAAAGCTGGGAGTGATTTCCCTGGGGATTCCAGTGAAGCTAGTACATCATCAGCATATAAGCTTATTACATGTTGTTCCCCTCCGAATGGGATACCCATGACCTCAGGGTTATCTCATCTTTTGAGCAAGGGGTTCGATGTATAGGCCTAATAAGAGTGGCAACAGCGGGCACCCTTGCCTGGTGCCCCGTTGAATAGAAAAAGTTTGAGAACAGACACCATTTACCCTAATGGTGGCTGTGGGGGAGCTATAGCAACCCGCTACCCAGGACCTGAACCGCTCCCCTATACCGAAATGAACCAGGGTACGCTCAAGATATCCACAGTCTACCCGATCGAACGCCTTCTCGGCATCGACTGTCAATAATAAAGCGTCCATTCGTGTCTGGTGGGCCTTATCTATTAAATCTAGAATCCTTTTGATATGGTCTCCACTTTGCCGGCTTTGAACAAACCCCGCTTTATCTGGCTCAATTATCCCGGGCATTAATGGGCTTAATCACAAGGCTAATACGCTTGTGAATAACTTCAAGTCCACATTGAGAAGTGACACCGGGCAGTACGTGCCAAACACATTTTTGTCCTTCCCAGGTTTGGGCAGGACCACAATGGCCGCTGCTAACATTCCAGAAGGTATTGATCCCAGTCCCTCCAATGAGTTAAATAAACGTGTCAAGCCTGGTGCAAGGATATGGCAGAATGTTTTAAAAAACCCCGCTGAAAAGCTGTCCAGCTCTGGTGACTTAAGAAGTTTAAGTCGTGCTATTGCTCCAGTCACTTTTTCCAGCCGGATAGGAGTGTCTAACATCTCTGCCTGATCTCCCGCTATGCTACACGTATGGGCCCCTTCTAAATATGCCGTCATGAGTTGTTCTGATCTTCTGTAGACGGGGAAGGGGGAGTGGAACCTGGGACGGGGTCGGTGGGGGCTGCCGGGGAGTGCATGCAGGACGGGGTCACTTAGTTACACTCATGGAGGACTTGCTATCTGCATTCTACCTGGGCAGCGGTTGAAGAGCGCAGGTGGGAACAGGGCTGCGGAGGGAGGCCACGGCGAGGCCCTCTCTTTCGGGCTGACTACTAGCAGGGGTTTGCCCGTTTGCCCGGAGCGGGGATGTCTTAGGCCATAGGGCCAGATGGAAGGTGGCTGCTGGGGGGGTGGGGGTAGAGGGGGCGGCGGGTGGGGGATGTAGGGTAGACATGCAGTGGAACAGATTTCTCCTGATGTGTATTTGGAGGGGGGATTCCTCGTCTGCTGGTCATATGTGTAATGTTGGTCTGTAAGGCCGTGGGTGTAAAAACGTAATAAAATCTTTTAAAAAACAAAAAAAAAACAAAAAAAAAATGAGTTGTTCTGATCTATTCTCCCCTTTGTATAATTCTGCATAAAACTCATTGAATGTGTAAGCTATGTCCTCGTCTTCTGGGAGTTCCTCCTCCTTACTCTTTCTAATTACCTGGATCTTTGTCTGTTGGTTCCGGGACCTGAGTTTGCTCACCAGCATTCGGCCCGTTTTGTCTCCGCCTATATAATAGGAATATTTTAACCTTAATGCTGCATATTCTGCCCTATCGAGATCCGACCCCGACAGCTGCATTCTTGCCGCCTTTAGCTGCCTCCACACCCTAGGTGCTCCTGTCCCTCTATGAACCCTTTACAGCTCCGAGACTTGTGCTAACAATTGGTCCCTTTTTTCCCTTTGCTCTTTATTTTCTGCACCTGAAATAGCAATCAGTTCCCTCCTGACCACCACTTTCAGGGCCTCCCATACAAGACGTAGCTATGGAGATGTCTGCAGTGTCATTCAGCTCTAAATATTCTTTGACGCGTGTAGTGATTTGTTTTACTACTGTGTCCTAATATAGCATACTTTCTCTCAGTCTCCGCCCCCCTGTATACTTTCGTTGTAGAGGTAGCTGCAGGGATACCATCACGGCGTTGTGATCGGAGATCGCTGCCGGCACTATGCATATCTCGTCCACCACCCTTTTCAATTCTGACGTGCTCATTAGGTAGTCCAGGAAAGCATATGTACCATGGGTGTGAGAGTAGAACGAGTATTGCAACCTTTGAGGATGTTTCTCCTGCCATAGATCTACCAGTCCCATGGATCGGAGCCACCTATTCCCTTCCCGCGAGAGTTCACTAGATTGTGTGTAACGATTTCCAGATCTATCTTTAGCCACTCGCTTAACTATTTTTGAGATAACCCCCTATTAGTGTCATGCATACTTGGCTATCCAAAACCTCTGAGAAGGCTGACTTTAGGAATTCTTCTGGTCCCGTGTTGGGGGCATACACCGACTCGACCGCTATGGTGTGGCCGCCCCACCCTTGATGTGTAAGCTAAGAGCCTCCCTTTGATCTCCGCTATTTTATATCCCACCTCCCAGCGGAATCGTCTAGCAATCAAGATTGCCACTCCTGCCTTCTTTTCCGCTATGGAGGAAAAAAATTGCTGGAGGAAGATTCGCTACCTTAATCAGTGTCAGTCCTTTGTTAGCAAATGGGTCTCCTGTAGGAGGCACACATCTGCATCAGAATTCTCCAGGTATGAGAGGATCGCTTTCCTCTTTATGGGATTGTTGAGCCCTTTCACATTAAGTGCGAGTACCTTCAGGTTGGAGTACGATATTGCATGTGAGTGAGACTCATGCGAGCTGGAGACTTCCCTACCTTCCTATCCCTCCTCTCCGCCCCCCATTCCCAACACACCACTTCTCCCGTGTTGTCCCTATTGTGTCGGAAGCTTTTCCCAGAACCCTTCCTCCCCCACCCTAACCCCAACTGAGCCCTCAACAATTCCCCATATAGTACAGGACCTGCAGATCGAGTTTGCGTGTCCTTGGTGCACAAAAGAGTTGGTTGCATAATGTGGTCAATCTCCAGAAGGCCCCCCCGCCACCTGCTGAGCCATTTTATTACCCTTATCTGGCCCTCGGTCCATCAAATGCCCTCCGGGGATGTCTACTCTTTGGTCAGCGATTCTAAAACTGCTCGTCTCTCCTGTGCAATCGTGGAAGTGTCCGGCTTCATTGTGAATGCTTTGGAACGACCTCCTACGACCCATTGCCAACTGCCCTGGGGTGCCGGTTGTCCTCGGTTCGCATCATCCTCTTGCTCTAAATGCTCAATCCCAAGAATACGGCACGTTTCTCGCAGCGAACAAAGTTGGTGTAGCTTGCCCTGCCACTTGAATATCAGACTGAAGGGGTGCCCCATGAGTACGCCACCCCTTGACTCCTCAGAAATGTTGTTGCCGGACGAAACCCTTTCCTTTTTTGTAGGGTTATCATGGCCAAGTCCTGGTACAGGGCAATAGTGTGGTCCTGGTATTTAAGTAGATGCTTGTCCCTGGCTTTGCGCATTATCTGTTCTTTCATCTGAAAGTCTGGCAAATAGGCTAGTAAATCCGGTGGGGGTGCTGGTGCTCTTCTTTGCAAACCCACCCCATGCGCTTGTACAATTTTAATTTCAAAGTCTTGGGGGGCTTCCAATATGTGTCTGAATAGTTTCTGTAGGTACTGGGTAAAGTCTGACCCTTCTTCTTTGGATGGAACTCCCTTGATTTGGATGTTATTCCAGCGTGACCGGTTCTCCAAATCCTCCGTTTGGGCCTGGAGGTCTATTTGTTGTGCCTTAAGTCATATCACCTCTTGCTGTAGTTGTTCCACTTCGTCCTCCCAGGTTTGATTCTGCTCCTCCATGCTGGCTACTCTCTTCCCACCACATCGATGTCTCTGCACACCTCTTTCAGCTCCGACGCTATTTCACCCCTCAGGGCTTGAAAATCCTCCCGAAGGGTATTGGAAAACGTTTCCAGGAACGCACGTGTGACCGGTTCCTCAGGAGCTTCCGCATCTTGTCCCACTTGAGGGTTGGGGGATATGCACCTGTCTCCACTATTTGTTGTAGGGGTCTTGGTCAGCATATCCTTAAGAGTTCTGTCTTTTTTCACCCACACTGTGGTCATGTTCGCTAGTGATACGCCTCTTCGTCAAACCCTCTTCTGTCCTCCTTACTGGTGGACCTCCTGTCTCCTAGGAGAAATCCTCCGCCTCTAGTCTGCGGCAAGGGATTCCTTTTGCTCGTTGGCAGCCCATGGGCAGTCAAGGGATCTTTGTTCACCTTTTCTCCACCTGAACCACAACTGACTAGTGGTTTCTCCAATTTCCTACTGCTCAGTGTATCTGCCCCGGCCGCGACTTCGGTGCACTATTTTAGCCCCTTGTCTGCTTGGACTTGCTGCCTTCCGTTTTTCTCCCGGGCCAGTCTCCGTGTGCCCTTGTATCTTTCCGCTTTGTCCAGGGCCTTTGCATTTGGCAGGTGGCAACAATGCATGGGCGCTTTCTCCGTTTGCTTTTTCCCTAGGCCCTACTGACCTCCCGTGTGTAGGCACCCTTGTCCACTCGGTTGCTGTGAGTTCTCCGCTCTCCCTGCGCTGCTTCACAGAATGGGCTTTGAAAGTTTGCTTTCTCTTTTATGCCCTGAAAGTGTTTAATGCCCCCTTTCTGCCGGGACTCCTCCTTGCCTCTTATGTCATCTGGCCTTTACGCTTCCGTAGTGCACCTAAAGCCGGGGCCTCTCCCTTGGACAGTGCCCGTGCGCTGCCCTCCTCCGTTGTCAGGTCCTCCACCAGGCTCCCCTCGCTGCAGTCCTGCGCCCTGCTCCGGGACTCTGTGCGGGCCCTTACTTGCCGCCCTGCTTACTTGGATAGTGTTGGACCGGTATCTTTCCCTCCTGTTGCCCGGGCTTGTCCGGTCCCGCCTTTCCAATGTGGTCCGTCCCTCCCTCCTGGAGCCGGAGGCAGAATCCCGGTCTTCTTCGGTCGGTCGCTTGTCACTGGTGCCAGTACCCCTAGGAGGTAGCTATACGTGCAAGATTCCAGCTAGTGCAGTTACAAATACTCCACAGGGAATACCTTATGAGAACTAGCCTATTAAGGATGATTAAGATTGGCCAATGTATGAGAGGGTGTAGACAGTGAGATATGCTGCTAAACACCACGTGATTGCCCAAGGGTACAAGGATACGGAGAGTGTAAGGACCACAGTAAAATAACATCAGCTATTGGTGGCACTGTAGAACTCGCTCCCCAACAAATATTGTTGAGTATTTGGAAATAACAAAACACGGGACAGATACACGCCCTTTCTGCAAAGTAGAACGGATGGTGGTTAGGCGGGACATAGTCCGATACTGGAGGATGGCATTGATCCTGTCGAATCGAAATTTAACTGGTGCATGAGGTCTGAGGAGTTGATCTATTTGGCCAGCGGAAACCCCCACAAATCTGAAAAGGTGTGGAGCCCCTAGAGGAACTGCAGAATATGACTTGGAATGAGACAGGGCTGAGGACCTGCCGGTGTAACGTTGCCTCTAGCAAGGATAGAGCCACTGCGGCCTTCTCAAAAGCTAGATTTGAGTAAGTGTGGGGGAGCTGGATGTGTCAGATTGCTTCATATTTGTTATTGAAGTAGGTGCATGGATTAAGGAGGGTCTGGGCTGTGAAAGTGGGCCTCAAACTACAGTGGGCTTCTCCAAGCAAGTATTTGTTGGGTAGAACTTAATAAACAGATTTATAACCCCCAAAAATATATATCAGATCAATAACAGGTGAATCAGATATCTAAAACCAGAGACTATTTAAAACTAGGGGTGCTGCTGACCAGTTTCAAAGATGTTTTTTTACTGGTTATAGGAGTAATATGTCGCTTGTTTTGAACGCACAAAAGTTTGCTGCTAATATCAATATCAGACAGTGTAAAGTCGGCAATAGATGGTTTGATGGTCCCACACTTAGAAAAAGAAATTTCTTCAATTGGAGGCTCCTTAATCACAGCCAAATTATTAAAGTTTTTAAGATCTTGAAATTGTTTAACTTCAGAGTTTTGCTGAGAAAAAAAACTGAGTACGGGGGGAGGAACCCATTTTTTCTTCTCATATTAATAAGTAGGCTGGGATGGACGCAATACCTTTTAGAATATTTTAACAAGAGTATTTATTTTGAGGAGGATTACTGTTTGTCTGAAAAATCTTGCCGATAATAATCTTCCGGAGTGCAGCTTTCTTGCTGTCAATGTAGAGCCCAAAACATGATGTGAAAAACACAGAGTGATAGGAGCCTTGACTTTCAAGATTGGGAAGCACCAAACCAGACAGTGCATTCCATGGCACGAGCTCCCCTGGCCACTTCTTAGTGTTATTATCTGAGGCATCTGCACAGTCTTCTCAAGCTCCCCTCCCTTCCCTTATGCCATGCAGAAGTGTTGTATTCTCCTCTACCTCCACTTCTATTCTCTGAAACTTAATTGAGTCACAATGGAAGGGGGGGGGGGAATCAAGTAGGTATTATTCAGGTGGGCCAAAGTCTTCCTTCAAAAGACAACTAAAGGCACATTCACAAAGCATCTACAACAGTGCTTCGAAGAAACTAGAGGCTGTCCTTCCTGTCACTACCCTGATTTAAACCAGGTCCTACAATCATCAGGCCTGCACAAGGACTGTCTATAAATCCCTCCTCGGGTCAGGCATCATCCATGTATTGAGCAGCAAACTGCTCCTCATGCAGAGCAGGCACCAGCCGCTTCCTGGGACACTGCAGAGTTACTGCCCACCACTGTAGCCCTCCTTGCGACAAAAGGTCAGACCAAAGACTGCTGGTGAAAAATAAATAAGGAATGTAGGGAGCTCAGCTTTCCTGCTACCTCTGGGCCCAGGTAGAAATTGGCTACGTACGCAGCAAGGGATGTAGCCAGAAATGTGCCCAGCGGGTCCTAAGAAAGTGTCGGAACATGGTACAAGCCCCGTTAACACCGCTACCACTGCCTGCATCCTGTACAGGCATGTTGCATGCTTGTAGGGGCTGGTCCTGCCTCCAACCGCCACTACAGCGCCAACCAACACCTCCACAAAACACGCTCTACTCTCTATCGTGAGGTTCAGCCAATAGCCTGTCCACACTGCTTTTGCGGCTTCAATCCTAAATTAAAATAAACATTTAATAGCAGTTTGTGTGCCCTTGTATTTGGAAGTACATTTTTTTTGTTATTTTTATTGGCTTTAAACACAAACAAAAAGGTAAAACATAGCATTCAGCATAATAAAGGCTTCTGGCTCCCCTGCCCCACCCACAACACCCTCTGTAGTCCTGCCAAGGATACCATTCCTTCTCCCATTTCCAGGGGCATTCCCTGCTTTGGTAGATTGTCTTTTCAACCAGCATGCATCAGTTCATATCATTCTTCCAGTCCTGCAATGCCGGGGTTTCCATCGCCCCCCCACCCCTGTGCAATGCTCCGTTTTGCTACTCCTCAGCCCAAGGACAGCAATAGCTTGTGTATCTGGGCGGAGGATCATCTCCCCAAATGTCCAATAAACAGCATTTAGCTGTGTCTGGTATGGGGAATCCGGTTACGCCACCCAGTTACGGCACTCATCATTGCCCTAAGGGATGTCCTCTATGTTTGTACCCTGGGGCAGCTCCACACCACATGAAGGAATGTCCCCACGTCACCACATCCCCCTCAAGCAGGTTACTGTAAGGCATCTGTCTATGGAATGGATGGCAGTTCGAAAGAAGTAGGAGCTGTGGAGTATGCAGAGTTGCACTAATCAGAACCCTGACTTGATGGCGACATTCCTAACGCTCCCATTTACCTCATCAAAGTCCCCCACCTCTGGTTTCAATTTAGCCCTGAGCTGTTGTAAAGCGTCTGGGGCATTGTTCATCAGGAGCACTATTTTAAAGACTTCAAAAATACTTGCGTCCGACCCTACCGAACCCACATTAGTGGTTAAGTATTGGTCTGCCACTTGTCCTAAGACTTTCATTACCTTGTGATCTTTCAAATACCATGTGTGGATGGTTCTTGGGCTGGAGTCCCACCTCAGATCTAACCATACTGGCAAATGGTCAGATTTGCCCCTGGCTAGGTGTTTAACTGCAGCTACTTGGGTTATGTGGGAGTGTAGTGTGAATATGTGATCAAGGCGTGAGGAACTATTGTTTACTTCTGATAGGAACGTATACTTGCGTACCTCTGGGTGGAAGAGATGCCAAGTGTTTACAAGACCAAGAGCCCCTGTAAGCGTAGCCAGTGGAGTTGCAGTCCTGGGGGTGGCCAGCATGAACTGTCAGATTTAGCCACAGCTAGACATCGCTTTGCAGAAGTTGCCTCGGAGCTGGTTCTCATGAGTAATACGATATTGGGGTTCTGTCGCTTGATGTGTTGCAGGACTATACCTCTTTTCAGCTAATGCCCAAGGCCTTTAATGTTCCAGGACATCACCTTAAGCTGCCACGGACGACATCAGAACCCTTCTCGACCGGGGAGAAACAGCCCTAATCCTCCACAAGCTCTCTGCAGCGTTCAATACCATATCCCACCACACCCTCATCAAGAGACTTTGCCACATCAGGAGATCCAGGGAGACGCCCTCAAATGGATTGCATCCTCCCTCACAGGACAGACCAGAGAATGCATCTACCACCCTTCACTTCAGAACTAAAGAGCATCATCTGCAGGGTCCCTCAAGCCCCATCCTGTTCAACACTTACATATCACCCCTGGCCAACATCGTCAGAGCCCTTGGCCGCAACATCATGTCTTACGCAGACGACACCAAGCCAAGACGCCTATGGGCATCTGCTGCTCTTTAGAAATCCTGGTCATTATCATTTCATATATACTCTCGCTGTCTGAAGACCCCTACACTTCTAAGACTACAAAAAGACCAGCATCAAGGGGAATCCTGGCTAGAACTAGCAAGAAATATTCAGCTCTAGAACAATTCTATGCCAACCACTGCCCTAGTCATAAAATCAATGTATGTTCAAAACAATCAGCTTCAACAAGAAGAAACACAATATCACAAAAAAAGAAAATTCAAGCTTATGATAAAAGAAATTATAACAATTGTCACATCTATTAACCGTATTTCTAAGCGTCAGGCAGATGACGTTCTTGGCAGGGGGTGGGCTCTGGCTGTTACTTCCACTTCCTGTACTGCATGGCGAGCGTCAGCCACTCGATGAAGACCAACTGCTTGAAGCTCAACACTGAAGTGCTGATTTTTGGGTACAACACCTTCCTGTGGAAGACCACCTGGTGACCCTCCGAAATCAGACCCACACCGATGCCTACAGACCACGCTCACTAACATGGCATTATCCTGGACAGCACCCTCACCATGAAATGTCAGATCAATGCAGTCTCCTTTGCTTGCCTCCGCACCCTGTGCATGCTTCGAAATATCTACAGATGGCTCACAGTCCACCAGCCGGCTGGACTACGGCAACACACTACGCAGGAATCACCAACCCACTCTTTAAGAGACTACAGACGATACAGAACTCTAATGCCAGGCTCATCCACGACCTCCTCAAACAGACCTTCATCACCCCCACATCAGGAACCTCCACTGACTCCCCATCCAGAAGAGATGCAAATTCAAGATCCTTATAAACGCTAACAAGGCCATCCACAACCCAAGGTTCAGCATTCACCAAACACTGCATCAACTACCACCAACCCTCCTGACACATGTGCTCTAACTCCCTCACCCTCGCTCACACCCCCTGCATCCACCGAAGCTACAGTGGAGGATGCTCCTTCTCATACCTCGCCTGACATCAAACTCTCTCCCGGTATTCAGAAAGGAACTCAAGACCTGGCTTTTCCGCTGATCCCAGCAAGAGCTTAGCGCCTGGATACCATCAGGGCTGATTAGTTGCACTATACAAATCCAAATTGATTGATTGATGGGCGGTGTGAAGCTGTGGGTATTTGAGTTTCCTGCATCGTGTAATCTATTGCTTTCCATTAGTGGGTTCCTCTCCTTTCCCAAGCAAGAACATATGTGGAATGAATCATGAACGCCTGTATTCTTAAATTTCAAACTTTCCCAGAGAACATCCTCACCCTGCCACGCTGCACACTGAGCTCAGAACTGCCCACCTTCCCTCAACTTGCAGAGGACTTGTCGCCCCAATAAACATGGTAGTTTAACTTTTAACTGGGGTAGAGCTTAGCCAATTCGACTAAGGCACCAATAGGTCTTGCCCATGTCTAGTAATGTGAGTGTTAGTCCACACTCGGGGCGTGCCTTGTTGTTGGCAGTGCCAATTGGGCAAGTTCACTCCCCCCTCTAAGGAGTCCATCAGAAAGATATTCATGAATGATCTCACATTTACCCCTTACTCTCCACTGTCCTCGGGATCATGTTGCAGTCGTCCCAGGTACTGCTCTGTATTGCTTCTCTCTGTGGGGCACTTTTGATGGCATGAAGCGTCACGTTCCTCAGTTCTTTCTTCGCTTTTGCAAAGCTCTGTCTTGGTTTTTGCACCCTGAAGGTGAAGTCAGGGTAGAGGCTTATCATTGTGTTTTAGAATTTTAGTGCAGGCTTCTGGCTGGACGCCTGGAGGATGACATACCAGCCTCTATAGTTGAAGATACGAGCTATTATTGTTCTTGGGGGGGGTACTCCTGGTCTGGGAGGTGGTCCAGGCATTGTAGGAGTTCTTTCAACAGAGAAAAACTTAGAGAGGCCCCCGGGGTTGCAGGATGTCTAGGATGAGGTGTCCCACAAAAAGGTCTAAACTGGGCCCTCCGTCAACTCAGGCACCCCCACCAAGTGCAAGTTATTTCACCTTGATTGCCCTTGTATTTCTTCCAGCTTGGCGTGCATTAGGGTATTGTATTGTCTGTCAGTCAGTATGCTATCCACCAATTGGCCGAGTGTGGTAGAGTTTGCGAAATCAGTCAACCGCTGCCTCTGCGTCTTTTAATCAGTCATTGATTTATTGCCATCTACTCATAGTAGAGACATTTCCACCAAGAATGAGTATTTTAGATTCCAGCACTCCTTTGAACACCTGTGAAGGAAACTGCCCCTTTATGACATGGTCTCCCCCACTTTTTGCCTGGTATTTGAAGTGATTTCGCTTGGAAGTGCACAGTGTTCCTGCTAAAAAGGTCCCCAGTGCAAGCCCGCTTTCCCAAAACTGTGCAATTGTTTACCCCAATTGGCGATACCTTTAGAACCCTCTGTAAGTCCCTAGTAAATGATAGCCATGGCCTGCGATACTAAAGAGGGTTCTAAAGGGCTGCAGCACAAATTGTGCCACCTTAAGGGACTCCTCACCAAGCTCATGCAAACTGTCACTGCAGGCAGTGTGTCTTGGCGCAGACAAGAAAGAAACATGACATGGCACACAGCTTGTGTACCATGCCTGCAGACACTGCATGCAAAATAGGTAAGTCACCCCTACAGCAGGCCTTACCACGTTATGGCGGGTGTACTATACTACATGTGAGGGCATAACTGCAGGAGCAGATATGCCACCCTACTTGGTCAGTTACATTTCTTCCAGTACAAGTGATCAGGCAAGCCATTTTAAAAGCATGTGCTGGACACTGGTGAAAACAGAGTTCCCCAGCTACATGACTGCTTCATTGAAATTAGGGATGTCGGTTATCAAGCATCTGATATTAATGAACCCATACCGATGTCAGTGTTGAATATAGTAATACATGAACCCAGAGGGCACATTAGAGGAGCCTCTGGAGACCTACCAGCTACTGGTGTGCCGAATGACTGGTTTTCACCAGCCTGCCACCAGAGACAAGTTTCTGACTCCCAGGGGTGAGGGCCTTTGCTATCATGAGGCCAGAAACCAAGCCTGACTCCCTGCAGATTAGCATTTCAAGGCAGGGGAGCTTCAAGGTGCCCACTGCCTTTGGTATGCGAATCAGGTTTCTCACAGGAGAGGAAGACAACCCCCCTATGTCCAGAGTGCTACTCAGATAGGCTTGTCCACCCTTAAGCTAGTGCCACACCTACCTGAAGGTGAGGCAAATTTAAAAGTTGGACATCTTGGTGATAGCAAACTTAGGAATTCTGGGACAGGTTTATGCCCACTTCCCACAGGAAATGCTTGTATAGGGGGCATGTTGACCCCAAGGATAGGTAGCCTATTGGCTACTACTATGCCACACTCCCCTAATGCCCCATAATTCAGTATTTAGGGGAGACCCTGCCACCAGAGAAGCAGATTCCTGCCGAAATACGAAGGACACAGACTGTGAAAGAAGCAACTGACCCAATGCCAATCTGCTGTCCCCGACACAGTGCGCCAAAAGTTGCCTCGTCCTGCAGCTGCTGTGCTACCAAAGCCTGGGTGGCCTGCATGCCTTCAACAAAGAACCAGGGCCATATGTGGAACAGCTGAGCTGTTTCCTTTCATCCAGGATGCAACCCAAACAACACTGTAAGACTCCGGAAATGCAAAATTTCAACACCGCAAGGCACCACTGCACCCCAGCTTCCTTGGCCCGAGCTGAAGTGGGCCATTAGTGCCAGTGAGTTTCCCTGGCACTCCAGAGACAAGGCTACCTTGGACTTGCCCACTGTGGACTCCCCAACACTGCTAGTAGCTTCTGTTCGCAGGCCCCCCTCTACCACGACTGCTACCGGTGACAAAAACCTGACGCCTATGGACACCTCTACAACCATTGCCCCTGGCCCATGGAGAAGAGGACTGAAGGTGTCCCCAAGCATCGTGAGGCCTGATCCCCCTTGTTGGTTCAGCCCGTCTGGTCCCCTAGTCCGAGCCTGCAGCCTCTTTTCCAAGTGACCCATCTCCATAGACTTGAATGGAACACCCAACGCTGTAAAGCACATCTGCACCCGGCCACCCCAGTGCTGCCTGAAGTGAACAGTTGGTGCTGCCTTGGACCTTGCCCCATATTCACCTCAAGTCCAAAAGATTGGGCTGCAAGTCGCTGTTGAGTGTCCGAATGCAAAACATGTTTTGCCTCCAAAGGTTAACATTACAGCAAGGAGCTTCAATCACGATTTAAAGTATCAAAATCACCTGATGCTGAAAAACACCTCTGCACCCGGACACCCCATTGTCTCCCAAGGTGACTTGTTGGTGCTGCCTTGGACCTTGTCCCATACACGCCTTAAGTCCCGGGGAAGGGTCCTGCAAGTTGCAGTAAAGTGACCTTATGCAGCGTATGTTTCCTTCCTAGGTTAACATTGCTGCGAAGTGCTTCAATTACGATCTAAAGTATAAAAAACCTGCTCTCTCTAAACCTGCTATTTTAAAAAGTACTTACCCGATTTTGATGATCTTGGTCCCCTGGTGTGATCCCCCCCACCCAGACTCATACCTGACACGGTAGGGTAGGTGGGGTAGCAGGGTGTCCTCTAATCTTTGGTGCTGCCTCTGAAGTATGGTAGTAGGGGCGGGGAAATGAGGAGCGGATAGGTCCTTTGTATTCAATCTCCCCATATGGAGCATACACTAAATTTCCCAACAGTTTTATATGCAATGCTATATCCTTCTGTAACTGAAGGCAACTTTGTGTGACAGGCACTGTCAGTATTGGACACTGGATCCAGAGCAAATAAAACATACTGTTCCCACAGCTTGCTTGGAACGACGACACAATGAACGCTTCAGCATATACTGGTCACCACTGGAAATAATTCCCATATCCACAGCTGGATGCACCGGCTTTAAGGTTAAACAATCATCGCTTCAGATGAAGCCTACATACATCAGTAAACTTCCATAATAGGATATAACATATATGTCCCTCAGTTGATGTGTACCACTATTGAATGTACAATCTGATATAACTATCTGAAAGATCTATATGATGTACAATGTGTCTAATGTAAAAATGGCAATAAAAATAAGTTAAAAAAAAAAAAAAAACATGTATGTCCCTCAAATGAAACATCCTCGCCACCAGGAATATCACAGTACCTTTTGAGATTAGACTGCAGGCCCAGAGGATAGACGGTGAATCATATGTTTGGGCCTCTTACAAGCTTCAGGTTAAGGCCCAACCAAAACCATCTAAAACGTTTTCCCATTAAAAATGTATTACAATTACCCACTTCCCGACCTTGTGTCTGGAGAAGTGGCAACAGTTTAGTTCTGCAGCAGACCTGTGCTTTCATCTCGTAAAGCCCGACAAGAATCGTGATGTTCAAGCCCATGGAGAAAAGACCAGTGCATAGACACAAATGTTTAAAGTCATTGATCAGATACCAAGGAGTCTCTTGACACCGAAAACAGATGTTATCATCCACGAAAATTCAAGCAAGTCCCAGAAGGATCTAAAAGCAAACAAAAAAAGAGCACCAATAACAACCTCCCACAGTGCCACTAAACTGGAATCAACAAACCTTTCTCTGTGAAGACCATGTCATAGCCACCTCAATTGGTAATCCATATTTGGTGGAAAAAAACGGCTAGGTCTGTTAGGCAAAAACAAACCAAAACATGTATTTTTGTACTCCTAAAATAGGTGAAGTTAAAAAACACATCCATTTATCTTTGAACCTAGAGCGCTTTTCTGTAGGCATGAACAATACTCATATGTAAATACAGCGACAAGGAAAAGCGAAGTAATTAACAGAAGGTTAAAGGATTTCAAAGTCATAGGTTCTTCGGAACAAAATCTATGTATCTATGCATTGTGCAAGAACACATAAAGGGGCATAACGTTCTTGCATGAATTCGGCGCACAAGTCAAGCGGTCCTTCATTTGGCCTGTCAGGACCAGTTTTGAGATCTTGCCTAGGCAGCGCTTGCGCTGTCTCTTCGAGACATGTTGTATTCAGGTATGGACTTGAAGCTCCGCACATCTTTTCAATTGGCTCTGGTTACTGTCCTTTCTCAAGGAGAGGTGTGGCACAGCAGCCAGGATGGCTGACTCCGGAGAGCAGGGCTCACAGTTCGATTCCTGGCGCCAGCTCAGCCCAGCACCCTGTGACTGGGCAATAGCTAGCTTAATCACCCCGACAGCCCCCAGCGCCTTGAGACCCTTAGAGGTGATTAGTTTACTTTACAAATACCGGGTTATATTTATATAAATGGTTGCTTTTGATTCGTCAATAGGCTTAGTATAGTCCCTCCTTAGTACCGCCTTTTCTACTTTTGGTTTCTCCCATGAGGACTGGTCCTTTTACTTGTGTTGTTACTCAGGATGATTTAATTACAGACTGTGAGCACTATTTTCTTAAAGGACTTTCTCCTACCAGCTGTTGCACGCATGAGGACATTCTCTCCCACAACCGTTTTTTTTTAACCCAGCCTCGTTTCACTGCTTGCAAACACTCACAAGGAGAAACATGTGATGCGAGGGGCAATGCGTACGTAAAACATTATTTTTCTTTCACAGCGCGTCAGACTGTGCTTTATCATTAACACGACGCACTCTTTACTTTTGTATGCACGGGCACTGTGCATTATCATGGTGCCCACTTAAATTAGTTTAATATGCAAGGGCAACGCATATGATCACGGCGCCCACTTATTTTAATATGCACAGGCGCAATGCAAGATCACAGTGCTTGCTTAATTTAATATGCACAGGCACGCAGCACCCATTTGATCATTATTGTTTTTTAGAAATCAATAAACCCGGCCCTCCTAGTGCTCTGTCTGAGGGCGGGCCCACCGCCAACACCACTAGCCTAGGACAACTGACAGGATAGGCATCGTACCAGTCAGTTTCATGCATGGGTGCTGCGCATTATGGTGCCCACTTAATTTAATATAATAAAAACTATTTCACCTGCGCTGCTGCTCAGCAGGAGGATTATAAGAGGCAACCCGTTTTAATAAATGAAAATAAAACTGAGCCCACTTTTTTATTTATTTTACAATGGCTGCAGCAGCCGCTTCTCGTTTTTATTTTCGGCGCACTTTCAGTTTCATTTTTGGGTCAGCAGTGGCCCGGTACGCTGCCCTTAAACAATGGCAGCCACATGCAATACGGTGTCTGACTCATGAAATAAGTACCATATAGGTATGCTATGGTGTTATTTTATGGGGGCCTCTCTATTAACTTTGGAGCCTGGTTGAGATACAGGCACAAAAGCATACTGTGGTTGGAATGTAAGCTTTTGAAAGTAAGAAAGGCACTCCTTCCTGGTTAACAATAGCCGGCCTCTCCTTCCTGATCTGAATGAATGATTGATGGCAGCTATCCTTAGCGTTCTTTACATCGCTATCTTCTTGCTGTAACATATTTCCTTCACATCACTAGCTATCCTCGCTGCTCTTCATTTACTCTACAGCATAACATACATGGAGGTATATGCATTTCACTGCAAAGTGTCTCTGAAAATACAGGTACCATTGATAAGTTTCAATTTAAACAAGCTCTTATCAAATCTGTTTATTCCAGAATTGTGTATTGGAGTATGAACATTACGGAGTTTAGTATAAAACCTTCAGTCATTCCTGACATTTTATCCAACAGATTTGTACTCCAGGACTTGTAGTTGTACTGTATATAGACTTAAAATACCCAGCATAAATAGTGTGTTTGGCAAAAATACCAAGGCTGGCTTGGCTCCAGGTGTCACTAACATGTACAAGAAAACCAAAAAACTGAGGAGTGAACTATTGTATTTAATCTCAGGCACTGGTAATTAATAGTGGCTTAGATATATGCACATCAGTATCCCTCTCCAATGGGGAACGTCCAGCCTGAACTACTAGGTTAGATCCTTCAGAATTGGAACAAAAGTAACCACAGACCAGTTTCGCCCTTAGTGGGCCTCATCAGTGAAGTACTCTTTGAGCCCTGCACAACAGCGACCATGACCTATGTTTGGACATGCTTGTCACACACACATTGTTTAACTCTTAAATATATATTTTTTCATAAAAGGGATGTTATGAGCGAAATTCTTAAATTAAGGTCAACCACTGGCAATTCCTATAGGATGCATTCCATTCCATTGCCCCTATGTAACTAGGCAAACCTCCCATGGCCCAGACTCAGTGGTACGAATCTAGCCAAGCCAAGTTGCAAGCTGGCATTCCTCCCAAAAGGGAACAAAAGCCAGCTCAGACTTGTTCCACCTTGTTAGGCCTCATCTGTGGGTTGCGACTTGAGTCCTGAGGCACAAAACCACTGGCCCAGGGTCGAACTATACCTGTCACACTTAGATCTTCTCACTGGGCAAAAACAAAACAAACAAAAAGGCATTTGCAGTGTGATAGGTCTTGCATTTACGAACGTTTGAGCTATTGGAATTGTGAATGACAATGATATACATATATCATTGTGAATGACAATGATTATATATATATATTTTTTTTACAGTTTTATATAACGTGAACTTGACCCAAAGGTATCGGGTATTAGAGTGCTTTACATGAGCACCAGTTGCGCCACATTCATTTTTTGTTAGGTACAGGGTAATTAAGTGATTTGCCCATAACCACAGGATGTTGTGCATCCCTGCCGCGACTCAAACCCAGTTCCCCAGCTCCGAGCTCGACCGCCCTAGCCGTTTGGCCAACACCTCTCCCCAATTTTATTTGTGTTTTGAAAACCTGCAAGCAATGTGTAAACACTCACTCTGTACTTTTAGTCCTTGCTCACAAGAGGGTTGGCAGTAAAAGAGGCAGTTACTGCCAGCCTTGCTTCTCGTAAGCAACAACTATAAGAACAAAGTGCGTGTTTACACACTGCTTGCAGGTTTTGAAAACATAAATAAAAAGCATTGTCATTTACAATGCCAACGACTCAAACTCTCGTAAATGAGTGACTATTGCATTGCAAATGCTTGCCATTTAGTGCCTTTCTGTTACCCTTCACAATGCATCCAAAACATTGTTTTTCATGGGGGGAAAAAAAGAGTCGAAGGTGAGCCTGCGTTTCAATGTGTGACGATCCTCGTTAGAACTGAGGGCTGCTGAGTATAAACATTGCTAAATAGCCTCTTCGTCCCATCGAATATATGTCGTGGTTCAGTCTTGGCAGCATGAGGGTTTGGCCCAGCTGGCCCCGGAGCTGCAGCGACTCAGACACAGGCGGGAGAAATTTCCTACTTTCGGGTGCATTAGCTTCCACTACACCAATAATCGAATTCCTGTGGTCTGTATCACCTCGTAAACCTACTAAGGAGAATATTTCCGTGCAAATGCAAACATAATAGTCACAACGTTGAGATAAACAACTACGTATATTTAACATTACAATGCACGCAACCAGGACCGTGAAATAAACATACTCAGGGAACAACAAACCGAAACGTAACAGGTGTGGCAATAATAGGTTTGTGGCTACCGAGCCGCATCATGCCTACCTGTTGTTGCTGATGCTGCTCAGCACGCACAGCACCAGCTCCAGGTAGGTGCGCAGCACGTCCATCCAGCGAGAGCTGTGCTGCGGGTCGGGACCAGCGAGGTCCCCGCCACCCGTGGAAGTGGCGTTCGGATAGTTTTCAGCGGCGATCTCCACCCGCAGCTCCCGCACGAACCAACCGCACTTGCGCATGAGGTACTCCAGGCGCGGCCGCTCGGCGGGCGACACCCGCAAGCTGAGCTGCAGCTCGGGCCAAAGCGCCGGGTAGAAGAGACAGTCCCGCCAGCGCGAACAGGCGGCCGAGGCCCGAAGCCGGTCGGGCGCAGACAGGAAGGAAAAGATGTGCACGATCAGCTCGCTGGGCAGCGACGCGGCGCCCACCTCCCCGCACAGCGCGGCCATGGGCTCCCCGCGACAGCCGCACACCCCCGGCGTTGCCACAACCTGCTGCCGCTGGGCTCCGGGCTGAGAGCACAACAACAACATTCAATGACAAGCGGCCAAAGAGGGGCGGGGCCGCCTTTCCTCTCTGCCCTGTCGGCGCATCCACTCAGAGCCGAGGGGACGCCAGAATGATTCAGATAAGAATTAGGCTTCTGCCAAGCACTCCTCTGCCGGCTACCTTCATAATTCCTTTAGTAATATTTACACTAAATGTGTGCTAGGCACACTGGTACGCTCTGCTGAAACAAGGCGCTCAATTCAGGCTATCTGTCTAGCCTCCCCTGTGAGGACATGGTTGGGCCTGGTAGATGGGCGTGTTGTTGTTTGTCGGAGCTCAAGCGTCAGTTCGATGAAGCGATATTCACTTCCGGATGAGAGAAATTGTGACGTCGTAAGAAATGAACGAAGGACTGCATAGCAGGGCTTCTTGGCGCAGGAGGTGGGGTATGCCTACCCAAAGACCTCTCGCGGAAAATATTGAAGGTCTCTTAGAAAATTCAAGTTTTGTTTCAAAATACTTTCGGTACCTAACCACAGCTGTTTTTTTTTCCCTTTATGTAAAATTGTTCTTAACCGTGGCATCATAGTAAATTTATTTATTTTGTTATTTTTGCATAGCGTGTACAAATAGCCAGGTTAGAGCACTATATCTAGATCAACAGTAATTATTACGCCAATCGGTTAAAGCAAGAATATGGATACCACTGCAGACAGAACTCCACATTGCAGCTAAAGACTGGGCAGATCTGAAAAGCCCCAGGATCAGGGTTGCCACATTCCCCATCGAAAATACAGGTTATCTATTTACATGATTAGATTCTGCAAAGGTCTGAACATGAAATAGTCTGTACTAGTTAGGTCAAGTCTACACAGTGCTGTGCGGGCTCTTCGAGACATGTTGTATATACTTTGTGGGCTTATAGCCATCCCATTGCTTTTCATTTGTTTCTTTCAGTGTACTAGCTTTCAAGTGGTTAATCTACCCTATTTGTTCCTCCTTTTCTTCGATTGTTCACTCCCACAGAGCAGCACCCATTAGCCCTCCACTTTCCCATTTTAGTTACTGCCTGAGGAACTCTTTTTTTGAATTCTGAAAGAGCAGTTCGTGCTTGAGTAGCCATGAACATTTCTGTAAACAGGACTGTTAATCTTGACCTTATCTCGTCACATTTGCTGTTCATTTAATGACTAGATCAACTGTCATAGGCTGTTCCCACGAGTGCACCTGTTTACTTTCTTTATCAGGCTGTTGCTTGGCGATGTGCAGAGCTCAGCTTAGAAATGCGCTTTCTGCTCCCAAAAGTGCATATTTGCCTTTTCAGCACTGCCGGTTTCATTTTATTTTTCCTGAGCGGTCGCGCTTCCTTGGCGACTGGTCGAGCAAGTTCTCATATCCATGCCCCTCTAGTAGGTCTCCCTTCCCCAACCGCTCCCTCTTTAAAAATGAGACAAACTGCAGGGAGGGGAGGAGTTTTCAGTGCCAGCTCGCTCTCTTCGTCTTGTCTTTTTGGGCATGATTTGATATTTTTGCTTACAGGAAATTGGAACAAAAGGAGTCCAAATGGATTACTGAAAGAAATCAAAGAGGAAATAAAGCGAAGGTATCCTTGAATGCATAATCCACAGCGGAGGTGTCCAATAATTCTCAACTGGGAACCATTTCAGAGACATGGGGTAACTTCATTTCAAGCGTGGTCAGTGATTTTTTTTTTTCTTCTCGTTTTACCAGCCTTCTCTCTTGTCTTTCATCATATAATGCATTCAATAAACCGAGTTTAACTTTACCCCCTTATCTTTTTTGTTTTGGCATATCTCATCCACTACTCTTTCTTCCATGGGCCCTGATGAGCAGCTGTTGTGTGCAAACACAGAGAAAATCCTGAAAGTACAATATCTTTATTATTCTCCTCAGCAAACTTTTCTTTTTGCTTAGAATAGTTAGATTTTTTTTTACCCCTATTGACTGTCCTCATTTTAAGAACACTATTTCCTATGCTGACTCCCCGCTTGTCAAATATGTAAAATTGTCATTTTACCTGAAAATGCTAGCCAAGCCGTACCATTTTCTCTAGAGAAAGGACCCTGTGGTCATTGGAACTTGCAACCATTTGTGTGACTACATTAATAGCATTATCCTGGCAATCTTTTAAACTGTTTTTTACAGTATATAGTTTAACCCCTTTTTTCAACTTTTACACTGAATTTATTTTGCCCAGAATAGTTTTTGGACAGTAGCGGGCAGAGATAGGTTTCTGTTTTAAAAAAAAATCAACAAACTTTATTAGGGTTTTTCTGAAAATACATTGTACTGCGATGAGGCAGTCGACACATTCAAGCAATGACAGTGTTAACGATGCATTGCACATCTAGACCCTTAGTGTATCAAATATTCACATCCCTTCTCCCCTTACACACCCCCAGTGAGTCAGTACAATATCTTAAAATTGGTAGTAAGGGTAATACATCCGTGTACACTGGTGATTAATGTAGATTAATAGGTCTAGTATTCAGTGTCATGCTTGGCAGTGTGCAGAAGTAGCAGGAGGCTCGCCAGACCATCAATGGGGGCCCAGAGCATCCCGTCATATTTCCTGCTGTTACATTCTTGCAGGCGACGCCACCGGGGTTTCAGATTCCGGGGTTACAAAACCGTCCACCAGCACTTTCCAGGCCCTGGCTGTCTTTAGTTTGCCAATGCCACGTCTAGCCTCCGTGAGTAGTACCCTTCCCTCACATCTCACCCATTTTTCCATATCCCTCCTCCATGCAGTTATTCAGGGCCCACCTGGTGACTTCCAGTGTCTTGCAATTTCATGTTTGGCTAGTACGTAGGCTAGGTCCTGAAATTTGCCAGTAACTTTGGTTATAGCTGTATGTATAAACCAACCTAGCAGGCAATGGCCTGGGGAACAGGGAAGTCTCAATGACAGTCTTGATCGTTGCCATGATCTCCTCGGAAAAATTGTGCAGGGAAGGGCCTGCCCAAAACATGAGCAATATGTGTGCGTCTTTCTTCCCACTTCTAGGGCTAACGACCTCATCCACCTGAAAATACCTCCTTATCGTCTCAGGACTAAGGTATGATCTGTGCAGGATATAGTAGTTAATTTCACAGATTCGTTTCTTACTGTGATTTGTGACTAGCAAGTTGAGTGTGGGTCCATTGAGAACCACGAGGTCTGCAGCTGGAGAGCCACATTTCACTGTTGTGTTTCTGCTTTTATGGTCTCCCTCACCAAAGCCCTGAAGTGCCTGTCTCATTGTTTCCTCACAGGGGACAGTTTTGCGGTGAAAGTCTGCCTGGCTCGCAAGGGGATCGAAGACTGGATGGTGAAGCAGAAATATTTTGGCTGTGGGGGCTTCTCGAGACCCCAGAACCAGGTCTGTTGGCATAAGGCTGGCTGCTCGTTCAACCACAACAGGGCACGTTGAGGCAAAGGCTTGTCCCCCAAGCTTGCCTTTCAGTCAATATTGCGTATGTGTTTGTGTGAGCCTTCAAAAGACAGTGCGTGCTTACAGTGGGCTATCTAAGCATGTTTTCTTAAAGTTGCCTAGCAAAAAGTATTTCCAAACTCCTGCGTAATGCATTTTATCCTAAGCAGCACTTTGCATTGTCGGGTGGCACCTAATACTCTTGAATGGGACTCCTTGTTTTTCTGGCAGCTTGTTTTTTATAACCGTAATATTTTCTTTGACTAAATCTTAGTATTTCTCAGTCTGGTTCACATATATGGGGACATTACATTCTTCCCCCTCTTTCACACAACATCTGTCTGGAGTGTGTGGGAAGATTTCTCTCTCTCGCTGTACCCCAGCCTGCCTCTCAGTTTCTGTGGGGTTTGTTGAAGTGGAGGAGGGGGCTGCTGGGACTCTTTCCTGAATAATGGTTACTCGAGCCCCCCTGCGTCTCCCCACCTCTCTCTCTTTGCCCTCTCTGATGTGTTTTTTTCTGCGCGCAAGTATACTCAGCAGGGTACTCATTAACTTGCAGGTTTTGAAACTCATGACTTTATTGCAATACCTCTTTACTGTTTTTTTGCTTTCCATGGGGAGCAAGGGCACCATGGGTCCTAATGCAAGCAGGAGGAAATGGGCCCTACACCTACCTGTGGGGAAGCAAAAAACAGTATCTATTGACGTGTGATGGGCCCTTACACCCCAGAGCCCCGGTGCCACTGCACCTGCTGTAATAATAAGAGCTATGCACCTATTTGCTTTGTCAGTCTCGAGGTTTTGTATTCAGAGCTTTCTCAACATTTAACATTGCAGTTAGTTTAACCCAGCAAAACAAATGAAAATAGCTTTGGATTGTAAATAAAAAATATATTAATATGAAATAAATGTGCATGTTTAATATGATAATATAATTATATGCAATAAAACAACCAAGAGAAAAAAACATGAGTTGTACAAAAATACAAAAGTCCAATTTATTAGCACGGATTTACTAAAAAACAATGCACTCAACACCACGTCAGTCAAACCAAAACTACTCATTGGCACCACTGTACTTTACACAAATTCACCCAAGTCCGCTCTAAGACACTCCACTCTACAAAACTCCAATCTAGATCCACTCTAAAAAAAAAAAAAAACAACAAAATGCCACTCTATAAAGCTCAAATCGATTAAACTTTACACCACTTTGACACTCTACTCCACTCTATAACACTCCACTCAACACAACTCAATACTGCTCAACTCAACAACACTCTACTAAACTGCAAAACAACTCCACTCAACAACACTCTACGCAAATCCCTCTACAGCACACCATGGCACTTTACACCATTGTATTCTACAACGCAGTAATAAACTACACATCCACACTACCCCACTCTACTTCACTATAAACAGACTATGCTACTCCACTAGACTCAACGCCACTCAACTCTACAACAGGATAATCCACTCTATACCATTTCCCTGTCCGACACTACCCCTCTCTACACCACTCCACTGTCACAATCTACTCCACTCTAGCCACTCTAGGCCAGTCTACTCTACAACACTCTATCTCCAATCTACACAACATCCTTTACACAACTCAACTCTGCTCTGCTCTACAAAACTCTAAAGCACCCCACAACACTTTACTCCATTCTAAAACTCTACTTTTCTCTAACAATCTACTCCACTCTACACACTTACACTATATGAAACACTACCTCCTACATTACACTGCAAAACACTAAATACCACTCCATAACACACCATACCACTCAAATCAACTCTACACCACTCTACTCTGCGCAACTCCATAACACTACACTCTAATCAACTTTAGAACACTTCACTCCATGTCTCTTTACACCAGTACCTTTTACCCATACTAAATAGCAGCCACATTATTATACAACTTAGCTAAAACATATCGGCAAAGCCATAGGCGAGACCTATTGGCTACGTCAATGCTTGTTTTTAACATGCCCTTACTGTCGTTGTTTACTTTAATTATCAATCAAGGGTCATTAATACAGTCGTAGAAAACATTCTAGCTTTTGCTATTTGAAGTATGTGCTGAGAAGGACAAAAAAATATATTTTTTAATTCTTGTACCGGCTGGGGCATTTAAAACACTGGTTAATTATGCTGCTATAAAACATGCTAGGTGTAAACCATAGCCAGGATACCGCCACAGGTGATATGGGCTATAAATCACATAACATAACATCGAACATATATATGATACATAAAACAATGCATTAAGGGTGTAAGTAAAAGAAGAAACTGACACACATATGAATAGAGATCAAACCATGGAATGATTTATCTATTACTAGTAAGGGCACATCATACATGCCAACAGACCCCGATTCAGGTGGGAAACTCCCGATGTGTTAAGTCAAACATGACTTTATTTTAGCCGACTCCCACCTAAAATTGCCTTTGCTTCATTGTATGTTGTTAATGAAGAATACGAAGCTCCCATTTTTTTTTTCAAAATCTCCTTTGTAGTTTTAAAATATTGGCTTGTATGGCATGCATACATAATGATCAATGGACATATGCTCAAAACAATACATGTACAGCATGGTGAAATAATTAAATGAATGGACAACCGTGATCATTTCACAGAGCGGTCATGATCACTACAGTGTAAAAGCCATTTAGTTTCTTCCTTGACTCAGTTGCAGAGCAAAAATAATTGGAGATACTAGTGTGCAGATCTCTACTTAGGGACCTTTTTAAATGGGAAAAAGAGACCAGTCCACAGAATAGGGAGTTGTCAAAATACACAATGAGCAGCTGTGCATCAGCTCAAAGCAAGTGCACATGAAAAAAGTCAGGACCAAATTATGGTTTCACTGTTAAATCATAAACAGTGTCAGAGGGAACATGTGTGTTAAACCGCATCACAACAGGTCATTTAAATAAGGACATTTGGTCCGGTAAATACAGAAAAGCTGAAGGGCTTGACAAATATCCTTTAGCAGTGCCCACCGCAAAGCCTTGATGAGCCAAAAACAAAACAAACAACTAAATATCTGACAGCTTGGCTTGCACAGGATCTTTCCTGTGGGTGTTGAACCAGGGGCAAATTTGTACCAGGGCCCCACTTAAATAGACTTTGTAGAAGGACTACTCGCATGCAGGATGACATCCACAACTTCGGGTGGCAAGTCAAATTCCGCCAACTGTCGCAGCTTAATCTCCACACACGGAGGTGTAGATTGTGCAAGTTCAGGTGGAGAACCCTGGCTAGCTTCTGTGAGAGAAGGTCTTCCCAAAGTGGTAGCTTTGTTACAGCTGCACATGCTCAGAAACTCAGAGTACCATGCTCTCCTGGTTCTGTCCGGGGCCATTATAATGACTCAGGCCCGGTCTTTCCTGATCTTCTTCAAAACTCTGGGCAGGCGAGGCAGAGTGTCCCACCCTAGTCACAATGCAACTTTTATTCTCTTTGTCGGAAGATAGCTTGTGCCACCTCTGGGTGTAGCTGCCATTCGTGATTTATCAGGTGCCGCTGGCTGAGCTTGACCCACCCTGGCATTCAATGATATCACCAGGTGGTTTACAATCAGGGAGATGCCCTGATGTTCCAACTACTTCCACAGGCATAGAGCCTCCTAGCACCGGACCTGGTACTTCCCTCTGCTGTGCTTGTTGCGGTACCAAAGGGCACTCGTGTTGTCAGTGACTCAACACCACTGTACCAGCCTACCGTTGATGAATGGTAGGAAGGCCTTCAATGCCAAGTGAATCGCCCACAACATCAATAAATTAATATGGAGGCAGTGTTCTGCCAGAGACCAGAGTCTTCTGATCTCCACCTGTCCCAGATGATCACACCAATCAAGCAGTGACACATATATCACCACTGTCGGTTCGGGGTGGGGAAGGGAGAGCATTCTGCTACTGGTCAGATTGCGGTTAAGCAGCTACCACTGGTGATCTCATACTGTCTCCTCCGAAGCCTGGATGATATTCAACAGGTTTCCTTGGCGCAGAGCCCCACAGAGAATTCAGATTTCACCGCAGAACCTGGCTATGACACCTGGGGAAGTGGGAAAGCAGGATGCATAAGGCCAACAAGCCTCAGCGCTGATCCCACCTAGATCCAGGATTAAGGCTAAAACATCAGGATCATAGCTCAAACATCCTCGACTCGTGGTGGAGGAAAGTCCATGATCTGCACTATGTCCACAACAACTCCTATAAATGGAAACCTCTGCGAAGGAGTCATGTGACTTCGGATCGTTGATTGAGAGCCCAAACAATGGCAGGTGGTTTGTCATTGGCTGGAAGTGGTCTCCGACTTGTAAGTTTGCCTTGAATAGCTAGATGTTGCAGTAAGGGCAAACCGGTATCTCCAACCTTCAATGATGGGCATCGACCACTGCATGACTTTCATGTACACCTGAGGCGCATTTGTAAGGCTGAAGAGTAGCACAGCATACTGAAAATGCTGTTGGCCAACCTTGAAACGCAGGTAATGTTTGTGGCTCTGCAGGGCAGGCGCATGAAAGTACGCATCCTACAGGTCCAAGGTTACAATCCATTTGCCCAGATCCAGGGCAGACAGAACTTGGGTGAGTGTGAGCATTTTGAATTTGTCCTTCTGCAGGATGGCATTTAGTGGGTGAAAATTTAAAATAGGACGAAGGCTACCATCCTTCTTTGGCACAGGGAAGTAACAGCAGTAACAAATCACCACTAGTTCTGAGGCCAGTACTCTCTTGAGGGCACCTTTGGACATTTGAACAGTAGTGCTCACATATCATGCAGAAAGAATGGTAGGTACTCTGAAAGAAGCTGTGATGTGGGAGGAAGCTGTGATGGTCCGGAAAGAAACTGAAGTACATAGCCCTGCTAGATGATCTGGAGGACCCATCTGTCAGGTGCAGTGGACTGCCACTTCGTGAGAAAGTGTTGAATCCTGCCTCCCCCACATGGTGGTTTTGCACTGCTAAGGGCAAACTAAAGTGGCTTGGAGGCTGAGGCCACAGGAGAGGGGTGACTGTGAAAATCAGTGCCCAAGGTGACCTGCACATTGCCTGTCTGTTCTCTGTCCCAGCCACAAAAGTACTGAGGTGACTAGCAGGTGCAAGGAGAGAGGCTGGCATAGCCAATAAGCTAAACCCCTTGAGTACCTTTAGAAGAACTAAAACTAAGAAGGAAACTGTCTGGTAGGAGTTGAAAGGTCCAAAGAATGTGCTTTGACCCGGCTTTCCTTGAAGTGCTCCACGACAGAATCTGATTTTTTACCAAAAAAGTGGGATCCATCAAAAGACATATCCATAAGGGATACTGCACATCTGCAGAGAAGCCTGTGTATTGCGTCCACTTCTGTCAGCAAAGTACCACACAAGTGCTGACTGCTCACCCCAAAAAATCAGTAGTATCCAGGCCAGCCCAAATCACTTATTTGGATGCATCCTGGCCATCTTGAATGGTCTGAGACAAGGAAGCCTTAAACGCTTCTGGACCCTCCAACAGGTCTCACTGGCCATGTCCTAGAGTGTGTGTGTATAATGGACTAGTAGTCAAATTGTGTTGACAGTTCTCAAGGTTGGCCGAACAGAACAAACATTTCCTGAGCGCCTTACCTTTTCGACTCCTTGTCATGAAGGGTTGTGGGGTACGAATGAAGAGTCACCTTGCTGGTGGAGTTTGACCACCAACCTCACAGGATTAGGATTCTGTGTAAGAAAATCAGGGTCGGCAGGCGCCTGTCTGTGACGTGTGTCACCGTCCTGTTCACTGGTGGGCAAGAAAAACAATTAGACTAAGTGCCCATAAGAGTATCAGTTAGGGCTTTTATTGAATGTTCATGAGGATTCAGAAGAAGCCGGCATAGGCTGTAGACCATACATTTGTTTCAACTCCAGCAGAAGATTGTTGTAGATCCCTGATCTCAGCATCACAACTGATGACTACAGCTAAAGAAGTACTCTCTTCCACTGGTAGTCCAAGAGGAATTCAAACCTGTATCAGGGCAAGTATCAAGCCCACTGACTTCTTGCAAGTCCATGCATAAACTGTCATTGTCATAATGTGTGGTTAAATCATACCCATCATCACCATTGTCATCTCCTAATGGTGGCAAACTTTGGTCAGAGTTGGAACGGAAAGGCTGGTGAAGCATCTGAGGACGGCTCGGTGATAGAGTGAATCAGACTGTATGGGAATTGGGTATTCTGGAGTGGAGTAGGAGCGTGGCCTTGTTTGGGCTCAAGAAGGATTTGGTTCCAGGTCGGACACCAGAATTGGCAGACGATTCCCCTCCGGCGAAATCGGGACTGGTGTTGACAAAATAGGCGCCAGTGAAGGTCTTGGAGCTGGAATGAAAGTCAGCATCAAAGACAGTACAGAACACAAGGTGGATTCCAGGGGCTTAAACAGCACAGAGGACGGATCCACCAGCAGTAACCCAACTGGAGGCTTCTGTGGATCCTTGAGGCCCAGAAGCACACCAGAGGAAGCTGGAAGAGTACCAAAATTACAAAGCATGGCTTCCTTAAAGGCCTCTACCTGCTGCAGTGTCTCAGATAATTCAGAGGGCTCAAGATCAACTGTCGGATCAGCTCCTTAATCCGAAATCTGGAGAACAATGGAATGGCACCTTGATGCCCTTGCAACTTCTTTTTAGATAAAGAGGTGCGGGATGAGGTGGAGTCCTGCTTCACCTTGTGTTTCAATTGGATTTGGATTTCAACGTACAGGATGACCTTTGACCACACTGAAACCCATTACAGGATTGGCCACAAGAATGTGAATGGGTCTGTGCCTTTGAATTTGAGTGAGAGTGGGACTTTTGTGGCTTTTTTTCAATGTTTGCATCGCTTCACTCTCTAGTATCACCTTCAGGTGCTTTAGGGCACATTTCTCACATAAATTGGAATTGTGCGCGAGCCCAAACTCCAGAGGCACACCATGCGTGGGTCCATCACCGACACCTGTTTACAACAGTCATTGCATGGTTTGAACCCTGAGTTTGAGGTGGGGACATTCTTGCCTTGCACACTAGAATTCTGTTTGAAAAATGAATCCAACCAATGAAAAAGGGAGCAGTGCTCCAGGTGCCAGCAACTTGAAAACTACTCTAAAAACAGTTTTCACATGTTCTTATTTTGGCACTATTTAAGGAAGTTCCTTACCTTCACTGGTGCTTCGCATATGGATCTTCTTTGTTACCGAAGCTCTCTGCGACTCATGTTTGATCCCACTATTCACAGCTCTGTTTTCTCTTCCAGAACCCAAGGTGAGCCAAATTCGTAGAAAAAGGGGGTTGGGGTGCCACACACAGATCCACTGTACCAATGACAAACCTCCACAACCAAAGGGCAGGAATTCCCTCCCCCAGCCCCCTAGCGCAGCAGGGAACGTATAATGAAGGATTAATTCCCAAGTACCCAAAGTCACATTTATGGTCACAAGACCACAAATAAGGAGTACTTACCCCAGCACCATGCCTAACTATGAGCCAGGGAAGGGAAAGTCTATCATCAGACCCAGCACAACAAAGCCATCCAGATCAGCAAGGCAGCAGTGCATTGAAAAGGACACAGAGACAGAGCAAACAAACCATGAGCCCTAAGCCCAGCAGGTAGCGTAGGGAGAAGCTCTGATATCAGAGCTAGCACCACACAGCCCTCCAAGCCCAATTAGAAGCCAGAGTAGCACAGAAGACACCAAGACTTCGAGGCAGGGGACTCTTCCTATGAGCACTACGACCAGCAAGGAGCACAGACAGAATCACATGGCCAGCCAGCAGCACTAAAGCATACATGAGACAAGCACACCCAGACCCCCATCTAGCATGGAACCTGGGAAGGCCAGGCCAAATAGCAGAAGTAAATCTACAAAGGCCCCAACAAGCACAGCATCAAGTCAGAGGCACAAACTACGGAAGAGACTACAAGACAGGGAATGTCAGCTGAAAGCCCAGCAGGGAGCACAGTGGGAAGGCCAAGAAGAGCACACACCATAGAAGAATAGAAAGGAGCAAATACCGACCCCAACAAAGGAGAACTGGGGTTCAACCAACCCCAACATTCATCAACCCCATACAGATGACGACAAATAGCCCGAGAAGCATCTCAACAGATCACCCAGATAGGGGCCCCTGGGAGGCATAGAGAATAGAATATGACTCTACTCAGCACCACATCAGGGAAGCAGAAGCTAGTCCAACCTCAAGACTGGCAGAGAGCACCATTCTTGGACAGCACAGAAATGCAAAGAAACAGAAATCTTCACCTTGCAAAGAAACCAAGCACCAACACCAGGGCTAGATGAAAAGAGGACTCAACCCGAGGTAAAAACATTGGTCTATTCTCGGGCAACGTTGCAACGTTAACAGACTGAAAGGACCCGCAAAGAAGGATCAGTGAGAAATCAAGAGCACAACTCCACCAGGCAGCTGGTGATGAGCAGACCAAAGGAAGTGTGAACCGCTCTGTTTCTGTTTGGGGCGGTGCGGTGAGGGGCATTAATTGCTCAAAAACTACTGAAAACATTTACACCAAATCACAAAAATCACTCTTTCTCGACCAAAATCTAGATTTCTGCCAAATCTTGTTTAATCCATTGGTTTGGGCTGTAGCTGTGTATAAAGTTCCTAAGGAACAATTAATGAAGAAAATGCATTTTTGCCCTTTTTCTCGGACCCCTCTTGACGGATCACCCCAATACTTTCCTTGCGCAAACTAGTCAAAAAGACGAACTTTTTGGGAACGTTTTTTCAGATCCGTCAAATGGCGCCAAAGTTATTAACAACACAAAAAAGGAATTTCCTTCGGAGACAATAACTATACACTAACTAGAACTAAACAGTGGCAAGCGACACTGGGTAATATATGTATGTATGTATGTTGCAGTGACATTGTAGTTAGGTATTGCAGGTTGGCCGCAAGGCCTAGCCTTTGCATTCATCCACGCAACAGGCGTCCAATCTCACCACAGGCAGACACTCAATTCACATTGTTGTTTTATTGCAGGTAATGCAGTTGTACTGCTTCACCCCAATGGTACCACAATACAGTGCAAGATTCCTCAAGGAATCTTGCATGGTACTTCAGTATCATGGGGGTTGAGCTTTACCAATGGTACTCCCATTGGAGGTAGATCCGTAATACCTCACGGGAGGACTGCGTGAATTTTTGTCCCTAAAATGGTCCCTCTGGACCCCCCCACAAGTTTCAGTAGGTCAGGGTGTCGTTACCCTGTTCCCTTATATATCTCTGGGTTGCCCTTTGCCTGTCTCCTTATATATCTCTAGGTTGCATCTATCCAAACAGAGGGCTCAGGATCTTGTGACCAGGACTACTCCCAGGGTACCGAAAATCCCAGTGTGTATAAAAGCTATCTTGGACAATCCGAGGGCCCTCTCATTAGTTTATTATGTACTGTGAGCACAAGATGATAGTTATTTTTGTAATCTCAGCAGTCCTTATATAACAGAAAAAGAACATTAGGAAGACCCAATGCATTTTACATCACACATCCTTACTTCCTCCTAAAATGTCTAACCTGTACTGAACACCTAAATATATGTATATAATGTATATAATAATTGTTTACATAAATAGTCTGTCTCATTTTGCCTCGCACATGATCCCCCTCTCAGGTCATGTGCTGTAGGTGCAATTTAAGGGTGTGAGGAACCCGCACAATAAATCCCCACAAAGTCCAGCATCGAGTACTGGAAAATCACACTTCAGGGTTTCTTGTAGAAATGTGTCTATTCACACAGTGCAGCTGAACATAAACACCCATGCCTTTCGGCAACAGCCTTGATCACAGGTGATCATCCCACCAAAACCGTGTACATTTAAAAAGCATCATCAGTATGAAAATCAATAAAGCTTCAGGAAGGAAACATGTTGTAATACAGAGCCATCTTTGAGTGTCCATACTATTATAATTTCCTGTGCACAAGCGACCATACATCCAGCTCATTGATTCCCTGCCCATCACCTGTGAAAATAGAATATGAAAATATATATTTTTATATACATGTTGTCCGCCTCATGGTTATTGCATTGGCTGAACTATTAGTAATCTGCTTACATTTTTTATGCCAAGCCATGTAACTATCCCCAAATACCTCAGAAAGATGTTGGGGCTGCAGTTGAATAATGGTGCTGTGATATGTCCCCTCTAGTAATCAGTCTCTGTATTTGCCCTGCCCAAATTCTCGGGTCTCTGTTTACCATTCTTCCCAGTGGTTTTCGATGAAGAAGGTAGGGAAAGTTCTGTGCATCCTTTCATATCTGCACTTCAGAACGCAAACAATGTCTCTGTTAAGGACAAGCGACGTCAATCAATTATGCGTCCTCTGTCCTTATAAGCTTGCGCTCTGCGAAGCAGGATGGCCTTGCAATGTTATTCACTGCACTGCTCCAGACCAGAAGATTCCTTTCTGTTGTGTTTGATTTCTTTTGTGTTAGCACAGCTAATGTCAACTGGCAGCCAAAATAATATGGCGATCTCACACGTGTTGTTAACATCACCATTTAGAGTATTATTTTTTAGGCTGTAAGTCACACACACACACTATAAAGAGTTAGTGCGCTCCATGTTGGCATCCATTTAGGCCTCTGTTTGTATGTAACATGTATGTATACCAGGAAAGCCCTGCCAAAGGTTGACAAAAGAAGCCCAAAAACCAAAATCTTACCAACGCCCAAATGGAGGCATCACTGGAGGAGCAAGCCAATGAGAAGAAAAATCCGGCAAAGAGATGGAAATCTGGGACGCCCAGCAAACAGACATCGCTGGAGCCACAAAAGGAAAAACAGCTCCTCCCACCATCTGCCAAGAGAGGAATACGCACAGTAGGCTGGCAGAGCTGAATGCCCCAGTGCAAGAATCCGGAAGCTCCATAGAACCAGGTGGGTAGAAAGGACCAGAGGCCTGAGTAATGTCGGAACCAACAGTGAACGTAGGAAAGAGAACACACATCCCAAGTACAATCCATATAGACAGGAGGAGCGGGTTGCTATGGATGAGGAACAACAACACATCGAGGCCCTACTGTTAAATTGTAGATCGCTGAATAAACATGCTTTGCACATTTATGATATACTATCTGAAACCAAACCTGATTTTTTTTTTCTGACTGAATCTTGGCTTTCGGTTTCGTCCAATTCAACCATAGCTTCAGCCATTCCACCTGGTTACTCTATTATAAGGAAAGATCGGGTTGGAAGCAAGGGAGGTGGAATCGCTATTATTAGCAAAACGGATATTACCGTTACTTTTATTCCCCTGGAGAAAATTGAAGGGGCAGAATATCTATGTTTTCAGGCTACCCTGTCCCCCCATCAGTGCCTGGCAGGAGTCCTCCTGTACAGACCTCCAGGGCCGGCAGGGGCTTTCTTCGGGGATGTAATTTCGCCTGTGGCTTCTAGATTTAAACATTTCCTCGTCTTAGGGGATTTTAACATACATATGGATCAACAGGTCGCCTTAGAGACGATTTCCTTGATAGAAACACTGGGTGTACTCACTATCAGTCCATGTATATTTGCCTCTACGCATGAGAAAGGTCATATCCTTGATCAGGTATGTGCAAATTGCTTAATTCAGACAGAGCCTCCTCTACCCCTTCTCTGGTCTGATCATTATCTGGTCGGTTTCAGGCTACCTAAATTGCCTAAGCAGCCATCTTCCACCTCCAGGCCTCTTCATAAGGTTACTCCGGATGCTCTTAAACATTAATTAGATCTACACCCTCCTTTACTCACTGGTGACATAGAGTTGGATGCAGAGGCTCTGGTTAAGTGGATTGCACAGGGTACTTTAACCCTTGCCCCTCCTACCCCAGTCTCACTTAGAACAATTAGACGTTCAGCCCCTTGGTTCAACGACACCTTATGTAAGAGCAGAAAGGACTGTAAACGCCAGGAAAGAGTTTGGAGGAAGGATTGTAAGGCTGAAAATAAAAGGAACTACAAAGAGGCCCTAAGAGATTACCACAAACAGATACAGGTAGCTAAGAAGAATTTCTTTGCCTTTAAAATCGAATCGGCAGGAAACAAAAGTAGAGAAATCTTTGACATCGTCAAAGGTTTTTCTTCACCTAGGGCGATGTCCAGGTTAGCTCCTCCCTCCAACAAGTGGATTGGTAATTTAGCGAACTTCTTCTACACAAAGATCGTGACCATACAATCCTCGTTTGACATCCCTAGTGTGAATGATGGGTCCGCCACTATTCAGACTGTTACTCAGTACCAGGAAGAGAGGGCTTGCCTTTCCATCTTCCCGCCTATGCCTTTAGAGACATCACTAGCAATAATGAAGGGCTTGAAATCTGGCTCGCCAGTAGACCCATGCCCAGCAAAATTCCTGGCATCCATGGCAGAGATTTTGAATCCTATTGTCAACTGTGTGGTAAACACATCCCTTCTTAACGGCCAGGTACCAAGATGCTGGAAGAGCGCGAAAATTATTCCTCTATTAAAAAAACCTACGGCTGACCCTATGGTCTTCGCTAATTATAGACCCATTTCTCTTCTCCATTTCTTTGCAAAAACAGTTGAGAAATATGTTCATACAGTAATCAGCAGTTTTGCAGAGGCCAATAATCTGTTTCATTCTAGTCAATCTGGTTTCAGGCAGAATCATAGTACAGAGACTGCATTGCTGGAAGTATCTGAATCGGGGAACAACCTTTACAACAAAACTTTGACAACGCGTGCAGTTACATCGCGGATTTTACAACGAACCGATGTAACCACGCGATGCCATTACAACGCAAGTCTTTATATCGACTTGCGCTAGATGGCGTGCTAACATTACAAATAGTGTAGTTTACTATCCCAACACCTTCCCTACTGTTAAGTGGACTGGAGTTGGAATAGTAAATTACGCTTTTCTAATGTTAGCACGCCATCTAGCGCAAGTCGATGTAAAGACTTGCGTTGTAATGGCATCGCGTGGTTACATCGGTTCGTTGTAAAAACCGCGATGTAACTGCACGCGTTGTTACGTCATACATCCATCTGAATCTATCAAAGAGACCTTGGATGCTGGTGGCAGGTCGGTCCTGGTTCTCTTAGATCTCTCTGCGGCTTTTGACACCGTGCCCCACGGCCACCTCCTTCAGAGGCTGAGGGCGAGTGGTTTTGAGGGCACGGTGCTGAAGTGGTTTGCTTCCTTTTAGAGGACAGAAATCAAGAGGTATGGTCACCCCCTTTCTCGGCCAGTATACCATCTTTGAGTGTGGGTGTACCACAGGGCTCTATTTTGAGCCCCTTACTTTTCAATCTGTACTTGGCCCCTCTGGCTATTTTGGCTGAAGAGTACGAGGTCGCAATAATATTGTATGCTGATGACACTCAACTGCTGTTCACCTGTAGGAAGGGAGAAGAGTTCAATGGGGAGAAGATTAACAACTGCCTTAAGAAATTTTTTGTTTGGTTTAACTTTAACCTTCTGAAATGTAATTCAGATAAGTCCTAGATCATTTTCTTCGGCTGCCTCCCGCTGACCGCTTGGAATCAATGGTGGAATCAATCTGTCTCCTCCGCAGGCTGCTGTAAGGACTGTGAAGAATCTGGGAGTAAAAATGGATGACACTCTTTCTATGGCAGTCCAGGTGCAGTCAGTAACCTGGACCTCCTTTGGTCTCCTGAAGATGCTTCGGAGGTTTCTATTTCTATTACAGATACCGCACAGAAAAATTGTAATTCAGGCCCTTATCATCTCTAGATTGGACTATGTCAACATCTTCTATCTAGGCCTCCCGGAGTCCTTACTCAACAGATTGCAGGTGGTGCAGAACGCGGCAGCCAGGGCTGTCCTGAGTCTCGGGATTAGAGAGCGGATTTCGCACCATCTTAATAATCTGCATTGGCTACCTGTCCGCAGTAGAATTCGTTTCAAAGCCCTGGTTTTGGCCTTTAAGGCCCTGCATGGTGTGGGAGCAAAGTACATAAGCAGAAGAGTTTTCTTCTATGTTCCCAGCAGATCTCTCAGATCTGCTCATTTACATCTTATGGTCACTTCCAAGTACCATACAGCCCGCAAAGGCGGTCGCTCTTTTCAAGTGCTAGTGTCTGGACTTTGGAATAAGCTTCCTCTCCCACTTCGGCAAACTACCAACTTGCTTGCTTTCAGGAAACAACTGAAAACCTGGCTGTTCCAAAAAACATCTTAAATCATCTTTTCCTCTTCTCCTTTCTTCTCTTCCCCTCCTCTTGGTTCCTCTTGTGTGCTTTTCTGTCTTAGCGCCGGGACACTCTATTGAGTAGCCGTGCTCTATAAATCCACTTTAACATAACATCCAAAGACAATCTTACACCCAGCCATTACCAAAACCCACAAGAGGAGGAGAAGTGCAAGGTAACCCTAACGCCGAACCAGAAGGAATAGCATAAAACACAGGGAAAGGGTATGCAGTGGAACTGCACAATTCCACCAGGGTGAGGCTCCAAAGGAAAAGGGGGAAGAAGACCCTAGTTTGGCCTTGAAGTGCAGTGCAGCAGTACCTCCACAGACATTTTTAAACCAATGTTATTGGGTTTGAAACATTAGCCTTCACTTGCAATACAGTGTAACATCTTGCTTTTGGACACATTCCTGTTTACTCAAGCATCGCAGTTCCAGAGCATCTTGTACAAGTATTGACTCCGGATTTGCAAAATATGTGCAGTATTTAAGATGTATGTCATTTTGGTTTATGTGATATGTACAATATACTATATATGTTTATATATTCCTGTGTGGATTCTCTTTTGTGGTGTATTCATTGTGTTACTGGTGTGAGTGTGTTGCCCAAACGCTTTACACATTGCCTTTGGGGATAAGCCTGGCTGCTCTGTGCCAACCTACCAGGGGGTGAGCACAGGTTATCTTTGTTGTGTAATCTACTTGCCCTTACTAGAGTGGTGGATTCTGCCTGGCTTAGGTGCAAACACTAGCCAACCAGAAACGCACTTCTAACATGTTCTTTCTTAGGTGCACTTTTTGCTGCTTAGCGCCAACGCAGGCACCCTTGCATCATGTTTCAAGGGTGCCTGCGTTTTAGGTAGGATTGTTTTTGTGCAGGAAGCAACACTTTTCTGCACAAAAACAATCCTGAGAGGCATTTTCCTCTATGTATATGTGCCTCAGAATGCAGCACAAGTAGAAAGAGGAAAAAACGAGGAGAAACAAAAATATTTCTCCTTGTAATACCTCATCTAGGGACGCGTAGCATTTTGACACATTTCCAAGTCAACTATTAATGGTAAATCTGGAATGTGCGGTTCAATGCAACAGAATAACGCAACACAGCGATTTGCGCTGCCTTGTGTTACTCTAGATTTATCAAGCCATGCAGGGCCACGCAAGGTGGCCTTGCATGGCTTGATAAACCTCACTTAGGTTTTGCGTTGCCCTTGCACCCCCTTGCATAGCGCAAGGGCAATGCAAAATCGTAATAAATATGGCCCCGAGTTTATAAGCCCAACCTTCATGCCAGCTCATTGGCAGTGAGCCCCCCTCAATGCCGTATATTCTCAGGGTTTGGGGAAAAAAGCCACAAAGATACAAGGAAGTACCCCAGCCCCTACAGGGACACAATTTAGTTTGATGTAATGCAGAAAAAATGAGATATGATTCATGGACTCCACTTTACAGTGCCTTCTTTTGAAAAATGAACTTGGAGGGAGGTCAGACAAAGAGAGTATGGATGTTTTTACTTTAGCGAGGTCAAATGGTGTGTGGAGGAGGTCGACACATTTAAAGTGAACTAGGTTCTGGGATGAGAAAGAGTTGAGGAAATAAGTTGTACTGCTCACTGTGCATTTTAAAAATAAAGCTAATAAATCAATTTGCTGGTAGTTTATTTGAACAACATTTCTTGAACCTTTTTCTTTTTATAACATTTTGATGCATTATTGCAGGTTGTCAGACTGAGTTACAATAGGAAAACCATATGATCTACATCTTAAAATTAGTTGCGATACAGGGCAGTATGTCAGCATTCCAAGGTTAAACATAATTATGGCTCTCGGTTTTATGGTATTTATTTTTGGACATATCTGTCTGTATTTATCCATATTTATTTTTTGCTCACCTTATCTCTGCTTAGCCATATTTTTCTTGGGTTTTGTGAAAAACTTAAGCTGCAACCAGTATATTTGCACATTAATTCAACCAATAAATGTGCACTCATTCTTGAATGCATGATGGGTTTTCACCTTGTTAGCTTCATTAGGAAAAATTCTCCCTTTTTATCTGCCCTGCATCTGCTCAGGTATTTCCTACCGCTCTTGGTCAATGTGTTGATAGCACTGTGAATCGCTCAAGAAAATACCTATTTTCTGTTTCTATAGTTAAGAAGAAATATCGACATGGAAATAATTATGGTTCTATCTCTGACTGTTAAAATAAGTAAACACAAAACTCAAAGCCTTAAATATAATTTAGTGAGCACAGTCTTACAGGGGTAGTACTTGTGCAACCGCTTCTCTGAGGTTTATGTAAGATAATCCCCCATTTATATATCACTTTCAACTGTAGTTAAGATCTGTGATAGGCTTGTCCCTGTTACAAATATTATACACATTTTCCCCATAGCCCATCTGAGAGATAGTTCTTCCATTAGTGGGTAGGTACAATCATTGATGACTTCAAGTTGAGAAGTTCAGTAATAGCTCTGGATCTGGAGGAGAGAAGGGAAATGGCTTCCTTTCACAGTGGCCCATTTATGATAGACAGTGCAATCCTCAGTGCTTTACCCTTCTGTAACAAGGATTGAAGCTCTTACTTCCATTCTCCATAAGAAAGGCTCAGGGAAATAATAAGGAGTATTTTGTAATACAAGAAATTTGGATAGTGAGTTAATTATGAGCATTGCTGTTCACCCGGTTAGACAGTGGTCACATATACTCCATGAAACTAGCATATCCTACATTTAAATTGCACTAGATAAACAGAGGATACAAGTTTACTGGATCTCTTTTTCAGGTATCGAAATGGAGCTTTCAATATTTACATCTGGATCCTCTGTAGTTCTCTGAGATCAAAGGGAAGAATTTAAAGTAGGGTACACCCAGAAACCGGAATAATGAGGTAGTGGACAGTATTAGAGATAGTCTGTCTCTCTACTGATCAACACAGCAAAAATCTCTAAAATGCCTTTACACCTATCTTACATTGACATTAGTGCTGCATTTGACAACATAGAGAGGGGCAGGCTATGGGGGGAACTGGCAAAATGGGACATACCAGAGCCCATCCTAAACATTCTGTTGCTTCTACACACGGATACCTGGGTGCAGGTGAAATTAAGTGGTGGCACCCACCTCTCCTCAAAAGTTCCCACAACAAAAGGACTGAAACAGGGCTGTGTGCTTGCACCAACCTTGTTCAACCTATTCATGGGCGACCTCCTGAAGGCGTTTGACACCTGTAACTCCCATTCACCCAAAATAGGAGGAAAAACAATAACCAATCTCATGTATGCATTCGATGTAGTTCTGCTTAGTCACACTTACGTTGGTCTCCAACGTTTACTGACAGAAACGCAGAACTATGCTACAGAAAACAACTTATAAATAAATCTGAGTAAGACTCGGACAATGTCAATAAACAATAAAAAAAAAAACTTGCAGAGACACTGGTTCCTGGGTGGCAATAAACTTGACCCAGCCCATGAGTACAAGTACCTAGGTGTCATAATCGACAAGGAAGGTTCGTTTAAGCGCCAGAAGGAGGAAATAAGAAAGAAAGGCCTGCTGATAGCCCTAACAATGAAAAACCTTGCAAATAAATTGATGGGGCCGACTCTGACTCCGCTGCTGAAGGTAGTCCAAGCCAAACTTCTCCCCTCTATCGCCAATGGCAGCGAGGCAATGAGGGGAAGAGACGCTAAGGAACACACAGGTCAAAGCATACACAATAATGTTCAGCATCCGGCACTACACATCACCTGCTCATAATAAGGTTATAGTTCAAACACGCTAAATCATCTGCTGTGGCAAGACATGCAGCACAGGGAGCACTCCCAAACTAGAAATTACCTTCAGCTGGCCCTGGAAACTACCCAACTTTTGGGACTCTGGGACACGCAACTCGGTAGTTGAACGTTCAAAAAACTAGTCTGGAAGTCCATAAAACAAATTTCCTTGGTGGAGGACATGGCTAGCTTCTCAAAGATATTTCATGCCTGGATGACATTGAACTCTTACAAATCACCCGCCTCACAAACATTCTTCAACCAGGGATATCCTAAAGCCCTAAAAATGAACTTTCTAAGGCATTTATTTGGGGATTTTTCCGTGTGCTCAGCATCTTCCACCATGGCTGAGGACAACAGTTCAAGATACGTGCAGGCTGTGCAACATCAAGCAGGGAGATATTTTACATCCAATCTGCTCATGCAAGAAACTGCACCAAGAACGGCGACAGCTCCTAAAAGCACCACTCAAGCAGAAAGGCACCTGCACCAGGAGACAAGCAGTGCTAGACTGCTTAAACCCGGAAAACACACAATTGAATTGTAGACTAGTAAAATTCCTTACACTGGCAGAAAAAAAATGCCCAAAATAACGCAAGATTGAAACATCAATCGTAATGCTTTGAAGCCGCAGGTCGACCTTAAGACAACACAATACTGGTCAATGGATAAGCATGGCGGGAGGATAAAATCTGTGACTGTTGCACTCAGCGAACTAAGGTCATTTACAAATATCATTATCATTAACTCAGATTTTAGACGGAAAGGTATCTTTCCTACTTCCGGGAGAACCCAGCAAATTAAGGACATTTATTAATACCACCATTATCAATTTTGATTTTAGACTGTAAGGAACTTTCCCTATCTATGGGTTTTATCTGGTTTTCCTAGAAGATTGTGGTTTTACAACTCCAGTGCCTAAATAGGCAGCAATGGTGGACGAAATTACATTGAACGTTTGGTTAAATTATTTTTATTCTTTTAAGTGTTACATTGCAATGGTTTTAGTTAACTATGCAAACATAAAGAAACTTGCCAAACTTCAGATAGTCTGTCCATGGCCTGCCTCAAGAATATCATCCACATCAAGTGATAGCCTGTCTTAATACTTCTAACACTTACCATCAATGACCTGCATTTAGAATCACAACCTTACAACTTGTGCTTTCGTCCTCCATAGCATCAGGGAGGCCAGACACTCAGGTTCCTCTCTGTCACTTCTTTGCCATCATCAGCTGTTACTCAACATGAGAAAAACCTAAGCTAAGCCTGAACCAAATTAGACAAATGCCTCCCCCTCCCTGTCAACATCCTTCCAACTAAGCCCCATCCACCTCAGGCTTCCATTGAATAGCCTTCCAATTGCTGCCTTTCAATTTATGTAACATAACCACACTCTTTTTTTGGTCAACCTGTAGCTCACTAAATGTCACTGTTCCTGGAGATTGAGGGCCTGATTTAAATCTCTGCAGACGGGTTACTCCATCCCATCTGCCGAAATATAAATCCCGTAGGATATATTAGGAATTATATTTCGGTAGACGGGATATCTGTCACTGTTGTGATGGAGTAACCCGTCTGCAGTGAACAAAATCAGGCCCTAAGTCTTGTTAAAGAGGAAGGAAACCCAAGAGAAGAGGGTCACATCATCAAGGATTTATATAGGCCTATCAATCTCCCCATCCATGTCCTGTGCACTGTGTATATCGGGTGCCCAGTAGGGTACAGGTGTCAAGAATCACCCATATTCCAAATGTCATGTCCCATGGAATGCTCCAAATGGGATAATTAAGCAGAGTTCATATTATCAGGAGTTGTTGAGTAATAGATGAGCCAGGAGTCTCTGCCATCTTCAGATGTCTCCTTCAGCACTTCACAGTCTGAGGAAGGAGTTGGAGCTCCTGTGGGTTGCACCACATCTTCTCTTCCAATCGCCTTGACCTGTTCTACAGCTGTCTTTTTCAATGATGGTTTCCAAGTCCCTCTGAGGCTTTGTTTGGAGTTGTTGCTTCATTTATTTTTCTTTGTGCGTGCGTATGTCAGCCACCCGTTACAGTATGCACACTCCTCTGTCAAAACCCATGCTTCCGATGGCTCAGTGAATAAGTGTTTCTAAACCCCACTAGAACCTTCGGCTTTGCTGGGAGCATAGTATGTGTCATAGTTGTATGTCATGTAGTGTTTTTTCTCCTGTGTAGGAACTTTGTTTTTGCTGTACCACCAGATTATAGTTGGAATATCATTACCTTTACATTTTCAAATTGTACTGAAACCCCTTGCCATGCTCAGTGAAGGATGTGTCTTGCTCTCTATAATTTACCAGCCTGGCCATTTTGGGTGGGGAGGTAGGCATGGGCAGACATCCCTGCATTGTGTGCACTCCACACAAAAGCAACTGTAAGAGGACATGAGAGCTGGGAATTACAGTTGGTGTGGAACATGAGAAAAGTGCTGCAGTACTTTGTTTGGATTCTCATGCCTTCTAACCAGCAGCTTCAGTTCTTCTTTTTCAACAGTATCATACCCTAAAGAGGGTATATGATTGGAATGCAACTGAATTACGAAAATCCTCCAAATAGCCGGACCACCTAATCATCCCTTGGAAGTTTCTGGGAGGTGATCTTCAATAAAGCTGAGGAGTTATCTGCAAAAAGTATAAAGCAAAGCAGTGTTAAGTTCACAATCTAATCACCCATGCACAAGGAAATCCACCAACCCCTGGTCAAGCCAAAAAATGTAAATGTTGACCTACCTGAAAATTCTAAGAGCATCCGAATTTATGAGTATGATAGTTTTCTGAAGTTCAGTGGTAAATAAAATGTCATGGTAAGCAGGCAAAATGCTGCAATTCAAATTGCCTAACAAGTGAAACACTGAATGGCTGACCTGTGGGCTGATTCAAAATGTGAGTGACATTGCCGCAAGCCAATGTCTGAAGGGGGCAAACTGAGTTTCCACATGTATGTTTGCTGTCCTGTGGGCCAAACTACAAAGGGAATTACACAGAGCAGTCAATGACCGAGGACAGCTGAACCAAAAGCTTTGACTGATTGTAGCATTACTAGGACTAAGATATAATACTTGCGAGTCTGCAATCCCTGTATAAAAGCCCATCTATAATTTCCTTAATACAGGCGACTCGTGATGTCTCTAATCACCTGTAATAATTAAATGAAGTAGTGACTCAACTGTAATAAGTTATTATAATTGGGTTTGGAATTTACAATGCCTGCTGCCAAAGCCGGTCATAGGCCAGTCATGGAGTATAGTTATAGCTGCAGTTTAAACAAAGAAAATGGGAACCGCCTTTTACTTCTTCTAATATGTTTTTCTAAAACAAACAGTGATGAGCAGAAAGGAACTATGTATGACAGTATGTTTATTTTTTGCACACCAAACGTCATTACAGGAAAATATTAATTTCTCAGGATTCCTCTACACATTCTGAGCCTCAGAATATTTTTAATGTGACTTACAGTTTAATGATCTATTTTTCCAACAAATTACAAACTTCTTTTTGATGTGTTTAATTTCGCACTAGGATCCTTATTTTTCATGTCTGCAATTTTACTATCCCTTTCATATAAAGAAAAAGTCACAAAGTAATGGTTTATGGGAGGGGTGATACAGTCAACATGTATTATAAGGAATAAAATACCCCCTGCTGTGTATTATAATAATATTGCAAGTCACCTCAGAGTTTCATGACCTTATAAAGGAAGCTGGCCTTCTGCCTCGTTCCTCTATATGGTCATGGAACTCCTCAGTGTCTTGCAATATCCTTATAGTGTACAATAGGATCTATTTTATCCCAAATGTATTCACTATTTTAAATTACACAATAGTAGACAGCTAAATATGTCTCTAGGCTAGACCTAAAATATATTTTGAAAAAACAACCCTTTCCAAAGTGTTTGTCCCAAAAATACAATAAAGTAAGGACATGGAAATATAGTTACAATTTAGTAATGACAGTTTGCAAATATAGTTACTTATACTGTTGTTGAAGAGGAACAATTTAAAAGCTAATTATTTGATACTTGTAGAAAAATCTGAATGTATAAAATAAAAAAAGAAATTGTTCAGAAACTGGCGGCACGATTTACAGTTGAACCTGTAGTGTTTTACTTTAAATCTACATGTTGTACTGTGTCACCTATCTCATGTAGATATACATCTCAGAAGAGCAGGAATGACAGGGGCCCTATTCATTTTAACAGCTCTTTTACTGACTTCAGAAAACAAATTGAGGCCTGATTTAGATCTTAGCGGACTGGTTACTCCGTCACAATGGTGATGGCTATCCCGTCCATAGAAACAGAAATCCTATAAGATTCAATGGGATTTATTTTTCGAAGGACGGAATATCCGTCACCGCTGTGAAGGAGTAACCCATCTGCAGAGATCTAAATCTGGCCCTTTGTGTTTATTAGGTGTCAGTCAGAAATACATTTTGTTTTAACAGCATTGATGTTTGACAGAATATTTTTTAACCTAAATTTCTCAAGTTAGGACATGCGAAGTACTATTCCAGTCAATGTATGTTAACGAATCATGCTTCTTCTGTGAAGAAATGCTACTGGAACTGTCAAGATGCCAGTTCTAAGTCGAAATTTTGGAACAAATACTACACAAGATCTACTGACTTTCTGTATAATGGTATATAAGCCCACTTTACCACGGTTTTTGCAATTTTATGTATGTAGTGTGTATGGTAGACGTACGATGGTCAGTGAGGTGTTATTATTTGGGATTCCTTGTGAGAGCTACATAAGAGGGTGGTTTTCCTGCAAGCCTGCCTTATTAATGGTGGGTGTAATATTCAATGGTGGCTGCTCTATCCTGGAAGCAGTGGGGCAACGTGAACGCCTGGGTGGGGGGGGGGGAGGTGGAATTGATAAATCCAAAGCACTTACCTGCTGCTACGGTCTCCGCCTCAGTGCTACTCTTCTGAAGCTGGGCACACTGCATAGGCTCCCAGGGGCTAATCTCGGTGCTCCTCTCCAGCTGGTAATACCAACGTGAGAGCAGCACTGTGATTGGCCTAAGGAGCCTGAATTAACGCTCGCTCAGGCACTGGGATTGTCAACACAGCTGGGTGGAGAAATGTAAGTGCTCATGTCAGTTTGGCTCCTAAGATGGCCAGCCAAACTGACATGCGCACTTAGAGTGCACAACTCTCCTCCACACTGCAGCTCAGTGATGCTCCTTAGGATGGCCCCACCCTAATGCTGGCTCAACAAAAATAATAAACTGGTTTTATTATCATTTTAATTTTCATTGAGGTAACGCTCCTCCGCCGTAACGGAGGAGCTGCCCCTGGTAATATTCTGCCTGTCCATTTGTTCTGTGTCAGGTATTGGGCAGGCTATCTATTGGCAACTAGAGGAAAATGGGTTTTATTAGAGTCACAGAGGGATACTGCACAGAGAAATTGATTATACAATATATCTTCATGGTAATATGCATCTAATAATCTTTTTTCAGTGGTGGAGTTTATGCAAAAGTATAAGCATAAACCTTGCATGCACAAACTTTAAAGTGTTCATATTCTTTGTAAAATTAACCACTAAAAGTTTGTGTTGTCACAATTTCCATATTATTCTCATTTCCAAATGCTCCAAATTCTTAACTTATGTTTCTCTATTGGTCTGCCTATAGTAAATTTGTTTCATAGTAAACATTACCCATCTCATTTTGATCACCCATTCTGTGATTATCGGAGGTTCTTCTATTATTGAGCCATTGATGACCTAGCCTCCAAAGGGCTTCAGAAATTCATCAACTTTGTCATCTAATGAGTCAAACAATTATTTTTCTCATCGTGTCAAACAAATTGTTTTCTCATGTTGTAAGCCCCAAAAATATTTTAGGATCAACGGGAAGTCTTTAGTTACCTCTAAGGTTGTTTATAACATTTGGAATATACTGACCCAAAAATAATGTAAGGATAGATATTATCCTGTTGTGTACTCTCAATATATATTTTGGCATCCAAGACAATAACAGCGGTTCACAGACAAAAATATTTGAATCCTAACAGTTAAGCTAGTATAGTCTGTACAAGTAGTAATACTAGGTGTATTACAGGTTCTAACAAACACAAATTGTGTCGGTTGGTGCAAATGTACTCCACTCAGCCTCTTAGACCACTATCTGTCTTTTATCCTTTCAAGTCTTTTTAAGATATCGGAGTAATCTGGGAGGTGATGGGCCAGCATGTTATGGCAAAGATAAGAATTCAGGCCCTTTTCAATGATCTTGTGCATAATACATCTGATATATTTGACAAACCATTGCTCTGTGGGGTAAATCAAATTCTAATTGTAAATCTGAATATGCCTTAAGTTCGCCTTCTACTAGAAGCTGTCCCAGAGATTGTAGCCCATAGTTAATCCAGGGTGTAGTAAATTCCCCTAAAATATGTTTAAGGATTGACAGATTATTCTATAATGGAATATAATCAAGTAATTCTCATCAGCCCCCAGATTTCGAAGAGGGCAATTATCATCCTGTACCCAATATTCTTGAAAGAAAATAGATTCAGAAATTTGAACACATCCCTTAGTCTTTTATTTGATCACAAAGTTGGTAAATGCAAGAGCCTAGATAAATGGATACCAAAATACATCAAATAATGTGCTTTAAAGTAAAGTGAAACCCGACTGCCACCAATGTTAATGTTATTGGGTTTTTATATAGCGTGCAGCTACCCAATGCCATCCCGTCGCTTGCTGCTAGTACCAGACCTGGACAAACTAATGGGAGAAATGCCAAGTCTTCAAGTCCTTCCTGAAAGCCAGGAGACTAGAGGAGGAATGAATGGAAAGTGGTAAAGCATTCCAGGTTTTAGCAGCTCCCAGGATGAAACTACAACCTCCCCAGTTCGCTTTTCTTTAATCTGTCAGGAGCTTTGTGCTGGAGGATCGAAGAGTTCTGCTGGGAAGATACCACACCAGCTTTCGTCTGAAGACGGCAGGACCGGGCTTTTGGGAAGCCTTATAGGCGATGCACAGTGCTTTGTATTTAATTATTTTTATGACCAATGAGTGATGGAGGCAGCATTTTCCTGGTAATTCTAGGGTTTTTTCCAGCCCAAATGAAATTAACTATCATTTTATTCTATTGCATACAGAAACCTTTCTTCAGCAAATACGAACAGTATGAAATAGAAAAACAAATTATGTTACTATTACAAACTGAGGGCCTCATTTACAATGAATTGGTAAAGGCAGCGCCACAAGTCTTTTTGCTGCGCTGCTCAACGTCAATTTGGAAAGGGCAGGAATGCACCCTATTTAAAAGATACTGTGCATTCCTGTACTTTCTGCCAGCGCTCAATTTGGTGCGTAGCGCCAACACAGGCACCCTTGCAGCATGGTGCAAGGGTGTCTGAGTTGCTGGCAGGATTGTTTTTGTGCAGGAAGGAACACCCTGCTGAACAAAAACAATCCATGGAGGCTTGCAGAATGCAGCACACAAAGAAAGAGGAAAAAACAAGGAGGAATGCATTTCTCCTCGTTACGCCTCATCTGCGGAGACGTACAGTTTTGACACATTCCCAGGTTTACAGATCCTTGTACATCTGGGGATATGTCAAAAGCCATGGGTGTTCGTGGGAAAACCCACAGCAACGCCCATGGACCGCCCCCATAATGCAGTGTAAGGCAACGCAGCAACTTGCACAGCATTGCCTAACACCATATCTACAAGGCTACAAAAAACCATGCATGGACTCATAGATATGGATCTGCACTCTGCACTGCCGGAGCGTCATAAAAAGTGACGCACCGGCGGCACAAGGGGCTTATAAATGAACCCCTAGCACTTTGGGCCCCTATATTGACTCAGTATAAAAATGCTGCGACCCGTAGTTCGCTTCCTGATAGTTGGCGCCCTTCAGTAAATTGTTCCTATCTTTAAAAAAGGAAACAGGTAAGACCCGCTTGTTACCGACCCATCTCCGTGGTGGCAAGTGAGGTCAACATGTTTAAGTGGGTACTTTTAGATCGCCTTGCCACCTAGGCCAAAGAAAGAATGTGTTATCGGAGGTCCAATGTGGGTTCCAGGTAAGGCAGGGCACTGTTGAACAGAACCTGAATCTTTGCTGATCTCGAAATACCCTAGGGCAAAGGAGGGGGCAGTTCATCTGGCTTTTTTGGACCTCAGCTCGGTCTTTGATAGAGTTAACAGAGCTAAGCTCTGGGTTGTGCTGTGGTTCATGGGGGTCCAGCCCGCCTGGTTTCTTTTTTGCGCGACCTCCATGAGGGCCTCACTGGCTCTGTGAGGTACAAAGCAAATGGTGAATGCACTCAGCTATTTAATTTGAAGAGAAGGCTGTGTCAAAGGTGTATCATGCCACTTTTCTCTTCACTCTCTACATTAATGGTCTGGAGTCAGCCTTATTGGATCAAGGGCTAGATGTACCGGGTGTGGGCGGTCGTCCTTTGCCTGTTCTTTTATATGCAGATGACGCCATTTTAATTGCACGCATGACTAAGGGCTTGCAGCCCCTTTTAGACCTTTTTGTCTCTTTCATGGACAGGCTTGACCACTAATTATTCCAAGTCTCATGTTATGGTTGTTGGCCCTAGAAACACCAGTTCCAAGTGTTTTTTGATAAAGAGTCACCCTATCAGCAGGGTTGAGTATTTTTCCTATCCATGGATCCTACTGGATTCCAATTTCTCTTGGCAACCCTTGCTTCAAACACTCTAAGGTTCAAAAGAGCCATTAATGGCATTAGCACTTTCTCAAGACGTTTAGGCCAGACACATATAGAAGCTATGCTTAAAGCATACAAGGCCAAGTATATCTCTACAGTGTGATTTGGGTGTGATATTTGGGGTTTGTGTCTGCAGTCCAGGTTATCGAGAATTCTTTCTTAAAAGGCCGCTTAAAAGTCCCTAAGGGCACAGCTAGTGAGATTGTTCACAAAGTAAAAGAGGGCTTGGGTACATCTCGGATTTTATCAGGTTACGACCCTTGCTTTTATGGTTGTCCATTTGGTTAAAGGAGGAACTGAATCTTAACAGATCGATAGTACAAAATTGTTTCAACCTGGATTATATGTCCCATTTTCCATGGGTCTCCTTATTAAACTAAATCTTACTATGCTGGGCCACCCAGAACTCTTCGTAGAACGCGAGTGCATAGTGAATGGGGATATTCCTTGGATAAAGCAGACTATTCTCTCAAGGGTGGCAGTGGAGTGAGAGGCCACTGCCCTGTGCAAGCATTCGTTGCGCCATTTTATCATGGTTAAAACAGTTATCATCACAGGTTGTTAACCCATTTTAGGTTACATTTGTTTTACCAGCTGATGTTGCCAAAGGGGGGTCTTGGTCAGAAGTTTCAGCATTTTAGGCATGTACCTGTGATAATATTTCCACCTGTACACTTTTCATATTGTTATGATCTGGCCAAGATTTAACAGTTTACGCCACCGGTACAGTCATCCATTACCCCTTACCTTGTACTTTTGTTAAGTGAGACCAGCATTTCCATCATTTCAACTGCTTCAGTCTCCTACAATTTATGGCGATGAGCACTCTTCTTGTTTCGAATAGATTGTAGTTGTGTTTTCATGAGCCCTCCTACTAATTTGGATCTCGCATGAGGAATGTATGATGTTTTATACTGTGCCTGTTAAGGAGTATTTTCTTTCTGCACTCCTATGGCAATCCACCTGTTCTGTTTTTTCTACAGTGGCGTTTATCTAGAGTGATTCACTCATTTTTTTGGTTGTAATGCTTTTTTACTGTGTATACTTTTGTGATTTTATAAAAATTATAATAATATTCCAAACTATTGGAATAGAACTGTTGGTTTAGTAAGGTTCTAACCGGCCCCCGTCATCAAATCTCATGTTTCTGCAATGTATTCCTCAAGGGCTTATATTTTAATTCAGATAGTTGCAGAAAACCAAAAACTCTAATATCTGACAGATTTTATTTACAACAGATTTCAAGTCCCAAGGAATAGTTTCACTTAAAATGGATAGTGATAATTTATGTGTTATTATCATTGATTTTATGCTCAGACATTTGTCTACATTTGTTTATATGTGACATTGTTATTTCTAAATTTGCAGATGATAACTCTAGGTATACCACTATATCATCTATGTGAAGTTCAAGTCTACATAATTCATGGTCCACAAATAACTTCAGTATTTCTTATTAACATGGCTATATATATATATATATATATATATATATTTGAGTCTTAAATGTTTCATTATATCAACTAGGCAATCTGGTGTTTTTGGTTTCAAATGATTGCTATGTGGTACTGAGCGAGTAGTAGTGCTAGGTTTTGCAAAGGTCATCGTCTATTATTGAAGCGTAAAAGGTGGCAGGACAGAACAGCACGCTTACATTTTTATCCTCCGTACTATGCTGCTATCCATTGCCCTTGCTTGAACATTTCTGATTAACCCAGAAAAATACATTTACCCCTTTTTTGCCACCCTCATAGCAGCATGCTACACATCCTGCACCGGTTTCCGTTTTAATCTCTCTACACCATCTACCTCATGTAATAAAAGATACCTGCTTTTTCCTTTTTCTAAAAAGAGTAAAATAGAGATTTTGCATACCATTCAATCCATTAACATGAGATGACTTTGATTTACAATTCTTTTTTTTGTTGTTGTTTTTTTTATTTAAGTGAATTTGATTTACAATTCTGCCATGTTGTAATTACCTCTTTTCATGCACAAGGACTCTTTTTGTTCTTCCAGCTTCTCTATAACCTTCTTTACAGCCCATGTTTTTGAGCTTCCTCCAATCTCATCCCTACTCCTCTAAGACCATCAAATGATTCCAAATACACTAAACCTCCAGTATTTACCACCTTAAGGGTAAGTGATAAGGCTCACCCCCCAAACACCAAGAATCTTTGTTTTCAACATTTATCAAGGGCAGTGTTTCCCATACTCGGGGTCTCAACCTGATTGTTGCTGGGTCACGAAAGTCAGAGCAATAAATAAAGATGCTGTTAACTTCTGTGTTTGACTTGTCACCTTTGCCCTGATATTCAAAGACAGGTCAGAAATCAGGCTGCTTTATTCTTTTAACATGGGGAATAGTGTTTACTTTTCTTTCACTGACTACAAAGTGAGAAGAGATTTTAAAGTGAATTATGTGACAATATAGGATGCTGTTTTTGTTGTTGCAATACACTACAAAATGCAAGTGCCGTAAATGAAAGCATCCAGCAGTTAGGAAAGCAAAAACGAAGCACAATTTTTTTTGTAATTCTGAGTGCTGGAAACTATTATTTTAATAGAATCAAAACAAATCAAGACACTTAATTGGTGATGCACAAATGATAAATATTCACAGATACTCGATTTCCACACATTATATAATTTTTGTGCTATATAGTTTTATCAGTAAAACTGTATGTCTGTGCAAATTTAGTGGCCATTCAATGGAAATGTGCTACCACACAATGCTTTAATTTCATTAAAAAATCCCCTGGCTTCATGTCCTTTAAAGGTAGGTGGGTCGAGAAAGTGTGTTGCTCTAAAAAATGGCTTGTGGTTCTAAAAGTATGAGAATCATTGACCTAGGGAGGTGTGGATCCCCGGCCGCAAATATAATTAAAGTTAAATTTTTTGATGCACAGTATACAATTATTTCATCTTCTGTCTCCTCTGTACCTTCTTTTCCATAAAAGTATAAACGTTCATATTAACTAAAATAGCATCCTGAATACCGACCAAATTTCATTATAAACAACTAACTTATGAACCCTACCCTGGCAATGATATATTCAAAAATAATTTTTGCAAAGATACCCACTTCTTAATTCTCACTTATTATGTTCAATATATCTTTTCAATATCTTTTTTAATTCACCTTAGGAAGTCTATTGCGTCCTTCCTTCAAGCAGAGTTTTAAATTCTCCTTACTAAAGTTTTTCAGTCTTGACTGTTGTATGTTCTGTGCGTGTGCACTATCACCTTTAAAATTCTGGATTTGTTTCCTCATCAGTTTGCTTCGTCGTGCTGTTTCACATGATATATTGAGGAGATCTTGGAAAGAAAATTCTGTTGGTGCATTTTTTTTTCTGTAATCTTGAAAGTAAGGCAATATTGTGCAAGGGGAGCTCCTCGGATTTTGATTTGTTAAACAGCACTCCATGCAGTCCTCCTATGGAGAAGTCTCAAACGTAAAAGATTAAAGTTTACCATTATAAAGTTAGACAGTCCGTAGAACCCTCTTCTGGCATATCAAATCATAGATCTGTTCTTGAGAGCTTCATATTTACTTGCAAGCTTCTTCATTGCAACTTCTGACTCGTAGGGCCTGATTCACAATCTTCTGCATACAGTTACACTTTAGAATAAGTTTCGTACTTTTCAGTATTCACAAACTGCACTTTTGTAGTGACTTACACTTTTGTAGTAAGTCCAGCACTACCTATGGACGTCCATTGGTACTGCAACACCCTCCCATCGAAAATAATGGAGTTGGAGACTCAAAATAAAACCCCTTAGGTACTAATGTTAAATTATTTAAAATATGGATAAGTATAAATTAATGGTAACAATATATAAATCTAGCACATATTTATTATTTAAATATGAATATTTAATGAGCTATTAAATATTTCATAATTAAATAATAAATATGTACTCCTATATTTTTTAACATGGATTTATATTTATTTATTAATCTTGAAATTAAGACCAACATGTGCGAGGGGAACCCCTCAGATTTTGATTTTTTAAACAGCACTCAAAGCATTCCTACTATGAAGTAGTCTCAAACGTGAATGCCTTTCTTTTCATTAAGGATCAAAGTTTTTCATAACTAATTTGGAAAATCCAAAGAACCCTCTTCTCTTTCCTGGATATCCACAAATTGTAGATCTGTTTTTGAGAGCTTAATTTTTACATGCAAGCTTCTTCACAGCAACCTCAACTCGTAGGACCTGATTCACAAACTGCACTTTTGAGTAAGTTTACCACTCTTGAGTAAGTTTAATACTTTTCAGTATTCTCAAACTGCACCAAATTAATGGTAAAATATATAAATAGTACATATTTATAATTTAATTATAGAATACTTAATGACCCATTTTAAAATTAAATAACAAGCATACTTTGTAAAATATTTTTTTACATTAATTTATAATTATTTACATTCTTTACTATTTATATTTTTAACTATTTTAAATAGTTTAGGTTAACATCATTTCTATGGAGTTTTATTTTAAGTCCCTACCTCCATTATTTTCTATGGCAGGGCGTTACAGTACCACAGCGGTTGGCCATGTGCAATGCTGGGCTTATTACAAAAGTGTAAGTTCCTACAAAAGTATAAGTTACCTACGAAAGTGCAATTTGTGAATACCAAAAAGTGGTAAACTTACTGAAAAGTGTAAGTTACCTTTGAGAATTAGGCCCTGAGTGTCTTAAAACAAAACAAACTTTGATAAATCAGAGGAGACCTGCGAGAGGGCGGAGGAACCGACGAGCTCTACAAGGAGCAAGTGTCAGAAAGGTGTGAGTCTGGCAGATTACTGCGAATTTCCGCTTGGGTCGCCTTGTGGGTTGCCGGGCCCCCTGCGGAAAGCTGAACAGTAGAGGGGCCAAGGGCAGCGGGACAGCAGGGCAGCCTGACGGTTGGTGCATAGACACTAGTGGCAAACCTTGATTGAGTGGAGACAGCTAGCATTAGGTCGGCGCAGGTTGTTCACACAGAGGAGTCTGCACGGCCACTACCTGTTCCCCAGCCAGCTGTTACCTATAGCTGACCCTACTTGCATCTACCTGTCTTTGGTGGCCTGTTGTTGTTGCCTTGCCTGATTGACTCTGTACCTCTGCCTTTGCCCCCCTACACATTACTGCTGTGTGGTGGTACACTTGCCACTACGTAGGGGACAGTTGAGGCCACTGTTCAAGATTTTTAGCTCGTGGTGCTCGAGGCATCCCACAACTGCAAAAGCTACTGCCATCCTGCTACCACCTACCGAACGGACTCCCCAAAGGCGGCAGTAATGCCGCAGCATATGTAGAGTAGTGACATCCCAATGGCTCATTTGGTTTGCATAGTGTCACTAAAGGGAAGGCGTGGCGGCGCCTTCAGCTTATATTTTGCTACCCTCCCGGTATCTCTAAGCAATTAACGTAGTTCAAAAATTTGACTCTAATGCATTTTCTAAAATATTTTTATTAATATCTAATTATGAAGGACGAAGGAAGGCTCCCCAGTAATGCGACAATAGGACCAGGACTGGATTGGAATTTTGATAATAGCTTACTTGCTTCTCTATCTAGTACGTTGTGTCCCCTCTCCTGCGCTTAAAAACATCAGCCGCCAACAGAAGTAGTATATGACGACAATTTCACAGAGGATTCAGACACTGCAAGAAGGATTATTGAGCTGTTGATGCATTGCCCTATTTAGCCAAGACGTGTTTATCTATAATCCAGCTCCATAGTAACGTCATACAGTCCCTCTTCCTTGCACTAAGTAGCCTTTATTAAGTATCATCATGTGTTAAACAAGGGGTAAGGCACGGGCTGCTAAAATAAAAATCAATTATAATGAAGAAATAGGGCTGCAAGCAACAGCATCAGCCTAATGACTTCGACCAAAGCTTGTTACAGTAATACTGTTGGCCTTGAATGTGCTAGCTCCTTTCTTGACAGCCTTAATATTGTCAACTTTGAAACCAACCTCCTAGAAAGTACTGCCTCATCTTTTGTAGGTGAGCGAACAGCAGATATCACTCATGTAAAATGCCCTGCTAGAATCACCCTAGGCACCGTCCAGGGAAAGGAAGGCAATGGGACAATTCCTGTTCATGATTCAACTATAATTGAAAAGTCAAAATTAAACCAAAGACAACCAGCGGTCAACACAATCACAAATTACTTTAGAACCCTTCCCCTGAAAGTACCGGATAATGATTCTGAAGCTATTTCTAATCGAGAGTATTTGCAGCAGTAGTTATCTAAGCAGCTTTCACCAATATATTCTATCCAACCAGCCTATGCAATAATCAGCCACAGATACAAGGCTCCCATGCTTATCAGAGCCAGTGAATTACGTTTTTAGTAGCATTGAAACTCCAATAAAGGCCCTAGAGCAGGACGCTCCTGGAACAGACATTAAAAACTAGAAAAATCATGCAGTATTGGTAGGAATTCACTAAACACGAGGAGCGTCCTTGACTCGACCATGGCCTTTAACCTAGTCACAAGTAATCCAAAGAACCGGTCAATCAACGAAAAAGGATCAGCCCATGATTACTGCTGTTTGGTTAATGATCAAAGAGGGTATAGTCTCAGGTCCCTATAGGACCCTGGACTATTTCCCTATAGATGATGATTTGAGTAACATGAAATGCAACAATGATGTATGCCTACAGCGTTCAAGAATAAATCAGATGGATTCTTCCAGAGAGGATCCTTTAGAGCCACCATCTCCTTAGACTATGATAAGGTTAAACAAGAGCTCACCAAGGAATTTGAGACCCCACCTCCTCAACCCATTTTGGGCCTGAGTAAAGCTTTGGGCAGAATGCTACACAAAATAGCTGGAGCACTGACTTCACACTTGTCCAAGTTGTGACTCATATTAATCAAGGTTTTGCGTTGCTCCCCAGGTTTCTCTATGCCCTTCATAACACTCCCTTCAGGGTTCCCGCGTCCTATTTCAAAGCAATAGACTCAGAGATCACCAATCTTCTATGGGATGGGAAACCTGCCAGGATCGCAGCGTCAAAACTGGTCAGAAGCTGGTATGACGGCGGTATTGCACTTCCAAATGTCCAGACATACTACTGGGCTGCTCAATTAGCAGTGATCAATCAATAGGTCCATTCGCCCCATACCGACCCCGCGTACCGCATAGATAGGCATTCCCTAGGTACGGGAGGGTTCAATTGAGTGCTCTATAACAAAATGCATAAATTAACCTTCCTAGGGCCAACTGCGCACACTGTCCATGTTTGGCTCGCAGTAACACGATCCCTGGGCTGGGCAGACAAATTGATGCAAAAAACGCCGCTCTGGAGCACAGGCAAACTAGGCACTCTGGGCAAGAGTAAGGGATTCCAGAAATGGGATGCAATAGGGATTTCCTGACTGGGCGACCTCTGGAAAGGGGGAAAAACCTTCACCTTTGCCCACGAAATGGCCCCCACTGAGTTTTTTCGCTACTTACAGATCAAACACGCAGTGGAGGTGGCCATCCCACGAGACATGATCCTTCTGAAGCCTCTCCATTAGAGGACAGACTCCTGACAGACCACATGTACAAAAGAGCGATCTCCCTCACGTACCGGAAGATCGTCAACAATCAGCTAGACCCGCTGCAAAAGTTGAGGGTCCAATGGCAGACTGAAGTGTGCAAACTGGACGACACAGATTGGCAGGAGACAATAGAATCTCCTAGGGTGGTTGTGGTTTACTCTAGGCTACGCCTCATACAATTGAAAGTGCTGCACAGGACCTACTTTACTAGAGTGACATTATACAAGATAGGGAAAATCACTGATCAGTACTGCCTGCGCCAATTCTGTGATGTAGGCACCTTTTACCACACACTTTGGGAATGCCCGTAATCAAATTGTATTGGACGGCAGTAATGAACACCATTACCAAGGTTAGCGCTAGTCCTGTTCTGCCTGAACCTAAGCGATGTTTCCTGAACATCTGGGAGCCCACAGATCTGAATCACACAGCCACAGCCCCAGCCCTTCCCTTTCCCTCTCACGCAGTGTAGCAAGGTGGCTTGCTGCTTTACTCTGCGTGAAAGAATGATAAATCTGCCCCTAGATGGGAAAAACACAAGTATTGAGAGAATCCTTAAATGCCCTAAATGTCGTCATCTGGATTGACCGAAGAAAGCTGCAGTTGAAGGAGCGGTGAAGAAAAAAATTAAGTCAGGTAACTACTATAAATGAGACATGTTCCTGCTCCCCCATTTTGTATAAACTGCTCGAGGTACCACATATCATAAGCTGAATCCTCGAGGACTGCAAGAAGGAATTAGGTGACCAGACACATGGCGTTGATGACCCCAAGGCCATCGCCTCAGAGGCCATTCAATATCTCCTGGAAATCTTACCATATTTTTGGAAGCAAAGCGAGCTGGGGCTGTATGCTCTTCAGCTAGAGTGTGGGGACACCTCGTGGTTGGTTCTGTGGCTGCATTTTGTGGCATGGATCAACAGGTTCTGGAGTCAGCGGCTGTAGCTGCTGGGCCCCAGCTCTTCCTATGAGTACATTAGGGAGGAGATTTGGCCTAACATCTGGAGCTGCCAACTTTGGAACTGGGGAACAAGGTACAAATTGAGCCTTTTATCAAAATCCAGCAATTCTGGGTAACTCAATTAATATCCCCAAACATAAAAAATGTGTATTGTAATCTGGTTCTCTTGTAAAGCACTCTAATGCCCACAGGCCAAGTTCATGGTGTGTGAAATTGTAAACAAAAAATAATATTAGAATCAGAAGCTTACAAAAGTTGCCCTGTGGTATTTACTTGTTTAACTTCGATTTAAGGAAATTCAGTGAAGAACCAAAAATACATTTATGAACAAGGCAAATTACTGAAATGATCCTCTTTCTCACTGGAAGCCAGTAAAGCTTCTATAATCTTTTTGTGGGTGAAGTGAAGCGAGAAGTTAGTAGAATGGCCCGGGTGGCATGATTATGAGCAACCATAAGTCTTAATTTGGGTTTTAGCTGAATCTAAATATAGGGCCCTACAATAATCCAACCTAGAGTCAATGATGGCAGCCACAGCAGTTTTCCTGCAGTATTTCGCAAAGCAGGGAATTAATAGGTCATAATCTTAGATATTTTATAATTCAGCATCCCACTAAATTGTTTACAAATAGCAACTTCGTATTGTTCATAGGTATGTTGGCGCCGCTAAAAGATTTACACTCTAGTTTCCTGTTCTCTACTTCTATGACGGTGCTGTAAGGTGTAGAGAACCACAAACTCTACAGAGGGAAGCAAAGATAGCACAAATTATTCTAATTCCCCAGCACACGTGAATATAAAAACATCAAAGTCTTTGTCTGTTAATGACAATCATAGCAAGCCAAACAAGTCGAAGAGTCATGAGTCAAGTCTTCTTCTTTTCTTTTATTCAAGAAGCCTTCATAAGAAACTCCACAGCCAACACGTGTTTCGTCGTGTAGGGATTGTGGTCCCACGATTTCCTCAAGGCTGTACAAGTAAAAAACATTTATAAAGACCAGTACATGGAATCTAAAATCCCCATTAAAAGGGTTTCTTATCGTGAATAAATAGGATACACAATGTGGAGAGAAAATCCATCAGTTGAGTTAAACATATCACTTACAAATCTCACAAAACCAATGAGTGGAATGGCAAAAGTTGTGAGTCCAAATATTTGAGGCTATGACCCCAAAAGGATGGAGAGAGAAAGGAAAAATAAAGACGTAAAACCACCGGAGATAATAATCTCGTGCTCCGTAAAAAATGAGTGAAAAGAACGGTCCCTTACGCCATAGTCAAGTGACCTCTACGTTAAACATGCAAACCCGTGATGACTTCCACAGCCATAAATTTCACCAAAGCTATATACGTTTACCTAAATTCCTCGTTTAATGATGAATCTGAAAATACATGAGATATGGAAAGAAAGGGAAAAAATGTATCAGAAACAATTCAAAAAGAGTCTGATTATGTCTATAACCGTGCTTGTTATGCCGGACAGTCACCTACTTGAAATGTGGTACAAATTCCAGACCACACAGGGTTCTAAAGCCATGGCTGTGGAAGTCATCACGGGTTTGCATGTTTAACGTAGAGGTCACTTGACTATGGCGTAAGGGACAGCACTTATCATGGAGTCGCCGCACCGGAAAGGAATTAGCTGTCCTGGGAGGAGAGGCCCTCTCGGACCAGGGCTCTGTCAGGCTGCATGCGTTGCCCGCTGCATACTGAGGGGTGCTTCTGGTCTGCTGTGGGTGGCGCTTGGACCCCTGCTAGGCCTCAGCCTTGCATCAAGTGCCGGCCTGTACCATCAGGGCCTGTGTGGCCCTTTCTGTGGCAGCCGAAACCACGCTGTGGCATTAAAAAACCTGCATGTTCACAGCCCCAGGGCTTTAAGTGGGCCAGGTGCTGCCGGTGCTCAGCACCGGCAGTTTTAAAAAGCAGGTGCTGAGATGGGTCTCTTTTCGCCTCTTAATTTTTGCCCACACCCTCAGGGTTAAAAATCTTAGCTCTGCAGCAGTACCACCCGTTACTGCCTTTGATGCAACTTCAAAGAGATTATAGATCTTTCAAAGTCTCCTCTTTTAAGAACTGAAGCAATTTCAATGTTATATACAAGGAAGCCATAGTTGTTATTTATCTTATGCAACTAACAACCATTGACAAAGCCAATAGGCCTAGCTTGTTATAGGTGGAATGTTACTTGTTTTTAGTTGTTTCATGGAGCACAGACCCATCAGAGGTTCTTCCCTCTCCTCTCCCCCGGGACAGGAAGGTAAAGTGTCCTACATCATATGTATTAATTACTGTTGTTTTCACTGTAATTGCAACCAAACCTAATGTGGCCTACATGAAAGCATACTGATGAGCACACATGATTATTTATACCCAATTGCTTATGTGTAGAGGTGAAGGATTTTTTAGCGAATTACGGACTACTTTAAAAATCAGCAATAATATTTTTCTTCGCTACAGTCTTCATTGGGAAGCGTTTTCGCTACTATTGCACATTTTAAATTGCGTTCTTTTACCACAAATTGTTTTGTGTTTGGTTAAAAAAAAAACACGCAATGCTTCTCATGACCAAATCGAGTTTGTCATATTTATGAATCGAATATTTAATGAGCAAATGGATTTGTATCTTAATGTATTGGTTTGTATGTGACATTTTCTCACAGTGAATTGTTTTGGACAAAATAGGGGGCGTGGGAGCGGCAAGTCACATTCTGCTTTAATGCAATTTGTGGACAAGTCTACATAATCATACATTGTACATGTGATGAATATGTATGTATGTTCCTTGATGATCAGTATTTTTGCAATTCAGTAGCATTTAAAAGAAAAGAAAAAAAATCTTGTATAGCCAATGCAGGGTTGCCATCCATGGCATTCAACACCTCACTCTTGTCTTCCATCGCGTAGGCTTCTGTGCCAACACTGAAAATCAAATGGTCCTGGTAAGACTTTTAGCATTTTAACTTGAAACATACAGGGTAATTCGCTTTAAAGTGCATTAAAAAGGCTTTACAACATAAGCAGGTTATATTTTTCAATTTTCCTCCCCGCCTAACTTCAGAAGATAGGAAAGGGACAATTTGTTATGTCTACTGCACCCTGGCAATTATTTACTAATTTTACCCTTTAAAGTAGGTTTTGTTATGTTAACGGTAAATATTTAGTCCAAAAAGAGGTTTCACTAATCCCTCCAATACACACACCTACTTTTTTATTGTCGAAATCTACAAATCTAGGAAACCTCTTTCTCATTGTTCATTATAACTGTTGTTTCTCCCCCATAAAGGCCGAAGAGCCATTCAAAATGAATGCAGCGTTGGGACAATCAATCACTTTAGATTTGTTTCCTCTAAATGTCCTGCCGGAGCTTGTTGGAGTCACGTTGGCGCAGATTTTGGACCAATATTTGAGAGGCGGCATTCATTACTCCAATGTTGGTTGGATGATTTACAGGTTCTGCAAGTGCCCCGCATATTTGCAACAAATTACGAGTTTAATTCCATTGTACTTTCCTATTCTCAGAGTTTCTCATACCTGCTGCATGCTCTTACGGGCAGTATCTCATACTTATTGCTGTTATTTTGCGTCGTGTTCTACATTATTTGTGCGGAACATAATGTTACAGACTTCCTCAGAGGTGCAAAGAGCAATGTTTGCCGAAGGGTTCTCACTGAGACTGCGTGAGACGTCCAATCCTTTGTAACATCAAATACACGTGGGCAGAAGAGAAAAGGTTATGCACCCCAACCACTGCCCCCAGTAATCCAATCATATAGCTTCATCAATGCTGCCCTTGCCCCAACAGTTAATGAGGTATTCACCTATTTAATTTTTTTTTTTTATTTGACAGTTTTTTCTGAAGCGCAAACTTGACTCGAAAGTATCGGGTATCAGAGTGCTTTACATAGCACCTGTTGCGTTACATGAGGACACATTCTTTTTTAGGTCTCGCCTAGGCAGCGCGCATGCGTTGCTCTAGGAGGACCTTTAGCCATCCGTCTTCACTTTTCAAGCACTGCACTCGTGCTTGTGGCGGCATCCACCTTGCGGAAGCGAGCAGCGGTATGCCACAAGCAAGAGTGCAGTGCTTGAAAAGTGAAGACTGCTCTCCCAAGCGTGCGCGCACGCCACTCACGGGCTCACCTCCTGCGCCCCCTCTTCTTTACAACTGCCACTTCTGGTATTTCTCACGCGGCACTGTATGGATTTTGTCTTTCAACGACCGTCGCTCGCTCGCTCACTCGCGCCGCACCACACTCACTGGAACATGCCTGTCAAACCCTCGACGTCCCCTCACTATCCAGGGAGCAAATGCAATTTCACTTCCCCTGATGAATAAAACATCGGGAAGGAGGCATGCTGGACACTTGTTTCATTTCCTCCTCACCTGCATTCCTCCTCTGGAAAATTATGAAGTGTTTTATCAATAAATCTTCAGTTCCCAAACGGAGCCGGTATTGGGGGATTTCACTGCGCGATAGGTTTTGGGTTACTGAGGAGCGATGTCATATGAAGATAATCTATATGTGGATTGCATTGATCTGAACAGCCCAACTGGTTTGGCTTTCCCCGCCCTTCAAATTTATTGGAAACAGAATGGCATTTAGCTTAGCGAGTTGTGCTCTTCCATAAATCTGACACGTGGGGCGCAGGAGTACATCTGCGCGCGCGACAGATAATTTCCTCTGCTGTCCTTTATGACTTTATGGTACCTTTTCTGGAACTGTTTATGGGCGTGTTAGCCTGTATGCATTCAGAGTTCATGTTTTTACGGGAATGGTTAAATTCATTCTTCCAATGTTGCCTGCTGAAATCCAATCAAATGAAGGAAAATAAAATAAAAATAATGATAAAGACGAGTGGGCTATATTTAATGAGGTCCAGTATACAAGCCCTGAAATGGTTAAACGGAAAGGGTATACAGTTCCTCTATTTGTATAGGAGAGTGTAGAGTACACTCTCCTTGGAATTCAGACTAAGTGGGGGGTAATGTCTAGTAAGCCTGAAGGGTATTTAGACTGTGTGGGGTGGGGGAACCCACATTGGTGGAACTAAAACCCTCACACACCCAGCAAGCTAGGTGTCATGCTTCATCATCTGGGTTTTGCTCCTCGTCGGGTCGGCGCTGCAATTCCCGACGGGCACCCAGGGATGGGGCTCTTTGGCGGAGATCTTTTGTTCCTTGCCGAGGGTGAGTGCAAGTGAGGGCCAGGTAAGTGTAGATGTTTGTGAGTGTGGTTAAAAAGGGGTTGGTTAGTCTGAATGTATGATTTTATTCGGTCAGTAAACCACCCTGTTAAAAATGAAATGAGAGGTGGTAGTCTTGACTAAATGGGTCAGGGACTACTCTACTCTGCTCAGGTGGACAACATGTTTCATGCCTACAAGGTCAGGGGGATCCAGCGGCAATTCATCAGGACCGGTGATTATAACTATCTACAAGTTTGTGAGGGTGTGTTGCTAATTATTTACAGTGATGTCTAGATAAAACTACCCTAGGTAAGTGTCGGAAAAACTAGACTCTTACGTGCTGGACAGGCCTATAGAAAAAGGAAAGAAGAAACAAAACAGGCCAACAGAGTACATTAAGACGCACACTTAGTCAAAACTATACATTACAAAAACAGGAGCCAGGGACTCCTCATATGCATGTTCACTGAGAAAACAATTTGCGCTAAATAATAGTGATCATGCACAGGTGGATGCATGGTGCAGGTACGTGTCAGGTGATCAAATCTAAAATATAAAACACTCAGATTATTACGTTAAATGCGGTTATGCTCACCTAACGTATTAGAAAATGCCACTCCAGTCGGTACTTGGCGAGCCTCTTGGGAATGCGTGATAGCCTACTGTAAGTAATGGTACAAAGTGAAGAGGCGAGAGGCTCATGCATGTAGGAGAGGCATACTCCCTATTTGCTATGTCCAATCAGGGCAAAGGTGGCAAAATAACCCTCGGAGCCCGCGACAGGAGAAACAACGACCGTAGAACGACGCGACCCCCGGACCCAAGTGTCTCACGGGGGAGACAGGAAGGAGTCTAGGGATCGGGCCGCTGCCACAGCCGCGGTTCGCCGATCACCGAGACCGAGTAAGTCTCTGCGCGTGAAATGGAGTCTTACGAACGGAATGCAACTACTCACAGTTTTGTCGCCCAAGGGTGGTTTGTAGACCTACCCCGCTCCGCCGAAACCGGGAAGTGAGGTCTGCTTCCCGCTGATCAGTTAAGAGCCAATCCTATGAGGCTAGACGGGTACTGATTGGTCACTGGAAACTGGCGAGGAAGTTAGACAGGCAGCCTTGTTTCCTGGGTGACCATGGGTGCCATCTTGGAGAGGGGTATATCACTATGTAATAGATCGTGTATTGGACATAAGGAGGTCAGAGGGTCCTTGAGAGATAACAATGAGCTGACAAGATTAGTCATCTGATGTGACCCTATCAAAAACAATGAATAGTCACGCTTCGTATGTATGATCGTATGAATGGAACTCAGATACATACATGGGAATGCGTCTTATAACTAAGTGTGACAGGAGATGTGGCGGGTCTAATTCCCGCTTATCAGTTAGAGGCCAATACCGTCAGGTCTGAGAGAATAATGATAAGTGTATTTAGACACTGACTTAATGATTCAGACGGCAGTCTCATCATAGAGGTTGATTACGGGCGCCATCTTGAGATGGGATAATGCGTTATGTGACAGTCGTGGAAAGTCATGAAAGGTAACAAGGGGCTGCAGGACGTCGTCATCCGATATCCCTGTCAACCAGTATAGCAAGGTCACGACTAGTGTAATAATGTCGTGGGAGGAGTGCGCTTTGAAAAAACATGTGAGGTGACTCCGACATGTCGGTGTATGCCAGAAAAAACTAGTGAGGGTTGCTGGATATGCCCAGTCACTATCACTATTTATGAGATGGTGCCCCTCCCTTGCTTGGGTTTTACTTGCTGATAGGGACTATAGTGAAGTGTAGGTATCATCTAGGTCTCAGTGAGTCAAAGAAACCCATGGTATGTCATCATTTAGACCCCGTGTATCAGAAGCCAATTTGTGGACCCATCTTTGTTCTAATCTGAACAATGTTTGTGGTGTCATGCCTGGATGTGATTCAAGAACAACCCATCTTAAGGAGTCTGCTGTGTGGTGGAGATTTTTAAAATGGCAATACAATTTTGTGGTCTCCTTAGAGCATCTGATGTTACTTTTATGCTCTGTGATGCGTGTCTTGATTGATCGTGTCGTCATCCCTATGTAATACAAAGCGCAAGGGCATTGTAACAGATAGATGCAATTCTTTGAATTACAATTTGTGTGACGTCCCAATTTCCAGGTCAAGTTATCAGACAAAACCAATTCCTTTACGGTCATCGTCTGATGGCAAGATGTGCAATTGCCACAAGGGAAATGTCCTGTGACTGGTGGAAGTCCCCAAAGGGTGGCCTGGGTGTTCTGCGCTGTTTTTTTGGGTCTAGTGTGGATCAGAATGTCTTTAAGGTTTTGCGTTCTCTTAAAGGCAAACCTTGGTTGTGGTAGAGTTAGATCCCCAGCCGCCAAAATCCCCCAATGTTTCTTAATGACTTTTTTCATGTTGTTGGAGGATGGGGTAAAAGAAGTCACACATGTCAAGGTTTCGGTTTGTTCACGGGTCTTAGTCTCTAGTAAAACCTCTCTAGGGTTATTCCTTGCACGTTTCATTGCGTTATTGATAGTAGCGGAGGGGTACCCTCTCTCTTTTAAATTATTTGCCAGAGTATCTGCATCTTTCTTGTAGTCCGACACAGAACTGCAATTTCTCCTCACTCGGAGAAACTGGCCAAACGGTAGGTTATCCCTCAGTGCTTTGGGGTGGTGACTACTATACAACAACAGGCTGTTCCTGTCCGTTGGTTTTTTGTAGAGACTAGTGGTTAAAACTCCGGACTCCAGTCTGATGTCTAGGTCCAGGAAGGCAATGTGGGAGGGGGAGATGTGGTTGGTAAATCTCAGATAGGGATTCTGGGTATTGATCCATTGGCAGAACTCTTCACATCTGCTCATAGACCCCTTCCAAAGGATGAGGATGTCGTCAATGAATCGTCTCCACATAATCAGACTCTCATTAAAGGGGTTAGTTGGGCTCTGAATGATCTCCTCCTCGAAGGCTGCCATGTAAAGGCAGGCTAAGCTAGGGGCAAATGTACTGCCCATAGAAGTCCCTTGGCATTGATGGAACAGTTCATTCCTGAATTCGAAAAAGTTCTCTGTTAATGCTAAGGATGCTAGGTCCATAATGAAAGACACCGGGGTGGGTGATGTCCAGTCTTCCTTACGTAGGACCTCTTCGATCACAGTTAGGGTGGCTTGTTGTGGGATATTTGTGTAGAGTGCCTCCACGTCTAAAGTGACGAGGAGGCTGATATCCCCATTAGGTGCCAACCCTTCTATTGTTCTTAAGATGTCACTAGTATCTTTGATATAAGATGGTATCCTTTGGACCAGGGGTTGTAGGTAGTGATCCACAAATCTGGATAGAGGCTCCAGAACCGAGCCAATTCCGGACACAATGGGCCTACCTGGGGTGGGAAAGGTTCCCTTGTGGACTTTTGGCAAAGTGTAAAAATATGGTGTTACGGGATTCAGTGTGTTGAGGAAGTCAGCCTCTTTCTTTCTGATCCACCCATTTGTCTCAGCCTCCAGCGTGAGGCTGTTGATGGTGTCTTTCAGCCTGGGAGTGGGGTCTAAAGTGATCGGGGTATAGTATTTCCGATCACCTAGTTGTCTCCGACACTCTCTCTCGTAATCAAGGGTGGACTGGATGACTGTAGCCCCACCCTTATCTGCTTGTTTGATGGTGATTGAGGGGTCATCTGCCAGGGCCCTGGCTGCATTCATTTCCTCCTTAGAGAGATTATAGAAAGTGTTAGACCTATCTCGTGTCACGGCTAAGTCCTTTAGTATTGCTTTTTCAAAGGTTAGGACTTCTGGGGGGACCATGCCAGCGTTGGGAGTAAAGGTTGAGGGATTGTGTAGCCCAGTGTCTGTATGTTCTGTATCGTTACCAGATTTGTTGTGAAAGAAGGCTTTTAGGCGAATCTTTCTAAAGAAACTATGCAATTCGCATGCTTCCCTGAATTTATCAACCTTAGGAGTTGGTACAAAGCCTAATCCTTTGCGAATCACTCGTAGTTCAATGTTGTCGAGTGGTCTTTCAGAGAGGTTGATCACTAGGTCCTTCTGCCCCTGCGTTGGCTCCGGGTTTCCATCGGTGGCTGAACTTGGTCTTGCCACTGAACATGTTGTGTTCCTCGCCTTCGCCCTCTTCCTCTGCCCCAGCCTCTGCCTAAAAAAGGTTGGGGATTGGTTCCTGGGTAGAATTGGGGAGGGCACGGGGGAAACATCGGGTATTGCCAAAATTGAGTTTGTGGTGGTGGACCTGGGAATATTGGTTCCCCTCGATTATAGAAGGAACGGTTGTTCTTTCTTCTCTGGTTAGGAAAATCCCAGCTACCAGAGCTTGAGTTGCTGTTGTTGGAACCCCTCCTGCTATTATTGCTAGATTCTTCATCGCTGGAATAATTGTTCCTGTTAGGTGTAAAGTCTGGTTTCAGGTAGGGGAAGATTTTTTCTCTATCAAACCTAGAGATGTCCTTCTGCAGCTTAGCTATCTTCTGTTTAAGAAGATACTCCCTATTCTCCGTTATTTCTGAGTTGATTTCAGCTAACTTGGTTTTGTAAGTGCTGTTAGGCACTGCAGATTTCATATTGGACTCAGCGGTTTGTATCCGTAATAACAAAGCATCAGCGAGTCTTTTCGCAGTGTTAATTATAAGAACTAGGAGGTCACGAGTACATTTCCAAGAGACTGAAGACCAATCTGCTGAAATCCAAGCCTCGCTTCGGCAATGACAGGAAAAGAGTTTATTGTTGTGAAATGTCCAGGAACAAGGGAAGCTTTGAATAATAAATTTTAAAATGTGATATGAGCCTTTTAGCTAAAAACATAGTAAGAGGAAATGGGTGAATTGGTCGGAAAAAACTGGTGAGTACTCCGTGTTCACTCTGTGTTCATTCCATTCCATTGTTTTTAGCTTGTACCTGCGATTGCAAAAAAACATTCATATTAGCCCCGGCTCTGCCCCGAGTAGAAAAGCTCAGCCTCAACTAAGGCCAAATACACCTTGGGTACGGAATACCAGCAACCGCAGAAGTGTTTTGTCCATACATGCTCACATTTCATTTGTGAGGTGCAGAGACTTTCTAAGTGTATTTCATTGTATGTTTTGCCCAATAGGCTTCTTTTTACTTATGAGTGAAGTTATGTATGTTCCATACCCACCAAAAGAGATGTATTTTAGTAACTATCCTGAGACTATGGAGCCAGATGGATTGGAGTTTGATCCTCATTTCTTCACTTGACCAAAATTGTGCGATCTTGTACATATAATATTTTCTCCCTGTGCCTTGTCTTCCCTTAATCGTGAAAATTTAGAGTGCATTCAGACAGGCTAAACATCAGGATTATGTACTTTAAAAAGATTAGCTACATTTTACAAGTCGGGCCCCATTTGTGACCTATTAGTTGATTATAATTTTTCTGGCATTTGTACCATTCTATGGGTAGCAGTTAGAGGAGGTGTTTGGTGTTTGTGAAAAAAGCATCATGAAAATATGACACGATCCTTTGCATACACTTGTGAGATTGGAATATGTTGCCAAGGAACTTTAGTATTAGAGGGCAATAAATTATTTGGTTGCAATTCTTTCTTATTGCAGTTGTCCGCACAATAGAAATGTTTATTATGGCATTCGATTTTATGTAGCGCATAAGCATATTTAAAACCAATACTACTAGAAGTATCATAAGTAGCCTTAATTCTCCTAATAAGAATCCGCTTGAACAAAAAATAACAAGGCCAATCTTGAGTAATCAAACCTTACTTGACAAACAGATACTAGTTTTTGTCAAAGCGCCCTACGCCGCGGTTTCACTTTAATGTCGCCCACGCCCATTTCTTTAGACGTGGCTTGTCTAAAGAGAGGGGCACGGCCTCCATGAATGTGAAAGTGTTGCATGGGCGCTAGTAATTTGCAATGCAATAGGTCTCGCATTTGCGAGAATTTAAGCTATTACATTGCCAATAGCTCAAACTCTCATAAATTCGAGACCTATTGCATTGCATGCGCTGCTCTAGGAGGACCTTTAGCCATCGGTCTTCACTTTTCGAACACTGCACTTGTGCCTGTGGTGGCATGCACCTTGCCGGAGCGAGCAGAGGTGCGCCACAAGCACGAGTGCAGTGCTTGAAAAGTGAAGACTGCTCTGCTAAGCGGGCGCGCGCGCACCACTCGCGGGCTCACCTCCTGCTCCCCCTCTCTCTCACAACCTCTCTGCCCCGCGCCACGCTCCCTCACACTTGTTTATTGATTTCTCCCACCCTTTGTTCTTGACTCGTGGGCATTTTAGTTTATGATGCATCAATTCGTTGCAGCTTTTCACCAGGCGACACTTTTCGCCGCCACGCTCCCTCAAGCTTGTTTATTGATTTCTCCCACCCTTTGTTCTTGACTCGTGGGCATTTTAGTTTATGATGTATCAATTCGTTGCAGTTTTTCACCAGGTGACACTTTTCGCTCTACACTGCTATATTTCCGGCTTCAAGCTAGCCATTCTAAACCTGAACTTTCAGTGATGTGGGAATGTAATAGCCTACGTCATCTCTCAGCGATGCTTGTGCAGCAGAATCTAGCACTTCATTAAATAAGTTGCATTGATCGATAACCATAGCTTAAACGCTGGATAATCACGCATACTTTACTTTGTTTGTCGATTATTGGGGCGGCTGTCTCTATGTGAGATCATGGAGTGGCAGTGTGAGATGATGTGTTCGTGAATGACTTTAAGAAATCAGCACTGAAAAGGGGTTTAAAAAAATAAATAAAATCCACACCAGGCTTACGACTGTACTGAGCGATCCTGCTCGTCCTTGCTCAATTTCCTTCTCAGTTGGTTTGAGCTCCTGTTTCATCTCCATGCTATACCGGAGACGTCACTTTTCAGAAAGATGCTGCCATGTGTCGTGAAGGCCCCTGGGATCACGTGTCCTCCCATGAATCTGGGCAGCCCGACCTAGCATTAATCCTCAATTTCCTGTTTCTAACTAGCAGCCTGGCCTGACCCTGCGCTTAATCTTACCTCCCCTTCATGGGGATTTTGGTGTCGCTGACTTTTTATTACATTTTTAAGTAAAACTATATATTTTTTCTTATCTCGGACCATTGGTTTCATTCTTGTATTATATACCTAGAGAACAGCCATATAGTTGCAGTTTGTAATGGCATGGCAGTGGTCTCTTTCAGTCCATAGAATCAAATGAACTATGCTTTGTGTATTGTCAATAGAAAATGGGCAATGCTCAAGTAAATGTACAAATACAATAATAATCTTATAGTGCATAAGAGCACATTGTAACGTTATGCTAAACAAGCATTTGTAATGCAATTGGTCTCGCATTAGTTAAATGCAGAGCTATTGGCTTTGCAAATGGAAAAGTAATATGGCGGGTAGATAATTATTATTTTGTTTTTTTTACTTTATTTTTTATTTATTGACTTTTGTAGTAAGGTTTGCACACCGTGCAGCGTGCCACTGCTCTTACAAAAATAAATACATAGAAAAAAAAAAGATTTTTGTACACCATATTACTTTTAGATTTGCAAAGACAATAGCTCCGCATCCAATTAATACGTGACCTATTGCATTGCAAATGCTTGTTGTGTCTGTCACTGAATCCAAGTAAAGAAACATGCAAAGAAACCTCCAAGACAACGCTTACCGAGGCATGTTGCAAACCTTGTGCTGCTGTGCTCTGCAGTCTATCGCCTCCTGACCGCTATCATGGAAATGGCGATTTGAAGAAAGGTGTCCAGACTTGGTCACCATACCCTAGCATATGTAACAAGCATTGCCATAGCCAGTAGGTCTCGCCTTTGGGACCTTATAATTGTTTAGCCATGCAACAGTTGATGTTGTTGCACCAAGGATATTGTACTGCATAACTAAATACTTATAAGGTCCCAAAGGTGAGACCTATTGGCTATGCCAATGCTTGTTTTGTTGGCACGGGGAGGGTAAGTGATTTATCCAGAATCACAGGATGTTCAGCGTCATTGCCGAGACTCGAACCCAGTTCATCAGATTCGATGTTGACCGCCCTAGCATTTAGGCCAACTCCTCTCCCCAATTTGAATATAATGTACTTGTGTATGGAAAGGTTACACAGTGAACACCTCTTCCGTATGTTATTACTGTCCTACAGATGTATTTCTATGCATTCATGGTGCTACTATGGGGAGTTTCTAAAGTGCTGTATTTAACTGTGCCTGCTAGAGAGAAGGTGCTGCTGTCATGCTAGCCAGTGCTCCTTTTAGAAGCAATAGCCTGGCATGTCGTCCTATGCAAGTCAAAGTCCTCTTCAATGTTTCTGAATCTTCTTGTTGACCAAACCCACTTATATTTAGTAACTTTTTAGGTCGAGGCATGCTGTATTCGAGTATGGACTTGAAGCACCACCCACTCTCCGCCCATATTTTTCATTGGCTTGTGTTAATGTCCTTCGTAAACACTGGCTTCCCTGATTCGTTAATAGGCTTGTTAGTCTCTCCATAATACCGCCTTGTCTTCATTTCTAATCTCCCATGAGGACTGGCCCTTTTACTTCTGTTTTTACATGGTATGTTTTATTTAGTCTGTAAGCACTATTTTCTTTCATGAGTTTCTCCTACTGCAGGAACAGCTGCTCTTGTTCTCCTTGGCTACAGCTCCACTCCTTTGCCCCTCACTGCCTCAACCACCTCTCCGAGGTCTGATTAGATTTTCTTTTCTCTTCTTCCACCCCACCGTGCAGTTTTTTTTCTTTAACATTTACATTAGTAGATGAAGTGATTTGATGCTGAGCCGATACCCAGGCTTGAACACTGGTTCCCAGCTTCTGAGTCATAGCTCTGGCCACTGAGCAATATCCTCTCCCTCGGTGAGCAGCACAATATTATATATATTTGCTTGTTTTACACTTTGATGGTGGCCGCGCCCCTTTCCTTAAATAAGCCGAGTCTAAGAAAAGGGGTGAGACCGCCATTAAAATGAAAGCGCAGCATAGGGCACTTTTACTAACAAGAACTTCAATCTAATAGGTGTTGCATTTACGAAACTCTCGCAAATGCAAGACCTAGTGCATTGTAAATGCTTGTTTTTAAATGTATTTATTGCTTTCAAGTTAAAACCAATACAACAGTAGAACCAGCTGTGTCTCCAAATGAAGTACAATCAATAGTGTGGAATCAATTGGGTACTACAGATATATAGATGATCATACAGCAATTCATGTTAGGCGTAGTAAAGATTGACAATGCGGAGGCAACAAGTTCACTACATAAACGCAGAAGCAGTAAGAAGGTCATTTCAGCTATGAACAAATCAATATCGGGAAGGATATATAACATGACAGCAGATATAATCAAGAAGCAGTGAATGTCATAAGCGTAACAGGATTTTGGGGGTTCAGGTTGAAGGATCTGGTGTTCGTGATAAAAAATAATCTTGGAATGGGCCCCATATATCCCTGGGCCTGCTAGACAGGGGTAGCGTAGAATAGTGTACATCCATTTGCTGCTGACTTATTGCCAAATCTAGTAGCCAGTGTGAATAGAGGGCTTCAGAAGTTCAGGCCCGACTTCACTTGCATGCCTTCCAACGCTTAGCAAGAAGTAATACCAAGGCAAGCAGCTTTCTATGCTCATCGGGCATTTCTGTCAGAAGACCCGAAAGCACCAGTCCAGGCAAAGGGCGTAATTGAGGGTGCAATATGTCAGAGCATGGAAAAAACCTTTGTCCAAGAGGCTGCAATGGGAGGGCGTAGCAAGGCTAAATACCTGAAGTCAGCCCGACCCCCATGATATCCGTCACAGTTGTCATGGGCGCGTAACTTATTTGTATATAGTTGGGATAGGGTGTAGTATGTCTGATAATGAAGGCAATAGTTTATAAGACGTAGCTCGCCATTGGGTAAAAGTGAGCCAAACAACACGTTACGGCCCAATCCATGTCAGAAATGGATGTGCCTCCGAGCGAGCCTTGGCATGCAGCAAACCCAGTGGCAGTTCAGATTGGGCAGAAGCGTAAAGACGCAAGGGGGGAAGATGTCGCAAGGAGGGAGCCATGAGTAAAATGGTATACGTCTTACATTCAGGTGGTGCTGCTGGGAATTCAGGGTAGTGATCCTGAAGTCTCACTTGTAAATGGAAATAGGAGAAAAGGTCAAGCGAGTCCAAAGGTTCGCCTGTACCTGAGATTATTCTCTCACAAAATTGCCCATCTGGGAAAAGACCACCCATTTCTGCTACACCCCAGTGCGATACTGTCGCAGATGGGTTATTCTTGTATTGTGCCCAAACAAGTGACTTTGTGAAATCTTGACCACAGCTTTCAAGATATGGGAAAGCCCAACCCTGATTAGCAAGCCCAGATTTGACGTCATTCAAAGAAGAGTTTGAAATAGAGACATTTTCCTTATTTAAAAACCTTTAGCTACAGCCACAGTTCTGCTTCAAACTGTGGCCTTAACAGACAGCGGAGCCATAGGTTGCTCTATGCATCAAACATTTCATGCTAAAACTTGTATACGTTTGCAGAAGGAAGTAGGGTCATGGTCTATTCAAGGCATTGATGGAACACCTTCAACATAGGGAAATGTCTTTTGAGGAACTCAGGAGTTATACCCACTGAAGTAGGGCATGATGAAGCTATCATTGTTTAATTAATTGATAACCTGGCTTACATAGTGATTTGGAGAAATTGCACCTTTTCTTTCACATCCAGAGGTTTCCATGAACATTGTTTTCCACTCCCTGGTCTCAAGAGTGTTCAAACATTTAGGTGTTTTGTTGTATCAAAATCTGACACAGAAATTCAGATACTGTAATTTTATCAATCCTTTGCTGATGTAAGTAAATTGGGAACAGACACATTACTTTCCCATTGAAGTTATGACTGTATTATTAATTTTGTCCTAGGAGCTTATGTTACTATAATTTATATATGGCCATGAATCATCACCCCGAGAGGGGTATCTCAGCACCAAGAACAGAACCCTGAAGCCAGGAAAGAGAATAATGCATTAAAAGAGCAATGTCTTCAGTAATTTTCGGAATTGGAGATTATCCGTACACCTATTCCAGTACATAGGGTCCAAGTAGGAAAATGATCTGTCTCCTGTGCGGATCCTTCTGACTTCTGACACTGTAAGCAGCACTTTGTCACTGGATCTAAGCTGTCTAGGAGGGCGGTGCTGCGATAATCTCGATGATAGGTAACTGGAACCTATTCCAAGCAAGGAATTGTGTGTCAGACAGCACATTTTAAAGATGATATTTTTACAGATTGGTAACCAGTGCAATGACTGTAAAAGAGGGAAAGAGGCAGCACCGGATGGAAGAATACAGATGAGACGGGCTGCGTTTTATTGCACTACTTGAAGTTTGGAAAGCATCATCTCCTTTGGAAAGGCCAAAAGAGCAATACCATAATCTAAACAGCTGAAGACCAACGCTTGTATCAAGGTTCTCCTTGCAGAAAGGGGAAGGAAGGAAAACGCTCTCCTCAACAGGCGCACCAATGTAGTCTACACCACTGCACTCTCCACCACTGAACTCTATGCCACTCAACTCTGCACTACTGCACTCTATGTCAGTGCACTCTATACCACTGCCCTCTGCAGCCCTCTACTCCACTGCATTCTATGCTACTCTACGCCACTCTAGTCTGCTGCACTGCACTCTATGCCACTGCATTCTGCGATGCTGCATTGTACGCCACTGAATTCTATGCTGCTGCACTGTACGCCACTATACTCTGCAACACTATGCCAATGCACTCTACACTAGTTGACTCTACGCAACTGCATTCTACTCTGCACCACACTACTCTATGCCTCTGTACTCAACACCACTCTTCTTTGCAGTACTTCATTTTATGCCAACGCACTCTAAGCCAGTCTATTCTGCACCACTCTACACCACTGCACTCTGCACTCTCTGCCATGGCACTCTATCGCACTATACTCAACTCTGCACCACTTTACGCCACTCTACTCTGCACCACTCTATGCCACTGCACTCTGCACCCCTGCACACTACTATGCAACACTCTAATCCATGCCACTGCATTCTAAGTCTCTGCATTGTGCACTGCTGAATTTTACCTCACTGCACTCTATGACACTATACTCTACAACATTCTACGCCAATGCACTCTTCACCAGTCCAGTCTACTCTATGCGACTCCAGTCTATGCCACTCCCCTATCACACCACACTCCACTCCACTCCACTCCACTCCACGCCACTCTCCTCTACATCACTAACTTTTAGCCATGCTGAACAGCAGCCACACTGGTGTACATGGCTAAAACACATTAGCAATGCCAATGGCCAATGGTTTTGCCAATGTTTATTCAGACTCTTAACATACCAAACTGTGCGCTGTGAAGCATTTTTTAATCTTCAAACAAAAATCACCCTGAGCAGTAGTTTATTTCACTTTGCAGTCTTGAGTTTTGATGGAAATTCCAGAGTCATTGGTAACATCAAATGCATGTGTTTTTTCATAGCCAAATAGCTTTCGATAAAATGCAATGTTAATTACTTCAACAGCAAGGGTTCTAAACAAAATCTGGAACCTTTAAAATGATTGAAATTTATCTTTAATAATTGTCAGACCAAAAAAAACGTTCAATTGTAATTTTTAAGAAGTCACAAAGTCAAATATTAAATATTGTTTTTTCTCAAGAAGATTCCAATCAGTAGTAGTTCTTTGTGAAGAAATACAGTGTACTCTTATTTGGACGCAATCCTTTTTACTAAGTATGAATTAAAGAAAACTCAAAGGACGTTGGCACGCTTACCCCACAGTAACGCAGTAGCAGCTTGACTCTTTCTTCAATGTTGCAAACACACAGCAGAACATGCTTTTCCTCTAAAGGTTCTCAAAAGCAAGCAGGAGTCCTAGGGCGCGGCAGCAGAACCTGCTTCTCCTCTGGAGGTTCTCAATGCAAGCATGAGTAATTGGGGGCATAGCTCCCTTTTATTCAGGGAGGTGCCCTAGATGGCTGCAGCACTGGGAATTGTGGGACCTGAAGTTCCAAAAGTGCATTGTAATCGAACACATCATCCCCAATGTTTAGCTAAAGGTTGCCTTATGTTTTTGGAACAAAGGTGGACATGATGTTTACCAGGAGTCGACAATAGCCTTCTTATTAACTTCTTTAAATATTGATACATTAGCATGGGCCATGCTTCTCATTTTGAACCAGAGTGGTTACAAAATTGCACCCAGTTCACAGCAGCCCACACCTACTTTTGACAAGGGACATACAACTCAATTTTCCAATACTCAAATATACTAAAATAGGTAGCCAGGAACTCATTGTCTGTAATAGTTGGTACAAATAGCTGGAGGCAGAAGCCACATGGACAGAAGAGTTAGTGGCTACTACATTTTACTAGTTTGAAAGATGCTCGGCCATTTGGTTGTAAATCGACAGATTGCATCCAGATTGTTAATTGATTTAACATTCAACATAGACGCTCAACTAAGCCTCAGCAGGGCAGAGTAGAGACCTTTTTACCCCCAAATGTGAACGTATAAGGTATCTGAAAGTAGTGAAATGGTGGTCATGGTAGATGAACGAATACAACTCAGAAAAACCATGTCTTTAGAAGAAGACTTTTTCTACAGTGGAAAGGTGGAGTGTTTATTGATAAGTTGCTTGTAGCTTTATGGAAACAAGTTACCTTCTGCGTGGAGCAGATCAGGGATAAGCTGGCACATTAATGTGTTACTAACTGAGTTCATTATTTCTTACAAGTAGTGATTATCACATCTCAAGTGTGGCGAAAAATATATATCCATATGTATGCATCACCCAGATAGGGGAATCTCATTTCTCCCCTTCACTATCTCAGACTCATTGAGCTAGCTATGTCTGTCTCTGGCCAAACTGCGTGCTCTGTCCTCCAAAGTCCCCCCACCCCCCCCCCCCCCTCCCCTTTACAAATCTATTCCACCCTGGCCCTAGGGCCTTTACAGCCCTCTCTGACACCGTCTTGGTTAACAGCTGTCAACATACACACTCTGAGGACTCTGTTTCTTACAAGTTTAGCTCAACCTATTTTCTGTTCCCTTGTTGCTTATATTGCAACAAGTATATTTTGCCCTATGTCTTGTGCTTGCATGGCAAATCTATTTTCTATATATCTGTATATGGACTTTGTCCCCTTCTGGAGTTTTTACTGGTGACGGCACTTTCTTACATATATATCTCCCTGAAAAGTCAGACCAGGGCAGAAGAAGCTTGTTCCAAGACGTAACACTGAGATGTGCGTCTGCCGTCTGCCTTGGCATGTCAATAATAATTGGTAGCTGCAAATACATTTCATCTGTGTCGGAGCCTGTCTGTGTTTTCTTTGCGTTGCTCTGAGGAGGGTTGGAAGATTTATTGCTAACATCAAGGCCCCATCATGTTACACGCCCAAGTGGATTTTAGGGGCATCCGGGTACTTTGTGGATTCCAAATTTCAAGCCCCACAACAAATTCAAAGAAGCTAATGCAAAAAGAGATTTAAGGGGTTGAGGGAACAGCTTTAACATCGGGGGCAGTGTATCACAACAGTTTACCATTGTTCATGACAACACAGAGAAGACGTGGAAAAAAATCCTTTTTAGTTTAAGATGCTTTATTTAAGAACATTCAAGAGAATATACAGCAAAATATGTCGATAAACTTAAAACTGAGACATGTCATAGGGAAAACAGTATTAGTTGTGGAGGAAAATAAACAATAGGGAAATGCATAAAATTCAATGACAGAGGCTATAAAAAATAAGACAAATTTCATAATGAAAATCAGAAAACAGTTTTGCATCACTATATAAAAAGCATTTTTATAAATGTTTTGTATTTAATAAAAGGGTTGATAAAGAAAAAAAAAGAAAAATGAGAAACTAAATAATATATCACCTCATAAAGAAAAAGCACAGGAATGAAAATGTGAGCATGAGAAGTATACAAAATGCTATGTAGAGAATTAGGAAATGAATGAAGGAGAGATGCAAGTAAAAATGAATTCAAGGAAGCTTGGAGACTTCGACTGTTTGAACGTTAATAGAGAAAGGGCGTGAAAAGGTATGACACCAAGGGAAGACTAATTAAAACTCTCTTGTTGGCTGTGTACAATAAGGAAGAGCAAGAGGTATCCAATCTATGATTATGAAATACTAAGGGGTTCATTAGGATGGCGGGCGGACCTGAGTCTGCCTGCCATCCCTGCAGTGTGTGGACTGGCCACCAGACATGCGGCGGTCCCGCACCGTGGATTAGGATGCGACCTCCACCATGGCGGTTGCATTCTGCAATTTAACATTGCGATGTTAAAATTGCAAGTCTGGCATTTCACTGCACCACATAGCAGACACCACACAGAGCCTGCCACTTGGTGCAGTGAAATGTAGGGGGGTACCATAGGTACCCCCCAAGTGCACCCCACCTCCCCCAGACACAAGGGGGACCCGCAACGGGCCCCCAGACCCAATCCCTGCCAGCCTTTCCATGGCGGCATTCCCGCCATGGAAAGGCCTTTATTTTCACTCATCCTAATATGGCGGGCGGTGCACATATTAGTGGCCATGCTCCGCCTGGTAGGCAATCATAACGAATGCCTCCGGCGGAAAAGTGGCGGACAGACTTTGCATCCACCGTGATACTCACCGCCATCCTAATTTGGCAGTGGGCAAATCTCATTGTGATGGCAGGAGGATCGCCACTGCTGGGCCGGCGGTGGCGATCCTCCCGCCATCATAATGAGCCCCAAAGTTCCACCATGTCAAATAAGAAACCCGGACATAATTTTTCCAATTAGAAGCAATAATCTGGAAAGCAACCGCCAATAGATCTGCTAACGCACCTTTGGTTTTCTTGTTTGACCATATATCCGAAAAGGTGCCAATATAATGACTAACTATGTGGAAAAGAGATGAGACTGAGAATAAAAGAGATTTTATGCCATACTTGCTGCCAAAATGTAAGTATTTTGGGGCAAAGAAAAAACATGTGAAGATAGTAGCCATTAGGGGAGCCACAAGACCAGAAATTATTCTTAGGTAAAAGTTTCGTTTTAAAAGAGAGGAAGGAGGTAAAACAGCCTAAAGGAAATACATGGTCTGAGTGGTACTAGCTGAACAAGAAGTATAATGGATCCATGCCATAGTTTACTCCATAGAGAGATTGAAAAAGTAGGCAGAAGGTCCTGTTCCCAGTTTTGTTTTTGATCCTATCTGGAGCTTGGAAAGAAAATTGCTTGTATACGAAAGCAGCCTTAACACCCATAGAGAATTCCTGGGAAAGCATAGAGATCAATAATGTTTTGATGAAGAGTATGTATGAGGAAAGAATGTTTGTATCTATGTGAAAGAACAATACGAAAAGGATACGTAATTCCTCAAAACCAATAAACTTGTTGTTAGAAATGATTTGGAAAATTGGAAGTTGTACCAGAAGCTAGCTAAGTGGGCCAATTAAGACCTTTAGTAGATATAGTGATAGCATGATTGTACCAAACGGGGGATATAAACAAGAGTTGAGAGGGAGAATATTTCTGGGAAAAATACTTTTTGCGATGTTACTGGAATGGTTTAATAAAGGGGAAGGCAAAGGCCTAGGTTTTTGAGGAATACGAACAAATTGAAGAAAAGTAAAGGGAGAGATGAGAGAAAGTTCAAGATATTGCCAAAGGGGAGAAGAAGAAGAGTTAGAAGTACCTAATGAGGACCAGATCTGTTTACAAAGAAAAGCCTATTGATATTGTGAGAAGTCCGGAAAGTTAACTCCACCATATATTTTCTACTTCTTGAGTTTGAATAAAGAAATATGAGCTGGACGTTTGTTCCATAAGAACTTAGATAGTGAACTATCTATAGAACGGAAAAAGATGTGAGGAAGCCGAAGAGGGAGCATTTGTAAATAAAAGCTTATGGGCAAGAGCATCATTTTAGTAGTGGCTAGTCTGCCCCACTAAAAAAGACAAAGAAGGGACCATTTGGCAGTGAGAGAGAGAAGTTTCAATTTTAGAGCTTCTATATTGACCTTGAGTGTTTCTTTAAGGGATGAGGAGTAAAGAATTCCTAAGCATTTAATCTTGGAGGAATTCCATAAGAATCCAGTATCTTTAAGACAAACTGTATTAAAAGGCATAACTTCAGACTTATACATTTTATCGATACCCAGATACCAAGGAATATATGAAGACTGTAGACCATTAAGAAATACAGAGGTAGATGGATAAGAATATAGAGTTTTAACGTACTGTAGAAATTTAGGGCCAAAGCTGTGCCATTTGAGAGCTCTAAAAAGAAAATCCAGTTTACTCGGTCGAAAGCTATTTCCGCATCCAAGGTGACTACAGTCAAAGGATTTTTAGTTTTGCTCACATCATAAATAAATATTTAAGAAAGTGCAAGATTTATCGGCAATATTATGGCTCTTTACGAAACCGGACTGTTCAATGAAGACTAAAGAAGGGATCAAATTCTTTGCCCGCATAGCGAGAATTTTGGAGAAATTTTGCAGGCTGTATTGATAGGGAAATTGGTCTATAATTATTACATTCCACCAAATCTTTATCTTTCTAATTTCAAACAAAGGGATCAAACAAATCATGGCTTCAGTAAAAGAATCAGCCTGTGTATCAAAAGCTAAAATGTGTTGAAAAAAAGAAAACATGTGAGGAACCGGAAGAGAAGAAAATATAGTATAAAATTCAACAGTAAAGCTATTTGGGCCTGGAGCTTTATCTTTGGGGAGCTTAGAATTGGAAGACGCTCATGGACTTGGGCGCGCCGCCACTATGGCGGTCGCACCGGGCCCCTGCACCCAGGGGAGGCGGGGCACACCGTGCACAAGTGTAACGTGGCGCCCGACCTCCCCCCGCCCCTCAGGTGATTGGTCGAGCACGCGCGAAGCGGAAGCACTTGGAAGTGCTTACGGTTCACGCGTCCAGCAAACGTCGGGCAGGCCGGTCTGAACCGGCTTGCCCGACACTGCCCTTTAAAGGGCTGGGGACCAGAACGAAGGCTCTCTGTCGTCTCTGCTCACCAGCCTGCAGGTCAAGGAAAGGTCAGGGCCTCAGTTGGAGGCCCCAACGATTATTTTTCTTTTTCTCTCTGCAGGTTCCGTTCGGGTAGAGCGGCAGGAGGAGCGCGCCTTTTTCCTTTGTTGTTGCTTTCTCCATCTGCAGGAAAACGAGTGAGTCAGTCGTGGGACGAAGCCGGACCTGTCCACAGCAGTTCATGGAGCAGCTGATGAAAAGCGGGTCAGCTGTTTTCTTGACAAAGAGGTCGAGATTGATTTTGGCGGTTAGGCAGAGGAGCGTCTCAGCTGTTTTTCCCGTGCGTAGGTATAGCGCGATCGAGTTGGCAAGTACCCCAGGCATTCCGGCAGAGTATTTTTAATTAGCCACAGCGCACCAGGCAAAGCCCGGGTGAGTAGTTGGGTGGCGAGAGCTCCAGGCATTCTGTTTTGTGTCGTTTAAATCGGACACAGCCAGCATTCCGTTTTGGGTTGAGATACCGTCGCATGCATTGTTTAATTGGCATTTCAAATTCCGGTCGGGTTAAAATCGGCCACAGCGCGGCCGGGGAATCAGCTGTTGTTTTCCTGCTCATTGGGGCGTGATCCAGCACATTTTTGCTCTCTTTGTTTCCCCCTACAGGCATCTGGTAAGACAGAGACCACTGCAGGGGCAAGAAGGGAAGAGCATTGTTTCGGACCGCAGCTAATATATCCCCACTCCAGAGCCTGCACAAAGATCATCAGCTGTCCGAACGGGTGGCGAGTGGCTGGCCGTGCCCGGTCATGAAGACTCGGACACCGTGGGCTGGCTGGGGAAGGAGGCCCTGCGGCGCTATGTCAAGAACAAGCCGGACAACGGGGGCTTCGAAGTGGTGGACAAAGTCAAGTTCTTTGTCTAGAGGTGCAAAGGCCTGGGGGCTGCTGGGCCACGATGACTCGCTGGGGGCGGCCTTGGAAGACAACAACTTTGTTGAAGTTGGTAAGTGCTGTAGTGTCGCGGTCTAGTTGACCGGGCACTACGTCATCACGCGAATGCGCGTGGCGACCATGTTGGGCACGTCTGCGCATGCGCGAGAGAGTGTGAGACGCGCGAGAAAGAAACGAAGCGTTCTGAGGCGGCTGCCTGGCGCTCTTAGGTGTTAGCAGCATAAATACAATAAAGAAAGGTTGAAACCTGCATTGGCTGCTGTCCATCACTGTGGGGGAAAGCAATACTTTACAGTGGCGACGAGTCTGGGACGCAGAGGACCCTGAAGGACACCAAGGACAGAGGAAGCCCCCCAACAGCAGGAGAACCGGAGGAGACAACGCCCTACAGGAGCAGGAACACCAGGGGGTCACAGGACAGACTCCAGGACACCGAGAGAGCGCGGCAGTGGCAGACGCGAGCCAGAGGGAGGCACGAGAATAAGCAGGAGTGCCAACCAAGTGCAAGGAAGCGTGGTAAGTGACACAGGGGCAAGAGATAGAAGAGGCCCTGGCGGAATCAGGGAGGGACGGCGCAGAAGGGACCGAAGAGGCCCAGACGACCCAAAGAAAGGGAAAAGGGACGGAGGCACCAGGTAGTCCCAGGAAACGGGTGGAAACCAAGGTGTGCGCACAGGCATCAGCGCTAACGACGCCGGTCCCGTTCCTACCAAGACCAGGGGAGCCTCAAATGAAATGGGAGGACTGGAGAGAATATTAAAAAAATTACCTCGAAGCACTGGAAGACGAGAATGAAGAAGCGTTCTCCAGCAGCCGGAGGAAAAGGATACTCTTGCATAATCTGGGACCAGAGGGCATACGAGTAGTCCAAAACTTAACACCGGTCACCCGTCCACCAGCGGACGATGATGTGTTCAAACACGCCATTGAAGACTTAGACAACCACTATCGCCCTGCAGTCTGCACATCTATCGACCGCTACAATTTCCAGCAGAGGAAGCAAGAAGCGGGAGAAACGATAGACGACTACGTGGCGGCATTAAGGAAGCTGGCGATAACGTGTAAGTTCGGAGCTCTACACGACGACTTTATAAAGGAACAAATTGTCAAGCACACAACAAGCAAAACGGTGCAGGATAAAATGTGGGCAAGCGGAGACGCTACGTTAAAAGACGTAATAGCTATCGTGAAAAGAGCAGAACTGACCAAGCGCTGCGCAGACGCAGCGAAGAGAGACCAGGCCCCGAGACCAACGATAAACAAGGTGGAAGACGCCGACCAATATGGTAGAGGAAAACCGGCACCAGGAGAAAATAAGGGAACGTACAAAGGGAAAGGAAAGCCGGGACAAATGTGGAAACAGGACAAAGAAGGAACGTCGAAGTGCTACAGGTGCGGGAGCCCGAGCCATGTGGCGCACGACAAACGTTGTCCCGCCTTCAGAGCTAAGTGCGTATTCTGCGGCCTGGTCGGCCACTACGAGAAGGTGTGTCGCAGGAAGTGGAAACAGCGCGCGGTGAAATATGTGGCACAAGACCCAGGAGAAGAAGAAGAGGGCCAGGAAGAAGACGACGAAGTCCTGTGCGTGGAAGACCAAGTACTAGGTATCGACTGCAGAAGAGCTCGAAAACCCCAGTGCGACATCCACATCGGAGGAGTGGAAATCACCATAGTAGCGGATTCAGGGTCCCCCTACACGATCGTCCAAAGGTCGGTGTGGGAAGCGAAATTTGAACCGACAGTAGGCCCACATCTGGAACAACCCGACATACGACCTGTCACCTACACGGGGGAGCCTATCCCAATGGTGGGATTTAGAAGACTGCTCTTCCAGTTCAAAGAACGCAGCGCCCAGTGCAAATTGTACGTTGCAGAGAAGGGACCCTCGGTCCTGGGGTGGATGGACCAAGGGGAATTGGGCATACAACTGCATCCGGGAGGAGACACGCAAGTGTTAGTGGCGTTGGAAGGAAAATGGTCAAAGGCAGCGGGACTGCGAAGCACGCACCCGAAAATATTTGGGGACAAGATAGGAAAATTGTAAAAGTTTACCCACAAAATCGTGCTTAAGGAGAACGTCCAACCGGTCACACACAAAGTGAGGAACATACCGATCGCTGTGAGAGAGGCAGTGCAACAGGAGTTACACCGACTGGAAAAAGAAGGGATCATTGAACCCATTGATAGCGCGGAATGGTTGGCACCATTAGTGGTGGCCATGAAACCGTCAGGCAAGGTGCGCTTATGTGTGGACCTCAGAGAACTCAACAAGTGTATTGTGGTGGAGAAGTTCCCGCTACCACGTATAGAGGAGATGCTGGCACGAACAAGAGGAGTGAAGTGGTTCTCCACCATCGATCTAAAGTCAGCTTACCATCAGGTAGTCGTGCACCACACGAGTAAGAAACTGACGTCCTTCATAACTCCCTTCGGGTGCTTTCAGTTCTGCCGCATGCCCTTTGGGTTGGCATCGGCAGCGGCAGTCTTCCAAAAGCTATTGGCCCGACTGTTCAAGGACATAGAGAGAGTACAATACTTCCAAGACGATATCCTAGTGATGGGGAAGGAACAAGAAGACCACGACGAAAAGCTGGAGGTGTTGCTTAGGATCCTGGAGGATAACGGACTGACAGCAGAATGGGAGAAGTGCCATTTCGGCATGTCGTCGGTCACCTACCTAGGGCACGAAATTGGAGAGAGTGGGATAACACCAAAGAAGGGGAACGTGACAGCCATATGCGATGCTCCTCCACCCGCCACCAAGGAGGAAGTACGATCCTTCCTAGGGATGGCGGAATACTATAGTAAGTTCGTCCAACACTTTGCCACGAAAACGCACCACATGAGGCAGATCATGAGGGAGAAAACAGCGTTCGCATGGACGGAAGAAGCGCAAGAAGAGTTTGACACAGTAAAACGAGAAATAAGCCAGGCTATCCCGCTACAAGGGTACGATCCCCTAGGGAAATCGATACTGATGACAGATGCCAGTGAAAAGGGGTTGGGAGCAGTGCTCATGCAAGAGAGACAAGATGGCAAGAAGGAGACGATCAGCTTTGCATCTAGATCACTGACGAATTCAGAACAAAAGTTCAGTGTGATTGAGAAAGAGATGCTGGCCGCAGTATGGGCCATGAGGAAGTATCGCCAGTTCTTGTGGGGCACGCGATTCCTGCTGAAGACAGACCACAAACCCCTGGTGAAGGTATTAACGTCCAGCGGCCATGCCGGCGCTACTCTCCGAATAGCGAAGATGACACTGAAACTATTGGAATATCGCTATGATGTGGAATATATACCAGGATCAAGGAACAAGATAGCGGATTATCTCAGCAGGGCAGCGGCAAAGGAGAGTGCCACCACGGGCACGGAAGAAGATGAGGAGATGGTAGCCTTGATGGAGGATCCGGAAAGGGCAATAAGCAGGAGAGAATGGAAGGAAGCCTACGGAGCAGATGGAGATCTGGAGGAAGTCAAGAAATGCATAGTGCGAGGGTGGCCCGATAGGAGACACCAGAAGCCCCAAATTTGGCAATTTTATTAAGTCAGGGACGAGTTGTCGGTGGGAAATGATGGGGTGTTTGTATACCGAGGAAACCGTGTGGTACCACCAGCAGAGATAATACCACATCTTCTGAAGATAATACATGAGGGGCACCTGGGAATCGTGAAAACGAAAGCACTAACTAAACAAACATATTGGTGGCCAGGCATGGACCTACAGGTGGAGAGGCATGTCATAGACTGTGTGCAGTGCCAAGGAGCTGACAAAATTCTGAAACCCATGAGACCCGCTCTAGGGAGATTCACGAACCCATGTAATCCCTGGGAAGAAGTGGCGGTAGACATCTTGGGGCCGGTACTTGACAACATAGGTATTCCGAAGTACATATGTGTGATAGTGGACAAATACTCAAAGTGGCCAGAGGTACACATTCATGAAGAAATGGACACAGGGACAATCATTCGATTCCTTACAATGGTATTCCTCAGGGAAGGCATCCCCAGAGCCATTATAAGCGACAACGGACCCCAGTTTACTTCGGACAAATGGAACCGATTTGCAGAAAGAAATGGCATACGACTTAAACACACGGCGGTATATCACCCAGCCAGCAACGGCCAAGTAGAAAGGTTCAATAGGGGGATAATGGGCTCAATACAGGCAGCTATCTCCGGGGGCAAGGACTGGGAAAAGGAGGTACTAAACACACTATGGGCATACCGCATCACCACCACTAGCACGGGGTACAGCCCGTTTCAAATTTTACGTGGAAGGCAACCCTTCACGAAAGACAATGTCACGTGGCAGGAGAAGACAATCACAAGCAAGTGGTCACCGGAAGTGGTGCAACATAACCTGGAGAAAGCGCAGAAGATATATACTGACCATTACAACAACAGAAAGAACGTGAAGGAGACAGCTTTGGAAAAAGGGGAGTGGGTCAGAGTAAAGCTGGCAGTCCTCAAGAGGAAGGGAGGCAGCAAATACTCCCCACCGCTGAGAGTGGAAGAGGTATATGACAGAGCGGCACTACTCAGTGATGGGAATGTATGGTCCCAAGACCGCATGGCCAAGTACAACAAAGTCCTACAGTGGCCCCGAGAGGACAATGAAGGAGTGACAGCCCCAGAGGACATGAGGGACGAAGAAGGAACACCGAACGGAGAAAAGGGAGAGAGTATGCAGGAAGATCAGATCAACGAAGAGGATGAACGAGAAGGACTACATAGGGAAGAAAGGACCCGGGAAGAGGGTGAGAAAGGAGGAAGAGAAGGGAAAGGTACCCCAGAAGGAAGAAGGGGAAGCCCTGTCGCAGCAGAGGGTCGAGAAGGACACGCTACCCTGGTAAGATACACCCGAGTTGGGAGAGCGGTGGTGAGACCAGCCAAGCTTAAGGACTATGAACTGGAGTAACAGACTATGAACGGTAACCCCGTCTCAGTTATGTAAATAGTTTTGTGTGTGGGGTAAAAAGGGGAGATATGTAGTGTCGCGGTCTAGTTGACCGGGCACTACGTCATCACGCGAATGCGCGTGGCGGCCATGTTGGGCACGTCTGCGCATGCGCGAGAGAGCGCGAGACGCGCGAGAAAGAAACGAAGCGTTCTGAGGCGGCTGCCCGGCGCTCTTAGGTGTTAGCAGCATAAATACAATAAAGAAAGGTTGAAACCTGCATTGGCTGCTGTCCATCACTGTGGGGGAAAGCAATACTTTACAAGTGCCTCCATCCTGTCTTGCACAGAGGGCAGAGTTGCAAGATTGTGCTGATGTAAGGTGCCCGCGAGCTGGTATGCCTTCCTGTTGAAGCTGGTTTTAGCAGCGCCTGCCCTCTGGGGAAAGGACTACTGCACAGACGCGTCTTGCACCACGGCGAAGTGTAGTTTACCGCGCCAAGCATTGACAAATGATTTTGGCAGTGTATACGCATCATGGATAGTTTATAAGTGAAGTTATATTATGATTGTACGAACTGCTAATGAGCTGTTCATTCAAGCATAGAGTAATACCCACAGCATGCATTGTGATTACTGCTATATATATATATATATATATATGACAGGTACAGGCGGCAAAAGCTCCTTATTTACAAGCACAGGGTGTCATTTCTATGTGTGTAATGCATGGATTTACTGGGCTATTGTGCTCATGCCTTGGGTATGTTTGATACAATGGGCAGGTATCGATTACTGTGAGAGTTTGTATATGCACAGCTTTCTACTTCATCTTGAACATGCACAGATAACTTTCTCTGTGCTCAAATACTCCTTAGGCTCAATCTGCACGTGCGCTAACCACTCTTACATCATGCATAGATTGTGGGGCGGTACACAAGCGTGGATCTCATGGGCAGATGTTTTGTTAAGGCTTCGCCTGTGTCTCGTGTACCTGCTACCCCTGCAGATAACTTCTCTTAGAGGTACTCTCTGTGTCCACATGCTGATATGGGGTGATGCTGTGGGTCCTAAAATACAGGCCGCTTGTGCGTATCAAGTCTGTGTACACACAGGCAATATATATAGTGTACGCTGCATGTGCTAAACACTTAAACATCGTGCACATGCATAGATTGTGTGGCTGTACATAAGTGTAGATCTCATGAGCACATCTTTTGTTAAGGCTTCACCTGTGTTTCATGTACCCGCCACCCCTATAGGTAACTCCTCTTAGATTGCGTACAAACGTACTCTACGTGCCAATATGCTGCTAGGGGTGATTCTGTGGATCAAGTCTGTGTACACACAGGTAATATATATAGGGTACGCTGCAGGCATTTACTTTCCAGTATATGGGTGCCTCAGCAGTGCGTGCCTTGATGGAATGCTACTCCAGTGCTGTCATGTTGAGTTAGGTTTCATCTGTATATGGTTACAGACCGCCCATCGTCTATCGTTTCATGCATCTGCACCCCTGCTGGGTCTTCTTACTTACATGAGACACCGAGTCTCTTGCGGCCAAGCAAGTAATGCTTTAGTGGGGATGCTATCTCCGTGGGAAAGCCAGGGGGAGGGCTTAGAGGGTCTGTACAGAGAGATGAGCCTGGGAGGCTCTCAACTTCTCTGCATGACCGGCTCATTTCCGGAACAGATTGGCATATAAACACAGGCTAATCCTTTCCACATGGACACCTTTGCTGCCCAGGCTCATCTCTGACATTTGTAAGATATATTGTTTATTGATGTTTGTGTTGGCAGAAGGCAGGCCCGCATTATTCATGGGGAGAGTGATACGGACGTCCGCAGGACTCAAGGAACCTCCCATATGTCTAAGTCACCGTCACTAAAATGAACTGAACTGTTTGAAACTGTTCAGCCAGTAGGAAACATCAGATGGGAGCTGTTGTTTGGGCATGTTCCTAAGGTTTACCGCTGAGGCTCCGCTGCCTTCCTTTGCTCGGTTCGCATTCCAACATGATTGTCCGACTTCATTGACAATTGGGTGTTACATCAGATAGCAAACTGAACTCCCAAAAGCATACACTTCAGCGTACAACTCATTGATGAGCACAGTGTTACTCTCCAGGTCTGTTTGTAAATACGCAAGTCCCATTGTTATGAAATGTAGTGAACACTCCAAGCGGAGAACCTAGGTCAACATTATTAGTACTGGTTTACATGTTTTGAACCCTTCCATGAAAACCTTACATTGCCCCCAAAATGGTGGCGCAGGCTAGGTGCTCACGGTGTCTGTGGATGCTACGCCATGAGGCGAGATAATGTATCACCAGATGGTCTGTTGGGGTCGCTGTTTTGGTCACAGATAACTGGGCCTGTCCCGTGTCACGTTTCTCCAATAGGTGGGCAGTTAGATAGACAGGGCCCGCTACCGGGATCAGCGCATATCTGTAGGACTGGTATAATGAAGACGCAACATAGCACATGAAATACAGGGGAACACCCAACCTCCAGTTATCTTCTATATAGCTGCACACCGACTTCTCACACTGTCGCTTGCTCTAGGTGCTACACCACCGGATAGGAGTATCACCTTTCCTAACTGTGTTTCGTCTTCTTGTAGGACTAAGGCTTGAGTTGCTGTGGGTTAACGATTATAAAGGGATACAGTCTCATGATGTAAACAATGGAGCTGGCATGTGAACTCTATCCGTTTTCCAAATTCTAAGAGCACTGATCAATTGTGTTTGTGTTTAATTTTATGGCATGGATCTATGACGGTGATACCTGGGAGGTGAACCACACCACAATGATCGCAAGATGTTTTCAGGAAGTTGGAGCTGAAGATCTGGCAAGCAGAGGCACCAAGTGTGGTGAGCGACCAAGGAGAAGCTCCAAGGTGCCAGCATGCATGGGTGAGATGCTGCGGCCCATGAACTGTCTTTGGTTGGGTATAGATGAGGCAACCAGAATTTGTCGTCAGCAGGGTTATTTCCATTGCGAACAAGAGTACATGTCTTGCCAGCATGACCAAACTCAGGGGCCACGTACAGCTGCAGCACCTCAGAGACCTTTTTTCGAACTGGGATCAGCTATTAAGCAATATCTTACTGCGCTTGTACACATGAGTGCCATCTTAGGAGCATGACCAAACTCAGGGGCCACATACAGCTACAGCACATCAGCGGCCTTTTTTCGAACTGGGATCTGCTACTAAACAATATCTTGCTGCGCTTGTACATGCGAGTGCCATCTTGGCGGGTGCTGTGTGGCATTGGGATGCTCCGTGGTATGGGTTTTTTCCTGCGGTAGCGCTCCAGAAGCAAGGAAGCAGAATCCCAATTTTTTTAAATTTTCCAGGATTGGCCCACTTTTGCGGTATGGCACCAACTCTGTTGAGGTTGGTGCAATTACGCTAGCAATGGGTCTCCTGTTTGGCATAACTTGTCTCTATCAATTTAAGCCATTTATTGGCTCCCAGATAGTCTGAATAACTGGACCTCACTGCTGGAACTAAATATCTTTCCTAACGCTGCTATGATGGCCGGGAGTCCCTCAATGCTGATCGGGCGTCTAGCCAGCTCCCGGATAGTCTGTTGATATCCTCTTAATGCAGCCCAAGGTTAAATGGATGGGTGTACAGCTGGTAAAGAAGTCCCATAAGGTAGCCAGCTCCTGCCATGCCAAAAAACAGGCAGTATGCCTGTAACTAGTATTTGATAGAGGCACCGGGAACATAGTTGGCTAAGGGAATATCATTTGCCATGGGGTATTGTACGATATCACCACTTGAGGGATGTTTTTCTGCGATTGACTGCCTATGGCATGGAGCACGTCAGGTATTATCGGATTTATTAGGGTAGTGCGGCATGTGCCAGGCAATATTTGGTACCAGTAAGTTGAAGAGAAAAATGTACAGTGGCTCCGACATATTCTTCAATACTTCCAGGGCAGCAGGTTATAATTCAGCCACTTCAAGCTCGGGTCTCCCCTCGACACCATCGCCAGGGTACCTTCAAGTATCTACGGACCTTGCCATTCTAGAGGTCTGCACAAGGCGACCCTGTTTCCCAGAGTGTCCTGGGTTACGTGTGCCATACAGCACCCTGGACAGCGGTTTGATCGGGGTTATTTCGAGTAATATCGGGCCAGCCTTCCTGCCAGTGACAAGAATGACTAATTCCGCATAAAGTAATTCAGCTCAGAAAGTGCATAGTTAAGCCTCATTGGGCCTGGCATCTTAGCGATAATATGATCTACTGTTCTATAGTGTACGCCTAGAAATGCTTTTGGCAATGGCAAAGTCAAATGTTTTCAGAGAGGAAGAAAGAAGAGGCGGTGTTGCAAGCCACAATTCTTCGCACAGGGACAGGTGCTCGGTCAACAAGCTACTTATGGCTACCTAGGGAGTAAAAAGCCAGTGCACTTGGTTAGGAAGGGCGTAGTGGAGACCCTACGTACAGAGGGTGGGCGACTGGCAAAGGATGCCCTGAGGCGCCAATTGTAGGGTCACACAGGAGTCCGAGATTCCACTGAAAAGGGAAGATTCCACTGAAAAAGGGGTGAGTCCGTGTGGGCCTTTAAATCACCCAGTGGAAAGAATTATTAACCGGTTGGTTAAATTATTCAGGACCACGAAATTGCGAACAATAGGTCATGGGTGCATCCAGTGCGATCCTTTGTTCCTACAAGATGGCATACACCGCTCTAGACTGGGTAATGAGTCTTTTTTGAAAACCTACTGGCATGGTTAAATGGTGCAATGAATGAAGCATGACCTTTCGAGGAGGCGGAAGGGGGAGGCAAGATAGTCGGTCAACTATACTGGCCTGTGGTGGTAAGGTCATGATTGGTGAGCATAGTTTTTCGCTCCTTAGCGGGCATCACTATTGTCAAATGGGGACGTCCGAGGGGGAGACAGAGGGTCTCTCATGGAACTCCAGGGGAAGTTACAGCCGGTAGGCTGGAAGGGTACGGAGGGAAGGGAAGTCTCACTTCCAGTAGGCTGGTTGGCCAATCCCAGCACACGCATGCGCACAAGGGCGCAAGGATGCATAACTGCAACGCCCCTTTTATGGAGTTAACGTTGAGGGCGTATGGGGGCCCGGGGGAGGTATCCATTTGGTAAGCTGGATCCCCTGTGCAATGCCACTCCGGTAGGAGTTTGGGACCATGTTTGATCGCGATCAGGGGCTGGCAGTCATTGACCTTGCTGTAGGCTTTAACAGGGATACGCAGAAAGAGAATATCTTCATCGCTTAGATTTCGATCGGAATGGCTATTTACTAAATGCATGTTAAGGTTAGCCAATCGACATCTTGTACCTATCAATGTATTGGACTTTCTGCGTATTGTACATAATGTAAATAATAATAATTTCAATGTTTTGATTATTTTATGTAATAAAATATGGCCGGGTTGACGACCCTTAATCCAAACAGTGGTGGTGTTTGAATTGATTGCCTTGGTGGAATGCGGGGGCGGTGAGCCCCACAGGAGCCGGAAGGGTCCACACCCCAAGGGTCTTTGTTTGATGAGGGGTGGGGGTTTTAGGTAGTACCAGACCATATTGGAATGCGCGCACGGACTCAGGCGCGCCACCATTATGGCGGTCGCACCCGGAGGCGGGGCGCGCTACGCACAAGTGTGTAACGTGGCGCCCCGACCTCCCCCCGTCCCCTCAGATGATTGGTCGAGCGCGCTTGACCCGAACCACTTGGAAGTGCTTCCGGTTCAAGCGTACAGCAAACGTCGGGCAGGCGGGTCGGAACCGGTTTGCCTGACACTGCCCTTTAAAGGGCTGGGGACCGGAACGAACGCTCTGTCGTCTCCGCTCACCAGCCTGCAGGTCAAGGAAGGGTCAGGGCATCAGTCGGAGGCCCCAACGATTCTTTTTCCCCACCCACCATCCCCTAAGGCAGATGTATTGTGTTAACAGTATGAATTTTCTATTTTCAGGTGGAGTAATGTGATGGAATGTACTTGTCTGAGTTGTGGTAATGTCCGAATAAAATGTTTTTCTTAACTAAAGGGTTCAATTTTCAGGAAAGTTATTTTGTCGTATTTTATGTGTTTCCCTTGGTCAGGCGTAAGGTCATGATTGGTGAGCATAGTTTTTCGGTCCTTAGCGGGCATCACCATTGTTAAATGGGGACGTCCGAGGGGGAGACAGAGGGTCTCTCATGGAACTCCAGGGGCAGTTACAGCCGGTAGGCTGGAAGGGTGCGCAGGGAAGGGAAGTCTCGCTTCCAGTAGGCTGGTTGGCCAATTCCCGCATGCGCACAAGGGCACAAGGATGCATAACTGCAACGCCCCTTTTATGGAGTTAACGTTGAGGGTGTGGGGGGGCCATGGGAGGTATCCATCCGGTAAGCTAGACCATCTGCGCAACGCCACTCCGGTAGGAGTTTGGGACTAGTTTGATCGGGATCAGGGGCTGGCAGTCATCGACCTTGCCGTAGGCTCTAACAGGGATACGCAGAAAGAGAATATCTTCATCGCTTAGATTACGATAGGAATGGCTATGTACTAGAGGCATGTTAAGGTTAGCCAATCGACATCTTGTACCTATCAATGTATTGAACTTTCTGCGTATTGTACATAATGTATATAATAATAATTTCAATGTTTTGATTATTTTATGTAAGAAAAATACGGCCGGGGTTGACAACCCCTAATCCAAACAGTGGTGGTGTTTGAATTGATTGCCTTGGGGGAATGCGGGGGCTGTGAGCCCCACGGGAGCTGGGAGGGTCCACACCCCAAGGGTCTTTGGTTAATAAGGGGAAGGGGTTTCAGGCAGTACCAGACCATAATGGCCTCACGTATCTTTGCAAGAGAAATATCCGCTTTAAGTGGAGAAAAGTCAACGTGTGGGGTTTGTGGTTTCGGAATCAAAAAAATAATCCATAGAATCAGATAGTAAAGTGTCCTCGGTATGGAGTTGGGTATAATATACTGCAAAATGAGACAACATTTCCTGATCTTTAAATAATTTATTACCAGAGGCGTCATGTATTATCTCTCTCTTAGATTTCTGTTTTTTAAATTTTAGATAATTGGCCCGATGCTTGCCTGCTTTGTTAGAGGCACTATAATATTTTGAACTTACCTTAAGTAGAGTATTGCTAGCATTAGTGATGGAAGCTCTCTTAAAATCAAGTTTGGCTTGAATGAGCTGATCTAAGACATTATGAGTAGAAGAGTGATAAGCATGTTGTAATTTCTTTATATGTTGTAAAAGATTGGAGGTTTCTTTGGAAGTGCCTTTTTTTTTCCAATACGTAATTTATAATATAACCACTCACAGAATCCTTGAAAGAGTCACAAACATGGTGAAAAATTGGTATCCGGAGTAATATTGACTTTAAAAAAATCAATAATGACTTTCTCAAAACCCGTGATAAATTGCTGATCTTGTAACAGCCAATTGTTAAAACGCCATCTGCTAGAACAAGTGGAAGAATGAGAGGGCTCTAAGTCAATAATAACCGGTGCATGGTCAGAGACCAAGATAGGACCTAGTTCAGCATGTATGAGATGTTGAGAAAGGTTCTTATCCAGAAAGATATAATCAATTCTGGAGGAGGATTGATGGGTAGGAGAAATAAAAGAATATTCTAAAAGGTCAGGGTTATAAAGACATCAAACATCAACTAATCCTCTATGTGTTATAGTTCTGTAAAAGGACTTTTGCATATTATTAGGGATATATTTAAATATAGACTTGCAATCGAAAAAAGGGGTCCATAAGTTAGCTACAATTGCCTCCTAAGACTAAATTGGCATGCATTACAGACATTAGTTTGGGTGATAGAGAATCCCAAAAGGATGTATCCGTCCCAATAGCCCCATAAACATTTTAAAAAAAAAAGGAAAATGGGGGGTTGGGGGGTTGGGGGGAGGGTGGCTTGCAGCTGCGGAAGATGGCGGCTTCCTACTAGAGCTGCGCTAGCAGTCCGGAATTAAACCCATACATCCGGCATAATCCTTACCCCTCTGAAGTGGCCGAGGTCATTAATCGCAACCGGAGTGTGGCATCGATACGAGGCTGTGTGAGACGGCCGAAAACGCAGCTGTAATCGCCGAAATATCGAGCAGAGCTCTGGGGCTGTGGAGAGCTAAGATGGCGCCGGTGCTGCACCCGTGATCAGAGATCGCCGATCCCCTCCTGTTGGCCCGCAATCTGCAGCTGAGTGTGAGCGGACTCCCCCTGGGACACCTTGTGAGCTGCGGTGACTAAGGGCAGGACACCCGAGAAGTGCTAGTGAGCGCACGGCCCAGATACAGCGCGGACTTCATCGCGGCCGCAACTTGTCACGGCGGTGCGCGTGTGACCCGTGTGATCCTGTGCCTCCTCGCAGAGGGGTGTCTGACACTTGGTGAAATACCGGATGGTGGCAGATTGAGTCTACAACCTCCCGCGAGCTGGAGCCACAAGTGAAACGAGCCCGGTGAGCAGCCCCTCCCCATCGACCTTTCCATAGTGTTGGTTGCTGGACTGGGCTTCCCATGTCACACCCTGGACCCCCAAATATTGGTGCGAGCACCCTCCATCACATAAGGGGGGTGAAGAGCACAAACGGTGTTGCCACAGCACATTGATTGGTCTGGAGGGTGGTGGCGAGTAGAGCTTCCAGCCTTCCCGTGCACAAACACTGCGATCTGAAAATACGCTGGGGGGCCCTCCTGGTGGTTACCCCACGACTACACGAATATTGGCCTTGGGCTGATGTTGAACACCCTTACTTTGTTACATGGTGGGGTAGCTGCGGCCTATAGTGTGCGACGGACCCGGCTGGTCCTGGTTGAGCCCAGGGTGACCTGGGAGAGTACCCGCTGGATAGCCCCCACAGTTCCCAAGGGTCCTGACAACGTTCTTCCAACTGTTAGCGGGCAGCAGTCAATCATCCACGATCCTCCATGGGCCGCAACAGGGTAGTGGGCCCAAGCCAGACCAACCAAACAGATAAGTATCCTGTGACTATGGGTCGAGACAAAGGAGCAACAGGTGGTGGCCCGCTAGACAACCCTGAAGACGGCGGCCCGGACCCCTCTCTGAAAGATATCATGAAGGCTACCCTGGAACCTAAACTAGACTCAGTGACGGAAGAAGTAAATCTCCTATGTGCGGACTTCAGGAAGATGTCCGAGAAGGTTTCCGCAGCGGAGACTGGGATTGGGGGCCTTCAGTCCAAGACCAAGAGGCTTGAGGAACAAGTTGCCGCCCTCACGCATGGGAACATGGGGAATTGCATGTATTACTGTTGCCAGGCAGTAAAATTTCGTCCACAGCGTCCCCACTACGACGCATCGCCCTAAATTATTGGAAAAGGGCTACACGCTATACCAAAATCTCTGCGCCTTACGCCCCGAACATTCCCTTGTTAGGCCTTCCGCTTCCATCGGGACGGGTGACACTTAGACATATAGGGATATGGTCAGTCTGGAGTTTCCACGGTAGGCGACCTCTTTACTGACGGCACGCTAGTGAGCCATTATACTTTTGTGAGGGAGAAGGGTGTGATAGACAGATTGTTCCTGCTGCATACACACATTTCCCGCTATATCAAAACAATGTGGGCCCCTGGGGGGGATGAGCCACAGACACATGCACTGACACATTTGCAATACCTGATGGGTAATGGGTGTCACTTGATAAAATGGTTGTATCGGGGTATCCGCACACACACGTCTATGTCACTACAACTGCCTCAAAATAGATGGGACATGGAGATTGGCCGCACACTCAGGGACAAAGAATGGGGGTTAATATTAGAACACCCATGTAAGATATCTAGAAACCCGAAGTTTAAATGTATTCAGCTCATGATAGTACACCGAGCGTATTTAACCCCACACAAACTAAGCAAAATGTTCCCAGAGTCATCAGGTGATTGTCCCCGCTGCTGTTTTCCAAATGCGGGATCATTACACATGCTGTGGGACTGCCCTAGACTACTGAACTACTGGTTGAAGGTGCAGGAACTGATTAATAGTGTGGCACCGACAGGGAACATCAAATCACTGGACTGTTGCATATTAGGTCTAGGCCCAAATGGGAAGAAGGGAACCCCTGCGCGCAGGTTTGTGAACCTTGCGATGATATTGTCAAAAAGAAATATAACCATGAGGTGGAAAGCAAACAGACCACCCAAATTGTTAGACTGGTATAATGAAGTTGTGAGATGGGGGAGGGCAGAAGGAGCGGAGCTACATAGAGAGGAACAGAAGGGGATGAGAAGGGTACCAATATCGCTTGACTGGAATGCAATACTGGAGGAATTTGTAGCCAAAAACCTACAGGAATGAAGGGAAGGTACAGATCGGGATTGTAAATAATGTCAGTTGGGGTATCCACTAAACAAGATGCAATGCTGAAAATTGTATATATGATGCTTGCTAATGCTATGTAACGGATTTATATAATACATAACACTGAACTTGCACGGATGATACATTTTTATCATTCATACAAATGTTAGTTTGAGCCAGGAATGGGGAGGTGGAAGGGTGGGTGGGGTAATTGGATTGTCTTGTTCGTATATAACGAAAATGATTAAGATAAAAATGGAAGAACAAGATGATTGTGTTATTGGGAAAATCAATAAAAATATGTTTTAAAAAAAAAGTTGCTGCCCTCACTAAAACGAAGCTGATATATACGCTCGGCTGGAGGACCAGGACGGTCGAGCTTGACGTAACAACATACGTATAGTGGGGGTGTGGGAGGGGATGGAGGGGCCCTCGGCTGACTGGTTCATAGAGGATCTGGTACAGAACCACTTAAAGCCCAAACTCCTATCAAACTTTTTTTCGGTCGAAAGGGCTCATAGGGCCCTGGGGGGTAAGCCCAGGCCTGGGGCTCCCCCCCGCACGATCATCGCCTGCATCCAGAATTTTAGGGATAGGGATGCCATCCTGCAGGCAGCACGTGCCCATGGAGATCTTCAGCTTGAAAATGCCACCATCCATTTCTTTCCAGACTTCACACTCCGGGTTCAACGTCAGAGGCGCTCCTTTGATGGGGTGAAGAAGGCTTTTAGAGACCCGGGAGTGAAATACACGATGCTCTTCCCGGCCAGACTCAAGATCCTGGATGGTGGTAAAGCCTACTTCGATGCGCCGGAAGAGGCCAACGACTGGCTGGTAGGTTGGCGGACTGTTGGTTGGAAGGGAAGACAGCAACACCCGGTATCGTACAGGAATGAGGAGGTCACTGAACTCGAGGAGAGACAGACCGCTGGGGGCAGAGAGCAGTGGACAACTGAATGACTCTGGGACAGCTCAAACATTGTCGGGCCTGACGGTAGGCCTGGTGTGAGCCCTTCTTATGAATTTCGGATTGTGGGGTGGTGGGCGGCATGGGTCGGTAGAGTTGGGTGGCGGAGACCGGTAATCTTGGTTTTATTATTGACTTGAACACTACATGGCTGACAGACACTCGTAGTTCCCTAGGTGGTTCTGGGGTTGGAGATGTGCAGGTGAGCTGCTACACGAGGTGTCAACTGGATAGTCATAGTATGGGTATGTACCTTCCGTTAATTTATGTATACTTCTTCCTGCTGACTGCGAGTCCACGGTTCCTCAGAAATGTTTTTTCTAGTGTTATTGGGGCGACAGGCACTCTGCGAGTTTACATGGTGGGAAGTTGGGGACTCACCTGGCAAGGCGGTGGGGAGGGGGGGTGTTGGGTTGCGGGATTGTTATGTTTTGGGGAGTGGGGGAACTTTGGGGTGAGGGGAAGTTTGCTCGAGGCCTTCATCTTCATCACTCACTGGGAATAGATCCTGAGGACGAGACAGGGACAATTGTCTCTCTGAGAGTGTGGGCATACTTCTAGGGTGATGGGTGATCCTGCTACGATACAGGCCTGGTCCTGGAATGTCAATGGGCTGGGCAACAAAATTAAACACACATTAGTACTGCAACACATAAAGACGCACTCCCCAGACATAGTCCTAATCCAGGAATCACACCTACGGGGGAATAGATGCAAAGCCCATGATCACTTTGGCTATAAATTGGTGGCCCACTCGGGGTTCACCTCTGGGTCACGAGGGGTGGGAATCCTGGTGCCCAACGCCCTAGCATTGGTTGTTTCCGGCACGTGAGCGGATGATGCTGGCTGTTTTATTGCGATGGTGGGCAGATGGGGGGGACGCTTATTGGTATTTTGTTCCTGCTATATACCTCCGGGCCTTCACACCGTGTGTCTCCAAAAACAGAGTGCTTTCCTGACAAGTCTTCCCACGGGAGTGCTCCTCGTTGTGGGTGACACGAACGCTGTCATGTATCTGGAATACGACCGGTCCAACTCCCCGGCGGGCAGACAAGGGGAGCGGGGTCTGTCAGACTTTGTCACGGCTATGGGTTTGGGTGACTTATGGCAAGAGCACAACCTCTCACTTCGTCAATACACGTTCCACTCAGCGCGGCATGGGTCCTTCTCCAGGATCGACCACTTCTTTACCCGCAATGTTCAAATTTGGGAATTCGGCGATACTAAACATATGGCTCGGGGGATTTCAGATCACTCCCCCGTTAGTACCACCCTTAGAGGTCCGGTTGTTAACAAGGCGACCTTTCCGAGGATCGATCCCTGTCGCCTCCGTGACCCGCAAGTAGGGGACAAACTCTGGGAGGGATCCAAGTTTTATTTCCAAGATAACATGGGGTCGGTACAGTCCCAAGTTACTTTGTGGGAGGCCTACAAGACGGTGCTGAGGGGCTTGGCCCAGTCATTAATTGGGGCACAGAAGAAGGAGGAGTCTCTCCAAATACGACTCCTCGAGCGAGAAATCGAGCAGCTAGAAAGAGATAATGCAACGACCTCCTCGTGGAACTTTGCCACAGACTAAAGCTGAAACAGAAAGACCTTAGGGCCCTGGCCGAGGGTGAGGCACGAGCCTATGCATTGGCCACACAGCACCAGCTATACGACGTAGGTGACAAAGCACTAAAACTACTCGCATGGCTAGAGCGTCGGGATAGGGAGCGCCCATGGGTATCTACAGTAAGGGATGCGTTGGGCTCGCTCTGCTCGTTAAGCATGGACATAGCAGAGGCCTTTGCGGCTCATTTCGAGCACGTATACTCCCCAGTAAGCACAAGAACCAAAAGCAACTGCGCGGAATTCTTGCGGGACTTTAAGATTCCCATTCTGTCTGAAGAAACGAGTGAACGACTAGAGGCTGACATTATGGTGGAGGAGCTCAGTAATGCTCTAAATTCCCTGCAGTCGGGGAAAGCCTCTGGGCCGAATAGGCTCCCGATTGAAATTCATAAACAGCAGGCTACAATTGTAACAGCCCCCATGCTCGAGATGCTGAAGGAGGCGCGCGAGTCCGGGAAGCTCCCCCCTGACCAGAGAGAGGCCATGATTGTAGTGATCCATAAAGCAGGGAAGCCGGCAGACCAATGTGCTTCGTACCGGCCGATATCGTTATTAAATGAGGAGGCCAAGGTCCTGGCTGATCGATTGTTGTTGGTTGTTACGGACTCGGTGCACGTAGACCAATCCGGGTTTATGCCCCACAGAAGTACCCGCCATAACCTATGGCGCCTGTATGGGGTGCTCTACATGACCGAGGACGTTGGAGAAACCCAGACGGCATTGATGGTGCTGGACGCCTCGATGGCCTTCGACAGCATCGAGTGGCCATACTTGTTCATGGTATTCCAGAGGTTCGGATTCAGACCGATCTTCTGTAGCTGGGTACGGCTCCTATACGAACAACCGACGGCCCAGGTGCGTCTCAATGGGGCAGTATCTAGGGCCTTTCCCCTGCGGAGGGAGACTCGGCAGGGATGCCCCCTGTCTCCCCTCCTCTTCAGGAGGGACCCCTCGATTTGGGGCCTGGCAGCAACTGACGAATGGGAGGAGAGGATATCCCTTTACGCCGGCGACATCATCCTATATTTGGCAAGACCATACCACTCGATAGCTCAAGTGATACACCTGTTCGAGTTGTCTGGCAGCTATTCTGGTTACAACATCAATTGGTCGAAATCTGTGATTTTCCCGTTGTCGGGCTCTCCCCCTCGGATCTCGCTGCTCCATCCCGGTGGTTTCAGGGGGATTTACATACCTATGTGTGTACATCACGTGTGATAGGAAGGAGTTTTGGGGGGGAAATCTCGAGCCCCAGTTGGCTTGCCTGAGTGCAGACTTCACTCATTGGCGTACTCTTCCGTTATCTCTTATGGGTAGAGCGGCTCTGTTCAAGATGCTTACACTGCTGAGACTCCTCTACGTTCTGCAGAACACTCCATATCCGGTCCCCACAAGCGTATTTAAAAGGGTCTCGCAGGCGGTGTGGACCGTGCTTTGGGACGGGGGGTCCCCTAGGATAGCGCTACATAAGATACATAGGAGGGTGTTCGATGGAGGGCTGGCGATCCCGGATGTTAAACTATATTACTGGGCCTCACAACTGCAGGTGATCCATGACTGGGGGAACACGGATAGGGACGAGCCTGCCTATAGGGTGGATAGAATGGCTATGCCAAGGGGCAACTGTGAACATCTTCTCTATGCCCGCAGTCCGCAGAAGGCATGGCCTGAGCACACTAAGTTAGTATTACAATGCTGGAAGGAGGCTAAAAGGCATCTGGGCTGGGCTGGCAAATTGACCGGGAGAACGCCTCTGTGGCAGGGTGAGCAACTGCGCGAGGTCAAGGCTCTGACGGGGTTCAAAGGGTGGCAACTGATAGGCATAGATTACCTTGGGGATGTATGGAAAGGGGACTCCCCCCGCACCTTCGAATACCTCCAAAAGGAGAATGACTTACATCACTCACAGAGATATCAGCAAGTACGACTCTTGCACGCCCTACGATACCATATACCTAGTGGCACGCTCATCCCGGAATACTCCCCAATGGGAGATAGGTTATTACTTGACCCCATTGCGGAGAAACCCACATCAACAATATACCGCAAATTGATAAACAATATACCTGACCCCTTGTTCAACCTCAGAGCAGCCTGGACCAAGGACCTTGGGTGTCTTGACGATGAAGTATGGCAGGACCCGCTACAGGGTCCTAGAGAAATTGCAATCCGCTCCAGGTTCAGGTTAGTGCAGCTTAAAATCCTTCACCGCACCTACTATCCTCGCACACACCTCTATGAATGTGGAAGGTGCCAGTCGGCGTCCTGCGTAAGGGGCTGTCAACAGGAGGGCACCTTCTTTCATATCCTGTGGGAGTGTCCAGAGATCATTCCCTACTGGACGAAGGGCACGGACATCATGTCCAAGGTGCTGGGGCAACGGTTCAGATGGAGCCGAAGTGGCTTTTACTGCTGATTAGGGTGTACACTGACAGGTCGAGATATGTGGGTATATGGTTGGCCCTAGCCGCTGGAGTAGCGAACGGAACATTGCCAGGGGGAGGGGGGTGCAGGCGCTCCCGCACTGGGAGGAATGGCAGCTTGATCTTGACTGGTGCCAGAGAGCTGAAGAAACTATATACAAAGGTAGGGGTTACGCTAAGAAATGGAAGAAAGTGTGGGCGCCCTGGTGCAAATACAGGGGAACGGGGGCACTCTTGGAGGAGTTGTAATACTGCAAAGGATGGATTGTCCCTATGGTTCTCTGATCTGTACTTTTCTGCTTACAGTGGTATTGATTCCCAATGTGATATATAGACACTGTTTTGTATTGTTTGGTCTCATGAGCATCAATAATAAAAAGAGTTTATAAAAAAAAAACGAAAATGGACTACCATTAATATTAACAAGGAGAAGGAGCCATCTGCCATTGGAATTGGTTTCTTACTTTAAAACAGTCGCATTTAAAGATTTATGGAACAAAATAACCACACCATTTTTTTATTACCAGCAGGAGAACAATAAACAGAACCTACCAAACATTTCTTTAACATATGAATATCTTTTTCAAGGAGATAAGTTTCCTGCAACATAGCAACACGACAGGACTATTTAGAGAGGTGTAAGAACTCTCGGTCTCTTAATAAGGCTTCTGAGACCCTCGACATTCCAAAAAATAATTTGAAAACTATTAATGAGAAATACAGTAAAGCATTATATACAATAACATAACCCCACATTAATAAAAAAGAAAAGGAAATATCATAGCTAAATAGCATCCAATGCAAACAAACAAAACATGAATATGTGTAGAAGGAAAGGAAAAGGGAAGGACCAGAAGTAAAAAAAAAAAAACATAAAGGGGAGGATGTGGGTTCCAATAGGTCCCACAAGGAAACAAACAGTAGAAGGATGACTAAAGATCTGAAAGACCAGAGCCATTAAAAGAAAAAGAAGGAAAGAGAACAATTGTGAATTGAAGCACGGGGAGAAACCATATGATCTGAACCAACCAGAGAACCCAGTCCGGAGATAAAAGGAAAAGGAAACAACAAAGACCGGAGGAGTAGAATGAAGAAAAAAGACGGAAATGTAAATGAGGTACGACCATAAATACATGAATGAACCGTAAAATTAAAAATGAAGATCTTACCTATTAAGAAGAAAACATATGGAAGGGATTTTCAGTGGGAAAAGGCTAGTCAACACGGAAGCGACGCAAGGACTCTAATGACGACAAACAGAGGACCTGGAAAGAAAAAGAGACAATACCACTATTAAAACACAAAATCGGAATACAATAAAAACAAAAAGAACAAAAACAAGTCATTCATGAATTAAAACAGAATTGAAAAGGATTTCGAATGTAGAAATAATTTTAAGAGAAGCCGGTATCCATAGAGTCATTCTTGTGAAGGTGAATACATTTCTTAAGTTTTGCAGGCAAGTCAAAAGAAGTGGTTCTGACATTGTAGGCTTCCTTGACTGTGCAAGGGTGAAGAAGATCATATATTGCATTCATAGCATGCAACGAAGGGCAAACGTTGGAATTCTTTACAGCGAGGTGGTGTGACAGAAGAGATGTCTTACTAAATAAAAACCTTGTGTCCAGCCCAGATCAATAGTTTGCACTGCTGGAGGCAGCTAGAACCTACATCAAATCTGTATATTGGAGGAAAAGGATGATTATGCCTCTGGGTTTAGCTTTAGAGTTAGTAGTGGAAGCTCTGGGGCCAAGGCGTGGGCTCTTTGAATATTCAATGGTGAGCCGCTGCAGAGGCCCGCCAACTTTGGTAGTTGCAACTGAAGAAAAGCAGTGATGTCACCTCCCTCTGCCCCCTCTGGAATACCATAAACGCAAAGATTGTTTTATTTATTGCATTTTCTAAGTCCTCGTTCTGTCTCCTGAGGGATGCAATCTCCTGAGCCATGTTAGTAATTTTTGAGGTAACGTCGTGTGTCACAGAAAACCCTTGACTCAAGAGTCGACCACTTATCCTCAAGACGTTGAAGAATAGTAGTAGTAGTGTTCATCATGAAAGGTTTTAGCATTTTCAGTTCCTCCATAGTAATAGGGTAAGGAGAGATTCTTTCAGAATGGGAGTCTTTTTAAGGCCTTTACCTCCTCCACCGGTAACTTCCTTGTGGGAAGAAGAGGATCCGCTGATGAAGGAGGTATTTTCATATTTATGCTGCCCCCCACTGCCAATATAATAGCATATAGAACCATAAAAAGAGCAAACAGCACCAGCAATGAAGTGGAATGAGATGATACTGCCAATTACTGAATAAACTGAGAAAAGCAAAGGGTAATCTTGCAGCAATGAAAGATGTGGAGAAATACAGACTGGTTAGAAAACAATTGTAGACTGAGATTTAAACCTTCCCGTGTCGAACTAGTGCAAATAAAAATGGAATAGCAGTAATTTATGCCAGCGAGGGCCAAACAAAAGAGGAACATCAATCCTGCCAGGAGCAGCTGCGCTAATTGATGAAAGGGCATTTGGATTCCTGTCTGCGTCGCAGGTGGCGGGAAAGAGGCCAGCCGAGGCGAGTCACGGTGAATCATTGCCTTGTTAAAGGCAGATGGTAAATTTCCAAAAAGAAAACTCACGCCACAGGCCTCTGTCATTCTGCCGCCTTTTAGTGTGATATATGACTATCACACAGGTAAAGGGCGGCAGAGAACTAAGGAATCTGGACCAAGGAGTCTGGACCAAGGACTAGGGTGTGTTTAAGGTAGTTTATTTGGAAAATATCCTAACCTATTCCACCACCTCAGTAGAACATTACTGTCATTAATGAGATATATGCACAAGATCGAGGAAGCATTTTTTATGTGGAAAAGTATCTGTTAGAGGTACCTAAAATTACTTTTCTAGGTTGCAATATCTCTGGGCAAGGTATTGGTATGGATCCTTCCAATGTCAAGCCAGATAAAGAACACCCCTTGTCACGGAATGTGAAGAAAGTACAGCAACTAATTGACTTTGCCAACTTACATCAACAATGTATACAAACTTTCCAACCAGCACATGGTCCATTGTGCAGTTAACCAAGAAGGACATGACATTTTAATGGAGTAAAGAGCAGGAACAAGCCATCAATCACTTGAAGGAAATATTCCCATCTGCTCCTGTCTGGTGATATCCCAAGGATCTGCTCCCTTTTGTGGTGGAAACTGATGTTTTTTTTTTTACATTGGGGCATTGCTGTCACAAAGGCATTCAGAGACCAGTGAGTTGTATTGCTGTTGCACACTATTCCCAAGCACTGACTGACACAAAGAAGAAAGGCACCATTTCTGATGGGAAATTCCTAGGATTAAAAAGGCATGTTCTTGTTAGAGACATTTGTAATAAAATCAGAGCATAGAGTGATCATAAAAATCTGGGTGTATCTAACAACAATGAAATGTGATAACGCCTGCCATGCTAGAAGGACCCCATTCTTTTACTGCTTTGGCAATGTAATACCATTCTTAACAGAAGGATTCTGACTACAAAATTAAAGATAATGCACCTTGTACCTCGACCCTTTCTTCAGCACCCACAAAAGATCTTTTAGAAAGCATCAGGCAAACTCAAAAGTTAGAACTGGCACAGCAATGTACACAGCAAGAACCACCGAAAAGATCCCTTCAAAGTGAACACTTGCCCTGAGATGAAGCAAATACAATCTAAACTAATGAAGAGGTGTTATGACTCTCTGGCAGATGGACAACTTGGTTATAGAAAGATGGTGGAACTTTTCATGAGGGACTTTTGGTGGGCTGGTATTAAGTCAGCCATCCAAGAACACATATAAAAGTGTACCATATGTGCTCTGGTGTCGGGACTGTACTAGAACTAGTTTAACCACACAGGAACAGAATGACGCTATATCCCAATGCCCTTCTCAGAACCCCTCCTGCTAGGTCTTGTATTAATCCATTGCAGGTAAGTACTGAGGGGGGAAAGGGGTTGGGACAGAGTAGAGACAGCTCCAAAACTCAGCTGGTCCTGCTTGGTCCTTCTTCTTTTGTTGTTCAAGCTAAAAACATTACATAGTCAGATGTGGTTTATTACTTTGACTTACTAGTATTTTTAATATAGGATAACTTATCTCACCACAGAGTAGTTTTGGGCTTGCTGCTCTTCTTACTTCTCTTAAGTGTTGTGTACGTCTACCCAGAGAAGTCTTCACTCTAATCACTTGTTCTTTTCTTCGTAGGTCGTTCTACCTCAACTCTGCTTTGTCTAAATGTAAAAGAAAACAAGGTAAGTTAACATTAATTCTGCTTTGATGTAAATGTGATTTCTTTCTCTCCTATTTCTTCCTAATTTATCCTCACTAGGCAAGTGAAAGAGGAGTCTTTTATTAATGGTGTCTGAATAGAGGCTGCTTCTTAATTGTAGATTTTAACCATCAGGAACGCTCCAGAATTATTAGTCCAGGCAATTGAAGAAGGTGCTACTCGACTGTCAATGCCTCTGAAAATTGTTTTAGCCACTTGTTTTACGACTGCAGAGATGTGTGTTAATTCTTATTATTGCCTCACTTTCATTTAGAAGAAAAAACGAACGACAACAATCCAGCGTAAGCTCTCTCTCTCCGTGTTTCTATTTATGTGACATACAGAGATAACCGCGTATGAATGTTGCCGGTGGAATCTTCCACTTATTTTATTTATATTAAGCGAGCGAACCCTGTCTCTCGTTCGCTCTCCTTCCGCACTACAACCAACGCGACTTTGTGAGACAGCGCGTTAAATGTTACCAGAGAGGTTTGCAGTTTCTGTATATTTATCGCGCGCACGAAAGAAACGTGCGCGCGTCTTGGCAAAATCGAGATCTTCTGGACAACGCGACACAGAAGGAACTGTGCCCGCGTTTGTCCTGTCTGGGAAAATACAATAAATCATCAACCAATGAATATCCTCTGATGCGGCGAGAGATAAGCTCGTCCGCGTTTTTTCCCTCACTCGGCTGGTAACAAGGAGTTAAGAATTATCTAAAATAATTGTGTTCTACTTAATCTTACAGACCATCAACATCCTTATTATTATTTGGGGAAAAGTATCTTAACACCTATTTTAATTTACTAATTTTACTCATAGGCTTTTGGGAGGAATTTGTAGTAGGGTTTTACACTAACCTTAGATTTACAAGGTTCGGGTCCCGCCGAGACTAAACCCGATAATTCCGCCACTACCCTGACTAACTTTCACGACGCAAGGAAAACAAGTCCAGCTCCAGAAGAGTCTTCAGTGAAGTGCGCAGTAAAATGTTGGAGCACACCTCACCAACTGTCATTCGCTGAAAGACTAGATTGCTAAACAGCAGTATGCTGTTGCAGTGTCAGGACGTTAGCGGCCATGTTGGAGTTTCTACGGTGCCAACTAGCGCTCCAACTAAAGCGATTAGCTGCTCTTTGGGTTGGTAATGGGAGAATAGTAGCTATGGAGGAAGTAAGAGGAGGAAACCTCCCGTGATTCCTGACATCTGGTCAAATAACTGCAGCTGGTGTAATTCAACTCCTCCAAACTCCCCATCATACATGAATAATGATATCTATGGACTTTACATTTGATCTACCTCCATCCCATAGCTATACAAACATACTAGTTGTAGTTGGCTTTTTTACCAAGGGAGGACATTTCATTCCACTGAAGAATCTTCCAACAGTAGTCCAATTCTCCATTATCCAAATCTGTTTTCTCCATGCCTTCCTAAAATCATCATTACTGACAGAAGTTCACAGCACTGTTCTGGAGAGAACTATAAAAATGAGTAGTTGCTAGGCACTTTCAATCTCCCAGTCATCATCCACAGACCGATGGACAAACAGAATGAGTGATTCAGTCACAGTAGTTAAGATGATGTTTGCTCATGGAGCACCCTATGCCTCATATCAATGACTTGTCTTAACTAAATTTACATATCACATTTGACTTGAGCTTGGGAAGATCACCCTGCTTTTGTTCCTATGTTACCATACTCAACTGTTATCCCAGAAGACATCCACTTCAACTGTTCCCTCTGTGATCACCCTCTTGGAAAAATCTCAAAGCATACAGAAAGCCACACAAACATTTGTTGCAGGAAAAAGCAGCCTTTAAATGATTTGTTGATTTGACACAGGCGAAAGGTACTAGATTATCAGAAGTGAGACAAAGTTTGGTTGTCTATCAAATAATTAACTCTCCCTAGATCTCACTCTAAACTCGCATCTATATATTTGTGTAGTCACAGTTTCAGGGAAAGAGGAGAAACAGCTTTCTCCTTGTCTCCTTGTCTCAGTTTTGGGCAAGGAGAGGAATGTTCTCATAAATGCGAAAAGCAGCTTCCACTGGAAGAGTTTGCATACAATAATTCCATGCACACTTCTACAGGCTACTCTCCCTTTTTCCGTACTTTGGGAATTTACCCAAGTAATTCTACTTCATTCCCCTCTATCAAGGAGTTGTTACAAATAATTCAAGAAACACACAAGAGGGCGGTGGTACCATTAGTTAAGGCAAAACTGGATCAAAAGAAATTTGTAGCTAGTCATGGAAGACCAGCATGTGTATACAAAGAAAGAGACATGGTATGTCTATCCTATAAATATTTAAAGATGGGTTCATGACCAAGATGGCGACAGAGTGAAAGCACCCTCCTGCATCTCTGCGCCCAGCCCCTACACTGCCAATCTCCGTCCTGACTCTACAAACATTGGCGTAGATTTCATAGCAGTCCTCTTCCTGACACCCCTAGGGGCCAGTGGCCTTGTTGCGGAACACCTAGCTTGAACTGATGGCCATGTAACGTAAGGCTTCTGCCTGGGAACAGGTACAGTGATGATGAGGCACAGGCATGCAATGAGAGAAGCGATAACCCTTGGTGCGTGGGGGGTGAAGAAGCGGTGCACCCGCTGACGCTCAAGCTGAATATACCCCGAACATCAATGAGCATGAGGGGAACTAGCCGATGCTTTTGGGTATGTGAGAGAACAGACCCCAGTGGAGAGGACACGCTTGGTTGGGGCCCGACTACGGTCTCACACTGTGGTGGGCAAAATCATCCCCCTTGGACAGAAAGGGGACTAACAGTTATCATTCCCGCCAGTAAGCGAAATTGACCCATGATGAGCAAAATGAGCATATAAATGGTGCATAGGGATCAGTGCCTGACCATGAGTGCGGTCCAATAGATGGCTCTCTGGCAAACTCATCTCCCCCTTAGCGCAAAAAGGACCCAGAGAGGTGCTGGGCAAGTCTGCTAGCCTCTGACCAGAACAAACACATACAAAGGACAGTTTTGTGAGACCAACTTGAGTGGCTCATCTCATGCAGCGTGTTATGGTCAGAGGCTACAAAGGAATGGCTAATACCTGAAGTGCAGTGTTGTGGGCAGTGATGCACACATGTGCTCGGTGTTGTACATTGAGAGATGAAGTATGTGATGCTATAGGACATTGAGGGATGAAGTATGTGAATCTATAAGCAGTTGTGCACAATTGTGCATTGTGTTGTACATTGAATGTGAATTATGAAGTTCTTATCATTGGCTTTGACATGGCCTCATGTCATCCTGAATTCTGACACTGCCTTGCTTCAGCTTTTCCTGCGTGCACCGCAGTGCTTGAAAGTTGTTTGGGTTAATCACGTTCAAGGATTGTTTTTGTGAGAGATTGTTTAATGTACCCGGAAGGCTTTGTGAGCTTCGTCAAGATAAAGGCTGGAACAGTATAGATTAGAGAAGGGGACGTGAAAACTCCTTCCTGCCATGGGAGTGCTTGCTGGAACCTGGCCAGTTCTAGTAAGATTACTCTGGCGTGGGGAGAGGTCCCTCTTGAACCTTCTAGTGTGTTTTGAGATTATAAAGATGAGGGTTGTTGACTTAGAAACCGGGAGTTTGGAATCCGAACGGGGACAGACTTCGGAGCGTGGTCCCTGGTTGCTGAGGCTCTCAACCACAGCTGTTTAACTTCCCCAGTCAGGAGTGGGCTGAGATGCAGTGTTTGTGTTATGAGCAAAAAACAATCGTCAGCATTTACCCAATCTATGTTGCTTCCTCCCTTCTGTAATATGGCCTAGTAACCCAATCCACGTGTAAAGTAATTTATGTGTTTCCTGAATACTAATCACCACTCTCCAAAAAGGAACAAATTCATTTGCTCAAAGATTAATACCAATTTTTATGGGATAATATTTGATTGTATTAATGATTGTTTGTGGGTTACTGTTGCCTTTACCAATGATTGTTTGCTAAAACGAGAAGCACAGTCTCCACACGTGTTAACCGTTTTTTGGGAAGCACTTGTTGACTCACGTTTCTTCAATGAATGACATGCTTCACGTGTTTTTCAAATCAGGACCACGGATGCAGACACGTGAGAATCACAAAACGTGAAGCACGCCCTTATTCCGTCCAACTATAAAAAACTCACCCGTTTCCATCCCGATGCTTCGCTTACTTGTAGCGAATCACTCACCTGTTCCGGGATTCTGCTCAATCCGAAGACAGTAGCGCGTCCATTACCGGCATCTCCCCTTCCCGATTTAAAGACAGCAGCGCGTCTTTTTCTGGCGCATCACTTACCTGATCCGAAAACAGTAGCGCGTTGGCTTCAGCTGGCTCCGGGTTCTCCTGCGACCTGACGTCCTCTCCGGTTCTTCCCCTGGCAGCTTCAGTCCCTGCGGAAAAAAGAGAGGAAGAAACAAGAAGTTATTTTACGAGACAGTAACTTGCAATTATTAAATTGCTACTTCAAATACAGAAAAGCGGTAAGACTTGCATCGTTTATTTAAACAAAAACCAAGCGCAATTCAAACAAGCTGGGTTACCAATCTTTCGAGCCACTTAAAAGACTACTTCTTGCAACTATTATTGTATTTAAACAAAGACTGCCACATTCACGGGGACTTCTGTGTTTAGTGAAAATCGAGACTGCCAATAGTCAGAGGAATTCTCTGAGTTTTCCCATGTGTTAATATTTTAGACTTATGTTTTGAGAGTGTATTGAAGCGCTTATGAAAACACATTGTAGTACTTATGAAAACGCACTGTAGCGCTTATGAAAGCGCATTGTAGCGCTAACGAAAACGCACTGTAAGGTCTAGAGAAAGTACTTAATTCAGTGCACAGTTAGTATTTTTTGTGTTGTCTGTTTATTTTATTATCTTTCAGTTCTCGAATCCTTGAAGACAAGTCTGCTGAAAATTCAAGGTATGTTAGCACGGTTCAAAGAGCTAACAGCGCGGCAATTAACCAACTAACAACTAACAGTGTTACATTTACGTTGGAGTGACATTTTATGTTGTTTATATTTCTTAAGGGGAGACACCTTGAAATCTGCAGTGACATTTTCTGTTTCTACAAAGCGAACAATGAACCAATCCTTTTAGGGTATGTTTTATGCATAAGAAAAAGAATGTTAATGTTTAATGCACAGTAGGGATGAAGCCTAATCAGTATTATTTGTATTTTCCTAGATGTACGTCCCTTTGGTTCAGTGCCGCTTCATTTTTGAGAAAACAGCGCATCTTATACCAGATGATAAACTGAAGAATCTTCTCAGTTTCTCTCTGTTTTTCTCATTCCCAATCCCCTTTCCCTTGGAGGTTTTTCAGAGTGGTCGGTACATTTCCTTGCCACCCTGTCTAGCCTTGAAGAGATTTGGGATCTATCGTCATCAAAGAAGAAACAATCAGAAGAGCAGGTGGGTGACTTCCTAACAGTTTGCACCTGGTGAAGCATTGAATTTTGGTTATTGCCATTGTGATGTTTGGCCCATGGCTTTGATTATTTGAGGTGTTTTCTTTGTGATGTGTGAGTAAGTTGAGGTGCACATCCAAAGTAATCATTTGATGTATAAATAGCTTTCTGATATCTTTCAGGACGTCCCAGTATATTTGCTTGAGTCTTATATTATTTGCTGCTTGTTTATTAATCAGTATTACTGATGCATTTAGATTATTGCTTGCATATAAACATATATATTTCATCAAATCTTTATTTCGGCCACCAGGGCCATAAAAGATAACAAAGTACAACATTACAATACAATAAAAAAAACAATAAAATTCCATGAACAGCAAATTTTTAAGAACATCAGGCAATTAGCTCGTTTGCAAATACTTGATATGGCGCATGCGAGTAAACCACATGGAAGTTAAAAATTTAGCCACCGCAAATACTATTGGAGGGGAAAGGTCTGTTTTTAATATTCTGAAAGCGGGGGCATAATGTCTAAAACCCATATTGCTGAGGAGGGGCCTGAGCCAGTAACTCCTTGCTCTGCGATAGGTCGGACAGAAAAATATGATATGGAGATCCGTTTCCTCAGGGAGTAAACATATGGGGCAATGAGCAGTGTGGTTTGAATGTGCCCACCGGATTGTGTAGGCCCTTAATGGCAGTGTGTTATAACGCCATTGCATAAAGAGTTTCCTCGTTAAGGGCGGGCCCATATCGTCGTAAATAAGCTCTAGTTGGAAAAAGTCTTTAAAGCCTAGGAAATATGCTGTTTGAGAGCCCACTCGGGCACTTGTAGTGGCAACACTCAGGTGGTAGTCATAGTAATCCTTGGAAATAGACCTGCGGGAAACTTTGAGACAGGCCGTTGCCGGATCAGACCATAGCTCCGGTCTGCCGAGTGCCTCACAAATTCGTTTGATATAGCTGAGCCATGGAATTTGAGTACTTTTGCACAACCGTAAGATCTCCATCAGCTCAGCTCTGTATTTCAGGAGATGCTGAGACGACCAAAGTTTGCACCAGAAGGTCAAGGGTTTAAGACCGAGGACCTCTGAAATTGGTCTTAGGCCCAAATCCAATCTAAGCGGCATGAGTGTGGTGCTATTCGGTAAAGCAGTCAGACGTCTGAGAAAGTCATTCTCCGTGATTTGGAGTTTCTGGCCCATGGTGTAACCCCATAGCTCAGCTCACTGATGCTCTTGCTTGTGTTTTGTAAATTTGCAAGCGAGGCGCAAACGGCCTGTACGTTAATCCCTTCGCCATTCTTGCAATGCCCCCCACAAGCTGGGAAAGTTTCATGTTCATCTTGGTTAAATGGGGGTCCCATGACATGGACTGATTTAGTACCACCCCCAGGTATTCGAACGTATATACCCGTTCTAGCCTAACTGTCCCTATAAAGGGCGGTGCTCGGGTCCTGGGGGGTGGATTGAAGATCATGTATTTCGTTTTTGCGGCATTGATCTCCAATCCACGGTCCGCACAGAAACACAAAAACCCATCTAGAACTCTCTGCAGACCCATGGGAGATTTAGAAAGCAGCAGGGTATCATCCGCAAACATAATTGCTGGAACCCTGCTGCCATCTAGCTTAGGGGCATCGGTGTTGTTCAGCTCATTTAAGAAGCTTATAACCCCGTTGACAAAGAGGCAAAAGAGGGTAGGTGCGAGAACGCACCCCTGGCGTACCCCCCTGTCAACGGGGAAGGCCTCAGACAGGGAGCCGTCCCTGCCACACCTTACCCTGGCAAAATTCCCCTGGTGCAGTCTCTTCAAAGTTGTTAATATGTCAGGCGGAACCCCCAGGTCCGCTAGGACTGCCCACAGTTTGTCTCTTGGGACCAGATCGCAGGCGGCCCGCAGATCCACGAAAATCGTGTAAAGACTGCCGCCCTCGAAAAGAACCGTTTTCCAGTAAATGAGGTGCAGGCGAAAAATTTGGTCAGTAGTCGAAATCCCCTTTTGGAACCCTGCCTGGTACGGGCTCATAATCTCGTTGTCTTCGATCCAATCCTGGAGGCGGTTTAACATGAGTCTACCAAAGATCTTTTGGGGGACATCAATAAGGCTAATAGGTCTGTAGTTGGCCGGGAGCAGAGGGGAGCCATTCTTAAAGATTGGGACAATCTCTGCGCCCAGCCAACTGCCAGGAACAGCCATGCCTTCAAGGATAGCATTAAAAAGGATCATGAGATAGGGCGCCCAAACATCCGGCCCCTGTTTAAGTAGGTCACCGGGGATGCCATCCAGCCCCGGAGCCTTCCCAGATGCCAGGCCAACTACAACCTCACGCACCTCGCCGACCTTAAAAAGTTCCATCGTCCCCCCTTGGTGAAAAGTGGGAGTCGTACTATTGTGGGCATCCTGTGGAGATTTATAAAGGGACTGGAAATGGTCTTGCCAGACCTTTGGTGATATGTTTGAAAGCGTGGCCGGAGCCAGCTCCTCTAGGCCAGAGTTAACACAACACCAAAATTTGCGAGAGTCTCCTCTGGCCAGAAAAGTAGTCAGTCTTTCCCACTTATCGTGCTCCCATTCCCCCTTGGCATTAGTAATCAGAATTTTGTAGGCTGCTCTTCTTGCCCTGATTTCATTTTTATCCTTTCCCTCTTTAATAGAAAGCAAGAGTTCGGTTTTTGCCTTCCGGCAAGTGTTATTATACCATAGGGGAAGGGGACTTTTCCTGTCTAGCCTATTTGATTTTTGAGTTAGGCATTCAAAAAGGTGTTTAACCAGGTCTTCATGGATCTGACCCAATTGCATGAAAGTAATCTGGGAAGCTTCCTCTATTTTAAGTGCCTCAAGCTTTTCAAAAATAGGAATGACCTGTGCGTATAGTAAGGGGAGCTTCTCTTGGTGTGAGGCTAAGTGTTCCCATTTTAGTCTGCGCCTATTATTAGCAATGTCCAAATAGTTCTCCACAGGAGTCCCTGGGGTACCTCTGGCCTCCAGCCCAGGATGGTCATAAACTAGTTCAAGGGCATTATGATCACTGTCCTCCCTGGCAATAACACTAAAATCCCTTAGACATATCCATGAAGACAAAGGAACCATGACATAGTCTATACGGGATTCGCTGCCCTTTCGATTAAATGTGCACCTGGAGGGGATGTCTGACTTTAGCCTTCCGTTACAGGCTCTGAGACCAAATTTCAAGGACAAGGAGGTGATTTGTAAAACTAGGGGGGAGCATGCTCTTACGGCCGGGGCGTGTGGGGGGGGAATGGACCACAGGAGATCTTCGTCCGAGGTCAGCCCCTCCAGTATGCCTGGGAGGGGCTCATACTGGCAATTTAGATCGCCACCAATAATGAATGGGGTGTCCTCAGGAATTGCTTCCAGGAACGTCACTAGCTTCGCGATGGTGGGCGATTCCAGTGCTGTGTTCACTGGCCGTGCATAGATATTGACCAGAAGGAGATTATGGAGGTTGGGCCATTCCAACAATACAGCTAAAATATCTTCTGAGTCAGTTGGAAAAATAGAGGCCTTACACCCCAAGTCAATAGCCACCCATATGGCTAATCCTCCGGACGGGCGACCTTTTCCCCCCCATGTCGCATGTACTGAGAATGTGGCGAAGCCAGTATGGAAAACATCTTCCCTTGCCCAGGTCTCCTGTAGGAGGCAAATATCTTTGCCCCCAATAAAGGAGCTCCAGGCCGGGTTGATCCATTTGGTGGCAAGGCCCGCGACATTCCAAGATAAAATCTTGAGGGGAGACAAAGCAGCCGTCGTGGGTTGTGAGACTGGGCTACAGGCTGAACCAGAACATGGCTCCAAGTGCGGATTGGAAGGGAGAATAGAAATTTGGGCATTACTGGCCATAGCCAAGATGGGCAAAGGGCAGGTAGTCCCCACAGGACCGTCTATATTTAAATAAGTAGAATAATCCTCCTGCGCAATCGAAGTGTCAGAAAGCAGAGGGGGGATGCAAGGAAGGGTTTGGTGCAGGGCTACGCCTCCCCCCCCCCCGAGTGGGTGGTCAATCCACCATACCTAAGGAACTGAACCTATTATATGTGGGGAGATAGTCAAAGCAAGGAGGAACCAAGGGACGGGAGTCCCCGCTAAGCCCTTGGCCAACCCAATTCCTTCTCCTGCCTACCAATGTCCAGCGTTCTTGCTCCTGGGCAGGCAATATATCCGGATAGAAGAATGTAAGTGGTTGGGGTTGGATGGAAGAACCCTGGGTGTTTTGGGGCCACCTACATATATGTGCCACCGTCCGGGGATCTCGGAAGTTAATCAGTACACAGTCTCCCTTGATGAGTTTGCTGGTGGACCCTAGCCACGGAACCCTCCTCACCATAAGGACCTCGCTATGAATACCCTGAGGTAGGGGTCTGTTTAGAGAGAGCCAGTGGATAACCTTATTTTTTAAGGCATCGACTGGCTCTTTGGCAAAGGGACGAAGTTCAGGGATGCCAGTTAGGATGATGGTATATGGGGCTGCTTCCGGGGGCAAGTGAATTGACCTGTATCCAGGGTCGATGCCTTGTGTCCCTGATGAGGGTTCAGGTGTCTTCCCGTAGGAGTTAGAATCAGTGGGGCGTGGTGCGGGCTGAAGTTCTGATGTGTGGGGAATGGGTGCGGTTTGAATACATGGCTGTAAGGATTTAGGCGGAGGGCGGACTTCCTTTGCAGGGGGAGTTTGGGAAGCTAACAGCGCGGCAATTAACCAACTAACAACTAACAGTGTTACATTTACGTTGGAGTGACATTTTATGTTGTTTATATTTCTTAAGGGGAGACACCTTGAAATCTGATAGCAGTGACATTTTCTGTTTCTACGAAGCGAACAATGAACCAATCCTTTTAGGGTATGTTTTATGCATAAGAAAAAGAATGTTAATGTTTAATGCACAGTAGGGATGAAGCCTAATCAGTATTATTTGTATTTTCGTAGATGTACGTCCCTTTGGTTCAGTGCCGCTTCATTTTTGAGAAAACAGCGCATCTTATACCAGATGATAAACTGAAGAATCTTCTCAGTTTCTCTCTGTTTTTCTCATTCCCAATCCCCTTTCCCTTGGAGGTTTTTCAGAGTGGTCGGTACATTTCCTTGCCACCCTGTCTAGCCTTGAAGAGATTTGGGATCTATCGTCATCAAAGAAGAAACAATCAGAAGAGCAGGTGGGTGACTTCCTAACAGTTTGCACCTGGTGAAGCATTGAATTTTGGTTATTGCCATTGTGATGTTTGGCCCATGGCTTTGATTATTTGAGGTGTTTTCTTTGTGATGTGTGAGTAAGTTGAGGTGCACATCCAAAGTAATCATTTGATGTATAAATAGCTTTCTGATCTCTTGCAGGACGTCCCAGTATATTTGCTTGAGTCTTATATTATTTGCTGCTTGTTTATTAATCAGTATTACTGATGCATTTAGATTATTGCTTGCATATAAACATATATATCTCCACATATATTTTAAGGTTGTGCATTTGGCATCTGGGAAAGCCTTCCTGTTAGAGAGCATTGTGTAAAATAAAATCCCAAGCCTTATTCTAAAAGAGAGAGTCCTTGCATTTTGTAAAATAAAACACTTTCTAAAGGTACTGTGTAATGTCTCCTGCTTCGCCTTGTGGGTTTGAGCTACCGTGTGTAAGATTCTGTATTATCTGAGAGGCGAAAGCAAGACAGTGAACTACAGAGGGGTGGAGTTACCTTAGTGAATCAGGCACAAACGCTTGGCTTGATATTGTAGACTATAGCAAAGGATTAAATGTATATTTTTTCATAAGTTCCCCTGTAAGGTTCACAATGGTAGAATGATAGTAGCCTACCAATCCTAAAAAGTGTGTATTTGAGATATGGTGACTAGATGGATTAACTTAAGGATAGCTTGGATACAGCCAGCACACAGGCAGCCTTTCTCTGCATTGTTGTTCTAACATAAATATCAAACAAAGGACAAACAGAACTGGAATCACCTTCACATTGGTCCATGGAATCAGAAGCTACCAGCACGATTTTAACATTCTGAACCTGGGTAGAACCACATGGTAGGACCATCGTCCTATCCTTTGAGTGCTTGTAAAAATATTGTTGTCTCTTACCCATCTGGAAGTGGAGTCCACATCATTTGAGAGCCTCTGAATGAAAATGCAAAAACAAACTGGCTTTCAGGATTTATTAGAACAGAAAACAAAAGCAGAACATAAATCAATAACTGTAAAAAAGAGGGCTGTGGTCGGAATTCATAAAAGGAAAGTGTCTGGATTTGGTACAACAGGAAAACTGGGTACTACAACAGCATGAATGGACAACATGTTTTGCACAAAACAATAGAGTTACTAGGCTTTTTGATGGCTAGAGTAGGAGTATTGCACATTCTAACAGTGGGATCAAACCTTTTGCATCATTAGGGCAGCAGTGTCTATGTGGATTCCCTCCACCCACTCAGGCCAGAGAAGGCACTACTGTTTGAGGGGAGCTTCGTCATTGGGGGCAGTTGAATCTTAGAATACTCAATGGTCAAAATACAGCCTACATCATTAGCTTGTTGAGACTATAAAGATGAAGGAACTTGCACTGAAACATTTTGACAATTCTTGAGAAGACATCATCACCTTGTAGTGGAACATTGAATTTCACTTAACACAGCTGAAACGGCATTATAATATTCAATTAGAACTTTTAAAGATATACCATCACTACTGTAATACACAGTACATTTTGAATTACACAAAGGTCCCACCCTAGCAAGTAAGCTCATGAGGCAGGTTTCAGAAGGAAAGCCTAGTGATCTGAGTTATGATTAAAGGAAATACACACAGGACTGACAACTGAGTGGGGAAAGCATGTTATGCCAACTGCATTGCTTGTTTGCCTGATAGTAAAAAAATAACATAAAAAAAACGAGTTAATCCGGGTTGATAGACTCATATAAGTAACAATAAGGAAGGAGGTAGGTTTTCCATTTATTACAAATTATAAATGCAGCAAATCCTGATCAATTATGATTAAAGGCCGCATGGAGAAGTCCGCTTCTCTAGGGGTTTCTTAAAATGTGGAAATATGGATTTTTATGATCAGTTATGTCCCCTATCTTGGACCCCAACGGTTTCATGTATAAATCACAAGTACATGTATGTTCCCTCCAGTTCCAGTTATGAAGACGCAAACACATGTGCGTCCACCGTCAACATGTCCTCTTTCAGATCCGCCATGAATGGGCCGGATATTCTATTCCTAAGTATGAAAGGCCACCGGCTTTATATGGTTCATTTATCCCATTTTACAGTCCAGGCGAGTAGGCCCTGATTCTGCCATTAAGCCTTTTCCTGCCTTCTGCCTCTGAAAGCTCCAGTCTGAGCTCGCATCTGTATCCATGAACTTTGTCCTACTCCCTGCGCGGCTAACGGTGCCTGACTCAGCCTGTCGGCCTATCTGCCTGCCAAAAACTGTATTTCACCTTCAAGATTATCTGCTCTGCTCCGCTCCTCATCCAATGCATTCCTGTCTAGCAGTTTAAGTAAACATTCCTCTAGCTACCGTGTAAAAGGGCCCGGCTTCTCTGTCTTTATGCAAGTAATTCATAGCCCTGTTACTATGGAAGATTTCTGCCCTTGCATCTCATGTAGACACTTAGACGCTTGTACACGCACTAACAGTCAGTATAGTCAGTATAGAATAAGATTCTATCATAAGAGACCTCTCCTTTTGGATAACATAGTTCTTTAAACATAGGATGTTAGATATGATTCGGGATTAGGTTGACATAACCCCAGACTTTTTGTCTCCACATGTAGAGCTAAATGTCAAGTCCCATTCTCCCCCTAGTTGCACGTCAACTCACACGTCATGCTGCTGCGCGCGCATCTCTGCCAAGTATTTTTGCTGACATTGCGAAATTCCTTCATGGAACCACCCATTTGTGACATCATACCTAATGACGTTCTTTAGTTACGCCTAGTTACACCCATTTTAGTTACGCATGTATGTTTTTATCTCTGTTATCAACTGTTACGCCTCCTGCATCTGTTTCACTATAATGCCTCTTCTATAAATATGATTATCTGTCAATAAAGTATTGTCTTTCACTTCCTGAACCTTCGTGGTGACGGAATATGGAGTCCTCAATTCGAATTGATTTTGGAATAAAGCCCGTTCCGAACCTCTAATACCACGGATTCTGCCTCTTATTTTACTGAGCTATTATTATAGATTTTCCGCATCAAATTAAGTACCGGTAATTAAATTATTTACCACATAAATGGCGCCCGAACAGGGACACTTTCTCATCTCACGCGCCGGAGGTGCGTTGCAGGCCCGGTCTCCTGCCACAGCTGGACGGACAACAACGCGTACCCACAGGATTTCCTGTATCTCCCTCCTGCCGAGCGGGGGTAACTGAGGCTGCGATCAACACCCAGACGAGGCGGTGAGAAGTGCGAAGTATCCCGACCAGAGCCTAGCTGAGAGAGCAAGATCCGAGGTATACAGAGGCCCACCAGGTTCCGAAGTTCCGAAGTTTCGAGTCGAGTCCAGTCCGGTCCGAGTCCAGTTCAGTTCAGTTCCGAGGCCTTCCGTTCCGAGCTACCCGGTGAGTACCATTGTCGGGGAGGCGTTCTGACGTGCACATAGGTTGTGCCGGTCAAGACGGGTTTGGGTACACAAATCCGGTCTGCACTGTTTCAGCAGTGTATCTGTACTGTTTAGCAGTATATCTAGTATGTCTAGTATATAATTCAGAATTACCTAGTTAGTGTCGAGTATTATGCTTAGTGACTAGTTCCCTAAATGGCCATCATTGTTGTTCATTAAATGTTAAATGTTAAATGTTTTAAATACGTTCTGCATATTGTGGTATGAATGACTGTTCATTATTGTGTTTTGTTGTATTAAACGTGTTCAAAATTAGGTATCAGATCAGTTCTCAATATGCCGCTCTTTTCGAAATTAAGACAGATCAAAACTAGAAAAGGGGTACTCGAAGAAGCTGTTCCCATTCCTCCTAGGGACACTCCAGGGTACTTCATGTATCATAAACATGGCCTAGACGCCATATTATTTCTTGATTTATGGGTAGACTACACCAAGGAATTACCAGAAAGTCAGGGGTGGCCCGCAACTGGGACCTGGGATGCAGATTGCATCATGAAAGTAGAGGAAGAATTATGGAAAAAGAAAGCTAGAAAATCACAGAAAGATGCCATTGAATTATGGCGTAAAGAATCGTATAGACGTACAGAAAAAGCACGTAGACAGGAAGAGAAGAGTAAGGAGAATTCAAATAAAGTCCGAGAAAATCTATTAATTGAAGAAGGTACTCGAGTAAAATCAGAACAAGTAGACAGACAAAGAAATGCCCTTATGAATGGTATGTATCCTCTTCTGGCCGAAGGGTTACCTAAGGCTACTCCGGAGATACCAAAAGACTTGCCACCCCCATTGTTTCCGATAAAAGCACATCCCAAAGGGCATCCCAGAACCGCAGAAGATGTTTTCCTTTCTTCTTATTTAGACGACGCAGCTCCCGAGTATGCTAATACCGCGCCACATAGACCGCCTGCCGAGGGGGTTCAACGCCAAGACCCTCCTCCGTCTGTACCTCCGCAACAACAAACTCCGATACAAGTTCCGGCAAGCACATCTGTTTCTACAGCTGTACCCACACCTATGGTTGCTATATCACGTTCAACGAATCCTTTCACATCCAGCACCCCAGGCGGTGCTACAGGAGGTACAACAAACATTTTTTCCACGCCACCCAGAGTAAATAAACTTTCCTTTCAAGAATTAGCCCACCAACGTACGCCCAAACTAGTAACTCCCGACATGCTTAAGGAACTTCTAATAGATTGTAGATATGATCCTGTGCCCGGCAAAGAGGACGAAATGCTGCTGGCATCATTACGTATCCGACGAGCTGCAATATATTTAGGGAGGCTACCAGGAATGACTACACATTTAGAAAATATATATCATTTTGTCCAGTCAGGGCGAGATTCTGAGAGTATTAATAGAGCCATGGAGTACCAGAAAGTGGAAATACAGGGGGAACTGTTACGTTTCCTCATAAATTGTGTGATCAGAAATCAAGACCGACCAGGAGTAAATCCGGAAGAAATGCAAATTCTTACCACATGGAGTCGGAATATATCAGAAGGGAGACATGATAAACGATTAAGTATAATAGCTATATGCCGAAAAATCCGCAAAGAAGTAGAACGAATACACGAAGAAAGATTAGCAGTAGACCAGCCTGAACAAACCGAAGAGGAGGAAGAATTAGAACTGCCCACAGGACAGTTAGAAACAATGGCCTATGTAGGTAGAGGAAGATCTTGCAATAATACTAGATGCTTTACTGATCCGATACGTCCGATACGTCCAGATAATAACAGAAATTTCCAAGCACCTATAATAAATATAAGGTCCCCCGAACATGCGTTCCAAGCCGCTGACAAATTACTCCGAGAACGAAGGGGTTATCATATACTCGATTCTATGGACGAACAAGAATTAGCCAGGTCAGCCGTTCACTGGGTTGACAGTCCCGGAAAATATAGTGATGATACACTAGCACACACGTTTTTGAACCTCACCCCAGATGAACAGCGTCTAGCTGGTATCTACATAATTCAACAACTCCTTATATTATATAAAAGCCAACACTTCGATCCTGGTCCCTTACCTGATATGTTAACTGAATTACTCACGAATAAATGGAGAGGTTCAGGTACTGAGTTAATTAGAGAAATACTAGAATCCAGAAAGCAGTACATTCTTTTTGTATGCCCCGAACATGTCTCACTGCCCATCAAGGAAAGAACGACGTATTATATGGATAGACAGAATCCCTTACGCGAAGTGCACCCGATAAAAGGTGATGACAATCAGTTTAAACGTGTGTTTGTATACACACCCATATCCAAAATGGAACTATTAGAAATGAAGAAAGTGGTACCCAGTCATGACAAAGACCCAGCGGGTTTCCACCGTGAAATTAAAGACATGTTGCTCATGGGAGAGTATACCTATCCCGACATTATGAAAATATTAAAGGTATTAATGCCTGCGGGCATTTACGAAAAACTCAAGGAAAAGGATTGGGAGGTGGGAGACCAAAAGATAGATTGGACAGCATTAGAAAACGAAGAAACAGCTCGAGGTCCAGGTTTAGGGCTTGGGGAAAAGACCAAAATACTACCAGGTTTACTAGTACAGGTACTGCCACGTTTATTAACTACGAAAAAGGAAGACTGGGGTGCAATCTCAGCCTGTAAACAAAAGCAAGATGAAGACACTAGTGATTTCTATGCCCGATTCGAAAAATGTTTTGGTATAAATAGTGGAATAAAAGCAAGTAGCGAATCTTATCCACATCTGTTTGTGACAAAATTAGTTGAAAATGCCCTGCCCCAAGTTAAGAATAGAGTATTGAAATTCGAGAGTACCTGGCAAGGTAACACTCCGTCACAAATGTTACAAATGCTACAGTACCATCACAATAGAATTAGAGAGGAACAAGAACATGAACAAAGACGCATGAAAGACACGAAAATGAAAATGCTAGTTTCCCAGACAGTTCCAGCTGACGGTCATAAAAAGGGTATGACACAGTCCAGTGTTTCAGCAGTTTCTGTAAAAGGGACATGCAACTATTGTAAACAGCCAGGTCATTATGTACACGATTGTCCAGTTTTAAAACATAATATCGCCATAGGTAATACAAAAGAAAGACCACGGCCATTTAGACAGGATCAGAACCAACAAGGAGCCCCGCAGCATGCACAGGCCATGCCAGCTCCGCAACAGTCTATGCCAGCTCCACCACCGCAGCCTATTGCTGCCACACCAACAACGACACGACAGATGTACCAGACTGCACAGTATGACTATCCTGATTATCAACGATACTCATGAAACAGCCTAGAGAGGGAAGTTGGCTTACCCCTTATCGAGGTCCCTGTAGATCAAGAAGGACCTTATGTACACAGTGAACTATTAGGCCAGGATAGAAAATTTTTACTTGATACAGGGGCAAGCCGAACAACCATAAAACGTAGTGAAGTTCCAGGGGCACCCCTCTCAGGCTCACAGAATATTTCCCTTGGTTTTTCAGGAAAACCTATCATTAACGAAGTGTCACAGCCTCTTCCACTTACGATTGGTCCCTTGACACGAACTACAGATTTATTGCTTACTAAATCATGTCCAGAAAACCTGTTAGGTATAAAAACATTGAAAGCTCTAGGAGCTATAATATGTTGTTCTCCGGAAGGAGTAAGATTGTTTTTACGTGATTTCAAAGGGCACTATGTGTCCCAAGACATGGATCACCGACTGCAGACTTTACCCACACATTTATGGGCGCAAGGCCCTACAGATGTTGGTTGCATGAACATTACACCATATCGAGTCACACTAAAGACAGGAGTGGTACTACCACGAATGCGACAATACAAGTTACCCCCAGATGCTGTAGTGGCTTTACTGCAAATCATTGACGAGCTTATTACCCAAGGAGTGGTTGTGGAAACTGACTCCAATGTATGTAATTCCCCGATAATTCCGATTCTTAAACGAACTGATCCAAAAGCCCCGCCAGTATATCGATTGGTTATTGATCTGCGCGAATTAAATAAATGTATTGTACCACAATACCCCGTAGTTCCAGACATTTCTTCATTACTGACAGCCATTGATTCCGAAGCAACATTCTTTACTGTAATTGATCTCAAGAATGCCTTTTTCAGCGTCCCAATAGATCCGGAAAGCCAATACTTGTTCGGATTTAGTTTAAATGGACGAAGCTTTAAATTCACACGCGCACCTCAAGGATTCACAGAAAGCCCCAGCATCTATAGCCAAGCACTGAAACGAGAACTTGACAGTATCCACATGCCAGTCAACACTGCCCTGCTTCAATACGTCGATGATCTGCTGATCACCGCTAGAAGCGAACCTGAATGTGAAAAAGCTTCACTGACGGTTTTACAATTTTTGGCCGAAAAGGGGCACAAGGTGTCCCCTTCTAAGCTGCAATTCTGTGTCCAGCGAGTTGTTTACCTTGGGCACTCGCTGTCCAAGGAGGGAAGGCAGCTTACACCCGACCGCATACAGTTAATTGATAACATGTCAGTACCCAAGACACAAAAGGAGGTGCGGGCTTTTATAGGCCTCACTTCATATTGTAGGCAGTGGATCCCTCAGTATGCATTTCTAGCAAAACCACTCATTCAGTTGACAACACAGGAGGCAGCCACATCGACTGTCCTCCCTTGGACTCAAGAACATACACACGCCTTTGAAAGTTTAAAGAAAGCTTTATGTCAAGCACCTGTCCTAGCAACACCATGTTACAGTAAACAGTTTACACTCTTTGTTACAGAACGCGAAGGTACTGCCTTGTCAGTACTCACACAGGAACAAGCAGGAGCACACAAACCATGTGCTTATTTTTCTAGTACATTAGATCCCGTAGCTCAGGCTCTGCCTGCGTGCCTGAAATCAGTGGCAGCGACAGCTTTAGCAATCAGACAAAGCGATGCCATAGTGTTAGGACATCAATTGACAGTACAAGTACCACATGCAGTAGAGGTTCTCTTGAACCGCACACAAACACAACACTTGACTATAGCAAGACTCACCGGTTACGAATTGACATTGTTTCAGCCACACATAGAAATCAGACGTTGTAGTACATTGAATCCTGCCACACTTTTGCCAGTAAATGGAACAGACCCACTAGCACATGATTGTATTGAAGTTATTACTATCACGACGAAACCCAGACAAGACTTGACAGACGTCCCATTGTCAGATCCAGACCTGACGTTGTATGTAGATGGTTCATGTATGAGAACAAGTACAGGAGAGCTAGTGGCCGCGTATGCAGTCACAACAGACACTGAAGTCATTGAAACAAATCGTATTAATACCTTGTCAGCTCAAGCAGCAGAGCTCATCGCTCTGACACAAGCCTGTATTCAAGCCACAAATAAGAAAGTCAACATATACACTGATTCACGTTATGCATTCGGAGTTGTACATGACTTCGGCGTGCTGTGGCGAGAGAGAGGTTATTTAACTTCTCACGGTGCCCACATTCAGCACGGACCCCTCATTCATGCCTTATTAGATGCAATACATCTACCCACTGCAATATCAATTATGAAATGTAAAGCTCATACGAAAGTTACTGATATCATTTCCCAAGGCAATGACCTAGCTGACAGAACAGCTAAACAGACTGCTCAGAATAAAACTCACACATCTGACATGACAAAGACAATAGTTCTGACACCAACACATTGCATGACGGTTAAGGATCCCGCTCTTGACGTAATTGACATACAGACACACGCTACACCAGATGAAATAAAGAAATGGACTGAATTAGGAGGGATCCAAACCGATCAGGGATGGATGACGAAGGAAAAATCTATATGGTTTCTTCCCGACTCAATGGTCCAAGTTATCATTAATACAATACATAGTCCAGCGCACCTAGGAGAAAAAGCTATGCTAGACAGCATTCAACACATTTGGTTCAACAAACATTTACGAGCAGCAGCTAAACAAAAAGTTCGTACCTGTATGATCTGTTGTCAGTTTAACCCAGGTAAAAGCATTCCCGTAGAACAGGGTGGATTTCAGCCTCCTGATCACCCTTTTGAAGTCCTCCAGATGGATTATATCCAGATGGAACGATGTCGAGGATTCAAATATGTTCTTGTAGTTGTTTGTGCTCTCTCCCGTTGGACAGAAGCATACCCGGTCTCAGATTACACTGCCCCGACTACTGCCAAACAGTTAGTTCGAGAATTCTTCCCACGGTACGGTTTACCACGTGTTGTCTACTCAGATAACGGCCAGCCGTTCTCATCCGAACTAATGAAACACGTTTCACTTTTGTTAGGCTATCAATGGAGATTTCACTGTGTCCGACACCCCGAGGCAGCAGGTCTCGTGGAACGACATAATCAAACTCTGAAAATTAGATTGTCCAAAATATGTAGACAGAAAGGTGTCGATTGGGTAGTAGCCTTACCAGTTGCACTCTTTTACATGAGAATGGTAGCACATTCTCGAACAGGGCTATCCCCGTATGAGGTGATCTTCGGTAGACCACCAAATATGTGGGGGACGCCTATACCTCGTAAAATCACTGACGTTGACTGTAATATGCTGACAGATTACCTGGCTTCCTTGATGTCTGCACTACAATCTTGTCGTTCACAGGTAGCTGCAGCCTTTCCCGACAACACCGAGGTGAAACCCCATGACGTAGTTCCCGGGGACCTGGTGTTAGTGCGTAATTTTGACCGGAAGACTCAGCTGGATCCTAGGTGAAAATCGCCTCAACTTGTACTGCTCACCACGAGGACAGCCGTGAAGATCGAAGGTCGCAAGGGTTGGATACACTCGAGTCATATCAAGAAATTTTATGGACTACCATCCGATATAGAGACTAAACCCTGTATTTCCTCAAAGACAGACTCAAAGCTCCCTTTGGTTGAGCAATCAAACTCAGAACTATACAGACTAAAATTGAGGTCCAGTCAGTCAGACAATTTGATTGTTTAAGTCCTCTCCAAGGTGAATCGGTTGAATTTGTCTCTGACATGTATCCTCTGGACCGGAATAGAGAAAGAAATAATCAAATGCAGTTGAAAAAACATGCGTACTGTAAATCACTGCGTAGTCATTGCACAGTGACGTTGTTAATTTTGTTTTTCTTATGTCTTTTAATAATCGCTGCAAGTATATTGTTGCACATATATTATCCTATTTCTAAACATGTTTACAATGTTACTGCTGAACATTCTTTTAGTGAATTTCCTCCGCATGAGTTGTCATATAGATTTGCGCTGCGCAATAACACTTTTATTAGTATGTTACATCATTCCCATCAGACTAGCAATGCTACAAATTGTTGGATATGTGGCCGACTCCCTCCCTATCAGAACTATAAGGGAGTTTTGCCCCTCTTTCCCTATCCGTTCACACACAATGGCTCCTGTGGAGCATGGTTTAGTTTAATTAATTCCTTAGATTCAAACTCAGTAGCTTATCAAGACAACTGGGTATGGGGAAACCTGAACTTAGTTTTGCTTAAAGTCTGCTACCCTAACAAGGAGGGACTTCCCAAAAGAACAGGAACTGATCTAGAAAATGAAGTATATGGATTAGGTAATTTTACACTTAACCTCATGATCCTGAACGTTGAATCTGAAGCTACGCCAATATTGCCCGCCATGTCCGTATTCCCAGTTAAAGGGGAACTATGTATAAGAAAGAATGGCTCCATACACATGGGCCATAGTAAATGCACCACTGTGATAAAATTCAGTGATCAAGGCAAGTCTACATTTAGAGCTTCTCGTCATTCCTACTTTATATGTGGCCAGACCGCATATATACGCCTACCTCTAGATTGGGATGGTACCTGTTACATAGCATTCCTTCTACCACCTGTTTTCCTAGCTCCTCCTGATTATCATAGAAATACTCATTTAGTACACAATAGACAGAAGAGAGATCTCCCAATCGTCGATTATACTGAAACAGCATGGGAAAAATACACAGATTTCAATAAAGGTTTCTTTCCTTATATAGGTACAGTCACTAATAGTAAGTTGATACGTAGATTAACCAGAACCCTTGAAGCAGTAGTGAACGAAACTATTTCCGCCTTAGGCAATTTAACAGAAGAGCAGTCTGCTATGCGGATTGTTGTGCTTCAGAATCGTCTTGTCCTTGACGTCATCCTGGCCGATAGGGGCGGAGCTTGTAGGGTCATCGGATCAAGTTGTTGCATTTTCATACCAGAAAATTCGCCGTCTGTATATAAAGCCATAACCCGCCTTCATAAGATTGTAAGCCAGATACACCAGAATCCAGGCACCTGGACTTGGTCCGGTTGGTTCTGGGGCGTGTTGTCAGCCTGGGGATGGAGAATGCTCTCCTTCCTAGGTATTGGCTTTCTCATACTATTCAGTTGCTGCTTATGTCTACAATGTGGGCCAGCGATTTGTGGTCTGTGTGCCACCTCGTGTATCCCACATCTAAGTTTTCGTTCGAGATTCCGGAAGAAGAAAGAAGAACAAATGATGTTATATGAACAGATCAACGGATTGATGAAGATTGATATCTCTTAAGGGCAAGTAGGGGACAAGGAGGGAATGTGGAAATATGGATTTTTATGATCAGTTATGTCCCCTATCTTGGACCCCAACGGTTTCATGTATAAATCACAAGTACATGTATGTTCCCTCCAGTTCCAGTTATGAAGACGCAAACACATGTGCGTCCACCGTCAACATGTCCTCTTTCAGATCCGCCATGAATGGGCCGGATATTCTATTCCTAAGTATGAAAGGCCACCGGCTTTATATGGTTCATTTATCCCATTTTACAGTCCAGGCGAGTAGGCCCTGATTCTGCCATTAAGCCTTTTCCTGCCTTCTGCCTCTGAAAGCTCCAGTCTGAGCTCGCATCTGTATCCATGAACTTTGTCCTACTCCCTGCGCGGCTAACGGTGCCTGACTCAGCCTGTCGGCCTATCTGCCTGCCAAAAACTGTATTTCACCTTCAAGATTATCTGCTCTGCTCCGCTCCTCATCCAATGCATTCCTGTCTAGCAGTTTAAGTAAACATTCCTCTAGCTACCGTGTAAAAGGGCCCGGCTTCTCTGTCTTTATGCAAGTAATTCATAGCCCTGTTACTATGGAAGATTTCTGCCCTTGCATCTCATGTAGACACTTAGACGCTTGTACACGCACTAACAGTCAGTATAGTCAGTATAGAATAAGATTCTATCATAAGAGACCTCTCCTTTTGGATAACATAGTTCTTTAAACATAGGATGTTAGATATGATTCGGGATTAGGTTGACATAACCCCAGACTTTTTGTCTCCACATGTAGAGCTAAATGTCAAGTCCCATTCTCCCCCTAGTTGCACGTCAACTCACACGTCATGCTGCTGCGCGCGCATCTCTGCCAAGTATTTTTGCTGACATTGCGAAATTCCTTCATGGAACCACCCATTTGTGACATCATACCTAATGACGTTCTTTAGTTACGCCTAGTTACACCCATTTTAGTTACGCATGTATGTTTTTATCTCTGTTATCAACTGTTACGCCTCCTGCATCTGTTTCACTATAATGCCTCTTCTATAAATATGATTATCTGTCAATAAAGTATTGTCTTTCACTTCCTGAACCTTCGTGGTGACGGAATATGGAGTCCTCAATTCAAATTGATTTTGGAATAAAGCCCGTTCCGAACCTCTAATACCACGGATTCTGCCTCTTATTTTACTGAGCTATTATTATAGATTTTCCGCATCAAATTAAGTACCGGTAATTAAATTATTTACCACATAAATGGCGCCCGAACAGGGACACTTTCTCATCTCACGCGCCGGAGGTGCGTTGCAGGCCCGGTCTCCTGCCACAGCTGGACGGACAACAACGCGTACCCACAGGATTTCCTGTATCTCCCTCCTGCCGAGCGGGGGTAACTGAGGCTGCGATCAACACCCAGACGAGGCGGTGAGAAGTGCGAAGTATCCCGACCAGAGCCTAGCTGAGAGAGCAAGATCCGAGGTATACAGAGGCCCACCAGGTTCCGAAGTTCCGAAGTTTCGAGTCGAGTCCAGTCCGGTCCGAGTCCAGTTCAGTTCAGTTCCGAGGCCTTCCGTTCCGAGCTACCCGGTGAGTACCATTGTCGGGGAGGCGTTCTGACGTGCACATAGGTTGTGCCGGTCAAGACGGGTTTGGGTACACAAATCCGGTCTGCACTGTTTCAGCAGTGTATCTGTACTGTTTAGCAGTATATCTAGTATGTCTAGTATATAATTCAGAATTACCTAGTTAGTGTCGAGTATTATGCTTAGTGACTAGTTCCCTAAATGGCCATCATTGTTGTTCATTAAATGTTAAATGTTAAATGTTTTAAATACGTTCTGCATATTGTGGTATGAATGACTGTTCATTATTGTGTTTTGTTGTATTAAACGTGTTCAAAATTAGGTATCAGATCAGTTCTCAATATGCCGCTCTTTTCGAAATTAAGACAGATCAAAACTAGAAAAGGGGTACTCGAAGAAGCTGTTCCCATTCCTCCTAGGGACACTCCAGGGTACTTCATGTATCATAAACATGGCCTAGACGCCATATTATTTCTTGATTTATGGGTAGACTACACCAAGGAATTACCAGAAAGTCAGGGGTGGCCCGCAACTGGGACCTGGGATGCAGATTGCATCATGAAAGTAGAGGAAGAATTATGGAAAAAGAAAGCTAGACAATCACAGAAAGATGCCATTGAATTATGGCGTAAAGAATCGTATAGACGTACAGAAAAAGCACGTAGACAGGAAGAGAAGAGTAAGGAGAATTCAAATAAAGTCCGAGAAAATCTATTAATTGAAGAAGGTACTCGAGTAAAATCAGAACAAGTAGACAGACAAAGAAATGCCCTTATGAATGGTATGTATCCTCTTCTGGCCGAAGGGTTACCTAAGGCTACTCCGGAGATACCAAAAGACTTGCCACCCCCATTGTTTCCGATAAAAGCACATCCCAAAGGGCATCCCAGAACCGCAGAAGATGTTTTCCTTTCTTCTTATTTAGACGACGCAGCTCCCGAGTATGCTAATACCGCGCCACATAGACCGCCTGCCGAGGGGGTTCAACGCCAAGACCCTCCTCCGTCTGTACCTCCGCAACAACAAACTCCGATACAAGTTCCGGCAAGCACATCTGTTTCTACAGCTGTACCCACACCTATGGTTGCTATATCACGTTCAACGAATCCTTTCACATCCAGCACCCCAGGCGGTGCTACAGGAGGTACAACAAACATTTTTTCCACGCCACCCAGAGTAAATAAACTTTCCTTTCAAGAATTAGCCCACCAACGTACGCCCAAACTAGTAACTCCCGACATGCTTAAGGAACTTCTAATAGATTGTAGATATGATCCTGTGCCCGGCAAAGAGGACGAAATGCTGCTGGCATCATTACGTATCCGACGAGCTGCAATATATTTAGGGAGGCTACCAGGAATGACTACACATTTAGAAAATATATATCATTTTGTCCAGTCAGGGCGAGATTCTGAGAGTATTAATAGAGCCATGGAGTACCAGAAAGTGGAAATACAGGGGGAACTGTTACGTTTCCTCATAAATTGTGTGATCAGAAATCAAGACCGACCAGGAGTAAATCCGGAAGAAATGCAAATTCTTACCACATGGAGTCGGAATATATCAGAAGGGAGACATGATAAACGATTAAGTATAATAGCTATGTGCCGAAAAATCCGCAAAGAAGTAGAACGAATACACGAAGAAAGATTAGCAGTAGACCAGCCTGAACAAACCGAAGAGGAGGAAGAATTAGAACTGCCCACAGGACAGTTAGAAACAATGGCCTATGTAGGTAGAGGAAGATCTTGCAATAATACTAGATGCTTTACTGATCCGATACGTCCGATACGTCCAGATAATAACAGAAATTTCCAAGCACCTATAATAAATATAAGGTCCCCCGAACATGCGTTCCAAGCCGCTGACAAATTACTCCGAGAACGAAGGGGTTATCATATACTCGATTCTATGGACGAACAAGAATTAGCCAGGTCAGCCGTTCACTGGGTTGACAGTCCCGGAAAATATAGTGATGATACACTAGCACACACGTTTTTGAACCTCACCCCAGATGAACAGCGTCTAGCTGGTATCTACATAATTCAACAACTCCTTATATTATATAAAAGCCAACACTTCGATCCTGGTCCCTTACCTGATATGTTAACTGAATTACTCACGAATAAATGGAGAGGTTCAGGTACTGAGTTAATTAGAGAAATACTAGAATCCAGAAAGCAGTACATTCTTTTTGTATGCCCCGAACATGTCTCACTGCCCATCAAGGAAAGAACGACGTATTATATGGATAGACAGAATCCCTTACGCGAAGTGCACCCGATAAAAGGTGATGACAATCAGTTTAAACGTGTGTTTGTATACACACCCATATCCAAAATGGAACTATTAGAAATGAAGAAAGTGGTACCCAGTCATGACAAAGACCCAGCGGGTTTCCACCGTGAAATTAAAGACATGTTGCTCATGGGAGAGTATACCTATCCCGACATTATGAAAATATTAAAGGTATTAATGCCTGCGGGCATTTACGAAAAACTCAAGGAAAAGGATTGGGAGGTGGGAGACCAAAAGATAGATTGGACAGCATTAGAAAACGAAGAAACAGCTCGAGGTCCAGGTTTAGGGCTTGGGGAAAAGACCAAAATACTACCAGGTTTACTAGTACAGGTACTGCCACGTTTATTAACTACGAAAAAGGAAGACTGGGGTGCAATCTCAGCCTGTAAACAAAAGCAAGATGAAGACACTAGTGATTTCTATGCCCGATTCGAAAAATGTTTTGGTATAAATAGTGGAATAAAAGCAAGTAGCGAATCTTATCCACATCTGTTTGTGACAAAATTAGTTGAAAATGCCCTGCCCCAAGTTAAGAATAGAGTATTGAAATTCGAGAGTACCTGGCAAGGTAACACTCCGTCACAAATGTTACAAATGCTACAGTACCATCACAATAGAATTAGAGAGGAACAAGAACATGAACAAAGACGCATGAAAGACACGAAAATGAAAATGCTAGTTTCCCAGACAGTTCCAGCTGACGGTCATAAAAAGGGTATGACACAGTCCAGTGTTTCAGCAGTTTCTGTAAAAGGGACATGCAACTATTGTAAACAGCCAGGTCATTATGTACACGATTGTCCAGTTTTAAAACATAATATCGCCATAGGTAATACAAAAGAAAGACCACGGCCATTTAGACAGGATCAGAACCAACAAGGAGCCCCGCAGCATGCACAGGCCATGCCAGCTCCGCAACAGTCTATGCCAGCTCCACCACCGCAGCCTATTGCTGCCACACCAACAACGACACGACAGATGTACCAGACTGCACAGTATGACTATCCTGATTATCAACGATACTCATGAAACAGCCTAGAGAGGGAAGTTGGCTTACCCCTTATCGAGGTCCCTGTAGATCAAGAAGGACCTTATGTACACAGTGAACTATTAGGCCAGGATAGAAAATTTTTACTTGATACAGGGGCAAGCCGAACAACCATAAAACGTAATGAAGTTCCAGGGGCACCCCTCTCAGGCTCACAGAATATTTCCCTTGGTTTTTCAGGAAAACCTATCATTAACGAAGTGTCACAGCCTCTTCCACTTACGATTGGTCCCTTGACACGAACTACAGATTTATTGCTTACTAAATCATGTCCAGAAAACCTGTTAGGTATAAAAACATTGAAAGCTCTAGGAGCTATAATATGTTGTTCTCCGGAAGGAGTAAGATTGTTTTTACGTGATTTCAAAGGGCACTATGTGTCCCAAGACATGGATCACCGACTGCAGACTTTACCCACACATTTATGGGCGCAAGGCCCTACAGATGTTGGTTGCATGAACATTACACCATATCGAGTCACACTAAAGACAGGAGTGGTACTACCACGAATGCGACAATACAAGTTACCCCCAGATGCTGTAGTGGCTTTACTGCAAATCATTGACGAGCTTATTACCCAAGGAGTGGTTGTGGAAACTGACTCCAATGTATGTAATTCCCCGATAATTCCGATTCTTAAACGAACTGATCCAAAAGCCCCGCCAGTATATCGATTGGTTATTGATCTGCGCGAATTAAATAAATGTATTGTACCACAATACCCCGTAGTTCCAGACATTTCTTCATTACTGACAGCCATTGATTCCGAAGCAACATTCTTTACTGTAATTGATCTCAAGAATGCCTTTTTCAGCGTCCCAATAGATCCGGAAAGCCAATACTTGTTCGGATTTAGTTTAAATGGACGAAGCTTTAAATTCACACGCGCACCTCAAGGATTCACAGAAAGCCCCAGCATCTATAGCCAAGCACTGAAACGAGAACTTGACAGTATCCACATGCCAGTCAACACTGCCCTGCTTCAATACGTCGATGATCTGCTGATCACCGCTAGAAGCGAACCTGAATGTGAAAAAGCTTCACTGACGGTTTTACAATTTTTGGCCGAAAAGGGGCACAAGGTGTCCCCTTCTAAGCTGCAATTCTGTGTCCAGCGAGTTGTTTACCTTGGGCACTCGCTGTCCAAGGAGGGAAGGCAGCTTACACCCGACCGCATACAGTTAATTGATAACATGTCAGTACCCAAGACACAAAAGGAGGTGCGGGCTTTTATAGGCCTCACTTCATATTGTAGGCAGTGGATCCCTCAGTATGCATTTCTAGCAAAACCACTCATTCAGTTGACAACACAGGAGGCAGCCACATCGACTGTCCTCCCTTGGACTCAAGAACATACACACGCCTTTGAAAGTTTAAAGAAAGCTTTATGTCAAGCACCTGTCCTAGCAACACCATGTTACAGTAAACAGTTTACACTCTTTGTTACAGAACGCGAAGGTACTGCCTTGTCAGTACTCACACAGGAACAAGCAGGAGCACACAAACCATGTGCTTATTTTTCTAGTACATTAGATCCCGTAGCTCAGGCTCTGCCTGCGTGCCTGAAATCAGTGGCAGCGACAGCTTTAGCAATCAGACAAAGCGATGCCATAGTGTTAGGACATCAATTGACAGTACAAGTACCACATGCAGTAGAGGTTCTCTTGAACCGCACACAAACACAACACTTGACTATAGCAAGACTCACCGGTTACGAATTGACATTGTTTCAGCCACACATAGAAATCAGACGTTGTAGTACATTGAATCCTGCCACACTTTTGCCAGTAAATGGAACAGACCCACTAGCACATGATTGTATTGAAGTTATTACTATCACGACGAAACCCAGACAAGACTTGACAGACGTCCCATTGTCAGATCCAGACCTGACGTTGTATGTAGATGGTTCATGTATGAGAACAAGTACAGGAGAGCTAGTGGCCGCGTATGCAGTCACAACAGACACTGAAGTCATTGAAACAAATCGTATTAATACCTTGTCAGCTCAAGCAGCAGAGCTCATCGCTCTGACACAAGCCTGTATTCAAGCCACAAATAAGAAAGTCAACATATACACTGATTCACGTTATGCATTCGGAGTTGTACATGACTTCGGCGTGCTGTGGCGAGAGAGAGGTTATTTAACTTCTCACGGTGCCCACATTCAGCACGGACCCCTCATTCATGCCTTATTAGATGCAATACATCTACCCACTGCAATATCAATTATGAAATGTAAAGCTCATACGAAAGTTACTGATATCATTTCCCAAGGCAATGACCTAGCTGACAGAACAGCTAAACAGACTGCTCAGAATAAAACTCACACATCTGACATGACAAAGACAATAGTTCTGACACCAACACATTGCATGACGGTTAAGGATCCCGCTCTTGACGTAATTGACATACAGACACACGCTACACCAGATGAAATAAAGAAATGGACTGAATTAGGAGGGATCCAAACCGATCAGGGATGGATGACGAAGGAAAAATCTATATGGTTTCTTCCCGACTCAATGGTCCAAGTTATCATTAATACAATACATAGTCCAGCGCACCTAGGAGAAAAAGCTATGCTAGACAGCATTCAACACATTTGGTTCAACAAACATTTACGAGCAGCAGCTAAACAAAAAGTTCGTACCTGTATGATCTGTTGTCAGTTTAACCCAGGTAAAAGCATTCCCGTAGAACAGGGTGGATTTCAGCCTCCTGATCACCCTTTTGAAGTCCTCCAGATGGATTATATCCAGATGGAACGATGTCGAGGATTCAAATATGTTCTTGTAGTTGTTTGTGCTCTCTCCCGTTGGACAGAAGCATACCCGGTCTCAGATTACACTGCCCCGACTACTGCCAAACAGTTAGTTCGAGAATTCTTCCCACGGTACGGTTTACCACGTGTTGTCTACTCAGATAACGGCCAGCCGTTCTCATCCGAACTAATGAAACACGTTTCACTTTTGTTAGGCTATCAATGGAGATTTCACTGTGTCCGACACCCCGAGGCAGCAGGTCTCGTGGAACGACATAATCAAACTCTGAAAATTAGATTGTCCAAAATATGTAGACAGAAAGGTGTCGATTGGGTAGTAGCCTTACCAGTTGCACTCTTTTACATGAGAATGGTAGCACATTCTCGAACAGGGCTATCCCCGTATGAGGTGATCTTCGGTAGACCACCAAATATGTGGGGGACGCCTATACCTCGTAAAATCACTGACGTTGACTGTAATATGCTGACAGATTACCTGGCTTCCTTGATGTCTGCACTACAATCTTGTCGTTCACAGGTAGCTGCAGCCTTTCCCGACAACACCGAGGTGAAACCCCATGACGTAGTTCCCGGGGACCTGGTCTTAGTGCGTAATTTTGACCGGAAGACTCAGCTGGATCCTAGGTGAAAATCGCCTCAACTTGTACTGCTCACCACGAGGACAGCCGTGAAGATCGAAGGTCGCAAGGGTTGGATACACTCGAGTCATATCAAGAAATTTTATGGACTACCATCCGATATAGAGACTAAACCCTGTATTTCCTCAAAGACAGACTCAAAGCTCCCTTTGGTTGAGCAATCAAACTCAGAACTATACAGACTAAAATTGAGGTCCAGTCAGTCAGACAATTTGATTGTTTAAGTCCTCTCCAAGGTGAATCGGTTGAATTTGTCTCTGACATGTATCCTCTGGACCGGAATAGAGAAAGAAATAATCAAATGCAGTTGAAAAAACATGCGTACTGTAAATCACTGCGTAGTCATTGCACAGTGACGTTGTTAATTTTGTTTTTCTTATGTCTTTTAATAATCGCTGCAAGTATATTGTTGCACATATATTATCCTATTTCTAAACATGTTTACAATGTTACTGCTGAACATTCTTTTAGTGAATTTCCTCCGCATGAGTTGTCATATAGATTTGCGCTGCGCAATAACACTTTTATTAGTATGTTACATCATTCCCATCAGACTAGCAATGCTACAAATTGTTGGATATGTGGCCGACTCCCTCCCTATCAGAACTATAAGGGAGTTTTGCCCCTCTTTCCCTATCCGTTCACACACAATGGCTCCTGTGGAGCATGGTTTAGTTTAATTAATTCCTTAGATTCAAACTCAGTAGCTTATCAAGACAACTGGGTATGGGGAAACCTGAACTTAGTTTTGCTTAAAGTCTGCTACCCTAACAAGGAGGGACTTCCCAAAAGAACAGGAACTGATCTAGAAAATGAAGTATATGGATTAGGTAATTTTACACTTAACCTCATGATCCTGAACGTTGAATCTGAAGCTACGCCAATATTGCCCGCCATGTCCGTATTCCCAGTTAAAGGGGAACTATGTATAAGAAAGAATGGCTCCATACACATGGGCCATAGTAAATGCACCACTGTGATAAAATTCAGTGATCAAGGCAAGTCTACATTTAGAGCTTCTCGTCATTCCTACTTTATATGTGGCCAGACCGCATATATACGCCTACCTCTAGATTGGGATGGTACCTGTTACATAGCATTCCTTCTACCACCTGTTTTCCTAGCTCCTCCTGATTATCATAGAAATACTCATTTAGTACACAATAGACAGAAGAGAGATCTCCCAATCGTCGATTATACTGAAACAGCATGGGAAAAATACACAGATTTCAATAAAGGTTTCTTTCCTTATATAGGTACAGTCACTAATAGTAAGTTGATACGTAGATTAACCAGAACCCTTGAAGCAGTAGTGAACGAAACTATTTCCGCCTTAGGCAATTTAACAGAAGAGCAGTCTGCTATGCGGATTGTTGTGCTTCAGAATCGTCTTGTCCTTGACGTCATCCTGGCCGATAGGGGCGGAGCTTGTAGGGTCATCGGATCAAGTTGTTGCATTTTCATACCAGAAAATTCGCCGTCTGTATATAAAGCCATAACCCGCCTTCATAAGATTGTAAGCCAGATACACCAGAATCCAGGCACCTGGACTTGGTCCGGTTGGTTCTGGGGCGTGTTGTCAGCCTGGGGATGGAGAATGCTCTCCTTCCTAGGTATTGGCTTTCTCATACTATTCAGTTGCTGCTTATGTCTACAATGTGGGCCAGCGATTTGTGGTCTGTGTGCCACCTCGTGTATCCCACATCTAAGTTTTCGTTCGAGATTCCGGAAGAAGAAAGAAGAACAAATGATGTTATATGAACAGATCAACGGATTGATGAAGATTGATATCTCTTAAGGGCAAGTAGGGGACAAGGAGGGAATGTGGAAATATGGATTTTTATGATCAGTTATGTCCCCTATCTTGGACCCCAACGGTTTCATGTATAAATCACAAGTACATGTATGTTCCCTCCAGTTCCAGTTATGAAGACGCAAACACATGTGCGTCCACCGTCAACATGTCCTCTTTCAGATCCGCCATGAATGGGCCGGATATTCTATTCCTAAGTATGAAAGGCCACCGGCTTTATATGGTTCATTTATCCCATTTTACAGTCCAGGCGAGTAGGCCCTGATTCTGCCATTAAGCCTTTTCCTGCCTTCTGCCTCTGAAAGCTCCAGTCTGAGCTCGCATCTGTATCCATGAACTTTGTCCTACTCCCTGCGCGGCTAACGGTGCCTGACTCAGCCTGTCGGCCTATCTGCCTGCCAAAAACTGTATTTCACCTTCAAGATTATCTGCTCTGCTCCGCTCCTCATCCAATGCATTCCTGTCTAGCAGTTTAAGTAAACATTCCTCTAGCTACCGTGTAAAAGGGCCCGGCTTCTCTGTCTTTATGCAAGTAATTCATAGCCCTGTTACTATGGAAGATTTCTGCCCTTGCATCTCATGTAGACACTTAGACGCTTGTACACGCACTAACAGTCAGTATAGTCAGTATAGAATAAGATTCTATCATAAGAGACCTCTCCTTTTGGATAACATAGTTCTTTAAACATAGGATGTTAGATATGATTCGGGATTAGGTTGACATAACCCCAGACTTTTTGTCTCCACATGTAGAGCTAAATGTCAAGTCCCATTCTCCCCCTAGTTGCACGTCAACTCACACGTCATGCTGCTGCGCGCGCATCTCTGCCAAGTATTTTTGCTGACATTGCGAAATTCCTTCATGGAACCACCCATTTGTGACATCATACCTAATGACGTTCTTTAGTTACGCCTAGTTACACCCATTTTAGTTACGCATGTATGTTTTTATCTCTGTTATCAACTGTTACGCCTCCTGCATCTGTTTCACTATAATGCCTCTTCTATAAATATGATTATCTGTCAATAAAGTATTGTCTTTCACTTCCTGAACCTTCGTGGTGACGGAATATGGAGTCCTCAATTCGAATTGATTTTGGAATAAAGCCCGTTCCGAACCTCTAATACCACGGATTCTGCCTCTTATTTTACTGAGCTATTATTATAGATTTTCCGCATCAAATTAAGTACCGGTAATTAAATTATTTACCACATAAATGGCGCCCGAACAGGGACACTTTCTCATCTCACGCGCCGGAGGTGCGTTGCAGGCCCGGTCTCCTGCCACAGCTGGACGGACAACAACGCGTACCCACAGGATTTCCTGTATCTCCCTCCTGCCGAGCGGGGGTAACTGAGGCTGCGATCAACACCCAGACGAGGCGGTGAGAAGTGCGAAGTATCCCGACCAGAGCCTAGCTGAGAGAGCAAGATCCGAGGTATACAGAGGCCCACCAGGTTCCGAAGTTCCGAAGTTTCGAGTCGAGTCCAGTCCGGTCCGAGTCCAGTTCAGTTCAGTTCCGAGGCCTTCCGTTCCGAGCTACCCGGTGAGTACCATTGTCGGGGAGGCGTTCTGACGTGCACATAGGTTGTGCCGGTCAAGACGGGTTTGGGTACACAAATCCGGTCTGCACTGTTTCAGCAGTGTATCTGTACTGTTTAGCAGTATATCTAGTATGTCTAGTATATAATTCAGAATTACCTAGTTAGTGTCGAGTATTATGCTTAGTGACTAGTTCCCTAAATGGCCATCATTGTTGTTCATTAAATGTTAAATGTTAAATGTTTTAAATACGTTCTGCATATTGTGGTATGAATGACTGTTCATTATTGTGTTTTGTTGTATTAAACGTGTTCAAAATTAGGTATCAGATCAGTTCTCAATATGCCGCTCTTTTCGAAATTAAGACAGATCAAAACTAGAAAAGGGGTACTCGAAGAAGCTGTTCCCATTCCTCCTAGGGACACTCCAGGGTACTTCATGTATCATAAACATGGCCTAGACGCCATATTATTTCTTGATTTATGGGTAGACTACACCAAGGAATTACCAGAAAGTCAGGGGTGGCCCGCAACTGGGACCTGGGATGCAGATTGCATCATGAAAGTAGAGGAAGAATTATGGAAAAAGAAAGCTAGACAATCACAGAAAGATGCCATTGAATTATGGCGTAAAGAATCGTATAGACGTACAGAAAAAGCACGTAGACAGGAAGAGAAGAGTAAGGAGAATTCAAATAAAGTCCGAGAAAATCTATTAATTGAAGAAGGTACTCGAGTAAAATCAGAACAAGTAGACAGACAAAGAAATGCCCTTATGAATGGTATGTATCCTCTTCTGGCCGAAGGGTTACCTAAGGCTACTCCGGAGATACCAAAAGACTTGCCACCCCCATTGTTTCCGATAAAAGCACATCCCAAAGGGCATCCCAGAACCGCAGAAGATGTTTTCCTTTCTTCTTATTTAGACGACGCAGCTCCCGAGTATGCTAATACCGCGCCACATAGACCGCCTGCCGAGGGGGTTCAACGCCAAGACCCTCCTCCGTCTGTACCTCCGCAACAACAAACTCCGATACAAGTTCCGGCAAGCACATCTGTTTCTACAGCTGTACCCACACCTATGGTTGCTATATCACGTTCAACGAATCCTTTCACATCCAGCACCCCAGGCGGTGCTACAGGAGGTACAACAAACATTTTTTCCACGCCACCCAGAGTAAATAAACTTTCCTTTCAAGAATTAGCCCACCAACGTACGCCCAAACTAGTAACTCCCGACATGCTTAAGGAACTTCTAATAGATTGTAGATATGATCCTGTGCCCGGCAAAGAGGACGAAATGCTGCTGGCATCATTACGTATCCGACGAGCTGCAATATATTTAGGGAGGCTACCAGGAATGACTACACATTTAGAAAATATATATCATTTTGTCCAGTCAGGGCGAGATTCTGAGAGTATTAATAGAGCCATGGAGTACCAGAAAGTGGAAATACAGGGGGAACTGTTACGTTTCCTCATAAATTGTGTGATCAGAAATCAAGACCGACCAGGAGTAAATCCGGAAGAAATGCAAATTCTTACCACATGGAGTCGGAATATATCAGAAGGGAGACATGATAAACGATTAAGTATAATAGCTATGTGCCGAAAAATCCGCAAAGAAGTAGAACGAATACACGAAGAAAGATTAGCAGTAGACCAGCCTGAACAAACCGAAGAGGAGGAAGAATTAGAACTGCCCACAGGACAGTTAGAAACAATGGCCTATGTAGGTAGAGGAAGATCTTGCAATAATACTAGATGCTTTACTGATCCGATACGTCCGATACGTCCAGATAATAACAGAAATTTCCAAGCACCTATAATAAATATAAGGTCCCCCGAACATGCGTTCCAAGCCGCTGACAAATTACTCCGAGAACGAAGGGGTTATCATATACTCGATTCTATGGACGAACAAGAATTAGCCAGGTCAGCCGTTCACTGGGTTGACAGTCCCGGAAAATATAGTGATGATACACTAGCACACACGTTTTTGAACCTCACCCCAGATGAACAGCGTCTAGCTGGTATCTACATAATTCAACAACTCCTTATATTATATAAAAGCCAACACTTCGATCCTGGTCCCTTACCTGATATGTTAACTGAATTACTCACGAATAAATGGAGAGGTTCAGGTACTGAGTTAATTAGAGAAATACTAGAATCCAGAAAGCAGTACATTCTTTTTGTATGCCCCGAACATGTCTCACTGCCCATCAAGGAAAGAACGACGTATTATATGGATAGACAGAATCCCTTACGCGAAGTGCACCCGATAAAAGGTGATGACAATCAGTTTAAACGTGTGTTTGTATACACACCCATATCCAAAATGGAACTATTAGAAATGAAGAAAGTGGTACCCAGTCATGACAAAGACCCAGCGGGTTTCCACCGTGAAATTAAAGACATGTTGCTCATGGGAGAGTATACCTATCCCGACATTATGAAAATATTAAAGGTATTAATGCCTGCGGGCATTTACGAAAAACTCAAGGAAAAGGATTGGGAGGTGGGAGACCAAAAGATAGATTGGACAGCATTAGAAAACGAAGAAACAGCTCGAGGTCCAGGTTTAGGGCTTGGGGAAAAGACCAAAATACTACCAGGTTTACTAGTACAGGTACTGCCACGTTTATTAACTACGAAAAAGGAAGACTGGGGTGCAATCTCAGCCTGTAAACAAAAGCAAGATGAAGACACTAGTGATTTCTATGCCCGATTCGAAAAATGTTTTGGTATAAATAGTGGAATAAAAGCAAGTAGCGAATCTTATCCACATCTGTTTGTGACAAAATTAGTTGAAAATGCCCTGCCCCAAGTTAAGAATAGAGTATTGAAATTCGAGAGTACCTGGCAAGGTAACACTCCGTCACAAATGTTACAAATGCTACAGTACCATCACAATAGAATTAGAGAGGAACAAGAACATGAACAAAGACGCATGAAAGACACGAAAATGAAAATGCTAGTTTCCCAGACAGTTCCAGCTGACGGTCATAAAAAGGGTATGACACAGTCCAGTGTTTCAGCAGTTTCTGTAAAAGGGACATGCAACTATTGTAAACAGCCAGGTCATTATGTACACGATTGTCCAGTTTTAAAACATAATATCGCCATAGGTAATACAAAAGAAAGACCACGGCCATTTAGACAGGATCAGAACCAACAAGGAGCCCCGCAGCATGCACAGGCCATGCCAGCTCCGCAACAGTCTATGCCAGCTCCACCACCGCAGCCTATTGCTGCCACACCAACAACGACACGACAGATGTACCAGACTGCACAGTATGACTATCCTGATTATCAACGATACTCATGAAACAGCCTAGAGAGGGAAGTTGGCTTACCCCTTATCGAGGTCCCTGTAGATCAAGAAGGACCTTATGTACACAGTGAACTATTAGGCCAGGATAGAAAATTTTTACTTGATACAGGGGCAAGCCGAACAACCATAAAACGTAATGAAGTTCCAGGGGCACCCCTCTCAGGCTCACAGAATATTTCCCTTGGTTTTTCAGGAAAACCTATCATTAACGAAGTGTCACAGCCTCTTCCACTTACGATTGGTCCCTTGACACGAACTACAGATTTATTGCTTACTAAATCATGTCCAGAAAACCTGTTAGGTATAAAAACATTGAAAGCTCTAGGAGCTATAATATGTTGTTCTCCGGAAGGAGTAAGATTGTTTTTACGTGATTTCAAAGGGCACTATGTGTCCCAAGACATGGATCACCGACTGCAGACTTTACCCACACATTTATGGGCGCAAGGCCCTACAGATGTTGGTTGCATGAACATTACACCATATCGAGTCACACTAAAGACAGGAGTGGTACTACCACGAATGCGACAATACAAGTTACCCCCAGATGCTGTAGTGGCTTTACTGCAAATCATTGACGAGCTTATTACCCAAGGAGTGGTTGTGGAAACTGACTCCAATGTATGTAATTCCCCGATAATTCCGATTCTTAAACGAACTGATCCAAAAGCCCCGCCAGTATATCGATTGGTTATTGATCTGCGCGAATTAAATAAATGTATTGTACCACAATACCCCGTAGTTCCAGACATTTCTTCATTACTGACAGCCATTGATTCCGAAGCAACATTCTTTACTGTAATTGATCTCAAGAATGCCTTTTTCAGCGTCCCAATAGATCCGGAAAGCCAATACTTGTTCGGATTTAGTTTAAATGGACGAAGCTTTAAATTCACACGCGCACCTCAAGGATTCACAGAAAGCCCCAGCATCTATAGCCAAGCACTGAAACGAGAACTTGACAGTATCCACATGCCAGTCAACACTGCCCTGCTTCAATACGTCGATGATCTGCTGATCACCGCTAGAAGCGAACCTGAATGTGAAAAAGCTTCACTGACGGTTTTACAATTTTTGGCCGAAAAGGGGCACAAGGTGTCCCCTTCTAAGCTGCAATTCTGTGTCCAGCGAGTTGTTTACCTTGGGCACTCGCTGTCCAAGGAGGGAAGGCAGCTTACACCCGACCGCATACAGTTAATTGATAACATGTCAGTACCCAAGACACAAAAGGAGGTGCGGGCTTTTATAGGCCTCACTTCATATTGTAGGCAGTGGATCCCTCAGTATGCATTTCTAGCAAAACCACTCATTCAGTTGACAACACAGGAGGCAGCCACATCGACTGTCCTCCCTTGGACTCAAGAACATACACACGCCTTTGAAAGTTTAAAGAAAGCTTTATGTCAAGCACCTGTCCTAGCAACACCATGTTACAGTAAACAGTTTACACTCTTTGTTACAGAACGCGAAGGTACTGCCTTGTCAGTACTCACACAGGAACAAGCAGGAGCACACAAACCATGTGCTTATTTTTCTAGTACATTAGATCCCGTAGCTCAGGCTCTGCCTGCGTGCCTGAAATCAGTGGCAGCGACAGCTTTAGCAATCAGACAAAGCGATGCCATAGTGTTAGGACATCAATTGACAGTACAAGTACCACATGCAGTAGAGGTTCTCTTGAACCGCACACAAACACAACACTTGACTATAGCAAGACTCACCGGTTACGAATTGACATTGTTTCAGCCACACATAGAAATCAGACGTTGTAGTACATTGAATCCTGCCACACTTTTGCCAGTAAATGGAACAGACCCACTAGCACATGATTGTATTGAAGTTATTACTATCACGACGAAACCCAGACAAGACTTGACAGACGTCCCATTGTCAGATCCAGACCTGACGTTGTATGTAGATGGTTCATGTATGAGAACAAGTACAGGAGAGCTAGTGGCCGCGTATGCAGTCACAACAGACACTGAAGTCATTGAAACAAATCGTATTAATACCTTGTCAGCTCAAGCAGCAGAGCTCATCGCTCTGACACAAGCCTGTATTCAAGCCACAAATAAGAAAGTCAACATATACACTGATTCACGTTATGCATTCGGAGTTGTACATGACTTCGGCGTGCTGTGGCGAGAGAGAGGTTATTTAACTTCTCACGGTGCCCACATTCAGCACGGACCCCTCATTCATGCCTTATTAGATGCAATACATCTACCCACTGCAATATCAATTATGAAATGTAAAGCTCATACGAAAGTTACTGATATCATTTCCCAAGGCAATGACCTAGCTGACAGAACAGCTAAACAGACTGCTCAGAATAAAACTCACACATCTGACATGACAAAGACAATAGTTCTGACACCAACACATTGCATGACGGTTAAGGATCCCGCTCTTGACGTAATTGACATACAGACACACGCTACACCAGATGAAATAAAGAAATGGACTGAATTAGGAGGGATCCAAACCGATCAGGGATGGATGACGAAGGAAAAATCTATATGGTTTCTTCCCGACTCAATGGTCCAAGTTATCATTAATACAATACATAGTCCAGCGCACCTAGGAGAAAAAGCTATGCTAGACAGCATTCAACACATTTGGTTCAACAAACATTTACGAGCAGCAGCTAAACAAAAAGTTCGTACCTGTATGATCTGTTGTCAGTTTAACCCAGGTAAAAGCATTCCCGTAGAACAGGGTGGATTTCAGCCTCCTGATCACCCTTTTGAAGTCCTCCAGATGGATTATATCCAGATGGAACGATGTCGAGGATTCAAATATGTTCTTGTAGTTGTTTGTGCTCTCTCCCGTTGGACAGAAGCATACCCGGTCTCAGATTACACTGCCCCGACTACTGCCAAACAGTTAGTTCGAGAATTCTTCCCACGGTACGGTTTACCACGTGTTGTCTACTCAGATAACGGCCAGCCGTTCTCATCCGAACTAATGAAACACGTTTCACTTTTGTTAGGCTATCAATGGAGATTTCACTGTGTCCGACACCCCGAGGCAGCAGGTCTCGTGGAACGACATAATCAAACTCTGAAAATTAGATTGTCCAAAATATGTAGACAGAAAGGTGTCGATTGGGTAGTAGCCTTACCAGTTGCACTCTTTTACATGAGAATGGTAGCACATTCTCGAACAGGGCTATCCCCGTATGAGGTGATCTTCGGTAGACCACCAAATATGTGGGGGACGCCTATACCTCGTAAAATCACTGACGTTGACTGTAATATGCTGACAGATTACCTGGCTTCCTTGATGTCTGCACTACAATCTTGTCGTTCACAGGTAGCTGCAGCCTTTCCCGACAACACCGAGGTGAAACCCCATGACGTAGTTCCCGGGGACCTGGTCTTAGTGCGTAATTTTGACCGGAAGACTCAGCTGGATCCTAGGTGAAAATCGCCTCAACTTGTACTGCTCACCACGAGGACAGCCGTGAAGATCGAAGGTCGCAAGGGTTGGATACACTCGAGTCATATCAAGAAATTTTATGGACTACCATCCGATATAGAGACTAAACCCTGTATTTCCTCAAAGACAGACTCAAAGCTCCCTTTGGTTGAGCAATCAAACTCAGAACTATACAGACTAAAATTGAGGTCCAGTCAGTCAGACAATTTGATTGTTTAAGTCCTCTCCAAGGTGAATCGGTTGAATTTGTCTCTGACATGTATCCTCTGGACCGGAATAGAGAAAGAAATAATCAAATGCAGTTGAAAAAACATGCGTACTGTAAATCACTGCGTAGTCATTGCACAGTGACGTTGTTAATTTTGTTTTTCTTATGTCTTTTAATAATCGCTGCAAGTATATTGTTGCACATATATTATCCTATTTCTAAACATGTTTACAATGTTACTGCTGAACATTCTTTTAGTGAATTTCCTCCGCATGAGTTGTCATATAGATTTGCGCTGCGCAATAACACTTTTATTAGTATGTTACATCATTCCCATCAGACTAGCAATGCTACAAATTGTTGGATATGTGGCCGACTCCCTCCCTATCAGAACTATAAGGGAGTTTTGCCCCTCTTTCCCTATCCGTTCACACACAATGGCTCCTGTGGAGCATGGTTTAGTTTAATTAATTCCTTAGATTCAAACTCAGTAGCTTATCAAGACAACTGGGTATGGGGAAACCTGAACTTAGTTTTGCTTAAAGTCTGCTACCCTAACAAGGAGGGACTTCCCAAAAGAACAGGAACTGATCTAGAAAATGAAGTATATGGATTAGGTAATTTTACACTTAACCTCATGATCCTGAACGTTGAATCTGAAGCTACGCCAATATTGCCCGCCATGTCCGTATTCCCAGTTAAAGGGGAACTATGTATAAGAAAGAATGGCTCCATACACATGGGCCATAGTAAATGCACCACTGTGATAAAATTCAGTGATCAAGGCAAGTCTACATTTAGAGCTTCTCGTCATTCCTACTTTATATGTGGCCAGACCGCATATATACGCCTACCTCTAGATTGGGATGGTACCTGTTACATAGCATTCCTTCTACCACCTGTTTTCCTAGCTCCTCCTGATTATCATAGAAATACTCATTTAGTACACAATAGACAGAAGAGAGATCTCCCAATCGTCGATTATACTGAAACAGCATGGGAAAAATACACAGATTTCAATAAAGGTTTCTTTCCTTATATAGGTACAGTCACTAATAGTAAGTTGATACGTAGATTAACCAGAACCCTTGAAGCAGTAGTGAACGAAACTATTTCCGCCTTAGGCAATTTAACAGAAGAGCAGTCTGCTATGCGGATTGTTGTGCTTCAGAATCGTCTTGTCCTTGACGTCATCCTGGCCGATAGGGGCGGAGCTTGTAGGGTCATCGGATCAAGTTGTTGCATTTTCATACCAGAAAATTCGCCGTCTGTATATAAAGCCATAACCCGCCTTCATAAGATTGTAAGCCAGATACACCAGAATCCAGGCACCTGGACTTGGTCCGGTTGGTTCTGGGGCGTGTTGTCAGCCTGGGGATGGAGAATGCTCTCCTTCCTAGGTATTGGCTTTCTCATACTATTCAGTTGCTGCTTATGTCTACAATGTGGGCCAGCGATTTGTGGTCTGTGTGCCACCTCGTGTATCCCACATCTAAGTTTTCGTTCGAGATTCCGGAAGAAGAAAGAAGAACAAATGATGTTATATGAACAGATCAACGGATTGATGAAGATTGATATCTCTTAAGGGCAAGTAGGGGACAAGGAGGGAATGTGGAAATATGGATTTTTATGATCAGTTATGTCCCCTATCTTGGACCCCAACGGTTTCATGTATAAATCACAAGTACATGTATGTTCCCTCCAGTTCCAGTTATGAAGACGCAAACACATGTGCGTCCACCGTCAACATGTCCTCTTTAAGATCCGCCATGAATGGGCCGGATATTCTATTCCTAAGTATGAAAGGCCACCGGCTTTATATGGTTCATTTATCCCATTTTACAGTCCAGGCGAGTAGGCCCTGATTCTGCCATTAAGCCTTTTCCTGCCTTCTGCCTCTGAAAGCTCCAGTCTGAGCTCGCATCTGTATCCATGAACTTTGTCCTACTCCCTGCGCGGCTAACGGTGCCTGACTCAGCCTGTCGGCCTATCTGCCTGCCAAAAACTGTATTTCACCTTCAAGATTATCTGCTCTGCTCCGCTCCTCATCCAATGCATTCCTGTCTAGCAGTTTAAGTAAACATTCCTCTAGCTACCGTGTAAAAGGGCCCGGCTTCTCTGTCTTTATGCAAGTAATTCATAGCCCTGTTACTATGGAAGATTTCTGCCCTTGCATCTCATGTAGACACTTAGACGCTTGTACACGCACTAACAGTCAGTATAGTCAGTATAGAATAAGATTCTATCATAAGAGACCTCTCCTTTTGGATAACATAGTTCTTTAAACATAGGATGTTAGATATGATTCGGGATTAGGTTGACATAACCCCAGACTTTTTGTCTCCACATGTAGAGCTAAATGTCAAGTCCCATTCTCCCCCTAGTTGCACGTCAACTCACACGTCATGCTGCTGCGCGCGCATCTCTGCCAAGTATTTTTGCTGACATTGCGAAATTCCTTCATGGAACCACCCATTTGTGACATCATACCTAATGACGTTCTTTAGTTACGCCTAGTTACACCCATTTTAGTTACGCATGTATGTTTTTATCTCTGTTATCAACTGTTACGCCTCCTGCATCTGTTTCACTATAATGCCTCTTCTATAAATATGATTATCTGTCAATAAAGTATTGTCTTTCACTTCCTGAACCTTCGTGGTGACGGAATATGGAGTCCTCAATTCGAATTGATTTTGGAATAAAGCCCGTTCCGAACCTCTAATACCACGGATTCTGCCTCTTATTTTACTGAGCTATTATTATAGATTTTCCGCATCAAATTAAGTACCGGTAATTAAATTATTTACCACAGGAGCAAAGACAAGTTGGACTATTTATGCAGATTGTAGGTTCCATAAGTTTGATTCAGGTAGTCTCATTTCCAATGTCCCAAATTACCACAGTTGAAACTGGAAGTGTTACCATGAGGAGCTGGCTCACTTGTTCCTGCCTCATGTCCCTTTCTTCCCCTTGTAGAGATCTAAATCTTGTTATGTTAGATTCTTCCTTGAACAACAACACAATGATTAGCCATAGAAACCAATTCTGACAAATTCTTATTTTGTCAACTCACCAAAATATTCTGGCACCTTTGGTAACTATTCTTGAGCAATAGCTTGTGCGCTTTCAGTAGCGTTTAGCAGAATGACAGTCCAAAATATCCTTTAATGGATCAAGTAAATCGGCAGCAAAGTTGCTCTTATTTTGTTTACAATTGTTAATTTCCATCCAGTCAATTTTAGTATGGCAAAACTATATAACTGCATCTACAACAGGGGTCAAAGTATTAAAGTTCCAAAGCATCCTTTGCAACCAGTTGGCCTTGGGAAGCAACCTATCTCAGACGTCTCCAAGTAGATTAACATGCACCAACTGGCTTACTTCGGTCTTTGCAGTTCTTCTCTAAATTTCTGGGGATTCTCAGGATTTTGGGAAATGGTCTAGTGATATTCAGAAGATTGGACGGAGTTCAAGGGGCATGCATAGTGAACCTACCTCATCTCCTGGGCCTGGATACTGTCTAAAGCACAGGAGAGCATCTTTTTGTATCTTAGAAAGGCACTACCCAAGATGTAATTGTCATCATCACTGGGGAACGGGGTTCCTCTACTAGGTTGGGGTACATGTTCTGTGCCCATACCTCTCCATTTAGCAGTCAGTCACAGACTGTCCTGGGTAACAAGACAACACCCAGACCACTCAAAGGAAACGAACTGGAATGGTGCGGCAACTATCACATCTGTGTCTACACTTGTTCTACTAACGTCAGTCACGCTACAAGTTGCCAAGTTTGTTGCATTTGCTATCCCACCTGCACCCTTGCTACATGTGCGGCCCCTGTTTGAACTCCATTGCTCGCTGCTTAGCTAGCGCTACGCCACCATCTGACATCACCACTGGTGCCTCCAGCTCTATTAACTGGGATAGGAAAACTCCAAATATCTGTGTCTTCTGGGAACTCATCAATAATTTGGGTAAATGTATATGGGGGACGTTGTTTAGAGTGGGGGCAAGCGGAGATCCAGCCCACTGTATAACTAATCAGGTTACTCAATTTTTTGGGGGACTCTGTAAGAACCCTTAGTTGACATTATTAAACAAAAAACATCTTTTTATTGAGCAGTCATCAGAAACAACCAATACGTAAGATATAACACTCCAACAGTTAACACCCCATCCTTCCCCGTTGCTGTGACGTACTTATGGACAGGAGATTTCAAATGACTTTCTCAAACAACAAACATATAGAACTCAGTTCTGCAGTTGCTCATTCCTCCGGTTCCTGAGCGTCCAGGGTCCCGAAAGACAACACTTCCCTCTATGAATGCCAGTGACTGCCAAGCCCCCACCCAAAACCAAAATCACAAGGGACGCCCTTTCCGTTCACTTGAGATTCTTGCAAGCATTTCAAGGCTTCCTCAAGCCAATTTAGAAAAGCCCACCACAGCTCTAGTGTAGTTTTATTTCTGGGTCCCTTTAGTTTTCGTTTAAGGTTATTTATGCATTATTGTCTTCTCAAAGGAAGCATACCTGTCCTCAGTGCACATTACAAAATTCATTATAAATCTACACATGCTTGTACTGGACTGGTAATACATGATGTGTGTGAGTCCCTCTAGTTTGCTTAGATTCTCCAGGTCTCATTTCACCCAAGGTACTGTCACCCTTTCCACTGATTAAGGTTTAGATAGATCGATCACCACAGCTCATCCAAGTGAAGGGAAGATGGGTTTCACTGTAAAAGGATTAGGTGCTGCAGCTTACCCTGCCAGCTCAACCTAAAAGCGCGGATTGAATGAATGAGAGCAATTTATTAAGCGCAAACTCCTGCCCAGGGGCGTCTTGGCGCTATAAAGACGGGTACAGCTAAAAAATGGTAGTCCTTTCAGATACTCTAATATCTCCTTATCCTGAGAGAAGAGCTAAGTTTTCAAGGCCTTTCTAAAGGTAAATAGCCAGGGAGAAGCTTTGAGTTCCGAAGGTAGGCTATTCCAGATCAGTGTTGTAGTCATGAAAAAGCTCTTTCCAACCCAGGTTGTCCTTCTGAAGGGGGGCGGGGGGGGGGGGGGGGGTGGTGGGAGACTACAAGGTTCATAGCTAAGCCTGAACGTAGTGTCCTCCCTGGGGTATACCATTTGAGCTTATCCTTAACCCAGGCTGGCCGTGGTTCCTGCAATGAATTATAGGCTAGGCAAAGTGCCTTGAACCAAACACTTTGTTTAACTGGGAGCCAAAGAAGTTTCCTGATGGCTCATCTTACTGATTCAAATTTAGGGATTTTAAAAAGAAATCAAGCTGCCCCATTCTGCAAGGTCTGAAGCATATTCAGAGATCCTAATGCAAGATTAAGATATAGGCTATTACAGTAATCGAGCCTTGAAAGTACCAGTGCGATGATTACTGTCTTCCATATCTTTGATGGCAAAAATAATTCATTTTATTTACAAGCTTCAGAGAGCAAAATGAGGCAGATGTAACTTTATTCACTTGATCTTAAAGCTTCAGTTCTTTATCCAGCAAAAAAAATAGGTTTTTTACTTTATTAGCTGGTTCGGGGGGACGGCCTAACTCAGGAGGCCACCATTCCAGCATCCAGAATGATGGATTGTTGCCAAAAATGATAACCTCAGTTTTCGCAGTGTACAGCTTAAAGCAATTGTTGTCCATCCAATTTCTCACATTGCTCATGCAAGTTCTAAATGCTAGTCCCGAGTTGTTCTCATGTTCCCCCAGTGACACCACAAATTGAGTGTCATCTGCGTGTGAGGCTAAAGAAAAGACAGATTTTTTAATAATTGTAGCCAACGACGTGTTATAAAGATTGAACAATGTCGGGCTCAGTGCGGAGCCCAGTGGGACTCCGCAAGGCAGAGAAAAGGGCCTGGAAATAAATTTGCCCAATGCCACTCTTTGTTGCCTGTTAGCTAGAAAGGATTGGAGGAGACCAAGTGCTGTATCTTCTGTCCCCAAACTCCGCATACGATCAACCAGAATGTCGTGGTTGACCGTATCAAACACCGCGGAGAGGTCCAACAGAACCAGAGCTGCAGTCCTTCCCCTATCGAGCGTTTCACGGATTTCCTTGGTGGCTACCACCAAAGCAGACTCTGTGCTATGTGTTTTCCTGAACCCGTATTGGGTGTCATCCAACAGACATTTTTCTTCAATATACACCCATACCTGTTCATTCATTACTTTCTCTACCAACTTAGCGGCATAGGGAAGTCTAGAAATAGGGCGATAATTATTCCGATCCAAAGCATTAAGATTATCCTTTTTAAGAAGAGGCAGAACAGAGGCAGATTTCCAATGTGCAGGGAAAGCCCCCTCCATGAACATTATATTGAAATGTTGCCCCAAATGTTGTGCTGGAATCATATGCATTATTTTTGGAGGATAAGGGTCTTGCGGCGCACCAGATTTGATTAATGGAATTAAATTCAAAAGCTGTTCTTTAGAGGGTACCTTGAAAGTTAAGAATCTAGTTTGACCTATTGCTACATTCGAGATTTGCCTCTCTGGCTGTATGGGTGTTGAAACCAGCATAGAAAAATGCCGACGGCTGTGGAGAACACGGCGGCTGGCTGAGTAGTCTGGTTGGCAGTGCTGTCTCTCTTAAGGCAGAGCATGAAATCAACTCAACGTATTTTCCCACAACGCGGCCATTCTCACTAAAATTGCCAAAGTGTGGGCAAAGTAAGTACAAAGTGAGGACAAACTTATCCCGGCCGAAAGAGATTTCTCGGGGTAAAGCACGAGTCCTTCATGGTGTGGTTGGTGGCTTCTGTGCAGCACCGGGAGGACCGAGAGGAGATTGTGAGTGTGCATGTGGGCAGAGGCAGCTGAGGAGCTGCACTGGAGACAGAGAGCTGTTTCCCAAATTCCCTACCGGGGGCCCACAAATGGCTGGGAGAGCGTCCCGCAAGACTTGGGGAATCGTATCGGCGAGGGAGAGAAGGAAAGGAAGCAGGCGTGTATGACTCCGGTAAGCGGCAGGGGGAGGGGTAAGAGAAGTGAACTCGACCCTAGAGCACCCATAGAGGGCTTAACCAAGGCAAACTCATAAATTGCTCTGAAAGGCAGAAATGGACAAAAACACCTCTCCTCAGATGATTCAAATAAGGGAGGAATACGAGGCCAAGGAACCGGCTATTGCCTAAGCAGTAGATACGTTGACATAGAAAATACAGGTCTGGGCACAGCATGAAAAAGTCACCCCCTACAATCAGCAAGACAGGAGATAAGCAGGGGGTAAATCAGAACCATGGGTGGGCAAAAACCGCCTCTTCACCCGCTAAATCTACGCAAAGCAAACAAGGAGTGAAAATCTAAATTACTCCCTCCCTTTATTCAAGATAAACAAACTCCTATTAGCACAACAGTCATGGAAACAAAAGGAGGGTGGAAACAAGGATTGTGCATTTACGAATATGCAAGGAGACACCCAAAACCCCAGGAGTGGAGGCATAGACACTAGTAATAGATTTCAAGCATTAGTCATGGAAGGGCCAGAGGCAGAAACATAGTCTTCCCCAGTGACCCCTCGGGTGGGACCAAATAAAGGACCTGAGGCAGAAAAAACAATAAATCAGAATACCCCTCAAAATGAGAACAATGAGGATGGACCAGGTCGTATGCCAGATCAAACCACACAGTCTGAGATGGGGAAGTAATGGAGACCCTAATTGTAGAAATGAGAGCAAATGTTGCTAAAGCAGAGAAAAATTAAGGAAAAATTCAAGCAACTTGCGAGACCCTTGAAATAAAAGTAAAATCATTAATGGACCGAGTACTAGTCGTAGAAACAACAGTAGAAAAACTCTGGAAATATGTAATGGACAGTCAGGGAGAAATTCATACCTTAAAAGCAAACGAGAAGGAGCTAAGAGACAAGATTGAATCACTAGAAAACAATGCGAGATGGAATAATCTCTGTATTTTAAATATACCAGAGGGAATGGAAGGACAGAATATAAAGAATTTCGTGATCAATCTTCTGAAAGATTTCATCCCCAGAATGGATGATAAAACACTAGACGGTGATATTCAAATAGTTCATAGAGACCCCTTCAAAATAGGAAAACTAAGAAAAAATGTGCTGAGTATTCTAGTCAATTTAAAAAAAAAAAATTTCAGCGATGCCCTGAAGGCGCTGGCCTTCACCAAAGGAGATTGTAATTTCAGAATTTGATCTGGCTTATCAAGAGCTACCCAGGATAGACAATGGGAGCTTGACAAATACATGCAGGAGCTTAGGTCCCTTGGAGCAACGGTCCAGATGAGATTCCCGGCCTCATTGAAAATCATGTGGAGGAACCAGATGTACGACATTAGGGAGCCTAAAGAGGTAATAAATCTCATAGAACAGATTAAGTCCCAACAAAAGTAGATGAGACGTCTAGTGGGAAAATTAAATAAAGCATGACTACAATGATGCCTAGAGCGAGAGTGGTTCTCGAATAGGGCAAACCAGGTGTGTCCAATGGAAACAGGGATGGTTCTCCAGGGGAGGGGTGGGAGGTGGGTTACACTTAACTTATGCGTAATTTTTCACTAGGAATGGGAGCATGCGGGAAAAAACAAAAACAAATCTTTGATGTGTAAAATATCAGGAAAGATAAGACCCTAACACATGAAATAGGGAAAATAGGATGATGCACATAGTGATTACAATGACAGAATATGGCAAATATTACAATAAGTATCATGTCTTGGAACGTGAATGGCCTTAGAGTAAAGCAGAGGAGACATAAAATTCTGGAATATTTATAAATCATGAAGAGTGAGGTTATAATCCTACAAGACACACACCTTTTGAAAAACAGAATGTGATTAGATCATGAAATATCAAAAGTGGGTGGACAGCTATGTTTGCACTAATCAATCTTGTTGTATTAAAGGAGTGGCAATTATATTTAAAAAATCTGCGACAGCAACAATCATGGAAGAGTCAACTGATCCTGAGGGAAGGTGGGCGATAGTACAAAGAATAGAGGGAAATCTATATATTGTTGCTGGATATCACGATCCAAACACAGATGACCCTGCTCCACTCCTAGCCGTGTACTCTCAATTAATTGATGTTTCAGCCCCATTCATTTTGAGAGGAGATTTAAACTTATTATTAGATCCTAAAGAGGATAGATCTCCCCCGGGTAAAGGCTTAAATCTCCCAAAAATGAGGGCATGGTTGAAAAGATATACAGAGGATTTTGGCATGGTGGATGCATGGAAGATTAAAGTTAATCTAAGAAATAGGTCCACCTATAAAAACAAAAAATATGGCCATGTATCTAGAATCAACTTTTTTTTAATAGATAAAAGTCGAAACAGTTGTGTTGATGATGTGGAACACATACCAGCCCATCTCTCAGATCATTCCCCAGTTTCCATGATAATAAAAATAGGGAAACACCAGGCAACACCCAGATGGACCTTAGATCACACTCTTCTTCTAGATCAGCAGATTATAGATAAGCTGAAGACAATAATTGAGGTTAATAACAAAGAAACCCCTATACAGATAGTCTGGGATGCATATAAAGCAGTAATAAGGGGGGCCCTAATTGGCCCGACTGCAGCTAGGAATAGGGTCACTAGAAATAAAATCTGCCATCTAGAGGCCGAAATCTCAGGTCAACACAGGAAACTAGAGGTTGCTGAATCCACACAAGGATAGAAGAAAAAATAAATGGAAAAAAACGATCTTATCAATATCCAGAATTTTGGAAAAATGGGAGGCTAGTGAATTATCGAATTACAAATATGGGGAAGGCAGTGTGAAACTTCTTGCATGGAAACTTAAAACCAAACACAACAAAAATAAAATCATAGCTATACAGAGAGACAATCATATTGAGCAGAAAACAGACGACTCGGAGATTGAGAAGGCCTTCTCAGACTTTTCCCACTCTTTATACACTGAGGATTTGGTGGTGTCCGATGATCAAGTCGACTCATACCTGAGCAAGTTGGGTATCCCTAGCTTAGAAGAAGAAGACGATAGGGAAATACTTAATTCAGAAATAACGTTTGAGGAAGTGATCGATGTCTTGAGGAAATTAAAGAAAGGGAAGGCAGCCGGATCGGATGAGTTACCAAATGAATTATATATGACCTTGAAATAAATTTTGGCCCCCATATTGGTGAACCTGCTAAATACGTTTTTTTATAAAGGGCTAGCTTTACCAAAATCTTGCAATGATGCCACCATCACTATAATCTTGAAACCAGGAAAAGACACCCTGAAATGCGAATCATATAGACCTATATCCCTCTTGGATAATGACTATAAAATTTATACACAGATTTTAGCAACGAGATTGGGACATACAACAAATCACTTGGTCCATAGGGACCAGTAATGATTCATTAAGGGAAGACAGCTGCACAACTTAACCCACAACCTGATTGAAACAATAGATATTGCCACCCAAGAGAATATTTCCCTTACAGTCCCTACATTTGATGCAGAGAAGGCCTTTGACCAAGTAAATTGGTCATTTTTACTTAAAGTAATAAATCAATATGGGTTAGGGGAAAAAATCTTAAAGGGAGTAACAAATATATACGAAGCCCCAGTGGCAAAAATGTTGGTAAATGGCAATCTCACCAAAGAAATAAAAATTAAAAGAGGCACTCGTCAAGGATGCCCACTCTCTCCATCTTTATTCAACCTGTACATTGAGCCTTCAGCTAACTCCATAAGAGCAACACAAGGAGTTATCCCTTTTAAATTTCAAGGGTGGGAAAACAAAGTGGCACTATATGCAGACGACTTAATGGTGTCTCTACCTAATATTACCAAACTATTAGATGACTTTGGAGAGGTTTTAGGGTACCAAGTTAATAATCGAAAAACGGAAATCATGGAATTGAATCTCCCCACTTCTCTATCCTTTAGTAAAAAGTGGAATAAAGTACCTAGGAATAGACATATTAAATAACATTGACTAAATCGCTCAGGTAAGTTTTGATATGAGAGTGAAAGAGACAAGGAAACTTCTAAAAACTTTGAGCGGTCTACCATTGTCTTTCTTGGGGAGATCCAATACAATAAAGATGACTATCCTACCTAAATTCTCTTTTATCTTTAACACCATTCCGCTCGAATTCAAAATACAATGTAAAAGAAGATACAATGTGAACTAAATAGTTTTATTTGGGCCTCGAAAGGAGTAAGAATAGCATGGGAAATAAATGTTTTTTTTTTTAATACTTTTTTTTCTTTATTTAGATTTATATAAACATAATTAACCGATACAGCATGTACAATGCACAGGTAGAGACATGATTGCCAGAAAAAAAAGGGAATCAAGATTAAACACAATAACGGAAAATTACAGAGCTTCATGTATAGTAACAGTCAGAGCAGTGATCATTGTACCAAGGTTCATATATGAGAGGTCACTACTACCAACGGGGGAAATATCTGTATAGGTGGAATCTACAATCATTGCTTGTAATGTGTAGGAAACACATACGGATGGACAAGGATCTGTCAACATGATCCAGCACTGGAGGCCTAAGTAGTGCTGGTGGTATCAATCGGGTGTGTGAGCAAGTATGCCGTGTAGGGACCCTAGATGTCACGAGGGCGTGAGGCGAGGGGGAGGAGTTCTGCAAACGTGAATGTTTGTTCCTGCCAGAATACCATGTCGCTGATCAAGTCCTTGAATTTTGGTGCTGTGGAAATATGGATTTTTCTGGTCAGTTATGTCCCCTATCTTGGACCCCAACGGTTTCATGTATAAATCACAAGTACATGTATGTTCCCTCCAGTTCCAGTTATGAAGACGCAAACACATGTGCGTCCACCGCCAACATGTCCTCTTTCAGATCCGCCATGAATGGGCCGGATATTCCATTCCTGAGTACGAAAGGCCACCGGCTTTATATGGTTCACTTATGACATTTTACAGTCCAGGCAAGTAGGCCCTGATTCTGCCATCAAGCTTTTCCTGCCTTCTGCCTCTGAAAGCTTCAGTCTGAGCTCGCATCTGTATCCATGAACTTTGTCCTCATTCTCTGCGCAGCTAACGGTGCCTGACATCAGCCTGTTGCCTGCCAAAAACTGTATTTCACCTTCGAAATTATCTGCTCCGCTCCCTACCCAATGTATTCCTGTCTAGTAGTTTAAGTAAACATTCTTCCAGCTACCGAGCAAAAGGCCCGGCTTCTCTGTCATTTTGCAAGTGATTCATAGCCCTGTTACTATGGAAGATTTCTGCCCTCGCATCTAGTGTAGACACTTAGACGCTTGTACACGCACTAACAGTCAGTATAGTCAGTATAGAATAAGATTCTACTCTAAGAGACCTCTCTTTTGGATAACATAGTTCTCTAAACATAGGATGTTAGATATGATTTGGGATTAGGTTGACTTGACTCTCCAGACTTCTGTCGCCACATGTAGGGCTAAATGTCAAGTCCCCTTCACCCCCTAGTTGCACGTCAATCACACGTCATGCTGCTGCGCGCGCATTTCTGCCAAGTATTTCTGCTGACATTGAGAAATTCTTTCATGGAACCACCCTATTATGACATCATACCTGATGACGTTCTTTAGTTACGCCCAGTTACACCCACTCTAGCTACGCATGTATGTTTTATCTTTACTATCAATTGTTACGCCTCCTGCATTTGCTTCACTGTAATGCCTATTGTATAAAAATGATTACTTGTCAATAAAGTAACGTTCTTCACTTCCTGAACCTTCGTGGTGATGGAATATGGAGCTCCTCAATTTAAATTGATTCTGGAATAAAGCCCGTTCCGAACCTCTAATACCACGGATTCTGCCTCTTATTTTACTGAGCTATTGTTATAGATTTTCCGCATCAAATTAAGTCCCGGTAATTAAATTATTTACCACATAAATGGCGCCCGAACAGGGACACTTTCTCATCTCACGCGCCGGCGGTGCGTTGCAGGCCCGGTCTCCTGTCACAGCTGGACGGACAACAACGCGTACCCACAGGATTTCCTGTATCTCCCTCCTGCCGAGCGGGGGTAACTGAGGCTGCGATCAACACCCAGACGAGGCGGTGAGAAGTGCGAAGTATCCCGAACAGAGCCTAGCAGAGAGAGCAAGATCCGAGGTATACAGAGGCCCACCAGTTTTCCGAAGTTTCCGAAGTTCCGAGTCGAGTCCAGTCCGGTTCAAGTTCAGTTCAGTTCCGAGGCCTTCCGTTCCGAGCTACCCGGTGAGTACCATTATCGGGGAGGCGTTCTGACGTGCACATAGGTTGTGCCGGTCAAGACGGGTTTGGGTACACAAATCCGGTCTGCACTGTTTCAGCAGTGTATCTGTACTGTTTAGCAGTATATCAAGTATGTCTAGTATATAATTCAGATTTACCTAGTTAGTATCGAGTATTATGCTTAGTGACTAGTTCCCTAAATGACCATCATTGTTTATTCATTAAATGTTAAATGTTAAAATGTTTTAAATACGTTCTGTATACTGTGGTGTGAATGACTGTTCATTATTGTGTTTTATGGTATTAAACGTGTTCAAAATTAGGTATCAGATCAGTTCCCAATATGCCGCTCTTTTCGAAATTAAGACAGATCAAAACCAGAAAAGGGGTACTCGAAGAAGCTGTTCCCATTCCTCCTAGGGACACTCCAGGGTACTTCATGTATCATAAACATGGCCTAGACGCCATATTATTTCTTGATCTATGGGTAGACTACACCAAGGAATTACCAGAAAGTCAGAGGTGGCCCGCAGCTGGGACCTGGGATGCAGGTTGCATTATGAAAGTAGAAGAAGAATTATGGAAAAGGAAAGCTAGACAGTCACAGAAAGATGCCATTGAATTATGGCGTAAAGAATCATATAGACGTACAGAAAAAGCGCTCAGACAGGAAGAGAAAAGTAAGGAGAATTCAAATAAAGTTCGAGAAAGTGTATTAATTGAAGAAGGTACTCGAGTAAAGTCAGAACAAACAGACAGACAAAGAAATGCCCTTGTGAATGGTATGTATCCTCTTCTGGCCGAAGGACTACCTAAGGCTACCCCGGAGATACCAAGAGACTTGCCACCCCCATTGTTTCCGATAAAAGCACATCCCAAAGGGCATCCCAGAACCGCAGAAGATGTTTTTCTTTCCTCTTATTTAGACGACGCAGCTCCCGAGTATGCTAATACCGCGCCACATAGACCGCCTGCCGAGGGGGTTCAACGCCAAGACCCTCCTCCGTCTGTACCTCTGCAACAGCAAACTCCGACACAAGTTCCGGCAAGCACATCTGTTTCTACATCCGCATCCACACCTATGGTTGCTATATCCCGTTCAACGAATCCTTTCACATCCAGCACCCCAGGTGGTGCTACCGGAGGTACATCAAGCATTTTTTCTACGCCACCCAGAACCAATAAACTTTCCTTTCAAGAATTAGCCCACCAACGTACGCCCAAACTGGTAACTCCCAACACGCTCAAGGAACTTCTAATAGACTGTAGATATGACCCTGTGCCCGGAAAAGGGGACGAAATGATGCTGGCATCATTACGTATCCGACGAGCTGCAATATATTTAGGGAAGCTACCAGGAATGACTGCACATTTAGAAAATATATATCATTTTGTTCAATCAGGGCGAGATCCTGAGAGTATTAACAGAGCCATGGAGTACCAAAAGGTGGAAATACAGGGGGAACTGTTACGTTTCCTCATAAACTGTGTGATCAGAAATCAAGATCAACCAGGGGTAAATCCGGAAGAAATGCAGATTCTTACCACATGGGGTAAGAATATATCAGAGGGGAGACATGATAAACGATCATGCATAGTAGCTATGAGCCGAAAGATCCGCAAAGAAATAGAACGAATACACGAGGAAAGATTAGCAGTAGACGAACCAGAACAAATCGAGGACGAGGAAGAATTAGAACTACCCACAGGACAGTTAGAAACCATGGCCTATGTAGGTAGAGGAAGATCTTGCAATAATACTAGATGCTTTACTGATCCGATATGTCCGATACGTCCAGATAATAACAGAAAATTCCAAACTCCTATAATAAATCTAAGGTCCCCCGAACATACATTTCAAGCCGCTGACAAATTACTCCGAGAACGAAGGGGTTATCATATACTCGATTCTATGGACGAACAAGAATTAGCCAGGTCAGCCGTTCACTGGGTTGATAGTCCTGGAAAATATGGTGATGATACACTAGTACATACGTTTTTGAACCTCGCCCCAGATGAACAGCGTTTAGCTGGTATCTATATGATTCAACAACTCCTTATATTATATAAAAGCCAACACTCCGATCCTGGTCCCTTACCTGATATATTGACTGAATTACTCACGAATAAATGGAGAGGTTCCGGTACTAAGTTAATTAGAGAAATACTAGAATCCAGAAAGCAGTACATCCTTTTTGTATGTCCTGAACATGTCTCACTGCCCATCAAGGAAAGAACGACGCATTACATGGATAGACAGAATCCCTTACGCGAAGTGCACCCGATAAAGGGTGATGACAATGAGTTTAAACGTGTGTTTATATACACACCCATATCTAAAATAGAACTATTAGAAATGAAGAAAGTGGTACCCAGTCATGATAAAGACCCAGCAGGTTTCCATCGTGAAATTAAAGATATGTTACTCATGGGAGAATATACCTACCCCGACATTATGACAATATTGAAGGTATTAATGCCTGCGGGCATTTACGAAAAACTCAAGGAAAAGGATTGGGAGGTGGGAGACCAGAAGATAGATTGGACAGCATTAGAAAACGAAGAAAAAGCTCGAGGTACAGGTTCAGGGCTCGGGGACAAGATCAAAGCACTACCAGGTCTACTAGTACAGGTACTGCCACGTTTATTAACTACGAAAAAGGAAGACTGGGGTGCAATCTCAGCCTGTAAACAAAAATCAGATGAAGACACTAGTGATTTCTATTCCCGATTTGAGAAATGTTTTGGTATCAATAGTGGAATAAAAGCAAGTAGCGAGTCGTATCCACATCTGTTTGTGACAAAATTGGTTGAAAATGCCTTGCCCCAAGTTAAGAATAGAGTATTGAAGTTCGAGAGTACCTGGCAAGGTAACACTCCGTCACAAATGTTACAAATGCTACAGTACCATCACAATAGAATTAGAGAAGAACAAGAACATGAACATAGACGCATGAAAGACACGAAAATGAAAATGCTAGTTTCCCAGACAGTGCCAGTTGACGGTCATAAGAAGGGTATAACACAGTCCAGTGTTTCAACAGGTCCTGTTAAAGGGACGTGCAACTATTGTAAACAGCCAGGTCATTATGTACACGATTGTCCCGTTTTAAAACATAATATCGCCATAGGTAACACAAAAGAAAGACCACGGCCACTTAGACAGGATCAGAATCAACAAGGAACTCCGCAGCATGCACAGTCCATGCCAGCTCCGCAACAGTCTATGCCAGCTCCACCACCGCAGCCTATTGCTGCCACACAAACAACGACCCGACAGATGTATCAGACCGCACAGTATGACTATCCTGATTATCAACGATACTCATGAAACAGCCTAGAGAGGGAAGTTGGCTTACCCCTTATTGAGGTCCCTGTAGATCAAGAAGGACCTTATGTACACAGTGAACTATTAGGTCAAGATAGAAAATTCTTACTTGACACAGGGGCAAGCCGAACAACAATAAAACGTAGTGAAGTTCCAGGGGCACCCCTCTCAGGCACACAGAATATTTCCCTTGGCTTTTCAGGAAAACCTATCATTAACGAAGTAACACAGCCTCTTCCACTTACGATTGGTCCCTTGACACGAACTACAGATTTATTACTTACTAAATCATGTCCAGAAAACTTGTTAGGCATAAAAACTTTGAAAGCTCTAGGAGCTATTATATGTTGTTCTCCAGAAGGAGTAAGATTATTTTTACGTGATTTCAAAGGGCACTACGTGTCCCGAGACATGGATCACCGACTACAGACTTTACCGACACATTTATGGGCACAAGGCCCTACAGATGTTGGTTGCATGAACATTACACCATATCGAGTCACACTAAAGGCAGGAGTGGTACTTCCACGAATGCGACAATACAAGTTACCCCCAGATGCTGTAGTGGCTTTACTACAAATCATTGACGAGCTTATTACCCAAGGAGTGGTTGTGGAAACTGACTCCAATGTATGTAATTCACCGATAATTCCGATTCTTAAACGAACCGATCCAACAGCCCCGCCAGTATATCGATTGGTTATTGATCTGCGTGAATTAAATAAATGCATAGTACCACAATACCCCGTAGTCCCAGACATTTCTTCATTACTGACAGCCATTGATTCCGAAGCAACATTCTTTACTGTAATTGATCTCAAGAATGCCTTCTTCAGCGTCCCAATAGATCCGGAAAGCCAATACTTGTTCGGATTTAGTTTAAATGGACGAAGCTTTAAATTCACACGCGCACCTCAAGGATTTACAGAAAGCCCCAGCATTTATAGCCAAGCACTGAAACGAGAAGTCGACAGTATCCACATGCCAGTCAACACTGCCCTGCTTCAATATGTCGATGATCTGCTGATCACCGCTAGAAGCGAACCTGAATGTGAGAAAGCCTCACTGACGGTATTACAATTTTTGGCCGAAAAGGGGCACAAGGTGTCCCCTTCTAAGCTGCAATTCTGTGTCCAGCGAGTTGTTTACCTTGGTCACTCGCTGTCCAAGGAGGGAAGGCAGCTTACACCAGATCGCATCCAGCTAATTGCAAATATGCCAATACCCAAGACACAAAAGGAGGTGCGGGCTTTCATAGGCCTCACTTCATATTGTAGGCAGTGGATCCCTCAGTATGCATTTCTAGCAAAACCCCTCATTCAATTGACAACACAGGAGGCAGCCACATCGACTGTTCTCCCTTGGACTCAGGAACATACACAAGCTTTTGAAAGCCTAAAGAAAGCCTTATGCCAAGCACCTGTTTTAGCAACACCATGTTACAATAAACAGTTCACACTCTTCGTTACAGAACGCGAAGGTACTGCCTTGTCAGTACTCACACAGGAACAAGCAGGATCACATAAACCATGTGCTTATTTTTCTAGTACATTAGATCCCGTAGCTCAGGCTTTGCCTGCGTGCCTGAAATCAGTGGCAGCAACAGCTTTAGCAATCAGACAAAGCGATGCCATAGTATTAGGACATCCATTGACAGTACAAGTACCACATGCAGTAGAGGTTCTCTTGAACCGCACACAAACACAACACTTGACTATAGCACGACTTACTGGTTACGAATTAACATTGTTTCAGCCACATATAGAAATCAGACGTTGTAGTACATTGAATCCTGCCACACTGTTACCTGTAAATGGAACAGACCCACTAGCACATGATTGTATTGAAGTTATCACTATCACGACGAAACCCAGACAAGATTTGACAGACGTCCCATTGTCAGACCCAGACCTGACGTTGTATGTAGATGGTTCATGTATGAGAACAGGTACAGGAGAGCTAGTGGCCGCTTACGCAGTCACAACAGACACTGACATCATTGAAACAAATTGCATAAATACCTTGTCCGCTCAAGCAGCAGAGCTCATCGCTCTGACACAAGCCTGTATTCAAGCAACAAATAAAAAAGTCAACATATACACTGATTCACGTTATGCATTCGGAGTTGTACATGATTTCGGCGTGCTGTGGCGAGAGAGAGGTTATTTAACTTCTCACGGTGCCCACATTCAGCACGGACCCCTTATTCATGCCTTATCAGATGCAATACATCTACCCACTGCAATATCAATTATGAAATGTAAAGCTCATACGAAAGTTACTGATATCATTTCTCAAGGCAATGATCTAGCTGACAGAACAGCTAAACAGACTGCTCAAACTCAAACATCCGACATGACAAAGACAATAGTCCCGACACCAACACATTGCATGATGGTTAAGGATCCCGCTCTTGACGTAATCGACATACAGACACATGCTACACCAGACGAAATAAAGAAATGGACTGAATTAGGAGGGATCCAAACGGATCAAGGATGGATGACGAGGGAAAAATCTGTGTGGTTCCTTCCTGATTCAATGGTCCAAGTCGTTATTAACACTGTACATAGTCCAGCACATCTAGGAGAAAAAGCTATGCTAGACAGCATTCAACACATTTGGTTCAACCAACATTTACGAGCAGCAGCTAAACAAAAAGTCCGTACCTGTATGATCTGTTGTCAGTTTAACCCAGGTAAAAGCATTCCCGTAGAACAGGGTGGATTTCAGCCTCCTGATCACCCTTTTGAAGTCCTCCAGATGGATTATATCCAGATGGAACGATGTCGAGGATTCAAATATGTTCTCGTAGTTGTCTGTGCTCTTTCCCGTTGGACAGAGGCATACCCGGTTTCAGATTACACTGCCCCGACTACTGCCAAACAGTTAGTTCGAGAATTCTTCCCACGGTACGGTTTACCACGTGTTGTCTACTCAGATAACGGCCAGCCGTTCGCATCCGAATTAATGAAACACGTTTCACTTTTGTTAGGCTATCAGTGGAAATTTCACTGTGTCCGACACCCCGAGGCAGCAGGTCTCGTGGAAAGACATAACCAGACCCTGAAAATTAGATTGTCCAAAATATGCAGAGAGAAAGGTGTCGACTGGGTAGTAGCCTTACCCGTTGCACTTTTTTACATGAGAATGGTAGCACACTCTCGAACAGGGCTATCCCCTTATGAAGTGATCTTCGGTAGACCACCAAATATGTGGGGGACGCCTATACCACGCAAAATAACTGATATTGACTGTAATATGCTGACAGATTACTTGGCTTCCTTGATGTCTGCACTACAATCTTGTCGTTCACAGGTAGCTGCAGCCTTTCCCGACAACACCGAGGTGAAACCCCATGACGTAATTCCAGGGGATTTAGTTCTAATGAGGAACTTTGATCGGAAGTCTCAGCTGGATCCTAGGTGGAAGTCGCCTCAACTCGTATTGCTAACGACGAGGACAGCCGTAAAGATCGAAGGACGAAAAGGCTGGATACATTCAAGTCATATCAAGAAATTTCATGGACTACCGTCAGACGTAAACGACACACCTTGCGTGTCTTCCCCGAGTGACTCAAAACTTCCTTTGGTTGAACTGAATAACCATGAACAATACAAACTAAAACTTAGGTCTAACAAGTCAGGCAATTTGATTGTTTAAGTCCTCTCCAAGGTGAAGCGGTCGAATTTGTTTCTGACATGTACCCCTTAAACCTGTATAGAGAAAGAAACAGAAGGATAAAGTTGAAACGACATGCGTACTGTAAATCACTGCGTAGTCATTGCACAGTGACGTTATTAATTTTGTTTTTCCTAAGTCTTTTAATAATTACTGCAAGTATATTGTTGCACACATATTATCCTATTTCTAGACATGTTTACAATATTACTGCTGAACATTCTTTTAGTGAATTACCTCCGCATGAATTGTCTTATAGATTTGCGCTGCGCAATAACACTTTTATTAGTATGTTACATCATTCCCATCAGGTTAGCAATGCTACAAATTGTTGGATATGTGGTCGACTCCCTCCCTATCAGAACTATAAAGGAATTCTACCTCTCTTTCCATACCCGTTCACACACAACGGCTCCTGTGGAGCATGGTTTAGTTTAATTAATTCCCTAGATTCGAATCCTGCAGTTTACCAGAATAACTGGGTATGGGGAAATCTGAACTTAGTTTTACTCAAAGTCTGCCACCCCAACAAGGAGGGACTTCCCAAAAGAACAGGAACTGATCTAGAAAATGAAGTATATGGATTAGGTAATTTTACGCTTAATCTCATGATCCTGAATGTCGAATCCGAAGCTACTCCAATTTTGCCCGCCATGTCAGTATTTCCAGTTAAAGGTGAATTATGTGTAAGAAAGAATGGTTCCATACATATGGGCCATAGTAGATGCACCACTGTAATAGAATTTAGTGATCAAGGCAAGTCTACATTTAGAGCTTCCCGCCATTCCTACTTCATATGTGGTCAGACGGCATACATACGTTTGCCACTAGATTGGGATGGTACCTGCTACATCGGATTCCTTTTGCCACCTGTTTTCCTAGCTCCTCCTGATTATCACAGAAATACTCATTTAGTACACAATAGAGAAAGGAGAGATCTCCCAATAGTCGATTACACTGAGACAGCATGGGAAAAATACACAGATTTCAATAAAGGTCTCTTTCCCTATATAGGTACAGTTACCAATAGTAAGCTGATACGTAGATTAACCAGAACCCTTGAAGCAGTAGTGAACGAAACTATTTCCGCCTTAGGCAATTTAACAGAAGAGCAGTCTGCTATGCGGATTGTTGTGCTTCAAAATCGTCTTGTCCTTGACGTCATCCTGGCCGATAGGGGCGGAGCTTGTAGGGTCATCGGATCAAGTTGTTGCATTTTCATACCAGAAAATTCGCCATCTGTATATAAAGCCATAACTCGCCTTCATAAGATTGTAAGCCAGATACACCAGAATCCAGGCACCTGGACTTGGTCCGGTTGGTTTTGGAGTGTATTATCTACCTTTGGATGGAAGGTCCTATCCTTCCTAGGTATTGGCTTTCTCATACTATTCAGTTGCTGTCTATGTCTACAATGTGGACCAGCGATCTGTGGTCTGTGTGCCACATCGTGTATTCCACCACCAAGATTTCATTCATTCCAGAAGAAAAAAGAAGAACAAATGATGCTATATGAACAGATCGATGGATTAATGAAGATTGATATCTCTTGACGGGCAAGTAGGGGACAAGGAGGGAATGTGGAAATATGGATTTTTCTGGTCAGTTATGTCCCCTATCTTGGACCCCAACGGTTTCATGTATAAATCACAAGTACATGTATGTTCCCTCCAGTTCCAGTTATGAAGACGCAAACACATGTGCGTCCACCGCCAACATGTCCTCTTTCAGATCCGCCATGAATGGGCCGGATATTCCATTCCCGAGTACGAAAGGCCACCGGCTTTATATGGTTCACTTATGACATTTTACAGTCCAGGCAAGTAGGCCCTGATTCTGCCATCAAGCTTTTCCTGCCTTCTGCCTCTGAAAGCTTCAGTCTGAGCTCGCATCTGTATCCATGAACTTTGTCCTCATTCTCTGCGCAGCTAACGGTGCCTGACATCAGCCTGTTGCCTGCCAAAAACTGTATTTCACCTTCGAAATTATCTGCTCCGCTCCCTACCCAATGCATTCCTGTCTAGTAGTTTAAGTAAACATTCTTCCAGCTACCGAGCAAAAGGCCCGGCTTCTCTGTCATTTTGCAAGTGATTCATAGCCCTGTTACTATGGAAGATTTCTGCCCTCGCATCTAGTGTAGACACTTAGACGCTTGTACACGCACTAACAGTCAGTATAGTCAGTATAGAATAAGATTCTACTCTAAGAGACCTCTCTTTTGGATAACATAGTTCTCTAAACATAGGATGTTAGATATGATTTGGGATTAGGTTGACTTGACTCTCCAGACTTCTGTCGCCACATGTAGGGCTAAATGTCAAGTCCCCTTCACCCCCTAGTTGCACGTCAATCACACGTCATGCTGCTGCGCGCGCATTTCTGCCAAGTATTTCTGCTGACATTGCGAAATTCTTTCATGGAACCACCCTATTATGACATCATACCTGATGACGTTCTTTAGTTACGCCCAGTTACACCCACTCTAGCTACGCATGTATGTTTTATCTTTACTATCAATTGTTACGCCTCCTGCATTTGGTTCACTGTAATGCCTATTGTATAAAAATGATTACTTGTCAATAAAGTAACGTTCTTCACTTCCTGAACCTTCGTGGTGATGGAATATGGAGCTCCTCAATTTAAATTGATTCTGGAATAAAGCCCGTTCCGAACCTCTAATACCACGGAATCTGCCTCTTATTTTACTGAGCTATTGTTATAGATTTTCCGCATCAAATTAAGTCCCGGTAATTAAATTATTTACCACAGTGCCCTGCCCAGACCCCACCTACATGCTATTCTTCTTTTAGCCAAGAGAAGGTTAAAGGACACAAATTTTAGATGTGCCACAGCCAAATTTTCAGTGTAACCCAACAAGGCAAGCAGAGGGGAAAACGGGAGCTGCAGTGAAGTCATCTGTTCTAGTGCTGTAAGGACTTGACGCCAGTAGGCTTGTACAGCACCACAATCCCAGGCAAGATGCAGAAAATATGCCCCCGCAATACCGCAGCGATCACAATTGTCACTATCACGCAATTTGTATCTGTGCATTTTGGCTCGGGTATAGTAAGTGCGATGTAAGAGTTTATAATGGATGATGCAGAGTCGGCTACTGGATGAACTTTGTTCTGTCTGGCTGCAACAGTAAGTCCATTGCCTATCTGTGATGTCATGTCTCACCTCGGCAGCCCATTTATCTCTGGCAGCAAAATGTGTTGGGCCCAAGTCAATGTATAGGCTACGATATAGTGTGGGGACTAAGTGCGATGCAGCATTGTTGCGTAGTATCATGCGCAGTGGGGCGACCTCCGGGGGCTCCAGCGGGTATGTAGGCATGTGGTCTTTCATGCCCTGTCTCACACGAATATAGAGAAAAATGTCCATGGGAGAGGGTGGTTGTTTGGAAAATAATTGTTGTAATGTGCGAAACTTACCATTGAGATAGAGATCCCCCCAGCACGTAATCCCATATTTAGCTTTAGTTTTTTTGAAGACACCTTTCTGTAGGACCGGCATCTTCGGGTGATAAAACAGAGGGAGTAGTGGTGAGTACAACATGGGGGCCTGGAAACGTCTGGCGATGCCTTGCCATGCCTTCACTGTGCAAACAATCGGCGATGGGTCTACCGCTCGTGGCGTAGTGGCGGTCAATATGGCGCCCTCAAGCGTTATGGGGTCAGATAACCAGTGTTCAGCTGCCACTTGTGGCATGTATTTGGGGGGTGGAACCAAAAATGGGCATAGTGAGCTAGCGCACATAGGTAGTATAGCTTGAAGTTGGGTATATCGAACCCTCCCTGGGAACAGGGCTTAGTAATTGTGTCCCATTGTAGTCAAGCATGTTTGCCTCCCCAGGTCAGCCGAATCAGTTTCCAGCAGAGTGCAGAGAAGAAACGCCTGCCTGGGTCGTACCGACAATTTAAAAAAAGGTAGAGTAGCTTGGGAAGGACGACCATTTTAATGACGGAAGTGCGCCCTGTGAGAGAGAAAGGGAGAGCAATCCATCTTGTGACGTTGTTTTTGATGTCTTCCAGTGTCCGAACATGGTTGAGCCGCATCAGCTCTTCCCGATCAGTGGTGACGTACACCCCCAAGTATTTCACCTCATTAGCGCACCACTCAATTGGGAAGTCCGGTGTAAACACCGTCAAGGACGAGGTGAGGGGGAAGATCTGGGATTTCGCCCAGTTGATGTGAATACCAGAGAGCCCTCCAAAGCGAACAAATTCCCGAAGTAGTGGATTAGGATTGAGGTGTGGTTCTCGGACATATAGAGTAATGTCGTCAGCATACAGGGAAATGAGTATTGGCCGGCAAAAGCATTATCATGATGATATTGTCTAACTCTGGCCGCAAGGGGCTCGATAGCCAGAGCAAAGAGTAGGGGAGAGAGCTGGCAGCCCTGCAGAGTGCCCCGAGTGATGGGAAAGGGGGGAGAAGAGTGCCCATTGATTAAAACCCTAGCCTCCGGGCCAGTGAATAAAAGACGGATCCATGCCAAGAACCCTTTAGACATTCCCATGTTTTGAAGGATAACGAATAAATAGTCCCATTCAATAGAGTCAAAGGCCTTCATGGCGTCCCAAAAAACTGCCACCAAGGCCAACTGAGGGTCAACTGACTGTAAAATCGAGAAGAGTGTACGCAAGTTATGTGATGTTGCCCGGCCATGGATAAACCCAGCCTGGTCCGGGAGAACTAGTTTGTCCATGAGCAAGTTGAGCCTGTTAGCTAATATTTTGGCAAGGATTTTTGCATCCGTATTGATCAGGGAGAGTGGGCAGTAGGAGTCGCAGCTATCCGCAGACTTGTCCGGTCTTAGGAGTGAAGAAATTAGAGCTTCCCTCAAAGAAGGAGAAAGAGACCTCAGCTCTTGTGCCTCACCAAAGACCTGTTTGAGAATGGGGAGCAGCTGGTCAAGGTATGTTTTATAAAAATTGATGGGGAGGCTATCTGAGACCGGGGCCTTCCCAGACTTCATTTGCATAATTGCCTCACGTATCTCATCATTTTCAAGAGGTGCGGCGTGAAAATCTCTCTGCCCATTTCTCAGCCAACCGAGAGTCATATCTTGTAGGTATGTTGAAAAGTCTGGAGGCGTGGTTCTACAGGTGCTATATGAATCATCATAAAATTCTGTAAAAACCTTTAGGATATCTAGGCTGTCCCTATGACGTGTGCCATTATTGTCTCGAATTTCTAGAACGTAGTTAGAGAACTTGGGCAATCGAATTTCTTGTGCTAGTGCTCTGCCTGGGCGCTCTCCCTCACCATATTTGTGCACCGTGAAATACTTTCCCTGAAAACGAGCCTCCCGGTCAGCTGTGTGTTTGTAGTCTGAGAGCTTATCTCTGAATGTTGCTAGTTGATGTCCAGAGGAATTCCTCCATAGATCCTCTTCCAATTGTTTAAGTTCTCCCTCAAGCGTGCAGAGGTTGCGGCGGAGGTCTCTCAGGACTCCAAAACTTTTAGCAATACAAGACCCCTTGATCATAACTTTAGAGGCCTCCCAGACCGTGCCCACTTGTGTGAGAAAATCTATGTTTTGGTGATTTCTGTTCCCAGCTCAGCCCGGAAGATGGCATCCAGCAGGGCCTCTGACATTAATCTCCGAAACCTAGGGGTAGCGATCGAGTTGAGTGGGGCAACCGTCACGAAAATTGGGGCGTGATCAGAGCACGTCCTGGCTAGGTGCTCAGCTTTGTTTATCCACGGGACAACCCCCCGGGAGACCACCCACTAATCCAAGCGAGCCCAGGATGAATGTGCTGCTGTGTAATGAGTGCCTTCCCTACTGTCTGGATGCAAGTGCCGCCACGCATCTGTGAGCCCGTGAGCAGAGAACATGTCCACTAGTGCTCCTTGTGTCTTGGTGTATTGCGAGGGAAGAGGATCAGACCTGTCTAGGGCAGGATGGGGTGCTGCGTTGAAATCTCCTCCCAATATGATATGAGTGGAGCCTACTTGGAGTATACACCCCCAAAGTGCTGTGAAGTAGTTTGGGTCGTCTATGTTCGGCCTATAACACACCAGTGTGACAGATTGTGTTTCTAGCATGCCCCAGAGCATGCAGCTCCTCCCCAGAGTGTCTTGGTGTGTGTCACCCAGTATGAAAGGAGTATTCTTTTGTATAAGGATCACTGTACCTCTGAAGTAACTGGGTATGAGGAGAATAGGCGTTCTGCGGCTCACTTACTAGCAAAAGTGGGAGTGCGAGTTGGATCAAGATGAGACTCCTGCAGCATTGCGATGTGAACATGATGCCTATCAAGATACGCGAGTATTTGTCTGCATTTCCGTGGGTCTCTTAGTCCCCTGACATTCCATGTGAGGAGTTTTATCTGTAGTGCCTCAGTGCATGTATGCATAGCCGAGTAATATAATAATGTCGCAATGTGCTCTGAAAAGAAGTGTGTAGGCGTACCTCTTAATGTGCAGTCTCAAGTCTACCTGTTGAAAAAGGGCAATAATGAAAACAAATGTGAATGAGTCCTTGACCTTGCCAGGTAGGGCGCTCCCCACCCCCCCCACTGCAGCTCCACCTGCGCTATTTGAGTGCCTTGTGTGCCCTTGCTTCTTTTGCTCCCTCTGTGCCCCGCTGCCCATTTTGCCTTTTGTCCCCGTTCTCTGTGTGCCCGTGTCCCCTCTGTGCCCCGCTGCCCATTTTGCCTTTTGTCCTCCGTTCTCTGTGTGCCCGTGTCCCCTCTGTGCCCCGCTGCCCATTTTGCCTTTTGTCCCCCGTTCTCTGTGTGCCCGTGTCCCCTCTGTGCCCTGCGGCCCATTTTGCCTTTTGTCCCCCGTTTTCTGTGTGCCTGTGTCCCCTTTGTGCCTCGCTGCCCATTTTGCCTTTTGTTCCCCGTTCTCTGTGTGCCCGTGTCCCCTCTGTGCCCCGCTGCCCATTTTGCCTTTTGTCCCCCGTTTTCTGTGTGCCTGTGTCCCCTCTGTGCCTCGCTGCCCATTTTGCCTTTTGTTCCCCGTTCTCTGTGTGCCCGTGTCCCTCTGTGCCCCGCTGCCCATTTTGCCTTTTGTCCCCCGTTCTCTGTGTGCCCGTGTCCCCTCTGTGCCCTGCTGCCCAAAGATGTAGAGACACCCGCCGCGACAAAACACAACCAGCTCCGATGCATCCTGATCAACACTCGCTCCGCACACAAACACGCCGTCGAGCTTTGGGACCTACTCGACACCGCATCACCAGACATCGCCTTCCTGACCGAGACCTGGATGAACGAAGCCTCCTCTCCAGACATCGCCATAGCCATCCCCGACGGATACAAGATCGCCCGCAGAGACCACACCAACGGAGTCGGAGGAGGAATCGCCATCGTCCACAAGAAGACCATCAGGGTCTCAACAAACACCGACGACACTCTCAGCACTGCCGAACACATGCACTTCCAGATCCACACGGACCCCAAGACCACCCTAATAGCCTCCCTCGTCTACAGACCACCCGGACCCAGACCACAATTCTGCGACGCCATCACCGACTTCATCAGCACGCACGCACTGACCTCCATCGACTACATCCTCCTTGGAGAGCTGAACTTCCATCTGGAGAACAACAACGACAGCAACTCCTCTGCCCTGATAGACAACCCCGCCAACCTCGGACTGGAACAGCTCGTCACAACGCCGACTCACATTGCCGGACACACGCTCGACGCCATCTTCTCCACAAGCCCCCACGTCTCCTTCAACCACGTCTCCGAACCCACCTGGACCAACCACCACTGCATCCACTTCACCTTCCGGAAACCCGTCGCACATCACCGCACCCTACAGATCCCCCGTCGCTGCTGGAGCAAAATCACCGAAGTACAACTACAGACAAACCTCGCACTCAACCCACCGACCAACCCCTCCAACCCCGACGATGGTGCACGCACCCTCAGACGATAGATGGACGACTGCGCCAACACCTTAGCCCTGCTGAAAAAACAAACCCTTAAAGACACCAGCAAGAGAGCCAACTGGTTCACCCCGGAACTCCTAGCGTCAAAGCGCACCTGCCGGAAGTTGGAGAACAGATGGCACAGCGAGAAGTCACCGGGCAGCCGCGCAGTCCATAAAGACGCCATCCGCAACCCCCACCACCTCATCAGGACCGCCAAGAGGACCTCTTTCAAAGACCGCCTCGACAACAACGCACACAACAGCAAGGTGCTCTTCAACGTCGTGAAGGAACTCTCCAACCTCAGCTCCAACGCCAACGACATCCCGCCGTTGCAAGACCTGTGCGACTCCCTCGCCACCTTCTTCCACCGCAAGATCGGCGACATCCACGACAGCTTCAACACCCAGACGACCCTAACAGGCCCCAACACGCCGGACCCACCACTCCCCACCGACCACGACCCCCTGACAACCTGGGCCAACGTGAGCATCGAAGACACAATCAAGACCATGGGCACAATCCACTCCAGCTCACCGTCTGACCCTTTTCCACACCACATCTTCAACAAAGCCGGCAGCTCCATCGTACCCCACCTGCGCAACATCATCAACCTCTCCTTCGAGACCGCGACCTTCCCTGAGAGCTGGAAACACGCCGAGCTCAACGCCCTACTGAAGAAACCCAAGGCAGACCCGAGCAAACTCAAAAACTTCCGGCCCTTCTCCCTGCTTCCGTTCCCAGCTAAGGTCATCGAGAAGATAGTCAACATCCAGCTCACCCGCTACCTCGAAGACAACAACATCCTGTACCCCTTGCAGTCAGGATTCCGCAGCAACCACAGCACCGAGACCGCCCTCATCGCCGCCACAGACGACATCAGGATCCTACTGGACAACGGCGAGACAGCGGCCCTCATCCTTCTGGACCTCTCCGCTGCATTCGACACCGTCTGCCACCGCACACTACGCACACGACTCTACGATGCAGAGATCCGAGACAAGGCCCTGGACTGGACCTCCTCCTTCCTCTCCGGCAGAACCCAGAGAGTTCGCCTCCCCCCGTACCGATCCGAAGCATCCGAGATCATCTGCGGCGTCCCGCAGGGATCCTCCCTCAGCCCGACGCTGTTCAACGTCTACATGGCACCTCTCGCATGCATTGCCCGACATCACGACCTCAACATAATCTCCTACGCCGACGACACACAACTGATCCTCTCCCTCACCAAGGACCCCCTCACCACCAAATCCAACCTCCACCAGGGAATGAAGGCCGTCGCGGACTGGATGGAGGATAGCCGCCTTAAGCTGAACACAGACCAGATGGAGATCCTCATCCTCGGGCCCAACCCCTCAGCATGGGACGAATTCTGGTGGCCCGCATCGCTGGGGACACCCCCCACACCCACCAACCACGCACGCAACCTGGGAGTCATCCTCGACTCGAAATTCACCATGACCAAACAAGTCAGCGCTGTCTCCTCCATCTGCTTCAACACCCTCCGTATGCTCCGCATGATCTACAGATGGATCCCGACAGGCACAAGGAAAACAGTCACCCAGGCCCTAGTCAGCAGCAGACTCGACTACAGAAACACCCTCTACGCCGGAGCCCCGACCAAGCTCATCAACAGAGTGCAAAGAATCCAGATTGCCTCTGCACGCCTGATCCTCGACGTCCTGTGCCGCGACCACATCACCCCCCACCTGAGGAACCGGCACTGGCTCCCTGTCGACAAAAGAATCTCCTTCAAGCTCCTGATCCACACACACAAGGCACTCCACAAGACCGGCCCAGCCTATCTCAACAGTCGACTCTCCTTCTACGTAAACAACAGGAAACTCCGCTCCGCAGACCTCTCCCTGGCTACGTCCCACGCATCCGTAGAACCACAGCCAGAGGCAGATCCTTCTCCCACCGCGCCGCCAAGACCTGGAACACCCTCCCCCTCATCATACGACAAACCGAAGACCTTCTAACCTTTAGGAGACAACTCAAGACCTGGCTGTTCGACCAGTAGCAACAGCACCCCCTCTCCCCACCCTCAGCGCCTTGAAACCCTTGCGGGTATATAGTGCGCTTTACAAATTATTGATTGATTGATTGATTGATTGATTGTTTGAACCTTCCCCCTCCTACAATAGAACCCCAATTGTGCTGGCATCATTTTGCCCACCCAAAACCCAACAAACCTTTGACATTACAAAGTTAAAACAGTTACACCAAAAAGGCTAGGGGAACGCCCGTGCGGGGGACCGCTGGTGGGCAACGAGATCCTCTCTTCTCCCATAGCCGTTAAGCCAGTTCACCAATGACAGGGGGAAAAAGAGGAAGGGGGGTTGCTTGGCATAGTCTAGATTATTATCAAAGAAGAACAAGAAAGAACGTGCCCGCCACCTAAATCAATTTGCGTGTTTAAGTTCTAATGAATAAACAACCAAGTTTTTAGTGCCCTTCTGAAGGACAACAGATCCGGCATATTTCTAAGCTGAGCCGGAAGATCATTCCACGCCTTAGCTGCGCCGAAAACAAATCTTCGGCCTCCCCAGGAGACCTTTTTTATCTTCGGGACCGTCACCTTTTTTGCACCTGAAGAGCATAGATTTCTTGTGGGTGTGTACCATTTGAATTGATTCTGTAGATATTCTGGACCACTCCCATGGAGTGCTTTAAAAACAGTGCTCAATGCTTTAAAAATTATCCTCTTCCTGACTGGGAGCCAGTGCAGCTTCTGAATTTCCTTGGAGCTAGCCGCAAACTTAGGGACCCCAGTAAGTAATCTGGTGGCTGCATTTTGAAGCCTTTGTAATTTGTTCAGAAAACGTTCCTGAATGTTTAGGTAGAGGCTGTTACAATAGTCGAGCTTAGACAGCACCAAGGCAGAGACCACTGTTTTCTGACTCCCTGCTGGCAGGAAAGGCAGAATTTTTTTCACTGTCCGCAAAACAAAAGCTGTAGAGGAGGACACTGAATTAATTTGGGCCTCCAAATTTAGCTTATCATCTACCATTACTCCCAGATTTCTTACTTTTTGAACCGGGGCTGGGAGATTCCCCATAGTGACAGGCCACCAATTTGGATTCCAAAAATTGAGAATATTTCCAAAAATTATAACCTCTGTTTTATCAGAGTTCAGCTTCAAGCAGTTTTCTGCCATCCAGTGACTCACTGCCATCATGCATTCATGAAAGCAGTTTTCCACGCCGCCCTCCAATCCTGGCCGCAAAGATACCACAATTTGGGTATCATCGGCATAGGATGTCAGATCGAAACCCAAGGTCTTAATAATGGGGGCCAGGGATGAAACATAGACATTAAACAGGGTCGGGCTCAAAGAAGATCCTTGAGGAACCCCACAGGGCAACACAAACGGCCTTGAACAGTGCTCACCCATGGTGACCACCTGGGATCTATCAGCAAGGAAGGATTGTATGAGATTCCAAGCCTTGCCCTGAAGTCCGCATGCCCTTAACCGGTCCATCAAAAGCTCATGGTGGACCGTGTTGAACGCAGCGGACAGATCTAATAATATCAGGGCGGCCCTTCCACCCAAATCAACAACCTTTCTGATCTCATCCGTGGTCTTTAAAAGTGCTGACTCTGTGCTATGACCACTCCTGAAGCCATATTGTGTTTCATCCAGCGCCTGGGTTCTATGAAGGAAAGCCCCCAATTGTATATTTAAAGCCTTTTCAAACATTTTAGCTGGTAAAGGGAGCCTGGATATTGGGCGAAAATTTGAGGGGTCAGCCGGGTCTAAATTGGGCTTTTTTAGCAGGGGTAGGATTGACGCCTTTTTCCAAAGCCTGGGAAAACAACCGGTAGCGATCATGGCATTAAAGACAGGGGTAAGTGCCATACTCCGTGGTTCTGCTACCGATTTAGCAATGGCCACCGGACAGGGGTCATAAGGTGATCCAGATCTAGCCGTTTTCCAGAAGACAACGTACTTGATCCGAAGAACCGGGACCTTATGGGCCTGGCAGCGCAGGGTACGCCTTAATCTCCTGAGTTCGCCTGCTTTGTCGAACAGAGACACGGGACACTCCGTTAGGCGTAGAAGATAAGGGTTATTAGCTGCAGCTAAGTACAGTTGTCCCAGAAGTACACTCGGTATGTTCTTAGGAGACTGCCACTTTACTTCGTGGTGCACAATCTTTTATAACACACATATTCACAAAGAACACTCCCAATGCATACAGGGTTAACCAATGAGAAGAATGTGAAAACAAGATATTAAGTAACTCAAATAAGCCTCTCTTCCAACTGTGTTTGTCACCCTTCCCCACAAGTTAATCAGTGGTAGTGTTTATAATTCGACTTGCAGGTGGCAGGACACATTTGTATGCCCCGGAGGACAGTTGTGAAATGAGAGAATACGAGTAAAGAATAGCGAAGGCCAGAGGATAAGATAAAGTCAGGAAAGAATGGTGCGAACCAACAGATAGTCGAGACAGGGATCAGTCAAACCAGACGAGGATTAGCGGCGCCGGCCAGACCCTGACACCAGCTCTAAACAGAGGCAGGAGGTTATTTGACACTTTGCAGTAGAAAGAGGGAAAACAACACCTCGTTCACCGTGCTGCCTGAGTGAGGGCAACACAAAATGGCGGCGGGACACAAAATGGTGGCTAAATACGAACGGAATTGGAAAACTGAATTACCTCAGACCCTCCGTCTGCCATTACTCAGGCAAAACGCACAGACTCATTTTAATCTGAGTCGACGTCAATGGCCATGAGGTCATCAAGCTGTTGCTGCAACATCATTTTAATGCTCTCCGTCTTCCGTGACACAGGCCTTGGGACACACATAGTGGCACAAAGACCACAGATGGCGGGGCCACACTGCATACAGAGACACCAGGAAAAAATGATGGCCAAAACCACTCCTAGGAAGGTTAATACCTTCCATCCCCATTTGGACAGTAATCCCCAAAACCATTCCAATAAAGACCAATCTCCTTCGTCCTGATGAATCGATTCGGAGATCACATGTAATTTGGAGATGGCTTGGTATACCGTAGGGGCATCGTCAGGTATATAAATGCAACAGCTAGATCCGATCAATTTACAAACTCCACCACGATCCGCAAGAATAACATCCAGAGCAATCCGGTTCTGCAATGTCATGAGACGATCCGCCTGAAGTTCAGCTGTGAGATTACTCAAGGCTCCCACAGTGACATCTATGGTAGTCTCAACAACACGAACCAATTGTCTCATGTTTCTACTGTTGGCCATTGGGCCCCAAAAAGGGAGAAATCCTTTAAGGAAATCACCTCCCTCTTGTCCTGCCGTGTCTTTAGAATCAATAATCCCTCTGCCATATCTGTTTCTTTGATGTCCCGAAGGAGCAGTGTATGTAGGAGGGAGAAGAAAGGCTATATAGCACGTTCCTGAAAAATCTGTCGGTAGCCACATGTAGGCTCTATCGTGGCAGACAAAATATGTGCCCTGGGATGGCACGAACGGTGGTGAATTCTGAGATGTGTAAATGTATGTATGGGAACAAAAACTCTTTTCTTGTCCAGTGTCAGTAGTCTGGCCATTCATTTGTAAACAAAAGTTACCTCGATGAGGCACAGTCCAAATTGGTGGAGATTTTTCCTGTTTAACTCTATCTGTAAGGCTAGTAACGTAACGAGTCACGTTCCAACCATCGTATGCCCGTTTCTCATCAACAGGAACCCTACTATTCTCCACAATTCTAGCCATAGCCACTATTCCTTTTATCAGAGAACTATGACTAAAATCTTGTCCACTACCATATGAACCAACTGGACGTCTAAATCGGTTCTAATATGCATTTGAAAACATCACAAAATAGGCCCAAGCGGAACCTTCATAAGAAAATGGAAGGGCTAAATATGGCATCCCTTTGTCTGCGGTATGCTCATAAGTCCACACACCCAACAGTCGGTTGTGTTGACTACCAATTGGTGTTGATGCAACAACTGGACAAATGAATTGTCAAAATATTCTGTTCTCCTGATTAGTTCAAGTTGGGGAAGCGTATGTAATTGATGTGGGGAGATAGTAGAATGAAGAGGCAAGGAAATAGAAGTAGGGACAGATTTGTGCTGTATAGCATGAACAATCCAACCTACACAAGCCAATAAGGTACTAAAAAACATAAGAACACACAATGTTATGCCACATTGACTGTACACTAATTTACAATATTTCTTTCTCATCTCTTCCTTCTTCTTATTCTTTCCCAATTTGACATCCATCCTCTAAAATTGTTGCTCACGGCAATCTTCCTTACTCACTTGGCGGTGATTATTAGCCGTCCTATGACACTGCAAGTCCTGGGGGCCTAGCCAGTATACAGGTCACGAACCAAGACTCCTACCGTGACCCTGCAACCTGGACAGATGATACATGTCACGAAAGAGATGAAAATCTCAGGTGTCCTTGACCAGTCTAGGCCTTAAATTATATTGAGTTCTGTTCAGTACAGTTTGGTCCTGAAATAGTGTCTGTGGATCTGTAGTGTTCAATCGGAGATGTGGCGGTACGGCTTCTTGTAAACGTCGTCATCTTCTTTCTCTGACCGAGTTCCATCTAGGTGTGCACTACTGAAAGGTACAAACCGGGGGACCCTTTCGCCTTCAAAATCACCTACACCCTTACGGACCCACTGGTCAAAAGGCAAGGGCAAGGGCACTTTTTTTCAGTGCACGCCATGGATCCAGTTATTTTTCCCTTCGACTTTCACTGCTGTACGTGTCACCAGAAGAACTTGTCGAGGCGCCTTCCAACGAGGTTCCAAATTCCTTGTCCTCTGAAAATTTTTCACACAGACCCAGTCTCCCGGTTGGATAGAATGACCTGGGTCTGTGGAGGCCTCTGGTAAAGCGTTTTGAACCTGTTGGTGGAGAACACGTAATTTAGTGGTGAGGTCATGTAAGTAGTCAACCAGCATTGGATACTGTATGTCAGAATACTTTTTAGGGCGAGGGACTCCCCAAACATTAGCCGAGCGCCCAAAAACAACCTTGTATGGGCTGAGTCCCAAACGAGAATGTACAGCTATTCTAGTGGATAGGAGAGCCAAAGGTAAAGCATCGGGCCAGGCAAGTCCCGTGCTAGCCTGTACCTTTGCAAGCTTAAGTTTGAGAGTGCCGTTATAGCACTCTACCAAACCCGCTGATTGGGGATGGTTCGCCGCATGGAATTTCTGCCTGATACCAAGACCGGCACACACCTTTTTCATAATTTGGCCCACAAATTCACTTCCATTGTCACTCCAGACAATGCGTGGCAAACCAAACCTAGGGAAGAACTCTTTTAGAAGAAATTTGGCAGTGGGCAAAGCAGTGTTGTCTTTCAGGGGGTAGGCCTCTATCCATCTGGAGAAGGCACACACCACCACCAAAACATATTTGAGATTGTTGCATCATTCCATGTGAATATAATCAATTTGCAACACCTCAAAAGGATATGTTGGGGGAGCAAAGTGACCTGCTGGAGTTGGGGTTCCCTTTCCTGGATTATGCATCAAGCAAACGATACAATGCTTCACTAAATTATCTGCACATTTTGGAATCCCTTCGTTCAGCCACACTGGAGCCAGAAGCTTATATATTCCTTTCGCACTGATGTGGGCTGGACCATGTGCCATAGCAACTACAGGCAGTACATAGGCATCTGGTAACAGCCAACGCTGATGTTCTGACAATTCTATCCAACATCCCATTACGTCTAACATTCCTGTACTCTCTTTCCACTTACTCAACTCTTTCTCTGTAGCCTCTCCTTGAATCGATCTCACACTTTCTATTGTATCCTCACACATTCCTTTTTCCTTGACCCAATTTGCAGGGCCCGCAACATACATGCACTTATAGCATCTCTGGCTGTTTCTTTCGCTACCTCATCCGCAAAAGCATTCCCGCGACCAACATCATCAGTAATCCTCTTATGCGCACTACACTTTATGATTGCTATCTGGGTAGGCAAAGCAAGTGACTCAAGAAGATCAGTTACCAACTGACCATGCTGTATTTTAGTACCGTGGAAGGTAAAGAATCCTCTTTCCTTCCACAAACGACCAAAACTATGTGCCACACCAAACGCATACTGGCTGTCGGTATATACATTCACTCTCTTCCCCCTTAGATAACACACACGCTCTGGTCAAAGTTATCAGTTCAGCTGCCTGAGCTGAATTATGTCTGATGCGTGCTGTCTCCACGATTGTATGCAAGGTGGTAACAGCATAAGCTGAAGTTGTTTCACCATTAGGGAGTTTAAAACAAGAACCATCCACCCATAGGATCCCATCCGGGTCCATTAGTGGTGTATCTTTCAAATCATTCCTACCTTTTGTCTCCTCCTCAGTACGGAGAAAACAATCATGTTGTTCCTGAATACCTTTCTCCTCTGGAAGAGGTAACAATGTAGCTGGATTTAAAGTGTTACATCGTTTGATGTGCACATGACTAGCCAAGAGCGTCAGCTCGTACCCAGACAAGCGAGCACTTGTAAGATGCTGCGTTTTCGTCCTATTTAGCAAGGTATCCACTGCATGTGGTACCATAACAATAAGAGTGTTATCTAGCACCACTCTAGCAGACTGACAAATAGAAATTGCTGCTGCTGCTGTAGCTTTAAGACAACTAGGCAATGCCTTGGCTATTGGTTCTAATGTAGCCGAAAAGTAGGCACATGGCCGCTGCTTGTCTCCAAATCGTTGTGTTAAGACTGACAACACACAACCCTCTCTTTCATGGACATAGAGCGTGAAGGGCTTACTGTAATCCGGAGTACCCAACACAGGAGCAGAGCACAGAGCAGCACGTAAATCAGAAAAACTCTTCTGACATTTGTCAGTCCAAGGAAGGGGCTGGGGTGTGTCTTTCAAAGTGAGTGCCAACAAAGGTTTAGCCAACAAAGAAAAATTTGGAATCCACTGTCTACAATAAGAGGTAATGCCCAGAAAGGCACGCACTTCTCTTTGTGTGGATGGGACAGACATTTGTGCAATTGCTTGAATACGTTCTGGGGTCAGTCGCCTTCCCTCCTTTGACAAGAGATGACCTAAATAGGTAACCTCTTGGCGGGCATATTGTAATTTAGAATGTCAAACCTTATGGTGAAGGTCAGACAAGTGACGCAATAGTGCAATAGTCACGTTCTTGCAAATTTCCTCTGAATCAGCAGCAACCAATAAATCATCCACATACTGAATAAGGGTAGCACCTGGCGGCAAAGGAAAAGCATCAAGCTGGCACTTCAGAGCTTGGCTATAGATGGAGGGACTTTCACAATAGCCTTGGGGTGCGCGCTTGAACCGGAAACTTCGGCCTCCTAAAGAGAAGCCAAAAATATCCCTACTCTCTTCAGCAATGGGGATGCTGAAGAAAGCATTTCTCAGATCAATAACAGAAAACCAAGCTGCCGAGGCAGGTATCATAGTTAACAGGGCAGTGATATCTGGAACAACAGGAAACTGTGGTACAACAATTTTATTAACCTCCCGGAGATCAATAACAAAGCGATAAACAGGAGGCTGAGAAGGATCAGTGCGTTTAAGAACCGGGAGAACAGGACTATTGCATACATTTCCCCTCGTCTCCTCAACCACACCCTTCTGAACCAAATAGGAAATAATAGCAAAAAGCGCTCTTTCACCATCATTGGGAATTTTGTATTGAGGGATGCGTGGCAATTTAGCATTGGGCTTGAGGGTAACGACATAGGGTGGGATCTCAAGACAACCAACTTCATTTGGACCCGTAGCCCAAAGTGTTGTGGGGAGAGAGAGCAATTCAGGTGGAAATTGATCTTTAGACAAATACATTGGAGAAGTCAGTTTCTGCCCCAAAAGCGAGATGTACACCAGAAGGAGAACAATATATCGTTGCATGCAATCTTTTCAATAAATCCAAACCCAACAGATTTTCGCCGCAACCATTCGTTAAAAGAAGCGGAGCTTCCAAATCATAAGAACCAATTGAAATAGGCAGAGGACAAGAGACCGGGCTATGAACTGGGGCGCCAGAAAATCCATACGGATACGTTTGTTAAGCCAGACAAAGGTGCCCCAGGGAGTTTGGAGTGAATAATAGAACTTCTCATCGCACCAGTATCTAAAAGAAATGGCTCTGAAACACCCATTGTAGTGACATTAACATAAGGCCCATTCTGATCTACTGGAATCGATCCAACTCCCTCACTTTGTCTATGGCTGTACTAGTTAGCGTGAAGACCGTCATTCTCACCTTCAACATAGTAATCATCATTGTAATACTGTGTAGACTATTTTGCTGATCAAAGTAGTTCATAGAATGTGGAGGTGGAAGGGAACGCTGTGTCTGGGGCGACATACCTCGACCTCTACCCCTGGCCGCTAACTGGGAACCACCACGACCTCGTGGAGTAGATAGTCCTCCATTACGCTGTAATAAAACCGGGCAGCCATTCTTAAAATGACCTTCCTCCCTACAATAGGCGCATTGGATAGGACCTAACAAAGGCCGCGGAATATAGGGCTCAGGCCTCTGAAACTGGGGAGGCTGTTGAAAGTGGCGCTGAGCAGAGAGAGGAGGATAAGTTTGTTGCAGAAGAACCTTTGTTTTTAATTCTTTAGTCTTTTTCTCTTGCTTGTCTTTTTCCTCTTTGTCCCTGTTTTCGTAATATTGAGCAGTAGCCAATATCTGAGCAGAAGAAGAAACAGCCCATGAACTTTCAGAGTCTTTTAATTTATGTGACAACTCGGGGAGCAAATTAAATACGAATTTATCTACAAATAATCGCTGTCCACCCTCCGTAGTCATATCCTGACCACTGTGATCAATAAACGTCTCCTCAAAACGAGTGAAGAAATCGGAGACACTCTCATCTTTCTTCTGTCTACACGCAGCTAATTTATCCCAATTAACTCGTAAGGCGGGCATCATTGTTTTCATTAAAGTAATAATCCTACCAGGGAGTTCTGTGATCAAAACATCAGGCTTAGCACCACCCACTTGTGCTCTATCCGAGGCAGTTATAGCAGCCCATGTACCACCCAATTCTTGAACGTGATCCTCTCTACGAATCCGAGCCCATAACGCTTGTGGGACTACATTTCCCATCAACATGTCAATATCGGCTAAATTCATACTACACGCATCAACAGTCTGGGACAATTCTTTATAGTAACCAGCAGGGTTTTTACGGGGATCCGGTAAAGATTGTTTGAGGGCCAAAACATCAGATCTCTTCCAGGGGACATGTACCCATATACGCTGGAAGTGAGCGGGAATAGCTGGATTATTACCTGCTTGCGCAACCTCTTCCCTCCATATCGGAGGAACCTTTCTCATTGGGTAATGTTTCAATGTCTGCCAAACAGCAGGATCAGAATCAAGAAAAGTTTATGAAGAAAATAAGGACCTAAAAGTAACAAGTGTCCTTACGGCGTCCTCAACCTTAGAACCCACAATGAGTCCTTTATCGAAATTAGCCTGAACATCCAACAGACCCTGGGGAAGTAAACCCAAATCCATATCCTCCCATCCTTTAGCAAGAGTGTCACACATAACATTAAATACATATCTCTGCGTGGGCGCATCCCATTGATGAAAGGTGATCATGATATCTTTCACACTATACTGGGGACCCTTCTCGATCCATTTGCGAGCGAGAGAGTTCAACGCCACCCGTTCGTCGGAACCTGGAAGTTGACTACGAGACTGTCTTCGAGAAAAACCGGAGACATGTTCAGAGTCCCAAAGAAAGGGGACAAAAAACCAGAGACAGTATCTGTTATTCGTTTGCGCACAGTAGGAGAATTAGACATAAGGACAGGGGACAAGGTATTAGGCGATACAGGAGAGGAACTGGCAGTTATAAAGGGAGCCGAAGGCAAAGGAGATTGATGTTCAGGAGATGGAGACAAAGGAATCGGTGGCACAGGAGGTGGGAGTGGCAATACCGGAAGGGGCAAATGTGGAAGAACCGGAACAGGTGGGGGAACAACAGGCAACTGAACAGGTTGTAACAACGGGGGTGCATTAGCACCTTGTACGTAGAGAGGAGCCAATCTCAATAGGTGAGACATAAAAGGGTCTTCCTCCAGATCCTTACTTTTATCAGAAGGGGAATTAGGCAACACCGGATAGCATCTATCTATTGCCATACAATGCTGTCTCTCTGAAATTTCCATTGCATTATCAATCTCATTATCTTTAAACTGCTGGGCAGCCTGTATAATCGTCATATTTTGTGCTTTCTTATCTCGTTTTGCCTGCTTAATTTCTTTCTGTTTGGCTTCCTTACGCCAGAGGCGGAAAGAGTCAAACATTGCCGGCCGGGTTTGTCTTTTGAACAATATCGCTTCCAAATTGTCTAATATGTCAGGCTCAAAACTACCATTCTGTGGCCACTGTAGAACGCCATCGTTCTTCGTGTATCGGATCCATGCCTTATTAAAGGCAATGGGGCTGACACCATGTTTTGAATAAAGCTCATAGGTGGAAGTTCCAACCAGAGGAATCGGACAACAGTCCTCCAGCCGGGAATCCCTATTACAACCAAGGCAACAGAACTTCCTAAACTTACTCAGACCAGGCATCGTTATTTCACTGGACTGTTCACAAACATCAAGGGGTTAAATCAAATAATACAGCACAAACGTACTCACCCCTCGGCTTCTGCAATAGCCGAATCAAAGACCCAAATCAAAACAAAATAGTGGGAGCTACCCACCAATACTTAACTAAGTGTCTTCTTACGCCAACAGAGGCCCGTCTAATGTCTCGCGATACCAAACATCATCAAAGGAACCAAAGCAGGGCGGCAGTGAGGGCAGCAGTCGTCAGCAGCCGTCAGAAAGGAGAAACCGCGCTGCAAAAGACCTTCGGACCACTTCGACATACAGGGGTCTCTTGACGTGGTTCGCGATTCCTCCAGAATTTTCTTGCGGGGCTCCTCACGATCCTCGGGCAGAACTGCTACCTCTGAAGCCGGCCCACGTTCGGGCGTACAGTTGTCCCAGAAGTACACTCGGTATGTTCTTAGGAGACTGCCACTTTACTTCGTGGTGCACAATCTTTTATAACACACATATTCACAAAGAACACTCCCAATGCATACAGGGTTAACCAATGAGAAGAATGTGAAAACAAGATATTAAGTAACTCAAATAAGCCTCTCTTCCAACTGTGTTTGTCACCCTTCCCCACAAGTTAATCAGTGGTAGTGTTTATAATTCGACTTGCAGGTGGCAGGACACATTTGTATGCCCCGGAGGACAGTTGTGAAATGAGAGAATACGAGTAAAGAATAGCGAAGGCCAGAGGATAAGATAAAGTCAGGAAAGAATGGTGCGAACCAACAGATAGTCGAAACAGGGATCAGTCAAACCAGACGAGGATTAGTGGAGTCGGCCAGACCCTGACACCAGTTCTAAACAGAGGCAGGAGGTTATTTGACACTTTGCAGTAGAAAGAGGGAAAACAACACCTCGTTCACCGTGCTGCCTGAGTGAGGGCAACACAAAATGGCGGCGGGACACAAAATGGTGGCTAAATATGAACGGAATCGGAAAACTGAATTACCTCAGATCTAAAGGCGAAACCTCGAATTTTCGAGGACTACCATAGAGGCGTTTTTCCGCCCCAGGTCATCATCGTCCCGGTCACTCCCCAAAGCCACAGGACCACTTAAAGCCGAGAAGATTACTTCCACTTTATTCAGAAAAAAGGTGGCGATCTTTTCTCAGAGTTCCTGGCTGGGCTGTAGTAGACATCAAAGATAGGCGAGTTGCACTCCTTATTTACTACAAGTTTCTCCGATTTTAAACTTTTACTTTTAACCGTTGCGTGCACAGTGGCGTCGCGCTCAGCCCAAACAGCACGTTTTTCGAAACAAGGAAAGGATGTTTAAATTGAAAGTCGTGAGCAAGCATTACGAGGGTGGAAAGATTTGGAATGGGGATGTTTAGGAAGAAAGTCAATGAACAGATGGGGAGCGCAAGAAGTCAGGGCTAAAGCATGGTGTTTTATGGTTGAGCGATAGGTAGCTACTTATGTTAACCATGAAAGAGAGGTTTTTAGAATGGCAAAGTATGCATTTCAATCGAATTAACCATTGTGACTAAGAAAAGAGCTCAATTTTAAGCATTAAACATTATTGTAGTTGTCAGTTTATATTTTGAGATGACATATTAAAACGTGTGTAATTGTTACTTTCAGTTTTCCCTGACGAAGGGCCCTTGAGGCCCGAAATGCATTGGATTTTAAATAAACTGCTATGGATGAATTTGCCTTAAGTCGTGTTCTTGGAAAGAGGTTCGGATGGCCCGGCAGGAGCATCAGAAATATGTAAAATGGCCTTATCTTGCATGAAGATCTGAATCATTTTAAAGGGAATACATGGATTATTTATGGGAATAAATAATGTTTTGAACATTGGACAAGATGAATACGAGAATAACAATTACTTGCAAATGCAGTTTTGGCAGTGCCAGTGGATCGGGGCAGAAGGTTGTCCCGAAAATGTTGTTGGGCTGTAGTAGGACAGGACGCGGGGAGGAGAGATCGAGAACAGTATTAAATAAAACTTTGGCTGAGTCTTTTGCGAGCTCGATTTTATTCACAAAGAATTTTTGATTAGTAGCAACAACAGTTGTTTATAGTTTGCTAATCCTTTTTTATAAGCCAGCTTATCTGCTTCATTATATTCTCTCCTCCATAAACGTTCTAGACGTTTGCACATGAGTTTACCCTGTTTCAGTTCCTCTGAAAACCAGGGGGCAGACGGCATCAATCTCTTGGGTATAATGATACTAACTGGAGCTAACTTATTACAAGTGCTTTCTACCCACTTTGTGTACGAGTTCGCCCCCTCCTCTGCTCCTAGGCTTAGGTGAGCAGATGAGGTGGTAAGGAGTTCCTGAAGCGCTCCATTATCCATTCTATTCCAGGATCAGATCTCAATCCGTTTCTTGACCTTAGCCCCCCCTGGGAGATGTCCCTGACTAGTTAGATCAAACAGGATGGCCGAATGATCTGTCCAAACCAAGGGCCTAACTCCTATAACCTGGAGGCCAGGAAGATTTGTGAAGATGCCATCTAACGTATGTCCTGCCAAATGAGTTGGACCAGTGACCTGTTGAGTGAGGTCAACACTATTCATGATGTCTAAAAGAGTGACTGTGTCTGGATTCAAAAGCGCCTCCAGATGATAATTAAAATCTCCCAGAATAGTATAGAACCTCTGACAAATGCTGTCTTCCAGCAGATGTCCAATAGCAGAGGCAAAGGCCTGTTTGTTATTCGGAGGTCTATATATTAAGATACCTCTAAAGGTATGGTGACTGGATGTGTTAAAATTGAAGGCCAGCGCCTCGCAACCTACATTAGATATCGGGTGGAATACTGCTTTAAATGAGCTAGGGTATATTATTGCCAGCCCTCCCCCTTTTTTTCCGCCACCCCTGTTCAGCGATTGGCAAACAAAACCTGGCGGGGTTGCTTTTAGCAGATCCGGCCCCGAGGAGTCATCAGTCCAGGACTCTGTAATAAAAGTCAACTGAATGTCATTATCCTCAATTAGTTGTGCACATTCAGTGCTATGTTTGATCAAAGATCTAACATTTATCAACAAGCATTTACAGGCCGAGGCATTTTGGCGCACAGGCCCAAACTCCCTCAACTTATATGGTGCTAAATATAAGATGTCCGGTAGTACAATTTTACAAAAAGAACATTTCACCTCCTGGAGAGGTTGCCCTATATTAAAAGACAGCAAGTCACAATTAGAGTCTCTTCCCCTCCCATTTAGTGGAGTGGTGTGGCTCACTGGTTAGAGGCAGCAGACCCGGAAGCAGAGGACGGCCCGGGACCAGGGTTCAATTCCCGACGCGGCAGGGTCGTGGACCAGGGCCAGCGGACTCGATAATTCTCGCCTCGGTGCCCACTCTAACCAGGGATCACACTCGGCAACTCTGGGCATTAGCTTGCCTCATCTCCACAACGGCCCCCCACATTCGCTGGGGATGCCTGGTTTCACCTTGGAGATACCCAGGAGGGACCATCGCACAGGGATAGCCAGGACGGTTTCCCCAGCGGTCTACAGCGCCACGACACCTCAGGGCAGCAGTGCGCTTTACAAGACTCATACATTTACATTTACATTTAAAACTGATCTTGAATACACAATCCGGGAGGGAATACCTACGAATGGTGGTGCAGGGGTCGTGGCACTCGGCACGGGCCAGGCGCGGACGGGCGCAGACGGAATTGCCTTTGGCGCGCCATTCGCTCTAGATATAGCGTGGGGAAGCCAGTCACTAGATCGCTCCCCTCGCTACTACCAAGATGGCGGTCGCGCAGGGTTTTGTGTCCCCAATCAGGTAAGCCTCCGATTTCAGGGGTTTTAGTGTCTAAAAGTAATTAAAAACGACCAAGACGTCCTTCTAATAAATAAAACTTTTAAAATAAATCCCTAAAAATGCCACCAAATGAGTTGTGCAAAACAAAGCGAGAATCAATGCAAACGCACTAAAATGGTTAAAAAATATACCGTCACACAAGGCTCACACAAGGATCACTCTATCTCCCGGCTCAAGCCTCAGGAGAGGTAACACCTCAAGACGAGCAACAAAGCGAAGAGTGTGAGTCCATTCGTGCCTGTACGGCTCGAGGAACAGAGATGCTGTGATTCTGCCCTGTAAATGGTACCCTTGAGAAGACACTCATATAGTGACTCCCTACTATCATTGTCAAAGTGGCAGTTCGACTGACCAGGAGAGGGTTAGGGTGGGATAGGAGAGCGGGAGGGGGAATAGTTGTTTTTTTTTTCTAGTGTCATTAGTTGAACTTAAAAAATGCACTATTTTGAAAGTACATGGCATACGGTGTGTTAAAAAAAAAATAATAAGAAGACGAGCAACTATCGGGCGCGGGTTGCTTCCTGGGGGAGGTCTGGGGCCTAAAGAATGATGTGCTCATTCCACGATCAGCTGGGTGGAGAAGGCCTCAGCGCCAAAGGTGGTGCGCAGTAGGTGCTTGATGAATTCCTCCATACGCCGGGTGTTGGTGCTCTCGGGAATCCCAATGACGCAAATGTTGTTGTTCCTACTGCGCGCCTCCAAATCCTCATTTTAGGCGGCAATAACCTTGAGGAGCTTGTCCATTTGCGCCACTTACTGTGTCATTTGAGTCGTAGCGTCTTCATTCTCGGAAATCTGCTTCTCTGCCTCCTTGAGCTGTTCGTCGTGTTTATCCACTTTCATAACTATAAAGTCCATGCGGCTATTCATGGAGTCCATTTTATTGGAGATGTCTGCAAGGCTGTGTTGCATGGCTAGGTGGAGAGTTTTGACTTTGTCGACTTGGGGGGGGGGGTGGGGTCGGAGGAGCCTGCGCTTGCTCGTCAATGAGTGGCTCTGGGTCTTCTTTGCTGGAACGTGTGGCCACCTTTTTAGTGTCAAAGAGAAGTTTGGCTGGCAACCGTTGGGTTTCCCCATGTCAATAAGAGTGTGGGGTGTCGGAGGTAAAGTACCAGGGGAAGATGAGTGGTGATAACTGTGCGCCTTCCACCGCCAAAATGGGCCCCACCTGGGCGTCCCCCGTAGACGACGGGCCAGCAGAAGAGAGCCGCCAGGGAATCCGTCTTTGGATGCCAAACAGCGCTGGTCGTACGTTGCATTGGCTCGTGCAGTACTGAGAGCTGCACTGGGTGAAGTAATGTGATGGTGTGTGCAAAGGGCAAATTTCTCCGTCCGTCAAAGAGCGTGATGCTGCCAGGGAAGAGAGCCGGGAAGGCGCCGAAGCGATGTCACTGCAATGGTGGTTCGGCGATGCTGGCAGGTAGGGCGCAATCAGAGCAAGTCGACCGGGGGCATACACGCCTACCTGCTCCGGCCGATGAAGTCTTCCGTCAGGCACCACTCTCGTTCCGCGCGCGGACCACCGCATCGCACAGCAACCTCCAGCGGCGTCCGCGAGAGCAGATCTCGGCACCAGAGCGGAGCCGCCGATGCATGTAGTTACGGCAGGCAATTTCAGCAAGAGACATGCGTGTAGAATTAGGATAAATGCCAAATTATGCGCCCAAGCAGCAAGAGTCTCACATGCTTGCGGCCATCTTGGTCTTGCGCCACCTAGCGCCCCGAGCATGGAAATAAATGTGCAGGAAAAAAGAACAAGGAGGTATTGCTATCCCAGACCATTTGTATTATTAAAGGGCTTTCCAGGTTATGAATATTAGAGTACTACTTAAGGAACACTCCTTTTATGCCCCCTATTACAAAACCGTACTGGAAGGAGACTTCTGCCTGTACAAGTTCGGCCACCCAAAGTACTTTAAAAAAAACATAAGCGCCGCCTGTAAACTCTGGTACCAGACTAGAAAAGTAATACAAATTCCATACTATTGTACCTTTGCACCAATCTGGGAATCCCCAGGCACCACGGATTGTTTGAAGGATATACTGGCAACCCCTATAAAACATGCAGGTATAACGAAGTGGGGTCATCTGATACAATCAGGATCTTTGTTAAGCTGGGACTCTCGTCTAATAAGCACTGGGCAAAAGGCATGGAGAAAGACTATGTGTAGAACATGGAACTAGAGGAAGAACTCCTGAGTGACCCAACGCGAAAGGAAGTATCAAAATGGTATTGGCTTATGATTCAAATGGGAGACGAAGACCTCACACTGCCACTAAAGATATGGGAGAGAGACCTCCCAGCATGGGATGTACAATACTTGTGGCAGGTATCTATGATAACATTATGGCACGTAATAAAATCTTCACCTCTTATAAAAACCATCTTTTTTTATTATATAGAGCATATTGGTCCCCGGAAAGGCTAACAAAGATTAACAAGCAAGTGGTAAAAAGATGTCCAAAAGTGCAGAGAAGAAAGGGCAAACGACATCCACATGTTTTGGCAGTGTCCTCAACTCCAACTGTTCTGGTCCAGTGCGGGGAAGGTTATAAATGAAGTACTGGGTCAAGACAGAGGTAAGCGTAGATATAACTATTTTTGGAGTAGTGAGCGACAATGGGGGACCATCCTTTTTAAACGATAAGCAAAAGAGCCTGCTTGTACTAATCTTACTCACCAGGCGAGAGATATGCATAAAATGGATACTCTCAAACCCCCCCAACACTAAGTGAATGGTTGACATCGGTGTGTAAGATTAAAAAGCTGGACCTAGAGAGGAAAATAAGCAGACGAAATTCTGGGAGATATGGGATAGGAATAGACCTTAGTATAGAGAGTAAAGGTAAGGTAGGAAGGGAAGTCCAATGATGACCTACAATGCAATAAACAAATTCTGAGACCTTTACCGTGGTGGAGGCAAGTGTGACTCTCCCTGGGAATTTGGAGATTATAAGACATAAGCTCAACTCAGAACAAGAAGGCTAGCCATTTACCCGATGAGGTGAGAAAGACCCTGGCTGGTAAAGTTTAGAAAAGGGATCTTTGTCTTCCCATATGTCACTTTTTGCACAAATGAGGACAAAAATAAAAGATATTTGCTACTTTCTCTTGAAAAAAGCCGCCAAGGGCATCACAAAACGTTTGATTGGTTACTACTGGGTTGGAATTAGCTGGTACTACCAATTTTTTAATGACTTGAAAGAGAGTTTTATTTGTGTTACATGCTAATTTGATCTGCTCAGAGTAATAAGAAGTTTTAGCAGCTAGAATACATTTTTTATGTACGGGTAGTTTATTTTTGTAGATTGTTCTTTCTTCAGACTCTTGGCTTTTCCTCCACTTCTGTTCTTGCCGACGACAATCTATTCTCGATGTCTTAAGGGTCTCATTATACCATGGCTGGGAGACTTTCTTTGTCGTGGTTTTTAATTTTTTTTAATTTTTTATTTTTTATTTTTAAAAATGTTGTTTATTGGTTTCAATTACAGCCATACATACATGATTGGACGACATATCCAAGATGTTCAACATAATGAGGAACAGCCATTAGTTCTCAATGCATATTATACCCTCCCCTCACATCCTACTTGCTTATTCATCTCCATTTCGACAGTAGGCGATACACAGAGATTCCCTCGATATGCATTCCAATGCAACCACTTTTTATCCCATTTCTTGGGGGCACCCCCGAGCCTTAAAAACTGCGGTCTCTGCTAGCATGCATCTATCCATTTCCTTAGCCCACAAGGTGACGCGTGGTGGGTTTACTCCCCCCCAGCCTCTGGCCAGTTCTCGCTTCACCAACGTATATCCCAGTGTTGTGAAGTGCTGTTCAGTTTCCGTGAGGTCAGTTGCCTCCCATATGTTCAACAGTCCCAGTTGTGGTTTCAGTACTATATCTTTCCCCAGGGAGGTTTGCATGTGCTCTGAGGCCCCTTCCCAAAGTGCACGTATCCTTGGGCAACTCCACAACGTATGATAAAATGTGGCCTGTTGTCCACACCCCCTCATACATAAGTCGTCAGGTCTAGCTCCTATTCTCGACAGAACTTTGCCTGTGATGTATGATCGGTGCAATATGCGAAGCTGAATCAGCCTGAATCTTTGTGTGATGGCCGCTTCTCGAGGGGACATGAGAGCCGTTTGCCAGTCTTCATCATCTATAGGGCCTAAGTCGTCCTGCCACCGCTCTCTAAGCTTTGGAAATGTGTCTGGTAAGTTATTGCTCAACTTTTTGTATGTTAGGGATATTGCCTTTGAATTAAGAGGCCCATCTAATAGACGGTCCTCTAGTGGCGACGTTTCTGGTATATCTTTAAAAGAGGGGAACGCCGCCGTCAGCGCATGTCTTATCTGCAAATATCTATATACTTCTCCTTGCGCCATATGGTAGCGCCTCCGGAGGTCCTCAAAAGTAAGTAGTGCTCCCTTCTGTACCAGGTCTTTCACCGCCGAAATCCCAATAAGGTCCCACTTGTCAAACCCGGGCTGATAGCACAGCATGCCGAGTTTCTGGGAGAACCACAACGGTGTGGCCCGCGAGAGGACTCCAGCCCACCCCAGCTGGGAATTAACTAATTGCCAGATCTCTAGTGTATGCTGAGTAGGTCCGAAGAACCTCCCCCTCTTTTTCCTATCGTCGGTGTATAGAGCCCCCAGATATCCGGACCGGTCAGTTTGATATCGGTCAAGCACGTACGCTGGGTCGTCAGGGGGGGTGATACATCCATTGGTTGACAGCTACCAGTTGCGCAGCCCAGTAGTAACGCTGTAGGTCAGGGAGTGCAATGCCTCCATCGTACCAACCTTTCGTCAGTTTTTTCAGTGCAATCCTGGAGGTCTTTCCATCCCACAGCAGCGTACGAATCTCACCTTCAACTGCTCTAAAGTACGAATCCGGGACTCTATGCGGGCAGTTATGTAGTATATAAAGGAAACGAGGAAGGGCCAGCATCTTGAAGAGTGCAGCCCTCCCCAACAGTGTTAAAGGCAGCGACCTCCAGTGCTTTACGTCGGCTCGCAGTCTAGCCAGAGGGGGAGCCAGGTTGGAGCTATAAAAACAATCTGGGTCTGGTGTAACAAAGATTCCTAGATAGCGAAACCCCTCCGTCGCCACTGCTATATTGCAGTTCCACGGGAGTCGGGGACTGGGCCTCTCAACATATATAATGTAGATTTGTGCCAATAGCATATCCTGAATATTTACTGAAACTCGTGAATATGTCCAATACCGCTCAGATCGATTTGTGCGGGGATGCTAGGTATAACAGTATATCATCCGCGTATAAGGATATGCAGTCCTCCACTTCTACCGCCCACCGCAGCCCTCGCACCATCACGTCCCTTCGCACCCAGGCTGCAAGAGGCTCCAGGATAAGAGAGTATATCAGCGGAGAGAGCGGGCATCCCTGCCTAGTACCCCTTCGTAGCTCGAACTTCCGGAAGGTATAGTTGTTGACCCTCACCTGTCCCAGCACACCGGTATAAATGAGCCTTACCCAGGCTACGAATTTAGGGCCCAGTCCTACCTTTTTAAGTACCGTGAACATGTGAACATATACGGCCATTCAATAGAATCAAATGCCATTGAGGCATCAAGAGATAGCACTGCCACATCCTCCTCTATATATTTCGACGAGCCATCACATTGTGTAGGCGCCGAATATTAAGGGCTGTATTCCTTCCTGGCATAAAGTCAGACTGATCCGGGTGGACCAGAGATGTGATTGGCTAGCACCTTTGTCTCCACGTTAATCGTCGAGATTGGCCTGTAGGAGCCACATTGTTCTGCCGGTTTACCTTGCTTGTGGATGACCACTATGGTGGCTAGTCGCTGATCCTCTGGTAAACTACCTACTTCCAGGCTCTCTTCATACATGGCTTTCAGGTGTGGTACAGTCAGGGAGGCAGTTGCTTTCAGAAACTCTGCTGGAATGCCGTTTGGACCCATAGCCTTTCCAGATTTGATCTGTCCCAGGGCTTTACGTATTTCCTCGTTCGAGAGGTACGCCTCTAAGGTCTCCCTTTCCCCACCCGAAAGACTTGGCACATCACTGTCCCGAAGGAGCAGACGAGAGTCTTCAGCCGTATAATGCGTAGAGGGGGTGTATACCCTTTCAAAATGATCAGCGAATTGCTCCGCTATTTCTCGTGGATACAGCACCGTGTCACCTCCCGGTGTTTATGTACCCATCTAGATCCCTGCTCTCTTCTTTCCAACCATGCCAATGTCTTGCCAGCCCTCTCACCAAGTTCATAAAGTCTGTGTTGGGTGGCACGGTGTTTAGTCACCATATGTTCCCTGGTTTTTATCCTATTTGGCTCTTGTTTCAGTAGAAGTCTGTGGCTCGCATCTGGGGAGGGATTTTGTAAGTGTTCCCGCTCCAGTGCCAGGAGGTAGGACTCCGCCTGAACCAGAAGTTCACACTTTTTGGCGACATATCCAGTCTTCAGGGACAAAGCTTGCCCCTTGAGTACTACCTTGTATGCTTCCCAGAGTGTTTGCGCGGAGTCTACCGATCCCACGTTTTCAGTAAAGTAGTTCTCAAATTGTCTGCGGAGTTCATCCCTTATATCCGGTACGTGTAGAAGCCATGGGTTAAGAACAATGGTAGTGCGTGGTTGTCATTCCCAGTGTGTGTATTCCAGCCAGACTGGAGAGTGGTCTGATATGCCTCTCGGTAAAACTTTATACTGGGCGAAATCACCTATTGAGGACAGACGTGTGAGAAAATAGTCTATACGTGATAAGCTACTATAGACATTAGAGAAGTATGTGAATAATTTGCCAAGTGGGTGAAGCGCACGACCCACATCCGCCAGCCCCATTGCCATCACGAAGTCAGCCATTAGGGCGTTAGCTTTCTCTTTAGACTTCGGTGGTAGGCAATCAACCGTATCCGTAACCGTAATGTAATGTTGTAGTCTTCCCCCCATGATTACTGTGCCCTCTCGGAGTCCTATTAGCTTACCTCCCAGGTCCTCTAGCGCTGCCTTGCCCAGAGCGGGCGGTAAATACACTGAGAGGATGTTGATGTGTCTTCAATCCCATTGGGCCTCTGCCCCTGCAAACCGGCCTCCCGCATCCGCCCATGTCTTGTGAACAATGAGGGGCGTGCTTTTTTTAACCAATATGGCCGTCCCCCTTGAGCCCGTGGTGTAGTCCGAATGTACTAGAAGTTTGTATCCCCACCTAGTGAGGCCCTTGGACTTGTGGCCTACCAAATGCGTTTCTTGCAGCAGGACTACATCCGGTGAGTGTCTTTTTAAGTACTGTTGCACAATCCCTCTCTTAATCTTATCGCCAACCCCATTAACATTCCAGGTCATTATGGAAAGCGTTCGGTCCCTATCCCCCCCATAGCTTTGCATCACACAATTTCCCAACACCCTGATTAACGCAAACAGAAAAAGCTTGAAACCGCCTACCAAGCAGTTGTCGCCCCATGTGCAGCATGGCTACTTTACGCTTCCGAATCACAGTATAGCAGTGTTTACCAATAAAACCAACAAATAAGAAACATACCCAATGTCCAGACCTACTGGTACCCTCCCCCCTCCCCACTCCCACGCCCGCAAAACAGTGTAACTTCAAACATCCCTCTTCCCTCCATCCCTCAACCTCCTTCCCCCTCCCTGCCCCTCTGCCCGTGGATTTAGAACTGCCTCTCTCCCTCCCCAAAATGCTAGATGTGCACGGGGTGATCAGCTCCCCTCCCCGCCTGTTCATATCACAATTAACTAATATTTTTGCCATCCACAGTTCGTTTTATACGGTCCCATTCAGCTCGCAACACTTAAAGCCCATCGGTCTGTAATCGCTCACTAGGTCCTCATTGGTAAGTCTCACTTTACTGGGTTTAGCAACTCCTCCCCCGATCCCCCCCTACTTGCGCTTTCCAGTCATACACCAGCTCCCCACCAGTGAGGCCAAGGGTCAGCACTCCTGCTCTCTCGACTGTCCGCTCTCCGCTGGGCCATTCTTTGCAACCTCTACACGGACACCCCTGTGTTGGTGAGGCCCACCAGTACGTCCTCTTCCTTGGCCCCCTACCATACTCCAGCCTTCCATCCAGTCCCAAGCTGCCTCGGGCGAATCAAAGAACGACGATTTGCCATCCGACTCCACCCTCAGCCTTGCAGGAAAAAGCATTGCATATTTCACCTCCCGGTCTCGCAGTTCTCTCTTAACCGCCTGAAAGCTGCGACGTTGGGCCTGGACCTTGGCCGTGAAATCAGGAAGGAAAGCCACCTCGAAATTATCTATCTTCAGCGGGGGGTTGGATCTGGCTGTCTGCAGGATAATATCTCTGTCACGATAGTTGAACACTCGAGCAATAAGGGGTCTTGGGGGTGCTCCCGGTTTCGGTCTACCTCCCGGCACTCTATGGGCTCTCTCAATGGAAAAATAGCTGGACAAAGTCTTAGGCCGTAGGTATTTAGTGATGAGGTCTTCCACATATAGGTCTGCCGCTGGCCCCTCCGTTTTTTCAGGAACACCTAAGATGCGGATGTTATTTCGGCGAGCCCGACCTTCGTAATCATCGAACTGTTGTGCCATCCTCTCCTGTTTCTTCTGCATGTCGAGCATCTGCTGTTGGAGTTCCGACGTGTCCGACTGTAGGGCGCCAGTGACCATCTTGAGCTCTTTGACTTTCTCGTCCATCTTCCGGAGGTCTGCCCTAATTAGAGAGACCTCCACTGTGACTGAGTCTACGGAAGCACGCATTCCGTTAATAGCTGCCATGACGTCGTGAAGGGTAGGCTCCGGTCCTTGTGTGGAGGCGGCTGCCCCTCCATTTTTCTCCCGCTGCGGTGGACCACTTGCTTCCTCCGCCTTGGACCACGCGAATTTGGCCAGCTGCTTTTGGGCATTTGCCCTCGATCCTTTACCTCCCGTCGCCATAGATGTGCGTTTGGGGAATGCCTCCTAGATGGAAAAACAGGGCAGCACCGGAGCGACAGTCAATGGGCGTTTGTGCGTGGACTAGGTCCGCAAGTTTCACCTCCTGATTCGCCTTTGTCGCCGCGGCCCCAAATCACGAAGCATCCAGGCTGAACTTTGGACTCAGCGAAACTACCGCCAGTATGGTGCAGTTGCCTGCGCAAATTCTCCTCCGGAGGCGTCTCCGCACTTCATCAATGACCATCTATTATAGTTTTTCCACGGAACTGTAGCTCTCAGTAGCTTGCCTCGACGACTCAGTCCTGGGCCTGAACGCCCCTAGGGCTCAAACCGCAGCCCCCGCAGGGAAAAGGACCAGAAGTCACCACCATGAATGTATTAGCTGTACCTCGGCCCCGCAGGAGATAGCAACAGCCCACCATGCCCACAGAGTTCATCCGAAGGGCCAGTCACCTCCGGCCTCAAGCGTCCGTTATTGCCAGCCACTGCCCTCTCTTCACGCCCTGTAGATGTCCCTGCTTTGTATAATGCTGGCAGGGTAGGAGGCCGGCAGGCCCGTTGATCACGGCCTCACCTATCCGTGTGGCCCGGGAACCAGCTGCTGGCTTCAAATAGGTCCGCGGGGCCTTAATTCGCAATTGTGAAGCTGTAATGACAAACCTTAGATCTCCCCTGGACCAAGGAATGTACCGTCACTTTCCCAGGGCGAGAATATCAGTTCCAAACTTATGGAATATAACATATACACAGCACTTCCTAAGGTGGGCAAACTTTCAACACTCCCCCAAAGGCAAGGCAAGAAAACAATAATTTGCGCATCACTTGTGAGGAGTAGCGCCAACTTCCTATAACACAATTACCTGCTAGAAGGGAATTCACCCATCCTTCTACAACAGAATACTTGGCCAAGAAGAGTCCACACCTCCTGCAACAAGGAAAAGACGAATTGGTATATCTGGGATGTATTTATTAGTAAATAGCATCACACAGTAAGCCAAATGCACCTAACATAGCAGACTCTAACATATCAATAGTATGATTGCAAATATCAATCAAGGCAAATATATATTTAGAAATATATATATATATATATATATGGATATAAGAATCAGAAGGAAAGGCAGTAAAGAATCAAGAGACAGTTAGTAGTAGAGACACCTCACCTAATGCTCCATCACTTCACCCCGCTTTGCTCAAGGGGAGTCCATTGCTTGAACCGGGTGAAGGTCAGAGGTGACACCAGCCTCTACTCTTCCGTGACAGCACGTCTGCTCCACGGATGAACTTCCACCGAGCCAGGGTAGACTCCCCTTTTTAATACACATTCAAAACACAGCGAAGCTTCTAGCAAGCCACGCCCCCTAGTTCTCATGAGAGCCAGTACCAGCCTGCTTCAAGGTCAGACCAAGGGTTGATCAGGCCCCTGTTATGACTAAAAGTCAAACCATGTACATTCCTCTGATAAGAACCAGTTCTCTCTAGTCAGTAAAATGCGAAAAACAGCAGGAAAGCAAAACATGCCCTCTTCTTCACAGAAAATGGCTTCAGAGTTAGTTAAGCCATGCACACAAAGGCCCAAAGCAAGATGGAATCAAAAAAGCAAGGAGCACCTATAATTCTCATCCACACAACTTACAAGCACCACTGTGCACACAGAAAAGTTTGAAGCAAGGTAAAGTCAGAAGGCAGAATGACATTAGACCACGTCAAAGCCAATAGGTCAAAGTCATAATTCACCTAACCCAAATAACATTATACACGTTATACAACATTGAGCACATGTGTGCACCACCACCCACAAGACTGCACCTCCACATCCCATACCTTCTATTCTTGGAAAGACTGTTCCACTAAAAGGCAGAACACACTTAAGTCAGTACAGAATGGTGGTGGCCGAGGGTCATCATAGGGTGTCAGACCACAAAAGTGGCTGATTCACTACAGAAGCCCAGGGAGGGCGGCCGGCACCTCACCCCGGGGCGCCCCATTTCGTCCAGCGGGCTATATATCCCCGCTTCCGCTCTTCTGCTCCGGCGCTTGCGTATAAAGTTGCGTAGGCCACAAGCTGGGGCCTCAACTTAGGCAGCGCCCGACAGGCCTCGAATGTCCCTGCCCTGGCGGGCCGCCAACCACACACGTTTCTGCCAGGCTCCTCCCGATGCAGCTGTACTCGCTCCGCGCCCCTGTCGGAGCCACAACACTGCCGCTGCCGCCTGGCCACGGTGATCTCCCAGGCCCTGGAGTCGGGGCCGCAGCCGGCCACAACACTCACTCGGGCTCACCGCCGCCGGCCCTGGTGCAGGTCGGCACCCCCCGCAGGCAGCCCTGATGGCATTGTCGGTCCTCTTCCGGCGTAGGGGGCCTCCTCCGACTCTCCGCGCAGCCCGTCAGGGCCGATGGACTTCCCGTCTCGGAGGTTGCCCCGCAGCTCGTTCCACCCCAAGGATCCGCTGCCGCCGCTCGGAGCGAGGCGTCGTACAAGGCGGTAGGAGCCCCTCCACACTCAGCTTGTGCACCGAAGTTCTCCCGGGGGGCTCAGGAAAGAGGTAAGGTCGTCTTCATATACATTTTTATCGTGGATGTCACAGGATAGGGCAAAATAGACGTCGGGGGAAGTAGGAGCTAACTCAGGCAGCGGCCATTCACAACGGCTGCTAGCCACGCTCCCTCCATGGTTTTTAATTTGACTAGGGCTAAAGTGTCCAAAGCCGAACTTTACCAGAGTGAAACATTTTCAACACTCTGCTCCAAGTTATCGGCTGATTGCCAAACTGTGGTTGTAAGGATGTCTTTCAGTTCAGCCGGCTGAATTTCATGCCAAGCTCTACCTGGGGTTGGTTGAACTACATGTTTGTGCAAAGGAGTCTTTTGAATGTTTAGCTGCTAATTAACTGCCCGGTGGTCGGACCAAGTAAGAGGAAGAGATGGTAGTATATTAATAGATGGATGATTGGAAAAAATAAATCTAGCAGATGTCCAGCCTTGTGCATCGGGCCTCTGGAAATTAAGTATAGTCCGAGCCCATTCATAGTGTCAATCAGCTTTGTGGAGTCCAAATCAGTCTCATTTTCCAAATGGAAATTAAAATCACCCAGCACCGAGAAGTTGGAATTGAGGATGGATGATTCGAGGATCGGCCAAAGCTTATCCATAAAGCTGCATCTAGGTCCTAGTGGGCGGTAAATTAACAAGCCCTTAAATGGCTGCGTGTTTTTTGTTTGCCTGTCAAGCTGATAGACAGCATATCCTGGGGGCGTAGCTGCAATAATTTCTGGGCCTGAGTTTGAATCTGCCCATGTTTCTTTTACGAATGCAAAAACAACAGTTGCTGGATAGAATGCAGAACAATGTCATACATTCACCCCAGTACAGAGATCTGGGCCTAAATCCATCGTTTTTTTTGCTCACCATGCCATTCCAGTTTGAACCCAGCCATATGCAAATCAGTCTTGACAGTTCGGGCTGGACTGTTCCCATGGGGCACTGGGTCAAGACTGATTTGCATATAGCTGTGTCTGAACTGGGGTGGCAAAGTGAGCTAAAGAATGATGATGGATTCAACCCAGATCTGTGACTGGGGGGTGAGTGTTTGAAAAGTTTCAGCACTCCGTCCATCATCTCTTTGTGTTTCCCATGTTTCGGTTACGAACACAATATCTGCGTGCTGCACCTGAACTAAATCGGAAAACTAGTCTAAATGGTGCTTCACTGGGGACCTCGTATTTAAAAGCATACATGATGTGACATTTGTGTATATAGTGTTGTTTTTTGTTTTGCTCTGCTGATCAGCTATCTCAGTTTGAACTAAATTCTTTGCCGGTTTAGATCTCAGGCATCTGGAGTAGGAGTGATTAGGTAGAGAGTGGTGGGGTGTGGTGAGGGAAGAAGCATTAGGCATAGTAGGCTGGGGGCACATACCGCGGGTTCTTAATGCTAGTAGGACTTCTGGTGAATAACTAATAATCCACACTGAATATGGAGTTGACCGACCAGGAGGACTAGCGCTAGGCGATCCAGGTGTGGACAGGCACAGACGGGCTTGCCATTGGAGCGCCATAGGTGCGCCCGCTGAGCGTCGGCGCCATCCTCCATTTTTATCCTCCGAGGAAATGAGCCGGAGGGAGAGACTAGATCATCTCTCTCCCAAGATGGCGTCTGTAAATGGCAAAACCGAAGTGAGTACACCTACTTGTTCTCCCTCCACTCAATCAACACGCAGGTGCTGCGGTGGACCGGGGAGGAATAGAAGCAGGCGGCTAGCTATGGCAGCCGGTAAGTACTAAGTAGAAATAAATAGCCCCTGCGGCTATGTAGCAGCCAGAAAAGCGTCAATAAGAAATGGCCAAAAAAGAAATAAGAGCTAAGTGATTAAAAATATTTTTTAAAGTATTAAAAGTGTATTAAGAGATCAGGTATGCTGGTACCGTCCCTGCAGCTTTCAACCACTGAAAGTGCTTTCAAGCAGGTCAACTGGCCCCCTTGCAATAGGAGCACCACTATTGACAAGATGTTAGTATTTGCAGAGGTTCCTGGGCTGCTGAACAAGTGTACACTTTAAAGGAAAAGCTACTTACCTTCGGTAACGCTATATCTGGTAGGGACACAGTCTGGCAGCAGATTCCTTAACTTTGAATTTCCCCCAGGTGCCAGTCTGGCTCTGGAGATTTTTCAGCAGTACTTCTACCCACCGTGGAGCATTGTGGTACGGCTCCGTAGTGACGTCGTCATCAGATACGACGTCAGTGGAGCCATATAAGTCCCCTCCTAAGCACTGACGTCAATTTTCTAAGGTGAAACGTTTCCACACCAGAACGCAGAGCCACTACAAGAACTGGTTGTAGAAACACTGTGCTAAAAAGATCAAAAAATATTTGAAACAACAATAACAATACACAACAAATGGTATGAAATACCAGACATGGATTTTAGGAAAAATACCCAAGAAAATAAATTTTAACATAGGGCCTCAAGAAACTGTTCGTCCAAGAGAATAACCCATAAGAGGGAGTAGACCATACCCTCTATGAACCAATCCTTAAAGTAATGAATGGTATGTAGTAGTTAAACAGAACCTACAACAACAACACTAACTGTTTGTTAAGTCACACCACTACATGGTCTATTGACATCAGCAGTGTCGAAAAAGGTAAGTGAACGGAACATTTAAACAAAAGCTAAATGACCAGGTCAAGGAGTTTGTTTAGACCAAACATAGCTTGAGATAGTGTTCACTGACATATAAATCCAGCATTGAAAGGGTATAACCCTTATCTCAAAAAACCTTCACAGAGCTTGCGTTAAGGAATCTGCAGCTAGACTGTGTTTCTACCACATATAGAGTTACCGAAGGTAAGTAACTTTCCCATCTGATAGAGACATCTAGCCGCAGATTCCTCAACTCCACTAGAGGAGGGTCTGCAAACTAATCCCACAAAGGTTCTCAAAGAGAAGTAGCCGGTCAACTAGTGACTGACCAAGTATATGTGGGAATAGTAAAACCAGAGCTGGCTCTTAATAGAAACCATGACCTCTGTCATAGAGCATTATAAATAAAAGCAACCTTACAGGTCCAAGAAACTTGGTCCTTGAAGGAGAAGAGTTAAAACCTTTAATTTCCTGTCAGAAGACAGACATGAACCTCTAACCCTCAAAAAAGGGTAAAGAAAATGGATGACCAAAGGGATCAAATGCATGACAGAAGTCATATAACATGAATTGTTGCTGACAAAACAGAATCATAAAATGAGCAGTCCTGCCAAAATCCTAATAGGACCCATTTTCCCAAGGGGAAGATGAACAATACCCTGGTGTGATGATTAATTTAGTGTGGACACAAGTAGTATCCACATCATTCAATGCTACAAAAGATGTATATATATTCTGATTGCTGGGACCCGAGGGAGTTGGCGCACACACCGGCGGAGCACTCCAGAAATCCACTGTTCAATAAGTATACAATGACGTGCGCTCTCAGTAACAAAGAATCCACAAGGAAGTGCGGTAAAGGGGTGTTTATTCACAACGCGTTTCAACTACAAGAGTCTTGATCACGTGAATATTGGTGCTCATGTTACTGACTCAATAAGTACTAATGGGCTGTGAACATAAACAAGGGACCACTACATATCGTGCCAAGTGACTACGGCAGACATCTTTGAATGGTCTAAAACATTACTGAAATACAGTGATCTAAAACATAATAGAGGTGTAGCAAATGTTATGGCAAATAGCAACATGGTCTTCTATAGATATGTAAAAGATGCAGATTGCAACATAATGCATTGTCAGATGTTGATAATAGTCCCACCAGTTCGACACATTCAGATAATAGACATAATAAACAGCAAATGCCAGTGTTCGTAGGTGTGCAGTGTGTCAATACAAACATAAATTGTTGCCTCCAAGGAAATCATTGGAAACACGTGTTTCATGACCATGTGAAATTCATCCAATACTCCACGATCTACAACAACGATGTCAAAAGAAATAACGACCCAGAGGAATAGTCTGGGCATTCCTAAAAGAAACATGGTCACCTCATGTATAATCTCGACCATGTAAGATGTACGGGCAAGTGCCCCTATACCCTTTCTCTCTTTCCAGCAAGAGAAATTGACAAATAAAGCCTCAAAAGAGCATAGCAAATATTTGCAGTGGAAGAGAAACAGAAACAGAAACAGAGTATGTGTTCCCCAAGTGGGGCTGACCGTGTTGATAAACAGGTGGTGGTCCAAAGTTCTCAAATGCCCATTCTCACAGTACTAGTGGTGATGACAGTGATGAAAAGGGGAAAAGGGTAGGATGCCCGTGCAAAGTGAGTGCCGGTGTTGGGGCCCCTTCCTTTCCTCCTGAAATGGAATATACAAAAGATTAAAATTGATTAGAATATATAATCAAATACTTAAAGATTGCAATTACAACATGCACTTACATGTTGCTACCACTGAAAATTCTAGTACATGTTCTTAAAAGGAAGAAGAGAGTGACGAAAATGAAATGGACATGACGGAATTGGAGAAGGAAAGCAAAGAAAGGAAAACGAGGAAAGGAAAAAAGGAAAAAAAAAAGGAAAAAAGGAAGGAAGGAGGAAAGAAGGAAAAAGGAAAAAGGAAAAACGGAAAAACATGGAGAAACACAGAGAAACAACTGTAAATGACTATCTGACAAGCAATTGTAACATCTCAAATCAACTTAAGCTGTGCTGTTACTACCTCATTCTCTCAAATGTATGGCCAATTCTTCATCCTGGTTAAGACCCCCAGGATCCTTGGTCTGGAAATCCACAATATATTTGGATTCCCTTCGTCTCAGCCTCAACACCCTGTCGCCTCCCCTCGGGTTACTCATGATTTGTTCCAAAATGAAAAATCTAAGTAAAGTGGGGTCAGAAAAATGATGATCTCTGTAGTGTCGTGCAACAGGATATTTTTCATCTGCATGCGTAATGGCCCTACTGTGTTCAAGAACCCGCTTCTTAGCCTGAAGTGTGGTGCTGCCTATGTACCACATTTTGCATGGGCATTCGATGACATAAATGGCAAACGTGGTACTGCACGTGAGAAATTGCTCTATTCTCTTCACCACCCCATTGTAAGAGGTCATTTTGAGAAACGTGATTTGTTTGCACGCCTTACAGTGACCACAGGGAAAAAATCCCTGAAGGCCATGTGCATGTCTCTCGGGATATGTTATCACATCGCTGTGCACCAACATATCCCTGATGTTCCTCCCTTTCCTGTATGTGATGCTGGGCCGGTTGGGAATACTAGTGCCAATGATGTTATCATTCTTCAGAATATTCCAGTTCTTAACTAGGATGTTTTTGATGTTGTCTGAGTTGGTGTTGAAAGTCATGATAATGCGTGTAGTGTCCTCATCCTCCTTCGTGGCCTGTGTGGGTTTGTCCAACAACGTGGAAACCCTCGAGATGCCGTTGGCCCTGTCTCTAGCTCTGTTGAGTACCCATTTGGGATATCCCCTGCCTTTAAAATGCTCAAACATCTCCTGACTAACTTGTAAATACGCTTCCTCTGAATTGCAACTCACCTGAGCCGACACCAGCTTCATATCTACGCCGCCACCGCCAAGAGTCCAGGGGGCCTATACTCTCCACCGCCAGCGCCAGGAAACCTGCATCTTTTGCGTCGCCGCACCGGGACTGCAATTCCCGGCACCCCAAGCGGCGGCGCGCTGTACTGACGACGCGATAGCGCCAGGAGGCGCCTTTAAAGCGGAAAGAGGCCGGCGGAGCGGGGGGAAACGAGCAACTCACCTGAGCCGACACCAGCTTCATATCTACGCCGCCACCGCCAAGAGTCCAGGGGGCCTATACTCTCCACCGCCAGCGCCAGGAAACCTGCATCTTTCGCGTCGCCGCACCGGGACTGCAATTCCCGGCACCCCAAGCGGCGGCGTGCTGTACTGACGACGCGATAGCGCCAGGAGGCGCCTTTAAAGCGGAAAGAGGCCGGCGGAGCGGGGGGAAACGAGCAACTCACCTGAGCCGACACCAGCTTCATATCTACGCCGCCACCGCCAAGAGTCCAGGGGGCCTATACTCTCCACCGCCAGCGCCAGGAAACCTGTATCTTTCGCGTCGCCGCACCGGGACTGCAATTCCCGGCACCCCAAGCGGCGGCGCGCTGTACTGACGACGCGATAGCGCCAGGAGGCGCCTTTAAAGCGGAAAGAGGCCGGCGGAGCGGGGGGAAACGAGCAACTCACCTGAGCCGACACCAGCTTCATATCTACGCCGCCACCGCCAAGAGTCCAGGGGGCCTATACTCTCCACCGCCAGCGCCAGGAAACCTGCATCTTTCGCGTCGCCGCACCGGGACTGCAATTCCCGGCACCCCAAGCGGCGGCGCGCTGTACTGACGACGCGATAGCGCCAGGAGGCGCCTTTAAAGCGGAAAGAGGCCCGCTGCGCGGGACGCGCCGGGCGAAGCCCGGGCCAAGGGCGGGCCCGTTTAAGCCCGTTCAAGCACGATCAAGACCGGACCGGGCCACCCCTCTGTCATCCCTGATACTGCTTGCTGTATCGGTTTCGAGGAGGATTGTAAGTACTGTTATTTTTGCTCCCTGACTAACGTACTATGGCTGCATCATCAACCAGAAGCAGGACTGTATTAACAGGAACTCTGGACAATTTTATAACAAGAGCAAACTCCGTAATTGATCAGGGGAGAATATTGATGGAAAGAAGAGTCTCCCAAGACTTAGCGTTTGCAAAAAGATCCTCTTTGGGTCATATTGCTAATGTATGCACTCCGGATGCTCTTAGCAGAGTAATGCCAGATAATCGCCCCTCATGCATGGATAATGAATCCTGTAGTTTAGATCCACTGCAGCCCCTCCCATCTGAGCAAGCCCTAGATTCTACTTTAGCTTCAACAATGCTAAGCTCACCTGAGAGATTAAGTCTCCCCCAGTTGCGAGGAAGACGTGAGGGAGCGATGCCAAAAAGAAAATTGACTACGGCTCTGAGAGCGGGGGGAAAAAAAGCGAAACTTGCCAAAGGTCATACGGGTACCCAGATGACAACTGACTTAACTATAACAGCCCAACAGGCAGCTGCTTTAGTCCAGGCCCCACCTACACCCTTAGGAACTGGGGCAGTAACTCCCATTAGCAGTGAAACTCCACTTGAGATACATGACACCCCAGCAGAGATAAATGCCACTATAACTGCTCTTTTGAGTGCTATTATCAATCCCCTGGAATCGAGATTGTCTCGTATTGAGCAGCAGCTTTCACGGTTAGAACAGGTGGCGCTGGATATACAGAGCAAGCTAATTCCAAATATACCTAATCCATGCCCTCCTCCTGCCAAAAATGGGCGTCCCCAGTCTGACTTAGATCTAATTAACAACACGCCTGTTCCTCCAAAAATTCCAATAGCAACAAACCCATCCACTATTCCAACCACTCTATTGGGGAGGGGGGATGCCAATATAGATGAAGGGAAGGGTGATCAGATGGAGAGCAAGGGGTATCTCCCTAAGGAACGTACCATAGATTTGCCACCAGAATGTAGCCCTTATGTGGCAATTTTGGTTGGAGTCCCCGAGCTCCCAATCTCAACCATAGAATCATACCCCTCCCTCAAAAATAAAGTAATAGATTGGCTCAATAAAAACCGACCACTTCCCCAACGCATTACTAGCGAAATCCTTATGGTACGCAGAGCATCGTGGGTGGGTCATGGCCCTAAAAACATCAAAGGCGATTGTATCCTAGTAAACTTTAAAGATCCCCGAACTGCTGAATATATCTGCAATTGGAGGTACCAGGGACAGGGTGCACTGATCCAAACTTACCCGCTGTCTTACTTTTATCCACCGACCCGCTGGGATGCTATGGAGAATGGCTGGACATTAGTACAATATAGAGGAGGAGCAAGGCCATCAAGGGCTCCATCTGACCATCCACCAGCACCCCCCAAAATATTAATACAAAACAGATACAGCTGTTTGGACCAAGTGGATTGACTTGGTCGGGTAATGGGAGCGGCGCAAACTCAGAATAACAGCAAAAGTCGGGCTGTCGATGAGGCTGAGTGCCCGTCAATAATAGATGGGCTGTCAACTACTGTTATAGAGAAACACACCCATATCGCTGAACTCCCCCCTGAACTCCAAGAGGTTACATCTGATGCTAGGCGTCCAGACGTGCAAGAGGTTATAGAGCCGCACCTATGCGAAAGCACTGTTACAATTAGGAGCGACTGTAATTCCAGGGCACCTACGAACACTGAATCCCTGGTAATTGCGTCTTGGAATGTTGCGGGCCTACATAGTAAAGTAGCGAGCGGTGAATGGGGAACGTTTATCGATGGAATGGACATATGTCTATTCCAGGAGACCTGGGCAAGAACAGAGGAAGGGAGAATGGGATTTGCGGGTTTTCATATACCTGCACGATGGGGGGGGTAAGGGTCGACCGTCTGGGGGTCTTACCATATGGGTGGCAACTCACTTGGGCTGCTCAGCCGAGTCTGTTGGCACACACTCGGACGATATACAGTGTGTAATCCTGAAATGGCCCAATAATTTCAAGCTGGCTGCTGTGAATGTCTACTCGAGGCCTGTCAGTCTAGCTAGTGAGTCTACTACGGTCGACGAACTATCAAATTTTCTGTACTCCATCCCTACGGATGTGTCCCTACTAGTAGCAGGAGATTTTAACTGCCACTTTGAACCCTTACCGGGGATGGACCATGGTGCACTTGCAACTGAGGATGATTACTGGTCCATTCCGCAAATCCAATCTCCTCACACTAGGTCCTGGTCCCCTCTAGTGGTCCAAATAACGGCCCTTACACTAAGCCACTCAATCAGGGCTTGTAACGGACGCACCAATTCAGATACTCCTTCTAGTTGCACATACAACAAAAAGGGCCACGAATCGCGTCTAGACTACATTATGGTTCGGACACAGTCGTGGTCGAAGGTTATCGACCTCGAGATTATTGTAAGGGATGACAGTGATCACAATTTGCTGAGGCTGGAGCTGGCTTCTCCGGTCACACAACCGAAGGATTTAGGACCCAGAGATGCCCGAGTAGACAGGTTAGTCCTAACGAATGACCGGCGCAGGGTCAAGTGGGACAAGGTGGAGGCATCCTCTGAGGACCTGGCAAGATTGTACAATTCAGTCTTGCCGTGTTTTATTGAATTAGATGTTTTAATAACCCAAGAACTTTCTCCAGATTTTAATATCAAACTGCAGGCCCTGCATACGAATCTCGTTAGTATCTTGTCAGATATGTTTAATCCAGAATCAACCAAGAGAAAGAATAGGACCCCCCTCTCCTCTTGGTATAATGATGCTTGTCGCCTGGCAAAAAAAGAGTTGATTCGGGCTGTAAAGCAAGGCAATGACAAGATCCTTATCGCCACCAAGAGAACTCATTATAAAGCTATGCTGAAGTTGGCCAAACAGGATTGGGACCATGCAAAATGGACCGATCTGTCATGCGCTCTAGAACAGAGAGATGCCCGTAAATTTTGGTCTATAATCAACACAGGAAGTGGGGATCCTAAACCGGCCACTGAGCCTAATATAGAGGCTAGTATTTGGGAAGACCACTTTAGAGCCCTGAATGCTATCGAAGTTGATATGGACACATATCCGGCACTACCAGCACTGAATGACTCCTATGATTGTATACAGTTTTCGCCTGAGGAAGTTGTTAATGCCATTTCGAAAATTCCACCTAGCAAGGCCCCTGGGCTAGATAAACTGCCGGGAGACCTCTTTAAACACCAAATGGAGATCTGGGGACCATATCTATGCATTTTATTTAATGCAATCTTGAGAGGAATGAACGTGCCCTGCACTTGGTTGGGTGCAGAAATCGTTCCCATCTTCAAGAAGGGTTCCCCCCTGCTACCGGCAAATTACAGGCCCATCAGCCTCATAGATGTTCCGCAAAAATTTTTTGCGCGGCTTATCCTTGAACGACTTGAGGACTGGATGGAGGAGCACGCTATACTGAGCCAATACCAAGCAGGGTTTAGGAGGAACACCTCTACCATGGACCAAATCTTTCGCTTGTTATTACTATTTTGGAAAACAGCAAAGATTGAGGGTGGCAGCCTCTACATGGTATTCGTGGACCTCCGCTCCGCTTTTGATCTAGTACCCCGAGGGAAACTTTGGGGCGTGTTGGTCAGTTTGGGGGTACCTCTACCAATCCTGACAATACTGATCAAGTTGCATGAGGGCAATTTTGCCCAGGTGCGTCATGGGAAGAACGGGGCTTTAACCTCTAAGTTCCCCATTGGCAGAGGGGTGAGACAGGGGTGCGTTCTAGCACCTACCCTGTTCTGCCTATATGTCAATGGTGTGATTTCCCATCTTAATAGCGCCCTTAATAATTACGCCCCAATTTTGGCAGATAGCAGGGTGCCAGCAATCATGTTTGCGGATGACACCCTGCTACTTTCCAAATCACCAATGGGAATCCAGCGTGTCCTTGACAGTTTCGAGGACTTTTGTAGAGGTCGAGGCCTGGAAGTTAATGTGAACAAAACAAAGTATATGGTGTTTAATCCTTCACCTTCCACACGGCCAAACCCTAAACTTGATTCATTAAATCTGGAAAGGGTAAAAACTTTTGATTATCTAGGAGTTACGCTGAGCGAACATCTTTCATGGGTTCCACAAATTGCCAAGGCGCAGCTGAAATTAGCCCAGTATGCTGGGGGTATCCTTAAGTTTTCCAACACGTCCACATACAAACCAATTAAACCCCCGCTTGAAGTATACAAGAGCCAGGCCAGGGCAGCAATTCTATATGGAGCAGAACTTTGGGGGCATTTACCTGGGCTGGAACTTCTCAAAATTGAAAACAAGTTCATCAGACAGCTACTATCACTTCCACAGAGTACTCCGTTGCATCCTCTGAGGATGGATCTGAATCTGAGGTCGATGGATGATGAACTAGCTCTGAAGCCTCTTAGGTACTGTCACAGGTTGTGGACTACGCCGGAATTATTGTATTATAGATTAGAGCTGAAGGAAATTCTGGCAAGCAACTGTGTACTAAAAATCCCTTGGTTTGTGTTTATAAAATCCCAGTGCATCAAACTCGGGCTGGGTGATATGTGGTATGAACCGGAACTAAGCTGCAAGATGATCTCACGGAAGATGCTCACTAAGATCTATGTGGCTGAGAAACAAAACAGAGTGCAGACTGCCCCTAATATTGGAGTTTTAACTAAATCTTTTTTAAGTGTCAAGGATTTTTATCAATTCGAGAATTTTATGGATATTATTTATCCTATACCATCAAGAAAACTATATTTGCAATGGAGATATGGCACACTACCTCTGCGAGCTTTCACTAGCAGCTGGGCATCAAATTCTGTTGAGACCTGCCCTGGCTGCAGTTGTGTTAAAGAGGATGAGCTCCATGTATTATTTTTTTGCCCTGCATACACAAAAGCTAGGAAGCATTGGATAGTGCCTATCTGCAAAAATATGGGTTTTCGGCAATGTAGCCATGCTTTTAGAATTTTAAAAACAGACACATCTGAATGTATAGTTTTTGCAGTTTCTAAATTCCTTTTTGCAATGTGGAATAGGAGAAGGGGACTATGCACTACTTAATGTATTGTCATGACATATTTCATTCTGTGCCAAGTTTGTCTGTATATATATTTATTTTTTTATGTACTTTTTAAGGCAAATTGCCGAAATAAAGATATCTTGATGATGATGATGCAATTCCTCTTCGCCCTCATCAACTTACCGAAGGGAATGCTCCATTTCAGGGTCTCAGGATGACTACTGAGTGCGTGGAGGATGCTGTTGCCTGCAGTGGCCTTTCTAAATAGTGTGGTGCGTATTTGGTTGTCAATGATGTCAATCTTGACATCCAGATATTCGGCCCCTATGTTGCTGACATGCCCCGTGAGAACGATGTTATTGGGGTTCATGTTGAGACATTCGATGAAATCAAGAGCTTCATCCCTGCTGCCTTTCCAAATGATAAACAAATCTATGTACCGCATCCATGTGGTTACATGTTCAAGGTAATGTGCATACTCCGGTTTTGCCAATGTTGTCTCCTCCCAGCACCCCATGAACAGATTGGCGAAACTGGGGGCAAAGCATGAACCCATCGCGGTACCTGTCGTTTGCCTGTGCAGGGCCCCATCAAACAGAAAAATGTTGTTGGAGAGACAAAACTCAATCATCTCCAACAGCATCTTGCTGTGTTCCCTGAGTCTGAGAGGTCTTTTATTCAGTAAATATTCGCATGCGTCCAACCCCTGTTTATGGTCTATGATAGTATACAGTGATTGTACATCGAGTGTGACGAGGAACGACTCCTCATTCCACTGGATGTCTTGAATTTTCATGAGAAAATCCTTAGTGTCCTTCACATAGCTGGGTAAAGTCATTACAAAATCCCACAGGAAGTGGTCCACATATTTAGAAACGTGTTCAGTCACGCTCCCTCTGGATGACACAATGGGGCGCCCCAGGGGATCAGTGGGGTTTTTGTGCAATTTAGGGAGAAGGTAAAGTACAGGGAGTACCGGATGGTCGTTCTTCAGATATCTGTACTCCTCCCATTCCAAAATCCCCTTGTCCTTCCACACTATGAGCTTATCCCATAGATCAATGATGCTCTGGTTGTATATTTCTGTGGAGACAGAGATGTAGTTCTTGGAATCCCCCAACTGCTTTTGTGCTTCGGCTACATATTTGTCTCTGTTCAGAATGACTATGTTGCCACCCTTGTCCGCGGGACGTACCACCACACTAGTGTCATTGGCAAGATCCTGAAGGGCCTGCCTGTGGTCATGGGAAAGATTATTAAACTTGAAATTACTTTTCTTCGTTCTAAAAGTACACAAAGCCTTGGAGACACAGTCATGAAAAGTATCTATGTTGTCATGTGGTAAAGAGGGGAGAAAAGTGGACTTGGGTTTAAAACCAGAAAGTGCACTGTCATCAGTGATAACCCCAAAGTTATCCAAGATCTGGGTGTTGCTGGTATAACAGCTGTCACTACCACACAGAATAGCTGAATTATTAGTAAACCCTCCGGTTTCACCTGATCCTTGTTCCAATTCAATCATGTTAATCAGGGTGTCCATGTCTCCAGTTGTAATCTCATTCTGTCGTCTATGTGTTGGAGATTTCAACCTAGTGCTGTTACCCAATCTTTTGAGAGCATGCCATTTTTTTTATTTCAACTTTCTGATGAACTTAAACAAGTCTATCCTGGCCTCTGTATAGTTAAAGGGCCTAGATGGACAGAAGGACAGACCCAGGCATAGAGTCCTTTTTTCCAAATCCGTCATCATTCTATTAGACAAATTAATGATGGTTCTATTTACCATTTCCATATCCATCAGTGCATCCTTCTGGAGCGGGTTCAGTAGTTTCCCATGCCGCCCCTTGCTCTGCCTCTTCTCCCATCGTTGTTGAATTCTCTTCCTTCTATTTCTGCGCTTCCTCGTCCGCTTCCTCGTCCCCGTCCCCTCCATCCTGATGTATTCTTCGCCGGAGCCTCCTTCGTTGTCAGCTTGCTCCGGCGCAGGTGACGGTACTCCTCTAAAAAATTCACTTGTCGGGTTGTTGGATCGAGGCTAATTGTGTCTTCAGCCAAAATGTCGGACTCAGTCTCACTGGCCTTGGACGTTGATGGCGTCTGATCTGTTTCCTTCTCTTCTCTCATTGCCGTAGGTTTCTCCTTATTTTCGTAGAGATGATCGTACTTGCGACTGAAGGTGAGAATTCTCCCACTTTCATAGTCATTATAGTCTCTATTCATTTTTCTCTCCTTACGCGCTTTGATTTCCTCTTCATGTTTTTTCAGGCGCTCTTTCATGCTCTGTACGGTTTTCTCTACTGTCTCCTTGTCTGTCAGTGCTCTGAGTTCTTCCATAATTTCTTGTATCTGCTTGAGAATAGCCTCCCTGTCAACCCTGGCATATTTGACTAAGATCTCGAGCACTCTCCTAGAGCTTGCGGCTGAATTTTCTGACCATTCTGTTAACATTGCTGGATTAGGTGTCTCATACGTAGGTGTTAAAAAAATCCTCAAACCCCTGGGCACCATTTCTTGGTCAATATAATTTTGTAAAGAGATGGCCTCCCACCACTTAGAAATTTCCGTTTTTTAAAGTTTCTCAAGCTTCGCCATCTTGTCATCTGTGGACAGCGTCAATGTAGTTCCTGGTTTGATTGTTAGCGAGCTTTTTAGGTTTTCTTTTTTAACACGAGCACCAATATTCACGTGATCAAGACTCTTGTAGTTGAAACGCGTTGTGAATACCGCACTTCCTTGTGGATTCTTTGTTACTGAGAGCGCACGTTATATATATATATATATATATATATATATATATATAGATACAAAAGCTCCTCCCAAAACAAAGGACACAACGTAATGTCTTGACAGTTACAACCAGGGTTTAATCAGCGGCTATGTCGGACGCGTTTCGCCTGAACCAGCAGGCTTGTTCACCAACATTGTTTTGTCAAAAGTACCACCATTTTATGCTGTGCACGTGATTAGATCATGTGAGAACTACAGAACAAATGCAATAGACAAAAGACTTGTAGTCTTTGCCTGCTAAATACACAGAACCGCCAAACAGCGTCGGAGTGTCTGTTAAAACAAAGTAATATACAAAAAATTTAGACAATATTATAAAATCCACAATTTAAAAATTTGTTGTACCACAAATTTATCAGGCACACTCCCAAAGGAATATCGATAAGCGCCTAATATAGATTTCACTCCCTCTATGCCCCAGTGGGTGTTGACAGCTCCATACTTTCCGTTTGACATAATTTAGACCCAGTGGGCATACCTTTTGTATTTAGCTAACCACATAACGTAGTTCCTCACAATTTGTGAAAATAAGTGAAATTGTTCAACCTAGAATAAATCTACTAACAAAACAAAAACAAAAACAAAAACAAAAAAAACAGATTCAAGAAAAAATTTAATATTCTAAACATTATTAACGGAAATTTCAGGACGGTTTGATGCTAATTTATACTGCTCAAATGCCCTTCACACTACAAGTGTGTATACAGATCTTCTTCCATATTAAGGACCATTGGTGCTTTGCTGTTCAACTCCACAATATAGCGTGATTCTAATTTTCTCAAACTTTTTTGTCTATCACCCCCTCTCACATTTGGGGCAATAGCAGCAATGACAAAATACGTTAGACCAGTCTGTCTGTTTGTTTTGGGAGGAGCTTTTGTATCTATTTAAGCGGACCAAGCTTGGAGGTTCGCCTGACGACGCACCCGCTGATTAGGGGTTGCGGTGGCTGTATACAAGCAAACTGGAAAAGGATTTTGGTGCCGCCTTCCCCCCCCCCTCATACAAGAAGTGTCTGCATACGATTCGTCAAACTAACCAGTGTGAGTTACGGCGGTCCAGTCGAGTTGGAGGACCCGCGGAAGCACCGTCTCCCAGGTGAGGAGTGTTGACAATGCGAGAGGGGAAGCGGGGAAGCCAGCGATTACAGTATTAGCAGCTTCCATTCAGGAAAGCAGCAGTTGGCGGTTCTTGACATAAGAAACTACAGGGTTTAAGATGTCGGCTGCGGAAATGAAAGAAAGGGAAGAGGCAGCCCTATTAATCTTCGACGATAATAAACAGGTCATTAAGAAAGGTGCCGGAAGTGCAACAAACACAATATCGAATGACAAAGTATCAGACGTTTTGGCAAGACTAAAAGGATTGGAGAAACTGAAACGAAGTGAGCTTTCCAAGTGGTGGGAATCGAAGTCTCTACAGCGGTATCTAAAAGTGAAGAGAATTCCAAGGGGCTTGAGAATTCTAGTAGCCCCGACATATGAGGATCCTAATACCAATATGTTATGTGAGTGGGTTGATAATAATCAAGAATCCTCACGGAGGATGCTCGCAATTCTAATCAAGCATGCAGACATTGACAGGATTAAGATAATGGAAGAAATGGGGCAGATAACGGAAATGCTGGAGAAAGAGTCAGATCAAGAACTGATAATTACATTTACAAAAGAAATGACAGAGCGCCTGCGTAAATTGGAGGTCTCAATCAAAGAGAGGAAAGCAGTAAAATTCATGAGAGACAAGGGCGATTATGAACGAGGACAAATATACACATTCGCCAAAAAATGTGAAAATATGCGCAGACAAAAAAATGAACCCCGGAATGAGAACAACAGGGGTAGCCCAGTCAGGGCACAGTAGTGTGCAAAGCTCTGAGGTTGAGACCTCTGCAGATGAAGGATCTAGTGGCCTCACAGGTAATCAAATCCCCTCAGTCCTGGATGAATTTGTTTTTTTACAAGAGGAAAGGAGGTTCAACCTCCGTCCAAGAACTGCAACCAACTATGCAGGACCCGGAAGGGGAAGAGGCAGAGGAAACAGAGGCGCCAAGAGGCACCGGAAATGGGAAGAACAAGAAAAAGTAAATGATGCAATATGCTCTGAAAGTCCCACGACAATAATCAATTTAACATCAATTCCGTTATCTACTAAAGAAGAAAAAATTCTACAACTAGGTTTGTCATACTGTCCACCTGCATAATTCAATTATGTATCTACAAGAATTGATACATTTAAGTACACCAGAATGTTGAAACTAAAAAAACATTTTGCTATGAATCCGGCAAAATATAGGGTGCCGTTAACCCAGAGAAGTACTGAGATGCAGGGTGACCTACGGAATCTACAGGTCAATGATATGGACTTAATGTTAGAATTGGGACAAATGGGCAGCGAACAAGAGAATGATTATTTAGCCGCTACACAAACTACATCGCAGAATATAGAGGAAGTTGCTCTTGAACAAGGTGTTACAATTGGGGAGAGTGTTTCTACGAGTTTCAGGCCCCTCTCAAGATTCACCCCCATAACTGTAAATGACTCAGTAGACATATTTAATGAATTGGTAATCAATGATTTAAAGAATCTGGAGAAATGCACAGGGTCTAAACATAGAAAATGGTCACAGCAACAAAAGAATTGTATGGATCTTATTAAGAAACTGTCCTCGAATAACGATTGTTTTGTACAGAATGCTGATAAAGGTGGGAACATAGTTCTATGGGGCAGACAGAAATATCTGGATGAAGCATATAAACAGCTTAATAACAAGAATAACTATGTAAGGCTCCCCCCTGGTTTGATGTCAGAAAACAATTGGCTGTTTAATACCAAATTACAGCATTGGTATGACCAAGGTTTGTTAACACACGATGAATTTCGGTATTTAGAGATCAGCAACCCAGTAATTCCAGTTTTTTATTTAATACCAAAAGTGCATAAAGACATGAATAACCCACAAGGGAGGCCAATTATTTCGGCCATTGGGAGTGCTTTAGAAAACACTTCCAGGTTTGTTGATTCATTTTTATGCCCAATGGTGAGGTTATTACCCTCATTTATTCAAGATACGGGTGACTTCTTGAAGGCATCTATGATCTACCATGGGATGATGACATGTTTTTAATGACCATTGATGTAACTACGTTATATACGAGTATAAAACATGAGGATGGGCTTAACGCCATTAAACATTATTTGGGAACAAGACCAATTTCCCTTTGGGCTCATACACAAATGTTATGCTCAATGGTGGAATGCTGTTTAAAAAATAATGTTTTTCTCTTTAATGGGGAACTGATTCAGCAGCTATGTGGCACTGCGATTGGCACCTGCTTCGCCCCCAGCTATGCGAACTTGCATATGGGTTGGTGGGAGGAGCAGGGGGTCCGGAAGCAGTGCCAAGAAGAATGGCAAAATAACATCCTCCAATGGAGTCGTTTCATCGACGATTTGTTCGTCGTTTGGAGAGGAACCGAGGTATCAGCCAATAATTTTGTCAAAAAACTCCAGACTAATAACCTTAATCTAAAATTCACTAGTATTGTCAGCAATAATTAAGTGATTTTTTTAGATCTTACAGTGTATGTTAGGAATGGCAAGCTGCATACTAAAATATACAGAAAACCAACAGCAGGAAATACGTTGCTACATGCAACAAGCTTTCACCCTAGCAACCTCATTAGAAGCATCCCATATGGGGAATGCTTAAGAACGGTGCAAAACTGTAGTGAATCTGCCACTAGTGAAATAGAACTACAGACCCTACGCTCTCGTTTTAAAACAAGAGGATATGGGGGGAATGCATTCAGAGTGCAATCCATAAGGTCAAACAAAAAACAAGGGAAGAGATTCTATTTCAACCATCAGAAACTAGCAAACGAAGGCAGAAGCAATTACAGGGTGATAATGAGTGTAGAATGGTGACCACATATAACAAACAACATGGTCAAGTACGCAGCATTTTGATGAAACATTGGCATCTGATACGAAACGATCCGGTGTTAGGTAAAACTGTATAAAAATGTTAAAAAACGATGATAACCTTTCGGAGAGCCAAATCATTTAAGCAAATGTTGGTCAGTAATATGGCGCCTAAATCTTTGAAGCAACCCATCAAAACATTATGGTTACAACACCAAAATGGGTTCATCAAATGTTTAAAGTGTCATGTCATGTCAGCATGGCAAGAATACAACAAAATTTACAACAGGTTGCTCGCAAACTGAAAAGAACATCAGGGGGCAATATGACTGTAAAACAGAGTTTGCTGTGTACGTGCTGGGTTGCCCATGCAATCTTCAGTACGTGGGCAGCACAATTCTCCCTGTTCATAAAAGAGTACTTCAACATTTGAGGGCTATAAGACATGTAGACAGAGCCTACTCTGTGGCACGTCATTTTGCAGCATTTCATGGTAGTGATGTGACTGGTCTAACGTATTTTGTCATTGATGCTATTGCCCCAAATGTGAGAGGGGGTGATAGACAAAAAAGTTTGAGAAAATTAGAATCACGCTATATTGTGGAGTTGTACAGCAAAGCACAGATGGGCCTTAATATGGAAGAAGATCTGTATACACACTTGTAGTGCGAAGGGCATTTGAGCAGTATAAATTAGCATTAAACCTTCCTGAAATTTCAGTTTTTAATGTTTAGAATATTATATTTTTGCTTTAATCTGTTTTTTTTAATTTTTGTTTTGTTAGTAGATTTATTGTAGGTTGAACAATTTCACTTATTTTCACAAATTGTGAGGAACTACGTTATGTGGTTAGCTAAATACAAAAGGTATGCCCACTGGGGCTAAATTATGTCAAACGGAAATATGGAGCTGTCAACGCCCACTGGGGCATACTGGGAGTGAAATCTATATTAGGCGCTTATCGATATTCCTTTGGGAGTGTGCCTGATAAATTTGCGGTACAACAAATTTTTACATTTTGCATTTTATAATATTGTCTATATTTTTTATATATCACTTGTTTTAACAGACACTCCGACGCCGTTTGGCGGTTCTGTGTATTTAGCAGGCAAAAACTACAAGTCTTTTGTCTATTGCATTTGTTCTGTAGTTCTCACCTGATCTAATCACGTGCACAGCATAAAATGGTGGTACTTTTGACAAAACAATGTTGGTGAACAAGCCTGCTGGTTCAGGCTAAACGCGTCCGACATAGCCGCTGATTAAACCCTGGCTGTAACTGTCAAGACATTGCGTTGTGTCCTTTGTTTTGGGAGGAGCTTTTGTATCTATTTAAGCGGACCAAGCTTGGAGCCTGACGACGTACCTGCTGATTAGGTGTTGCGGTGGCTGTATACAAGCAAACTGGAAAAGGAGATATATATATATATATATATATTACCTACTGGCGGTTGCCAGTAGGTAGATATAGTTAGGACCTATTTTCCATAGGAAATCTGCAACATTCTATTTGGAATAACTTTGGCGTCGATTGACGAATCTTTGCGAAATATTCGAAACTTTTGGCCAGCTCCGGTCCGCTCCTATCCTGAAAGTTTCACGGTGATTTGTCAAGCGGGGGCCGAGAAAAAAGGGTGGTCCCAAAATGCTTTTTCCCCATGCATTTTCCCATAGGACCTTTAGCCGCAGCTACCGCCCGAACTGCTGAACGGAATTACACCAAATTTGGCAAAGAGGTAGTCCTCAGTTCAGACTCGTGCCTTTTGCTTAAATGGAGTAAATCTGTTCAGTAGTTCCTGAGAAAATGACAGTTAAAAGTACATATATATCTATGGCCTCGGAGGATCCGCACACCCTATGCGCACCCAGCGCGCACCCTCCCGATCACGAGCTGAATTGTAATTGGCTGCCAACACTCTGAATCAGGAAGTGTTGGTAGCCTTCTTGTGCCTCGGTAGAACCGAGGCACAAGAAACCAAAAAAAAACGTTGCAAAACGAGAAAAGGGGGCAGGGTAGAAACACCCTGACCCCCAAGGCCCCCCCCAAATTTTTTTTTTTAAACAGGAGGTTGCGCGCTGGATGCGCGCATCCTGCCGATTAAGAAAAAAAAAGCCCGTGCTGAATATGCTAATTTGCCCCCGGGGGCCCAAATCCCGGGGGCATATTTAAAAATTAAGTGTGGGGGGTCCCAATCCCCCCCACACTGCCCCGGGGCCTGCCACCCCCCAGGGCTCTAACATAATATCGGCAGCCCGCAGCCCCGGGGACCGCCACCCCCGGGGCTTAAGATGGGTGGGGGGACTCTCAGGCCCCCCCAGCCCCGGGGACTGCCTCCCCCGGGGCTTCAATACATTTGGTGTGGGGGGGCTCTCAGGCCCCCACAGCTCAGGGACCGCCACCCCCCGGGGCAACTTCACAATGTGGGAGGGGGGCCACGTGGCCCCCCCCTCCTAGAGCCTTGTATAGGCCCTGGGGACCGCCATCCCCCAGGGCCAGCTCCTGCAGTGTCCCGGGGTGCCCACCCCCGGGACACTGCTGATTGCAATGGCAGGGCGGGAACCTCGCGGCTCCCACACTGCCATTGCAAACTGCTTTGCTTCATTGAAGCGAGAGCAGGGAAACCTACTCTCGCTTCAATGAAGCAAAGCAGATTGCTTTTCCATATGGGGAGCAGCATGTTAGCTGCTCCCCATATGGAAAAGCAATGCCGGCTCCCGCAGGAGGCGGGGAGCCGGCGGGTTCGTGGGGGGATTAGGGACCCCCCCACGGTCCCCAACGGTGAGGGCCAGCCCTAGGGGATGGGGTCCCTGGGACGACCAGTGGCTCGGGAGGGGGGCCACACGGCCCCCTTCCCCAATTAAGATTAAAAAAATATTTTTATAGAATGGCCGGCCCCGGTGGATGGGGTCCACGGGGCCTTGAAGTGGACTGAGGAGGGGGGCTACGCAGCCCCCCTCCAAAATAGAAAAATATTTTAAAAAATTGGCCATGCCCCAGGGGATGGGGTCCCCGGGGCAGGGAATTGGCAACGGGAGGGGGGCCACGCGGCCCCCTTCCCGATTTTTTCTTTTAAAAAAAAAACTATTTGGGGGCAGGCCCTAGGGGATGGGGGCCCCAGGGCCAATAAATTAGAAAGGGAAGGGGGGCTACACAGCCCCCTTCTAAAAATAAAAAACAATAAAAAAGACGGGATCGGGCCGGAGGCCACGCCCCCTCCTTGCACCAGAGGGGGAACTAATTCCCTTTGAATACTGGGGGTCCCTGGGAGCTAACTAGCCCACCAGGAACCTCCAGTATGCGCCAGGGGGCTGCGTTGCAGAGAGGTGTACTGAGGCCACGCCCCTTTTTACACCTCTCTGCAATGCAGCTCCGTGGCTCTTACTGGAGGTACCTGGTGGGCTGTTGGCCGCCAGGGGACCTCAGGATCCAAGGGGACTTAATCCCCCAACTTAAAATGCGCCATGGGGCGCGTTTGCACAGTGGTGAAGGTAGGGGGCGGGACCTGAGGTGATATGTGTGCAAACACGCCCTGTGGCGCGTTTTAAGTTTGGGAATTCATTCCTCTTCAATCCAGAGGTCCCTTAGGGGCCAACAAGCCCACACGGTACCTCCATTAAGCGCCACGGAGCTGCGTTGCAGAGTGTTGTAAAAAGGGGCGTGGCCTCTGAACACCTCTCTGCAACGCAGCTCCCTGGCGCATACTGGAGGTACCTGGTGGGCTAGTTGGCCCCCAGGGGACTGCAGGATTGAAGAGGAATTAATTCCCCAACTTAAAACGCGACACAGGGCGTGTTTGCACACGTCACCTCAGGCCCCACCCCCTTCCTTCACCATTGTACAAATATTCCTCTAAAATCAGGCGAACTAGGAATTCCGATTTACTCACCTCTTATCAGGAGAGAACCCAGTGCAGCATCTTTTAGCTCAGCACTGACCCTGGAAAGTAATTCTAAGCGTACTTACCAGTAACTTGTATTTCCTTCCATAGGAATCTATTGTGTGGTTTTCAGCAGAAAATTTTCTAAGTGTCCATTTTTGAAACGTACAAATATTCCTCTAAAATCAGCCGAACTACGAATTCCGATTTACTCACCTGTTATCAGGAGAGAACCCAGTGCTGCATCTTTTAGCCCAGCACTGACCCTGGAAAGTAATTCTAAGCGTACTTACCAGTAACTTGTATTTCCTTCCATAGGAATCCATTGTGTGGTTTTCAGCAGAAAAGTTTGTAAGTGTCTATTTTCACAAACTAAAAATATTCCTTAAAAATCGTCTGTATGACTTAAACACATTCTTTCAACTGTTTTCAGGGGATTCACCAGTGCTGGATCCAGGATCCACCACTGAGTAAGAAAAAGTAACGATAACACTACTTACCTGCTAAGTGATTTTTCTGCCATAGGATAACATTGGTGATTCTATGTGAAAAAATGTCTAAGTGTCAACTTTTAAAATACAATAATATTCCTTAAAAATCACTACTGTAACCAAAACGCTTTTACTCACTATTTACATGAGATGTTCAAGGACTGAATCTAAGATCCAGTCCTGTGGTTAGAAAAGAAATCCATAAAGTAACTAATTGCATTTGACTAGAAATTCACATTGAGCTCAATGTTGCATTGTGTTTGAAATTGTGTTGCCCATTGCAACAACTGTAACTACTGTACTTAAAAGTGTATTGCCTATTTGCAAAGTATTTAAACTAAAGTAATTCATTCTGAAAGTATATTTTGCATTGTAATGTATAATGTAATTATAATGTAATTAAAAAAAATATCTAAAAATAAATAGTTTTAAAAATGTAGTAAATCAGTATAAAAAAAATCAGTATATCAATTAATACATTAAAAATTGTCATTTATAAAACCTTTGAAATTCACTGAAAAAACCATAGGTTTCAGGCCTGATATAGTTAGGAATTAGCATTTAAAAAAACCTTTGAAATTCACTGAAAAAACCATAGGTTTCGGGCCTGATATAGTTAGGAATTAGCATTTAAAAAACCTTAGAATTTCACTGAAAAAACAATAGGTTTTAGGGGTGTTATAGTTAGCGGGACATTTCACTCGAACAAAACCGTTGAAATTCCTCCGATATAGTTAGTTGTACTAACTACATCTCGCGCGCCCGCAATCCACTGCTGATGATGTCACATATTACATCATTCATGACATGGTCAGTGACATCACTGATGACATCTCAAATGACATCACTGATGACATCACTGATGACATCATCCAGTAAATGTGGTTTGGTTTGTTATTTAAATATGTATTATATATATATATAGCAATTTGCATTGAAGAATGAGTGGATATATAAATATGAATATCAATGTAGAATGGAGAGATTCTATAGTGGAGAAATACTCTACCAATACTCCACATAAGAGTACGTCACATACCCATAAAAGGGGTATAATCTCTTGTGACTAGCTCTTAATCAGAGAAAATTGAAAATAAAATTAAACCAGCTGACCCAAACACAGAGACTAATACTCTCATTATAAGTCAAAAGCAGTGCTTTACACTTCAACTCTACTAATTCAAGGAAGGCTATAAACATAGGGGCCACAGCTGAGGACACCATAGGATAAATTAACAACACCTGATGAGATCGAATAATAAATTGCCAGCCATGAGGCGCTGGACTGCGGAATCAGCATGGCTATCAAATAAATTGATTCCGTCACAAGGTAAGTCCTTTAGACTCTCCTGAAAATTCTCGTGGAAACTGGAATCACGCAACCAGGCGTGCCTCCTCAGAGCTACTGATCTAGCCATAGCTCTACCAACGGAATCTGTTGTGTTAATCGCCGACCTGAATTTAGCCATTTCACGACCATCCAGTTCAGCTCTAAATCCCTCAGTGAGAGAAGGTAGTAGACGGTCGACAGACTCCCATAGGGCAAAAGAAGTCCTTCCTGACACACAGGATGTTTATGAAGATCTTAGGGCCGGACTAGTGTACGCGAACATATTTCGGCCACACGACTCCAACCACCAAGACTCCCTGCTCGGTGGAATCAATGGAGGAGCTTCCAAATTCAGTGAAGCTGAAGCTGCCTGCACAACAAGCCCTGTAACCTTAGTGTGTTGACAAAGAAACAGGATCATCTGGAGCAGATCGGTGATGGTGTGCAATGGCACACTCAACAGAAACTCCTGACGTTGGCCTTGCCCAAGTACCCAGAAGAATGTCGTAAAGCGACTCTCCAAAAGGAAGTGAAGGCTCAACCTCAGTGTCTCCTTGATGGAGCAGACCCAATAAGGGATCAGAGGACAGAGACACCACAGGAAGCTGCAACTTTAAAATATCAGCAGCCTTTTTAATGACCTCAGCAAAAGCTGCAGTAGCCTGTGTCACTTATCTAGGTGGTGAAAGTAAATCATAGGTAGGGGACGGTTGTAGATGAATGTCTTCACCAAAAGCCAAAGAACCACCTGCATGAGGCTGGCCAAGAGCACCCAAACGCTCAACTCCACCAGTAGCTGCTGACTCTTCCTGCTACACTGGGGAAATTGCAACCAAAGTAGCCTCATCCTCAATTTGCAGAGGAGAACAAACAAAAAGGGGCCTGAGGAACCGCTTCTCCTGGATCTGTGTAACAGTGCGGAAAAGAAGAAAACTGATGTCAGTGCGCCGAAGGGGACTTATATGGCTCCACTGACGTGATATCCAATGACGACATCACTACAGAGCCGTACGACGACGTCCCCGGCACGCAGACGTACTGCTGAAAAATCTCTGGATCCAGACTGGCGCCTGGGGGGAAATTCAAAGTTAAAGAATGTGCGGCTATATGTCTCTATCAGATATAGCATTCATCAATTGCGGTCTATACTGGGAACATAAGCAAACATGTTGTCACTCCTAAGCATGCTCGTATGTTTCTCTGGGAATTATCACCGATACCTTTACCTCCTAGTAATCTAGACGCACTCCTTTCCTACTCAACCATTTTCTTACCATCAATTACTTCCCAATTTTTGTCGAAAAGTTATAAAATTAAATATTACTTAAGAGTTTAATCTATAAAAGCTACCGTTTTAAAATTAAAAATGAGCAAAACTGTCTGACCTGATTTACAAGCTGAGCAAATGGCCGTCTGCCATCCATGTCTCTAGAGGTAGAAACCGTAGTCAGATCTTTGGCTTCTAGGTTAGTCAAGTGGATGTCTGATCCAGCACAAATGGCCATTCTCGGTCAGGTCGGTGCAATTCCTGGCCAGTGCACCAAGACCTGTTGAAGAAAACGACTTCTCATTTTTGGATTGAGTAGGAAAATTCTTTATAGCAAAAATTAATAGTCTACCAGTCAGAGAGCAAACTAACAAGGAGATCCCCATAAACCGGTAACAGAGAAACGTCCTGAGAGAAGGCAAGAAGCAAATATTTACCCTGTCACAAACAGGTTAAAATAGGGTTCACATAACTAAATTCTCACCAAAAGTGAGCTTGTGAGAGAGCCTGGAGATGGCTTTTAGATGTAATAACATTGTGGACAGCTTTGGCTAAGCAATCCTATTTGCAAAATTCACATCTTGGGTGCCAAGGCTTATTTACCCTCAAAGATGTCTGATTCAGTGAGTAGAGTTAACTGAAGGAAACATAGCGGTTACAAGTTGATATAGGTAAGCATCTGTATTTTTAATTCCACGCCGTTATTTTTAAACAGGAGAACTCAACCACACATTTGGTCAATTTTAGTCACCAATGGAATCCTCCCTTTTGCCATACACTTTGAAAACATGGGAGCGGAAAGCTCAGAGAAGTGCTTCAAAGATGCAGTACACTGCTGAACAGGGTTAGGCTCCACAGTACGCTTACCTCTTACTTTCCTATACAACTTTGAGGCTTTTCGTAATTTAATTTTTCAGCAGCTATTACCCACCTTAATCTGAGATGGTGGAATGCAAGGAGAGTGTGTTAGTTGTACATCATGTTTTACATGGGACAGAAAAACATATGAATAAAGCTATTTGTCTAGAAGTATATTATTCACTTTTCCAGTAAGTCCAAGAAGTTTAGATTGCATCTTAGGGGAGAAATCCAGATAGTCTTAATCAAGCAAACACAAGGAGATGGAAGGAGCACTGGAACTTTTCAGACACTCACCCCCAGTCACTGATCTGGGTTGAATCCATAATCGTTCTTTAGCTCACTTCGCCACCTTAGATCAGACCCAGCCATATGCAAATCTGTCTTGATCCTGTTCCGCATAGGAACAGTCCAGCCCAAACTGCCAAGCCAGGTCTTCCCTGGACCAGAAACAAGTTTTAATAGAGTGCCATTGCACTTTAACTGCAGGGGCACTGATTTAGTTACAGAAGCTGAAGTGTCTGATGCTTCTATTGCAATCCGCTTTGAGCAGTCCAAACTATCCTGCCCAACTCGCTACAAGTCACTGATTTGATGGGAAGTTTTTTTTCATTTTTTTTAATAACCAAATGTTATTAAATTCTTGTATTTCATAGCTGCATCCACAAATACAATCATAAAAGAACTTTCGACTGGATCTGATCTAGGAGCGCTGGATGTTCCCCAAACACAATGCAACTTTACAAAAGCATTCCATAATATGCACACCATTTCCCCCATATCTTTTCATGTTTGAGCGCAATCATAGGCCTCATTGATGGGTCACTCTTGGCGCGCACACCAGTCGACACCCCTCTACCACACCTTCAGGGAGAGGGCCTCAGGATGCCTCTAGCAGCGGGCTATACCTCTTTTCGCCACCAGGGATACCACCCCAGTGAATCTCCTCTCAGAATGGGACTCACTGTTTCCATTCAATAGTCCTAGTAATGCCTCTCAAAGACCCAATTCAAGCTTATGCTTTAGGAACACAAAAATCTCCTCTGTCACTCTCTCCCAGAGGGGCTTCAGGCGCGGACAGGACCATGTCATGTGAAGGAAGTAGGCATTTGGGGCTTGACAGCGTGTACAGCCGGCCTGCTTCCCTCACCCACCCATCCGCTGTATGCAGGACAGAGTTAAGAATGTAGCATGAAGGTATCTGACCTGGACCATTCGTAGCCTGGAGGAACCGTCCAGCTCTCGCGAACCAAGACACGCATCTCTCCAGTCCTCATCATCTAGTTGTCCCACCCAGCCCTCCCACCTATGGCGTAAATGTGCAAAATGGTACGACCTTTATCAGGGACTGATAAATTGTTGAAATTGTTCCCTTCCTCAGGCAACCCATTAATAGCTTCGCTTCAAGTGGGCTATATTCAGGTAGCTGCACGTCTGCTTGGATGCGAGTTAAAAGGTCATGACGCATCTGTAAGTAACGGAAAACTGTGTTTGTGATGAGTTATATTATTCCTGCAGTTCTTGAAAAGACATCAGAATCCCTCCTTTTCCAATGTCACCCAAGTAGATAATGCAGGTTCAAACCTTTTGGTAGAACTCCGCCAAGCCGGCTACCTGGCCTAACTAGGTGCCCAGCCATAGGGGGGTCATATCTGTGATGCAGCACATCCAGCATGTGAGGCACTAGGCCGCCTTCCAGCAAAGCAAGACAGAACCACCTTGTATAGGAGGTCCAGTAGTCCGTCAAAGCCCTAAAGATGTAATTCAAGCCGATATGCTGGGTCATCTCACTCGTTCACCAGGACCAAATGAGTAGCAAGATAATAGGCGTAAATGTCGGGGGCACCAAGGCCCCCACCGGAGAGCAACTTCCTGGCCGATGCAAAGGCCACTCAATGGTGGCCACTTGCACAAATAAAAGAGGTTAATTTCGATGTGAGGGAGCGGAACCATGCCCTGGTAATGGGGTAAGGATAATTTGCCAGGACGTAGACTTATTGAGGCAAACACATCATTTTAATTAGAGCAAAATGCTCAATGGGGTTAAATGGGAGGCGACTCCACTTACACAAGTCTCGATACAGTGCCAACTGAAGAGAACGAAGATTGAGAGACCAGGCCAGGTCTGGAAGACAAGAAATGTGGACACCAAGATACTGAAAAGAGTTATGTCTAGTAGGGATATCAGGGCACCAGAATCGTCCCAGCGCATCGCCGACCACCGATACCAAGACATATTTACTCGCGGTCACCCGAAGGCCTGACGCCTCAACGTACAATCAAAGGATATCGAGGCATCGGGGTCCCGTCGTCTGAGGGTCACTGAGGAAAAGCAGAACGTCATCCGCATATAAGACAATGCGGTCTTTTATATTTCCCCATTAGTTCCAGCCCAGAACCAGTATATCACATCATATTAGGAGGGCTAACGGGTCTAAAGCAAAGCGCAAAACAGCGGAGATGAGGAGCAGCCATGGTGCATGTCCCTACGGATCGGGAATGGTGAGGAGAGAATCCCGTTGACACGGACCTTCGCAGACGGGGCTGTACATAGCAGTTTTACCAATTTGCAGAAAACAGAGCCGAAGCCGGCATGCTGAAATACTGCCTCGAAAAACGACTAGGAGACCATACCAAAGGCCTTTTAAAAATCAATCAGGAGGTGAGCAAGCTCTCCCTCCAGATGAGGTGCTCTAGAGGGGGTCAGCTTCACCCTGCGAATACAATGGCGAGTACTCCTACCCAGCATAAAGCCACACTGGCCCGAGTGCACCAGATATGAGAGGGTTCGGCCAATCATGGTTGCCAATAACTTAGCAAATATCTTGATATCAGCATTAACAAGTGATATGGCCGATATGATGAACAGTTGTCCGCTGGTTGACCAGCTCTGGATCAACCACAATAGAGTGACGCCGAGGTCGGAGGAAAAGAAAACGTGTTTCAAAGGATCGGCATAAAAGGCTACTAGATGTAGCGACAAGAGATCGCAGTATCGTTTAAAAAGCGGGCTGTGGGTCTTCCCCGGTTAGAGATCAGTGATTGCAAGTTTTACCTTCTCTATAGACTGTGGCGAATCCAGCTCACGTGCCAAGTAGGGGTGAATAGCTGGTAGGGGAATATCCCCAAGAAGAGGGCAGCAGGACTCTTCTGGAGGACGTGGGCATGCCACATATAAAGCTTGACAGTAGGCTGCAAACACTTAGGCTATAGCAGGCAATTTCTCCCACAGGGTGCCAAAATCATATCTAATAGCCAGGATCATCCTGTTGGAAACTTCCCTGGATGCCAGCCAGTACGGTAACTTACCTGATTTGTCACCCAGGACATACACCCCTTTAGTGGATTCCCTCCAACATTGTCGTGCCTCCTTCAAAGGAATCTGGTGGAGCTTAGACCACACCATCTCCAACGAGCGGGCATTGGCCTCTGATGCGGATCCCTCCATTGCGCTCTCAAGGGCAAGAATATGAGCCTGCCTCTGCTGCTCCACACATCGCACATATCCCTTTAATCGGTATCGAAGGGAAGGTTTACTTGCTGCCCATAACGTACAGAGGGAAGCCACAGAACCCTGTTTTTCGTGGAAGTTGTTCTGTATCTAGTTATACAAATTCTATACGCTTCTGGTCTGTTAAATACCATGCAATAAAACGCCACATAGGAGACGGAGATTTACGGAGGCATCCCACTCAAGAAGGAGATGGGCGTGATCTGAGATGTCTCTTGGCAATATTTGGACGGTCTGAACTTGTAGTAGGCCACAGGCTGGGAGCCAGAAGAGGTCAATCCTTAATTAATTTCCATGGGCAGCTGATAGGTGTGTCAGGAATGACGCATGGGGTTCGAACTACGCAAATCGTCACAAAGCCCCATAGTCACCCCAGGAGTCAAGGCATGCAGAGCACGCCCTCCTACCAAGTCACGAAACATTGGATATGTCACGGTCAGGAATTGCATTGAAGTCCCCTCCGACAACAGTTATTCTAGGAGGAAGGGTCGTGGCAAGAGTTTGGGCCACTCACAGTCTAGGTTGTAAGAGTTTGGGGGGGCATAACAGGATACAAAATAGAAATGTTTGGCTTCAAGCTGCCCCTCTATCGCCTGAGTGTCCCAAAGTGTCTTAAAGATAGTAACAGGGAATGTCTTGTGAAGGAGTATGGCAGTTCCTCTTGAGCTCCGGGCATAGCCCGCTTGATACAATATGTCATATCCAAAGCACCCCAGGAAAGAGGAGTGAGTTCCCATAAGGTGTGTTAACTGGGGCAGCACTACGTCCGGTCTAGGACGTCTAATATAGCCTAGGACTGCCGATTTTTTAATACGGTCCAGAAGACCATTTACGTTCCATAATATGGCTTTAACTATAGTGGGACTGTGAAGGAAGAGAGCGGGAGTAATCCAGGCCCTTAAGAGGCGAGGGCAGAAGGTGAGCCAGCGTTCCAGTCCAACCCAGGGATGTAGCGAACAGAGGTGGAGCGCTTGTGTAATGGACACCTGAAAAATAAACATATCAAAACAACAGTACAATCAAACATTGCACAAAATCCACAACACCCCCACACCCCATACTTCTGACCCAGCAGCATCTGTCGCCCTTATAATAAACTTTTATAATGAACTGTGGGGGGAAGAAAGAAAAGCAGATGGTCAGGAGCATCATTAGCACAATACTGTACAATCTGGCCTGGCAGCAATGCTTAAATACTAAACATCAAATGATTCATACTATGTTAATACGGGAAGCCCTCCTTCCATCCCCAGCACAAGTCAAGTAAACACGAAACTATGTGGAACATCGATCCTGGTGCACATCTGGAGAGCCTGATCGCCTGTCATGGGGCCTAGGCATATTAAGAGTAAGGATATTGGTTGTTCAAGTCAGGGAGCCAGGCAAGCTCACCGTTGATTTAAAGATTGCTGGGGTAGCAGACAACGAGGCCTCCTGGTCTATAGGCCATGGCAACACTCCACTGCCGGAGCAGGACTCAAAGAGGTTTGTCTGTCCCCCCCAGGGCCTGCTCCAGCCTCCGAGATTTAGAACGGTGTCAGCGAGTTATTTGTTCCAGGGGTGAGCCATGTGAAGCTCTCAATGCAGCTCCATCCTGATCCTCCATGCTCCGCAGAGGGAGTGGCCTCTGCTCCGTTGCTCATTCCCAGGCCTGCTCAGGGGTTTCAAAGAAGAAAGTGGAGAATGGAAACAGGACCTTGAGCCTGGCTGGGAAAAGGAGCATATGGCAGATGTTGAGCACGGAGAGTTTTTGCTTAACCTCCTCAATGGTACGGCGTTTCTGCTGGACAGCCTTAGTATAATCTGGAAAGATCCGAATTTTGGCATTGGAGTATCGTAGGTCAGGCTAGGCGAGGCGAGGGCTTCTCGAAGGATAGCATCCTGGTCTTTGTGGTGAGGGATGCGTGCCACCACTGGATGGGAAGCGACCCCATGGTCAGACCACGGAGGGCGCACATCAGTCTTCCCAGTCTTCCAGACAATCGTCCAGTTTAGATTCCCCCCACCTCCTACGGCAGCCCAATTAGGTGCAAGTCATTCCGTCATGCACAGTTTTCAGCATCCCCAGCCCGATCAGTAAGGACCACAACAGAATACTGAAGTTAAGAGACTTGGTGTTTGAATATCCACGTCATCCTTGGTTGTCGAAATCCACAATTCAGCTTCCGTGACCCTCTCAACCCCCTTATGAAGGTCCTGGCACAGAAGGAAAAGATCAATATGAACATCCTCCACTTTAGGCCTGAATTGCGACAAGAATAGCGGATAGGTCGACAGGTGTTGACGCTATGGAGGTACTGGAAGAGTCCCCAGCGGCACCTCTAGTCTCGGTCATTAACGTCGTGTATTGATCCATTTTAGTTTGGGCACCCTTGGGGGAGGAGGTTTGTCTCAGCCCATGGTCAGGTCCAAAGAGAGAGGGGCCACCAGGAGGAGAAGAAAACACAGATGGTCGGGGCAGTCCCCTTGGCTCAAGGCAACAACGGAGCAAAAGACTGAAGTAAGACCCCAGCTCAAGTCACAGGGGTTTCCGCAGGGGCCCCTCAGGCAGATCAGTCCGACAGCTGAAGAGGTCCGAACACAAGTCTCTGAAAAGGGAGAGTACTCTCTGTTCACAAGAGAAAAGCAAAAGGAGGGGGGTAGAAGGGGAAGACGGAGCCCCCAAACAGAGTGAGATAGCCGAGCCGCTGCCAATGGCTCCCCAACTTCACCCCAGCAGCCACCCCCCCCCAGTTACATCTGGCACCACTGCTCCCACAGCTCCACCAGGGCAAGAAATCCATCACAGGGGCCCGGGCACCATTCACAGCTCCGGACCTCCCTCAGGCCACACCAACGGGCAGCACCGACCAGCAGACCAGCCGCAGGCAACACACAACAGTGGAAGGGGGCCGAGCAAGCACAAAACAGGCCCAGAGTGCAGCGGGTTCTAAATGTCAGAAAGGCAGTCCAGGAGCCTAAACAGCCTTTGGGGAGGCAGACGATGCTGATGGGAGGAGGGGGGAAAAGAAGAAGCACTCACACAGGTCCCAATAGTTGCCCCCTACCTCTGTTCGCACCGTGAGAACACTTGCAAGGCCTATTCAGGACTCTGCAATCTACTACGGCGGCAGCCCGGTATGGCGCAGCCTCACCTGTACGTCTGCTTCGGCGTCGGGCCTATGCCATTGGAAACAGAGAGGTGAAGCAAGCAAAGGGAGTTGTGCTCCCTCTACAGCCAGAGACCTCCGGCGGGTATCTCCCAGGCAACAGAGCAGAGAAGGTCCGCAGCACTTTCCGGCCGGCTGCCGCCTCATCATTTTGGCTGCCATCTTGAGGCTCCTGGTCCCACGCACCACCCGTTTTTAGGCGGCCCAAGTGCTCCACCGGGAGCCACAGAGGGAATCCCGAGAAGGGCCCGCCCACGCCCAAAAGCCCCTGATCTACGAGCTAGGATTGTGCTGCCAGGCAGGATGTGAAAGGAAGACGATCAGGCGTCGGGAGCTCACCTAATAGCTGATCACCATCTTGGTCTCCATGGCCACGCCCCCCTGACGGGAAGTGGTTTACAATATTTTGACAACTCCCATGACCCATATTGATATTTTTCAAAGTGACTTTAAGTTTGAAGAATATGCATTTTTTTACACAAAGCCAGCCAACTCTGCATTTTTAGAGTGGATGGTCACTATGGCAGCAATTGGTTAACTATAAAAATGACAAAACTGAAAGAATTAGAAAAGGAAGGAAGCTTACCAACTGTCTTCTTCCTTAACACTGGAGAAGCTATCCACATATGCAACATTGTGCTCAGTGAAAATACAAAAAGACTAAGAAGATCTGCTACACTTTTCTATGAGTCACACATAAGCAACTATTCCATCCGTGACTTTTCATTAAGTAAAGGATCGAATGATGTGTCACAGCAACTAAACAAGTTGTAAATCTTGCAAATTAATACATTTGTCTGGGGATAGACACTGCTTCTTAAAATGTTTTGGAAGTATTCTAATAAAAGTTCAGGTTATCAGTGATATAGGGAGTTTATCGATTTAAATTAAAACTCAAACTGAAGGAATTGGGTAAAGTTGAAGATGGTGGCCCCTAGTCTATAAGCAGCAACAGAGTACAGGATAGAATAGCAGTATAAACAGTATTCTCTGGTACCGAACTACAAAGAGGCTCCAGACATCTGCAAAAGTCGTAGAATGCTTGACAGTGAAACTAAGTGTAGCCAGAGCCTCAGTATTGACTGCCACACTTGGTTGTACATCACATTGACCTACAAAACCATACTACAACAGCTACCACTGGAACATCAAGGTAAGTGTATACTTTGTATTAAATATCTTTTTTACAAACAAAAGTTGCCCTTAAACAAGGAATATCCATTATTACCTCCAATAACTTAACAGCAACATAACTCAAGAGTAAATTTTTAGTTCACCAGTGACACTGTGTACGTTAGCAAGTCTCTCGTAAAGGTAACACTTAGTGAAATTCAACTCCATTATATTAATTTAGAAAAAACAGAAGGGGTAGGGGAAGCGATAGGACTAGAGGACCACAAAACAGCCTGACATTTCCCTCCAGTGTACAGTACAAGGCCCCATCAGACCAGGCCACAGAATTAACTGGCACATGCATCAACGTAGGCTTTAGCGATTCCTTAATTGCGATAATTAAGGAATCGCAATTAAGGAATCGCAAAAGCCTATGCATGTAGGAATCGCTATAAAAATAGCGATTCCTACACATTCCTTAATTGCGACTCGCAAATTGCGAGTTGCAATTAAGGAGTGCCATCCCATTCATTCCTATAGGCCTCCAGGCCCATAGGAATGATTTGGAGATTGCATGAGCAATTTGCGAGTACCAGTAGGTACTCGCAAATAGCTCATGCAATTTCAAGGGTGCAAGGGTGTCAAAATGACACCCTATTGCACCCCTGAAATAGATCTGTGCACATATGTTGCACACACACATGCCCTTTGTGTGCGCGCAACATGAAACTTTGAAAAATGCACAAAAGTGCATTTTTCAAAGTTTTTGCAAATTACCATGAAGTTCAACTTCATGGTAATTTGCTCCCCCTATTAGCGAAATCGCTATTCTTTTTACCTTAATGCATTGCATTTAAGGAATCTCAATTTGGGATTCCTTAAATGCAATTGCAATTTAAGTAATCGCAATTGAGAGATTCCTTAAATTGTGATTTTTGCATGTGGGATGATGCATCCCACATGCAAAAATACCGGTCGCAAAGGGGCAGATTCTGAGAATCTGCCCGTTTGCGACCGTTTTTTTCTTTGATGCATGTGCCTGTTAATTTCCAAAACCCGAGATCTGCTTATTCCGGCTTAACCTTGTGATGTAGTGGTTAGGTCAATTTATTGGTTGCAATACTTTTGTAGTGTGATTTATTGCATGTGATACAGTGAGGGTATACTTTACAGATCCACTCTAGAGCTGATGACATGGAGTACAACATGCTACTTTGTCCTTGAAAGTACACAATATGTATGGTATAATATATCTTTGCCTTCACAGGAACTGATAGAGCTGGCACATTAGTGGCCATAGTCCAGTTCGGTGTAACACCATGGAAAATACTTGCACCAAATTCGGAAGTCTGACCTTCCCCTGAGGCGAAGAAGAGAACAACATATTTCTTCATACAGAAGATTGTGTTGTAGATGACTTTCATTCAATATGACTTTTTGTACTTCTAGAGGCACCTTAAGCTCCAGCTAGGAACTTAAGAGCATCTGGTGCCAGACTAGCTTCTGTTCCTAATTTTTTTATTTTTTACTTCGTCTTTTTAATTGAAGATGATTGAAAGAGTGTATACAAACAGTGCAACAATCCGCATATATTGGACATCAACTTTTGCAAATGGCAACATCGTCGTAACAATCAAGGCTTCATAAACTTTGTGCCCAGGAAGGTCTCTAACAGCCAGGCAGTAGGATATTAAAGCAAATAAAGGTGCGACTGGGTTTACAGAAGTAGTAAATGGGGATAAATTCAGAAGAAAGGAGTTGAAAAATAGGACAAAAGGAGAAATCAAATGTAGGTCAAGGGTACAGCAATATGAAGAGTGTTCCTTCCAAGGAAGGATATGGGCGAGGGGATATCTCGAGTGGGAGCATTAGAGATTGTATGTATGGGTTAAGGGTAATGCAAATCGATGGCATGCCGGGGAGGGCCAGTCTCCTGTCAGGATCCGACCATGGCCGCGCCTCCCGAAAGTCCTAACGAACTACAATACCCAAGAGCCCCCGAGGCTCACAGGATATAGGAAGTGCGGGCGCACCGGAAGTTGCGCGTAATTTTGAACCAAGGATTACTCGTCCTCGGCGAGCGGCGGAGGAGTGAGGAAACAGAGCGCCGTTGGGATTGCGGACGGAGACGAAGCTCCGAAGGAAGACGCGAGCGGTCACTGAGAGGGCAGTACGTGAGTACGTGTGGCTCCAGTGGCGTGCCCGTCGGGTGTAACTGAAGAGTTGCAGTGCAACTCCTTAGAGGAATAGGCATCAACCGGCAGGTGAGCAAACCGCGGTTGGGTGCCCCGTTACCAGCATTCACCGGAGCGGGAGCTGTGACACATCGGGAAAGGAACCGCATGTTCACCGAAGCCCGTCTCTGGTATCTGAGTAGACACTTAAAAGGCAAAGAAGCCTTACGGAACCTTTATGTTTATTAGGGAAATCATTCGAGACTTTTGGGGAATTCATTCGATACTTTAGGGTGGCAGCATAGGAGAGCTCTCTCATCTCCAGTGGATTTTGTGTTTATAGCCTTTTGGTGCGGGACAATTCTTTACCACAGCGTGACACGAACGCCGAACCGCCCCACGAACAAGCTGCTTATGTAAGGGGATGCTAGGAATGAACATGGTAGCGCTGTGCGTGACTGTAACGTAAAGCGCGTGACTTCAGATTGTCTTCTTTTGTTTACTAGGTTCGAGGAGAGCATTAGGCGGGCCAGCTGTGTTCAGGTGTTGTGGCTTTTTGGTTGATACAGGTATACTGGCATACTAGTGAGACCTTATTGAGAGTAGACATTCTTGTTGTGCATTATCACTGTCTGTTTTGTCATTTCAGATCCTTTTATCCACTGCTGTTCCTTCCCTTCCTTTCCCCCGCCTGATCTTTCGCACACCCAGTTCCCCTTCGTGGTTGGGTGTGGGTCATATCTGGAGGTGGACCATATTCTGCTGCATCCAAATCCTGCGAAGCTGGGCTTGACATCTCCAGCCTATGGGATGGAGTCTTCAGATCCAGGAGATAGTTGAAGAGCTCTAAGCCGGGGTGGTAAGTTTCATTCTAGAAAAGTAAGCTATTAGGGGCAGCCAGATGCGTGCAAATTTGTTCTCGGTGTGTGTTACCCTGTGGGATAGAAGCTCCATGACATGCCAAAGACACGTAAACCACTGGGTGATTGGTGGCGCGGTAGGTTTCTTCCAATGGAGAGCAAGTAATTGTTTAGCCGTGCCTTACATATGAGCTATGTGTTGCCAGACAGAATGCGTCATTGCTGTCAGTGTTAAAGGGCAAACGCCAAGTATGATGGTGTTATACGAGTTCGGGAGCGGGAAGCCTATGGTTCCTTTAATGTGGCTCAGAACCTCTTTCCAATATAGGGTAAGGAGGAGGCAGGACCACCAGATGTGGTAGAAGTCACTGGTTGCTGATTGGCAACACTAGCAGTGAGGAGAGGAAGTGGAAAACATTCTCCCTAGTCATGTCGGGTGTAGTACAACCTAGTCATTAATTTGGAGGCTGTTTCGCACTAGAAGATTCTTCTGTATATCTTTGGAATGTCACACCAAAGTTGTTCCCATTGTTTCTGTGAGATACATTCTGGGGAGTCAGCCTGCCAATGCACCTTGCGTGGATGTACAGGGGTGGAGTGTTGTAATACCTGGTAGGTGCATGAGATCAGACCCTATGTCTCATCAAAATATCTAACCAGTACTTCAAAGGGGGTAAGTTGTCCCAGAGGGGCCGACACGCCACCACACGGTCCATGTGGCACCAGTGTTTCTCCCGCTAGTGGACAACCCACTCTGATACATAGCGTAAATGTTCCGCCCAGTAGTATTCCAAAAGATTAAGGCATAGCAAGCTCCCCCTGGTCCCTGGAGAGCAGGAGGATTGCGTTTAAGAACTTTGGACGCTTTCCGCTCGAGATGAAGGTGTGAAGATCACGTTGAAGGCGAAAGATTGTATCCTGGGGAATGGGGATGGGCAGTGTCTGGAATATATATAAGATTTTCAGTAAGATGGACATTTTACCAGAGTTAAGGCAGCCTAGGCAAGATACCTGGGGTGGTTTCCATCTGTGTAGGTCTTCTAGGATTAATCTCCTATATTCCGACCAATTGCCGTGGGCTCAGGTTGTCAAATATGGGGTTAAATTCAAGCCCAAGTATCAGAGTGAGCATGGTGCCCACTGGAAGGGGTGTAAGAGACTGTAGATTAGCTAGGTCTTGTAGCGGAATCGTTGGATTCAGTGGATGGCATTTGACCAGATTTTAAACCCAGAGACACTCTGAAGACGCAAGGGTGTTTACTAGGGCAGGTAAGTAAGATTCAGGTTGGGTAAGAATGAGTAAGAGGTCATCGGCTAAGACAGCAATCTTGTGCTTGCAACCACCAAAAGGGATATCCACAATGTCCTTCACCCGACTAAAAGCTATTGCCAATGGCTCAAACACCAGGGCAAAGCGCAGAGGTGAAAGCGTGCAGCCCTGTCTAGTGCCTCTCGCCAGATGAATAGGTTGGGAGAGCTGTCCATTTATCTGGATCTGTGCTGTGGGAGAGATGTAGGATGCCTTTATCCGAGAAATCATTCCCTGCCCCAAACCTATCTTATTTAAGACTGCGTGGAAAAAGGGTCAGCTCATTCGATCGAAGGCCTTCTCTGCATCTAACGAGAGAAGGCAAGTTGTGATGTCACAGTGGTGTGCTTTCTTGACTATGAGGGCAATATGGCAGATATTGTCCGCACCCTGACAATGGCGAATGAAGCCGACCTGATCTGGGTCGATTAAGCCGGGGAGGTACAGATCTAGGCAGGGCACCAGAATCTTTGTGTACATTTTGGCATCTGTATTTAACAGTGCAATGAGACGATAAGAGGCACATAGTGACAAGTCTTTGCCAGACTTGGGGATGAGTACTATTTTGGTAGTGGACATGGTGGGGGTAAAGCCTGTGTATTCTCTGAATGATTTAAAGAGCTGTAGAATGTGGTCTTGGAGCTGGGGAGGTATTTGCAGTAGAATGACACTGGGAGCCATTTGGTCCCGAAGTTTTATCCACTGGTAGTTCTCGGAGGGCACATTGTATTTCCCCCCCAAGTGATACGGTATCCACGGGCAATTGTCCAGGAAAGAAAATCTTCCCGTGGGAGGTGGGTTGGAGGGGGGGGGGGTAGCTCTCTCATAAAGGGCACTGTAGAAAGTTTGGAATGCATGTTGCTTGGCTTTCTCAGCGACAGCTCTGATGGGATATATAATACTGTCCAAGATCCTTAAAGGCCTCTCCCAGACTGTAATGTTGGTGACTCTGGGAGTGGGAGGTAAGAAGAGGAGTGTGGGGGACAGAAGATACCCTTCTGGATTAACCATGAGAAGTCAAATTGGTCAATGCAGTAAGACTGAAAAATCACCTCACACCTTTTAAACCAATGTGTCAGAAGCATCAGGGAGGAAATGGCACCTCCATTAGTTCCTATTTGTTGGTGCCAGTATCCTAAGAAACTGATAACCAGTGGGAGCTATTTCAGAATCTACTGTAGATTCTACCAGGATCTGACCATCCCTGGTCATAAAATCGACTGATGATTCGTCACTAAATATGCAACTGAAGTGGCAACAACCCAAAGAAGGATAAGAAACGGATTCAGTGCAGTCCCCCAAAATGGCCTTTAGGAACAGTGAATAAGAGGAGGCTTACAAGAGAACGTGGGGACCATCAATTGAGTGAGTTTGACCACATATGCAAAGGGAAAAGCACAATGAACGGTCCCAGCACATCTGGCTTAGATTGGCTGTGCAGTAGCAATCAACAATACCACTAGTTCTCAGCACACTGCAACCACCCATCTGTATAAAGAGACTTGAGCAAGTTCTTCTGATGTTTTCAGCACAAGACCAACAAGAACTATATAGATGGCTGCTTTTAAGTCAGGTACTTTGTTACTGATAAGTCTGCCACAGACTGCTTATCTTGAAGACAGTTGTAAGGGGTGTCATGAAACACAAACATCAATGCACCAGCATTGATCATGCAACCACATTAACATGTGGGGATGCATAGGGCTGTGCAAATGCCATTAGATGGATAATCAAATACCTCATATACAAAAGTGCAATATTACTATGAGGTCATTGAAATGACTTTGCAAATCCTAGAGATTCTCTTGAGAATCGGGACTGACTACTCGTATGTGGTTAGGATGCTTTTGACAGTCTATTGTCATGCTGAGAAGACCCAATTGTTGTTAGCCACCCCAAATAACACTGCAAATAAATAACTACTTTCCACATCATTCCAATGATTGAGAGATCATGCAGTGGTTGTTTCAAAATGACTTTAATTTAACCCCACCTCACGTGTACAATCAGTAGGGCAACACAGAAGTATCTCGACCTTTAAAAACCTTGCTGTTTTTACTTCTACTTTGAAGATGTGCATTATGTAGGGAAGTTGGGAATTACAGACAAAAGCTTGGAGAAAGCCATTCTGAAGGAAGAAAAGGGTTTCTTTGTCTGAGTTGGCCACAATCCTCCAAGAATTGATAACCAAGGCTGCTGCTCTACAGACAGAAAATCAGTTCTTGTGCAACAAAGTGAAATGGTCACAAAAAGCGCACCGGTGCATGTAGGTCTCCGTGTTGTCATGTCCGTAGGACAGATAGAATCTCAACGGAGAAAAATTGTGTCACCTGCCAGCAGGATCTATTGCAAGGATTTCCAGATCCAGTATGGTGGCTGGGAAATTCACAAGGTGAGGAATCAAGAGTTTAGTAGTATCCATCGGAAATGACTGGCCTGTAACAAATTCTTACCACCGTCAATTGAGATGATATTTACAGCAGCAGGGATTTGGAAACTGGTTTTCTGGCTGGATAGACAACACATGTAATACATTTGCCAGCAATTCTGCAAATAGTTTTCAGTTTGTACCACCTAAACCTCTGCACATGATCAATGATTTATTTTTTGTTTTAATATGTTTCAAGTATTTACAAATTTTAGTTTCAATTCCAAGGACACTGCTCTCTTATGTCTACCAAGCGTCCTGTGCTGTGCTTCAGAGATCACTTAAGAGCTTGCTTATTCTTTGTAAAATGAAGGGGCATGTTAGAATGCGGGCTCCCCCCACTGTAATTTCCTTGGAGTAATGCTTGAGGTTGCCGTGAAATTTACTCCGCACACCAGCCCCACAGAGATTAGACTGAGAGAGACATACCATGTGACTCTAACTGCCAATATGTCTCCAGCAGCACCTTCGAACAATAGTTTTTTTTTCTCCAACATAAGTCTGTTTTACTCAAAGTTTCAATGAAGTCAATGAAGCCAATTTAAGGTGGATGAGCAGACTTCAGAAATTGCATGTGACCAATTCTAAACTGAGTAAATTGAGAACCATAATTTCTTCATTAGAAAGCTTTTTCAAATGGCCAAACAGCCCACATCTGGAGTATAGCACAGTACTGTCAATAATATGCTTTGTGTCAATTTTCAGCTTTTACTCTATTTTAAACAGATCACCTAAATGCAATGGCTATATGGCTGCGACAAGATCTTCTGCTGGTCTAACAAAGCGTATCTTCCGGTTTACTTAGCGCCTTCTCTGTTCAATCACTTGATAGAGGGGCAAGTCACCAAAACTCCAAAGCACCACTCTTCACGTCTTTCATGCACTTCGCACTCTAAACTGCAACAGCTTTAAAAACCGGTAGACCATCCAACTGTGAACACGATTTGCAAAGTCTCTTTGTGAGGATGACATTTGTTCAATTAGCCAGCTGGCAAGTGTACTGTAAATAAGTTCGACATGGTATTACACATCATGGTATTAGATAAACAAATTGTATCCTGTAGTTGCTAATATTTCCACAATCGTAAATGTCCAGTGGGAAACGTCTCTCCCTCCTTAATGCAGAGTAGGCTTCAAGAACCATAACCAGTATTTTTTTACTTCCTACCAAAATATTAGGCTGCAATGGCCACCACAGAAAGGTTTTTTGCGCTCCTCTTCTTGGCCCTTACTAATTGCTATCTTAAAGTGCCTGAAAACCAGGCACCAGAGATTTAACCCCTCCTTGTCTGCTGGCTTGGTTCAGAGCCTTATTGTGTGTGAAGTTTGGAGCTGAACCACAAATCAGTTGCACTCATCCTCCAGCACAAGGGACAAACCAGGTCTCTGGCCAGAATATCGTATGAAATATCATGCCCTAAATATAGTTGATAAACATACGGAGTTATTAGCAGGAAACATTCACCAAGTGGGATGATATATTTTGTAAACAATATTTATGACACACTGTATGTCAGATGATATTTCCGACATCAATATTCTGATATACAACCAATAGGCTCATTTCACATGAATGAGAGGGCTGTGTAAAATGTTTTAAAAAAAAAAACTAAAAAAAAACTCAATAAAAACTTGTGGAAATAATCTAGAAAAATCTCAGATGTAGAACAAGTCACTTACCTTCATTATAAATCTTTCTGGTGGATCCTCTAATTGCAGATTCCCCACCTATTTAATTTCCAACGGGGTTAGACTTAATCTTGAATTGTTTCATGGCAATTGCTCCTGTGCACTGGCAGGTGGAGCTATCAGACCTCCCTGGCAACCTCACTCAGCATTCATAAGTGACTGCGCTTACTTTTTAATTATTCCATGGCCTCATATATGGACAAATTGGAAGAATGATAGTGTGTGAAATCTAACCAGACCATTTTAGAACTCGAAAGGTCCCCGACACAGAACCTGGAGGAGGGAGGGCAGTGAGGAATCTGCAGTAAAAGTATCCACCAGAAAGAGCTATACATAGGTTGGTAACTTGTTCTTTTAATGGATACTTCTAACCTCGGATTGCTCACATTTTGAATAGCTACAAAAGCAGTAGCCCCAAAAATATTGAAGGTCAGAGGAGAGGACTTAGACCAGGAAGTCTTGCAGGAGTGGACAAAATGGTCCGCCCTGCACACTTGATTGTCTAGACAGTAATGGCTGTGACAGGCTGCCACAAGGCAGATTGACATTCAACAGCCACCATCTAAGGTCCTGAAGCTGCCACCCTTGAAATACAGATGTTTTCCAAAAGGCGACTTTTTGCAAGCAGGTTCCACTATAAGGCCAACATGTGTCAACAAGCATGTGGACCAGCAGAATGTACAAGGACAAAAAGCCTGAGAATTATCTGCACTGGAACACACGAGTGAGCCTGAAGCAACAGGATCATCATTTGACAAATGCCAGTCGTTAAGGTATGGGAATACAGGTATCCCTGACCAGTGTAGGTGGGCCATGGCCACTGCCATCACCTTTGTAAAGATCTGAGGAACAGAGGCGAAACTGAAGGGTAGAATGTCAAACTGGAAGAGCTATGACACCACCACAAACAGCTGAATGGGTCTGTGGTAGTACAGTTATGCAACTATGAGTGTACATGTCCTGCACGTCCAAGGACATCAATCAGTTCCCCTGGATACAGGGCGGAAAGAACCTGGGCCAAAGTCAACCTCTTGAACTTGTCCTTCCGCAGGAAGGCGTTTAGAAGTCAAAGGTACAGAATTGCTCTGAAACCACCATCTTTTCTGGAAACCTAAAAAATAACCAGAGTTGCCCCATCCACCTTCGGAACCATCTCTATAGCAGCCGCAAATCCTGCACAAGGATGGAGGCATGACCCACTGAAGCCTGAGCAAAAACAAATGGGATGTCAGGGGAATGGAAGTGAAGGGGAAGGTGCAACTGTGTTGAACAATTTGCATCATGAGTCCAAAGTTATAGTATGCCAGCCAAAAAGGAAAAAACCCACACATTCTGCCCCCCCCAACAGTCACATATAACTGAAGATGCAGCAGGGGAGAAGGAGGAAGAAGCCTGTTATCCCTGGTGGTGTACACAGCCCCTGTCAACACCACTTCCTCTTGAGCCACGAAAGGGCTATCTTGGCTGTTGTAAGGGTGGGAGGGCTGTCTCTGGCAATAGGTCAAACCCTAAAAGTATCCTCTGAATTTCCAGTCATGTTGGTGGAACTAAGGCAGGGAACAGCTGTCTTTGAAGAACTACAAGGCAGGATCAGTTTTCTCTCCAAGAATCCGGTACCCACCAAATGGCATGTCTAGCAGGGATGCCTCCATGTCCCCGGAAGATCCTGAGGTGCTCATTCAGGCATGCTTTATCATGGCCCTGGTGTTAATGACACCTAGCTACTAGATGACTTACTGAGGGAGTTGAACACTACATAGACAAGTTACAATCAAGGTTTCCATCAGGGACTTGGTACGTGGCAGCTAGGACTCTGAAGTAGCAGGCACAGATTGCTAGCTAGCTTTAATCTCCATGGTAGGTAGCTGCTGGTCAAATGGTTGTGCTTCTCTGTGCACTACTATTACAAATGAGGAACTTTAATCAGTGTGGGAGCCCCGGTTAAGAGTCCAACTCAGTATCGGAGAAACATTTAGGCCTCTGGCATTCACAGATCTAAATACAGGCCACCATTAGGGTAATGAGGGTAGAGAAAATTGTTTGTCTCCTCATCATCATCCTCATTGTGTAGAATGTTTTTGAGCCCTTTAACGGTGTCAGAATTTGATTTGAACAAGGTTTCTAGCCTACTGTGATACTGGTGTTGGAGAGGCTGGAGGGAGATCAACCAAAGCTGGGGGCTAGACCGCAATAATCTCATAGCGAGACACAGACCTGGCATGGCCGACAATGGCATCACGGCATCAGAGTCCAATTGGCTGGAGTCAGGCTGGTGTAATCAGAAACCTTGTGTGGAGGCATTGTCCAGCAACATCAGGGAGTCGGATGGAGGCCCAACAAGGGGAGATGGCGCATGGAGTTCAGGTCTGAGCCCATGCTGCTCAATGGTGCCCAAAGGAGCTTCAGGGGATCTGCCAGCTGCAGTATTTCCTCCCTAAAGGTCTCTATTTGCTGCGTGATTGAAGACAGCCCAAGAAACTAGTGGAGCACTCAGACCAACCTCCTAACTAGCTCAGAGTCAGGTCTTTGGAGTGCTGACTGAGCAAGTTCTCCAAGGAGTGAGAGTGGCAGGACTGGGATGAGTCCCACGTAGACTTCATGCGCTTGTGGAGCGACTGATCCTTCAACTTGGTTTTCAACTTCCCGGAAGAAATTTGGGGGCATATGTATCAACATCACCATTTGCGATTCTCAAATAGCGATTTTTAAGGAATCGCTATTTGAGAAATGCAAAACGGGATGTATTTAAAAAATGCAAACTTTTTGCGATTTCTTAAAATTCCTTAATTGCGATTAGCAAATTGCGAAATCGCAATTAAGGAATACCTGCCCATTCATTCCTATGGGCCAGGAGACCCATAGGAATGTATGGGAAGTAATTCTCAAATTGCGAATCGCAATTTGCTAATCGCAATTTGAGAATAATTTCAAAAGGTGCAAGGGTGTCAAGATGACACCCTGATACACCCCTGAAGTTAGCATGTGTGGTCATATGGCGCACATACATGCCCTAAGGGCATGTATGTGCGTCACGTGGCACTTTGTAAAATTACAAAACGTGCATTTTTAAAAGAAATCGCAAATTAACACCAACTAGTAGTTTGTGGTAATTTGCGATTTCTTAAGGATTAATCGCAATCCTTTGGTGAGTGTTACATTTCATTTAAGAAATCGCAATTTGCGATTTCTTAAATGCTTACGCAAACTTAAGAAATCGCTAAATTAGCGATTCCTTAAATTTGCGTTGGGAATTAGCCTAATACATCCCGTTTTGCGAATTTTTAATCGCAAACGCTGTATTTTGCGAATCGCAGCGTTTGCGACTAAAAATTCGCTTGATACATATGCCCCCTGGTGTGCAACCCACATTGCTTTTTGTGTTCAGCGATGTATAACTTCACCTTAGAGGGCATTTGTCTCATGAATTTGTGCCCAGATCACAGGCAGACATTACAAGGATCCGTGGCCAGCATCTGCTGTCACTGCAGTGTTTGAAGCTTGTATTTTTTGTGAATAACACACTGCTTTATTGCTGATGAATAAAATGTTGGCTTTGTTGAAAAGTTAAATATTTCGGAGCAAGTCTCTGTATTCTAGTAGGAGTGTGAGAAAGAAGGAACTGATGTAATCATTCTGGTGTGGCGTCTAAACTATAGGTGAAACTCAGCTGCTGTAGAAAACAATGAAGCAACCTACTGGTGAGCAAAAGCAATTGCTATGAAAAAGTTTTAGTTCCAGTCTGTAAACTGAAGAAATTCATAAAGTGCGAAACCTGTGGTTAGAATCATCTATCAGAATTATATGTGTTATCAATAGCATTAGCTGTGCTCCAGAAACGACACAGCAAGGGCTGACACAGTGTGGTTCTTCTACTGCAAATTATAAAGTGTGGTAACAGTATCTGTACTTGGTTTGCATGCAGCATATTAACTTTCCTATGAGTACAAATTGAAGGAACACCACCGAGACATTAGGAAAATATATCACAGTATTTTAGTACATTTTGTAAAAGATACAAGGTGTCCTTGTCAGATTCTGTTCTAACAAGCTTATCTTTTTTATTTAAGATAAGCTACCTTTAAATGTAGGATTGTCTTTTTAACAGTAGCTAAAGAGGGTTGGGATAACAGTACATAAAACAAAGAAAATGGAGGGTACAATATGGAGTACTGATAAGATTAATATCTTGGGGTGCCTTAGAGGGCAAATTGATCTCATACACCCAGCATGGCTACCTTTCACACAGGTTCTTAACAATGTTACTATATGTTACTTTCTGATAATTACTCAGTGTGATAAAATGAATCTAGAACCTCAACAATATTGCCTTAAAGAAAGAGAGATACTTGTGTAGTGATTATTTATTTCATATGAATTATAACTCGTAAAAAAATAATTTGCTGACAGTTTTTCATTATGCCCCAAAGGCAGTCTAAATGTAAGCACGCTGCTTGCAAGAGACAGGTCTGCATTTTAAGAAATAAATTCATTTATTTGTGTACCATACTGCTTTTTTTCTGTAAATTGAGTACCGTACAGGACTTGCAGTTGAATAACTCACTGAAAAAACTATGTAAGACCTGGCACTATGGTTGTGGTGAATTGAACAGTAATTGTAAATTGTTAAGACATCAGATGTACTTTAGTACTTACATCAAATACAGAAATTACATTGAGCACATGGACATTTTTTCTTTTGACAGGATGGACAGTATAGTTAATTTCTGTCTTCAGGCATTTTGACCACCATGCTTCAATTCAGTCTAAATTAACTTGACAATGTTAAGCATATGATTATAGAGCTCAGCAATTTAGCAACTTACACCAACAAAGCAGCAAAGCAAACTAATACTGCACAATCATGAAAGGATCTAATTCATAAATATTTCTTTCCAACATGTACACCCAGTTCTTCAAATACAGTTTCCATTGATTATTTCCAATGTATTTATAAAAGGGAAGTTTAAGAAATGTTTGAACATGATTCTGTCATAACATAAGAATATTTGTCTTTCTCTCAAAAGTACTTAGTTGACATCCAACAGAACACAAGTGGTCAGGTATATCTGTATCCTTAAGAGTTCAAATGAGCAGGTCTGACTCTCCTTTTAGGAGAAATGGTGGACTGATTCCATGTTGTTCTTCCAAGTAGCATGTGCAAAAAGATCTTAGTCTGTCATACTGATCTGGTATACATGTTGTGCCGGTATAGGACAAATGATGCATTCCATGTTGATAACAAAAAGCAGGCATTTTCATCAGTTTTATGTACAAGGAAAGTGCAGGCACTGTGAAAAAGCAACTTTTGGAAGTGCGCCATTTGTCATCATGTAAACAGTTTTTAGTTAATCACATCTGCTTTAGTTAGATATTTCTTCATATAAATATATTTATATATAAATATATACAGATATTTTACACGTTCTTAAATTACACTTAGGTAGATCGCTCTAGAAATTCTTCTAAAGTATTTTTGATGTGCAGTGGTTGGGAGGCAGCCTGGTTCAAAAGACTTTCACCCATTTCTGCAAAAAGTGCTTTAGACAATTTAGCTGTGGCTGTCCGCATATTTCCTCCAGCTCCAGGAAGTGAGCCACTGTTTGTAAGATTTCCTAAGAGATGCCAAAGAACAACTAAAACTTTTTGCTCTACAGCATGAGGTTTCCTGGGGTACAAATCCATCACAATATCTGTAATGAGGGAAACATATTCAGCATTAGAACTATTTAAAACTAGACATAATAGGTAGTTAAATGAAGACGAACAACAGATTACTAAATTAAAATCAAGATGAGGGCCAGTTCAATAACCTTGTGATGTAGTCTAGAAACTTCCATTAAGAGAAAATGATTTATATGCCTTTCCCCACACTAAAATAAAAATTCTAAACCAGAATCCCACTCAATATTTTAAATTCTCCATTTAATCCTTGTTGAAAAAACTTGGGTATGTCAGAAATTAGCGTATATTTCCAAAGTCGTATACCTTTTAATCACTAAAGCAGCACCATGTTGCATACTTTTAGATGAACTAAAGTTTACAATTTGTATGAATCAGTTATAAAGAAAATGTTTATTCTTTATTTTTACATTTTCATGTGAGCATAGCATTTTTTCTTAAATCATAATTATATATTGTATAATCAAATGTTTCAGCTAACTGTTCAATCCAACACTCTCTTGCACAAATTCAATGCATTTCAGTGAATATTATACTTTTGTGAGGCATCAATACATTATAACTAGATTAAATGTAATTAACAATTGATTATGTAAGATATAGATGATTTATTCTTGGTATTGTTCAGTATCAAAATGCTTTTAATAAGGAATATTGATGAACTGAATAATTTGGACTCAAAAAGCGGCAATGAGTAATGAAAACAAACAATTTAAGAAAAACTTGTACAACTAGACAACGTATTGTAATAACGCGTGTATTATTCGAGTTTTCACACCATTTGTCACTAAAAAGTAATTTACAATACAGCCAGATAGTTTGTTTAAGATAAATAATTTCAAAAGAAGCCCATTTTGAAGAACATATTTTTCACTTGAAAAAACATTTCAAGCAAATATATATGAATGAAGTGTTGCAGAAAAGTGTGCAAATAATGAACATATGAAGAGATAAATTTTACTGCAATACAAAGCGAAAAACACTAAATTCTGGATAAACATTTGTGACTGAGAGCTCTAAACAAAGTAACCAAATTAAAGGGATTATAGTGAAAAATTGGCTGCTCAAGGGACAGGACAAACAATTAAAAATTCTTTTTACTAGGTCTACATTATAAATGCATGATACAAAGTTAAGTAAAATTATGAGGCAGGGAACAACACTCAAATATTATACTCCGGGATGAACAATCTCCAACTGAAAGACATTTTAAAGAGAAAGGGCCTAACGACAACCAAATAAAAATTTCAGGTAGTACTGGAAGTTGAGCATATGCCCAGAGGGGAAACTACGTATTGAGGTTTGCACAGTGTAACATGGATTAGACTGAGAACCTGAATACATTGATTTCATGTGGAGTAAATGAAAGGTACTACTGCGTTTTCTGTGAACATGGAAACAGACAAAGACTGTATGATCTTGTACAGAAAACAATGGCAAAAGAAATATGCCTGTTGCTCACATGGTTGCAGGTATTATGATGGAGTGGACAGACAAGATGAGCTTTTCTGTTATACACAAGGACACTGTTAAGAGCATTCATGTGGATCGGCTGGCATACCTGAATGTACTCTGGAGAAAAGGGTTGGAAAATATTTACTGAAAGAATAAGGTACTTACCTTCAGTAAAGCACTTACTGGTAGACACTATCTAGCTGCAGATTCCTCACCTTTTGAATATTCCCCAGACGTCAGACTGGATAGGGAAACGTTTGGATACGGATATGACGAATGGCCTACAAAGGCGCCACTTCAGTATGTTGACGCAAGATGCTTTCAAGGCTATCTGCACCCCCATACGCTAAGCCCCTTTAGCAAACTGGGTGTGATCAGTCAGTGAGGAATCTGCGGCTACACAGAGTCTCTACCAGAAAGAACATTAACAAAGGTAAGTAACTTGTTCTTCTCATAGAAACTTCTAGCAGCAGATTCCTCACCTTTTGAATAGATACCAAAGCAGTACTTATTCGGAGATGGGTCTGAGAATGGACTCAAACCAGAAAGCCCTGCAGGACCGTACTGGAAAAATATGCCCCTCTCGGCAAACCCAACTATTGAGACAACAGTGCTACGTGAATGTATAGAGGGACACCCATGAAGTTGCCTGGTAAGTGTCCAAGACAGGGACTCCACATGCCAATGCAGTGGTGGTAACTTTGGCCCGGGTAGAATGAGCACGTATTCCTTCATGGAGGTTGCATTTTGGCCAGTGCGTAGCATGTCTTAATGCAAAACATGTTCAGGTGGGAGATGGTCTATTTTGCACAACATTGCCTTTATACACTACAGAGAACCCCACAAAGAGGTGATCATCCACCTTGTGTTCTTTGGTATATCAATATAAAAGCTGAGAGCTCTCGGTTTGCGAATGATGGTCTCTCTCCTCCTCCTTAGAGGGGTGAGGCAGAGCATAGAACACTGGCATGGTGATGCGTTGTTGACGTGGAACAACTTTGGGTAAGAAAGATGCCTGTGTCCAGAAAACCAGTTTGTCTGGGAAGAAAGGGGTGTACTGCAGTTTGGCACAGAGACCTTGAAGTGGACTCACACACTGCGCTGATGGAGCTGAAGGAGCAGCTGTGAAGCTCAAGCTCAAAGGGAGTGTATATCAGAAATGTAAGGACAAATTGAGGGTCCCACTGTATCATGACCAAGGAGAGGAAGCAAACAAATATTGTGAATCTTTCAAGGAGTGCAGAAGTGCTTGAGACTTAAACAATGAAGACGGAATCGGCAACCGCAAAAAAACACTAAAGGTATCCCTTTAACTGTGCCCAAAGCAAAGCTAGGCCACACTAGAGACAAAACTTATAAAAAAACATCAGATAACTTTACCTGGAGGAGGCCTAACTGCCAAGTACTGCACCAAAGCATGAATCTGACCCAACAACAGACATACAGTTTTTGTAGAGGGACACCTGGCTGCCAAGCTGATATTAACCAACTTTAGAGGTTGTCGTTGCTTAATCTTCAAGTATGAAGGTGGACGATGCGAGGGCCTGGGTGCAGAACAACAGCAGATCCTTCCGGAGGGGCAGCCTGATCGGAGGAAAGCTGCTCAGACCCTAGAAATCCTGATACTATCTTCTCTGGGCCAAATCTGGGGCAACTAGGATGACTTAGGTCTGGTTGGTCCTGACCTTCTTGAGAACTCAGGGCAGGAGTGTTATTGGCAGTAAGGCATACAGGAGTCCAGAGTTCCAATCAAGATGGAATGCATCTCCAAATGAGAGACACATTGGAAACTCTCTTTCCTGGGGAAAGGCACACAACTGAACTATATCCAAAATGGCCCAGTTGAAGGGGAGCTTCTGAGGAGAAGTGAAGTGTGACTTCGGCATGTTGACAGTGAACCTCAAGGATGACAGGAGGTCCATCTTAGTCTGGAGGTGGTTAATGACAGCCGGGGGTGTCAGCCTTCAACAGCAAATTGGTGAAGTAGGTGAAGACTAGCAATCCTGACCTCTGAAGGTGTACTGCCACAACCACCAGCACTTTCGTGAACACCCAATGGGCAGTGGTGAAATCAAAGGGGAGCACAGGAAATTGAAAGTGCCCCATCCGATTTAGGTAGCACTGATGGGCCCACAGGATGGATATGTGGAAATAGGCATCCGGCAGGTACAACACCACCATCCAATCTCCAGGTTCGAGGGTAGACAAGACCTGGGTCAGTGGGAGCATTTTGAATTTCTCGTTCCAGAGGAAGGCGCTGGGAGGGTGCAGGTCAAAAATAAGATGAAGACTTCCATCCTTCTAAGGCACCACTAAGTAGCGGGAATAAAAACCACGTCCTACTCCTGGCATGGAAGTGGGCAAAAGGACTAGCACTTCCTGCCACAAAATAGAGAGATGGTGCTCCATCAGTCACTAGTGGGACGCTGCAAGGTGTAGCAGCAAAAGAATGAAAGGTTGGGCATATCCCTGCCGAACAATTTGCAGGACCCACCTGTCAGAACTAGTGGCTTACCAACCAGGCAAGAATCTTCAGATGCCTCTCAATGGGTGGCTGTGCTGAGCTAAGGGCACACTAAAGAGGTATGGCAGGTGGGCCTACAGAGATGGTAGTGGACGGACCTTGAAAGTGGGAGCGGTGAGCACCTCAGCCTCGAAACTGCAAGGTACCTTGTGGAGGTTGGACTAGCTGGCAAAACGGGGCACCCCTGCTGAAGCAGCAAAAGGAGCAGTAGGGATGATCTGATGGGGAGGTGTAGCAGATAAGCCCAGAAAGCGCGCACTGGCCCTGCTCTCCTTGAACAGCTCAAAAGCAGAGTCTGCCTTGTCCCCAAACAGTTCAGCCTCATAGAATGAAATGTCTATGAGGGACGACTGGAGATCGCCTGAAAAAACACAGGAGTCTGCAGCCAAGCGTGGTGGGGAATGGTGACTTTGGTGGCAATGCTCTGCCCGTTGGAATCAGCGGTGTTCAAGCCACAATGAATTGTCTTGGCCGTGTCATGACCATCCTGATTGGCCTGGGCAAAGATAGGACAGAGATCTTCGGGAATTCCTGGGAGGACTGGAGCCATCGAATCCCAAAGAGCATGGGAACAGTGCCCCAGCAGGATTTTAAAGAGCAAAGTGCCAAGCTGGTAGATGATAAGACTATATTTTTGAACGTCTCCACCCATGCTGACTCCCTAACAGGGTGGAATAGTTGGGAACATGTTGTGGTTAGTCTTGTTTACATATACCTGCACCATTGAGCTTTCTGGGGAGCGGTGCTGAAATAAAAATGAAGGGTCACCTAGGCAATGGAGGTGACGTAGTGCAATCCAGCAATTGACCAAAGGTCTAAAGCAAGGTTTGGCCTATGTCCAACAAAGTACCATATAAAAGGGCCTTGTTAAATAGTAAGAGGGGCTCAGTGGATCAGTGGAAGTTTGCAGGACAGGACTTCTTTAATTACATTGGTCTTGAACTCCAAGGTAAGGAACTGGAGGTCAAGGACTTCGGCCGCCTTATGCATAACCATGGCATAAGAAGCACTCTCTTCAGTAGCATGTCCAAGGGGTGAGAGGAGCCCTAACTCACGTATGGCGCTTACTAGTCACTTGTAATTGGTCCTACTATTTGTCTTTGTGGTATAGCTGGACAACCTCATCATTTGTGGGGTAATCTGTTTCCGCATCCATGCCAAACAGGGAATGCAGAGTATGTGCTCTCCCTTGAGAAGGCTTGGGTAGAAGAAGTGCTGCCTCAACAGTGGCCAGGCGTGGCCTCAGTCGAACCAGCATTGACTTGGAGTCAAATAGTACAATAGGTACCTCGTCTTCTAGCCTCGGTATCTGGTTCGAAGTTCCGGGAACCATCATAGACCTTGGTGTCAGAACTGGAGCTGGTGGCAGTCCCGTGGTGGGCTCAGAGGAACCAACCGGAGCAGATGCCGAACCCGCTCACGCTATTTCACATTGAGGGCCTCTCAGCTCCATGGGCCCAAAGGCTCACCAGAGGGAGTTTGCTAGGAACCGAAGAGTTGAAGCATGGCCTTATGAAGCTCTTTGATCTGTTTTGGACGGGCAGAAAGCACCAGAAAATTGAGCTGTACCAAAACGAGTTGCGGAGTAGATTCCAAAATCAACAGACTTCGTGAGTGAGAAGTTGAGTGGCAGAGAGAAGTGCGAACTGCAGTTTGCGCTGGTATTCCTGCCGCTCCGGTAGAAATTCTACCCGAGCTGCAGCTCGCAATCTTACTGTTCGTGATCGCGAACTTAGCATTTGCAAATGCGAATGGGGAAAAAACTCCGCTGCATATCGCGAAGCGGAGTGTTCTGCACTCCACAAGCTCCGCATAGTGCAGAAAACTCCACAAACTCCGTGAACGGAGAGAAGTTCACCGCCCAGGCCTAATCCACGCACCGTCTCAGGAGAATGTGAGCAGCAGGGAAGGGCAGAGTCCCCCTTAGATTTCTTCTGTTTTTAGGTCAAAGCGTACCAGACAGTACAGAACTCACATTTTCTGGCTTTCTATTTGCTAGCTTTATTTGTTTTAGTCTGTCCAGGCTGAGATCGAGCCTCCCAAGGAGCAAAGCCTTTTCATACCAATGCCCCTTGTATTCTTCAAAAAGTGCTACTTTCTGTAAACAGACTTTTAAATCTTGCTCTTATCTTGTTACATTTGCTGTGCATTCAAAGTCAAATTGCAGGCTCTGTCTTCTGAGCGGGCTTGACATTTCATTTTATTTCTCTGACTTTAAAGTGAGAGGATTTATGTGACAAAGTTGATGGATACTGGGTGTAAGAAAGTTTTTCTTCTACTACATAACATTTAAATGAACTGTGCACGTATTTCAAAACATATCAGAATTAGGAAAGCAAAAATGAAGCACATTTTTGTTAATTCTGAAGTGTATTGGAAAAAAATACTTTAATATGATTAAAACATCAATCCACTAGGTGATGCCACTTCCATACACTTGTACGCTGTATAGTTGTATTAGTAAAACTGTATGTCTGTGCAAATGTGATGGTCATTTCAATAGAAAATGTGTTGTCTGTAATGACTGTGTGCTACCACACCATGCATACTCCACACCACTACACTCTACTCTGCACCACTCCACTTTACACCGCTCCATGCCACTGCACTCTACCCACTCCATTCTATTCTGCACCATTCTACTCTATGCCAATGCACTCTACACCACAACACTCTTCGCCACTGAACTTTACACCACACAAGTCTAGGCCACTCCAATCTACTCTGCACAACTCTACTCTGCAACACTGCACTCTATGCCAATACACCCTACGCCAATGTACTTTACTCAGTAACACTCACCTCTATGACTCTGCACTGTACACCAATCCAATGTACACCACTCTAATCTATTCTTCACCACTGCACTCGATGCTACTGCAATCTACGCCACTGCTCTCTACTCTGAAACAATCTACTCTATGCCACTCCACTCTATGCCACTGCACTCTTTGGCACTGCATTGTACTCTATGCCACTCTACACCACTCCGCAACACTGCAATCTCGGCCACCGGACTCTACGCCACTCTACTCTGCATCACTCCACTCTACACCACTGCACTCTACACCACTCCATATTGCACCACTGCACTCTACTATGAACCACTCTAAGCTACACCACTGCATTCTGTGATGCAGGATTGTATGTTGCTGCCCTCTGTATCACTATACTCTATGCCACTGCATTCTACTCTGCAGCGCTCTACTCTACATCGCTCTACTCAACACCACTATACGCCAATGTGCTCTACTCTGCAACACTGCACTCTACTCCACTGACCTCTAAACCACTCTACTCTGCACTGCTGCATTCAATGTCAATGCACTCTACACTACTCTACATCACTCCACTCTATGCCACTGCATCCTACTCTACACCACTTCATTCTACGGCACTAATTCTACACGGCACCATTCTACACCAATGCACTAATTTATGCCACTGCATTCTATGACGCTGCATTGTACACCGCTGAATTCTAAGCGCTGAACTCTATCACTATACTCTGGAACACTCTACACCAGTCCACTCTATGCCACTCCATGCACATTCACTCTATGCCACTCCACTCCGCTCTTCGCCACTCCGCTCTACAACACTCCAAGCCATTCACCGCTACTCAATAAACCTTTAGCCAATATTGAACAGCAGCCCTGCTGGTGGACAACATGAATAAAACACATTGGAAAAGCCTAAAGCTCTTACAAAGGTGAGACCGATTGGCATTGCCAATGCTCGTTTCTTTCACTTACCCAACAACTTTGATCAAGACTGACCCCTGGAACCACTCCTGTGACTTCAGGATCTGGAAAGGGCCCGGGATCGTACTTTCAACTTGAAGCAGTGCTATCATGAAATCTTCCAATGTCCGATGTAGAGTTTTGCCTCGTGGTCTCATATGGCCTTCGGGTTCATCAATGAACAATTAATGAAGGCCTTAGGAGTCATGACTTGACCCCAGGTACCACAGGTAAACCTGATGAGGGTCTGTCACAGACATTTGCTTGCAACAGTCCCTACAAGGTTTAAACCTGTTATTTTGGAAGGTGACCTTTCCCTTGCACACTGTTTAACAATTTTTTAAGGTAAAAGGGGACTCAAAGAAATGCAAGATAGCTCCACATCTGCCTCTTGTGGGCGGAATAAAAGGAACGGACGTCAGTGTGCTGGAGAGGTGCCTATATAGGCTCCACACATCATTTTCAGAAAGGCATGAGTGCTGGGCTGAAGGTGCCACCTACAGCAGCATAGAGGTACTGCTGAAAAGTTTGCGGATCCAGTCCAACGCCTAGGGAATATTCAAAAGGTGTAGCAGCTGCGGTTAGAAGTCTCTATTAGAGGGGGCGTGGCTTCGGAGCCGGAGGGAATGGCCGCCGCTTACGAGAGCTCCGTGAGGGCGTGAAGCGGCGGGCCTCCTCCAGGCTCTCAGCGCGGATTCACCGAGCCGCTTCCTCATGCGGTGGAACACTTCGGCGGCATTGTAAGACCTGCAAGGCGGCTTCGGGTGAGCTTGATACATTGTTTCACGATGTCCGTTTCACAACGCGGATCGGTAGGTAAGACGCGGCCGCCATTTCGGATAATTGGATTTCCTTTCATGCCTCAATGCTGCCTTTTTTCAACACACTTTCGCCCTGAATTGGTATATGCAGCAATGGAAATAGTGTTTCTTCAATATTATTGATTTTTGTGGGCAACTTGGTCAATTGTTGGCACTTTTATGGCGCTGTTCTTTTTTCTCCTCAGCTTTCCTTCAGCATTTCGGGGCGCCATCTTAGAATTCTAAATTCTTTTTACCAGGTTTTTTCCCTTTCAAAGAGCCATATTAGACTATAATTATTATTCAGTAACTTTTACTTAGTCGCTGGACATTCTATTTTTTACTCCCTGATTTAAACGGCGTTTCTAGTCGAATTTCTGTTTTCTTTTCTTCTCAGAAATATAAAGCAGATTGCTTGACGCCATTTTTGACCCTTGGTGTTTACTTTTCAGTTCTCTTTTTATAATGGCTCGCTCTAGTCGCACTTCTTCACAGCAATTGTCTGCGCCTTCTTCGTCATTAGAGGATATTAATCCCTTCAGCGTGCTACAGGATAACATGGAGGAAAATCTTAATGACTCTGTTGGAATAAAAGGCTCATCTACTGCTGTTCCTCGTTCGAGTAATAAACTCAATTCCAAAATTCCCTCCACATCGGGAAAACAAATTAAGACAAATCCTCCTTCTCCTACCAACTCTGCCTCTTCTGTTTCTTTGTATCTTTTGCTTGAGGAAATACGTTCACTCTAACCATATATGGCTGAAACAAACACCCGACTTCAAAGCCTTGAGGACAACTGGTCACACACCGAGCTCCGAGTTGCGGATCTTGAAAGAAGAGTGACTTCAGTGCAGGTTGTCTCAGACCAGGTCCCCGGCATTCACAAAGAAATCCATTTTCTTCGGCAGCAGGTTGAGAATTTGGAAAATCGTAACAGGCGCAATAACCTACGCATTTACGGCTTGGCGGAAGGACTTGAAGGGTCGCATTCTATATCCTTTTTCCAATCTTTCTTGCCAACGCTTCTGGGTCTTCCTACCTCCCCCCCATTGAATATTCAGCGAGCTCATCGTTTGGGTCCAGTATCCCGCTTATCTAACTCTTCTACTTCTCCTACAAAATCTAGAGGAGTCATCCTGTACTTTCTAGAATATACTTACCTCATAAAAGTGATTCAGGCAGCTAAACAGAAAGGGAAAATTACCTGGAATGGCTCAAACCTATTTTTTGCTCAAGATTATGCTAAAGCCATTGCAGACCGACGCAAACAGTTTTTGGACATGAGGCCGGCCTTGCGTGCCCTCAATGCCCGATACGGATTGTTTCACCCTTGCCTTTTCAAAGTAACCTACAACAATAGAACAACAAATTATGAGGATCCAGCTCTCCTTCAACAATTTTTGCGCTCACACAGGGACGATTCCATGGACACTCCTGGTTCATAATTAGTGACTCGTCTCATAATGGATTGTTGTTATCTGGCATGGGCCTTTCTCCTATTGTTTTATTTTTAGTGCATTGTGAATTATCCTTTTAATGTTTTTTCTCTCTTCCTTTCTCAGGTGCGGTTCTGTGATCCTTTGTGGTTGTGTATGATGTTTTTCGCCTGGAGGCGTTTTCCCCTTGCTGCGTCCCCTTGGAGTCCTCCGTTTCGACGTGCTACCTTCCCTATGTGGATCTTCCATCCCCACGTTTCTTGTCTTTTTATGGTATGTCTTTTTGACGTTCTTTTGCACAATCAATTGTTTGACTTGCTTTGCTTTCCTGGTCAGTGTCTCTTTTATCTCTGTCCTCTTCTCTTTAACTCTTTTTTCTTCCTTTTCTCCTCTTTTTTCCTTTTTCGCTTTTTGTTAACATTTAACCCCATCCTTGGTTTTTGTTCTTTCTCCCCTCTCTTGTACGGTATCTTCATCTCCTCATTTCGCAATATCTTTTTTGTTAACTCTGCCTTTATACATATCTTTTTCTTTCTCTTCATCCTGAGTCTATTTTACAACTTTTTCCTTCTCCTTGATAATAAGGTTCTAACTTCTCATACTGGTTGCATATTGATCGCTCTTATTTTGTTTGATCGATATTACATAACTGTTTCTATTATCTTTGTGCAGATACTTTTTAACGGTTTACCTTTAGAGTTGTAACCTGGAATGTTAAAGGAGTCAATAACTCTATCAATAGACAACGTGTGTTAACCCATTTATCTAGATTGAATACTGATATTGCTCTAATCCAAGAATCGCACCTATCAGATGCTGAAGCTGTTAAGTTGAAAAAAGGTTGGGTAGGTCATGTTTTTTCTTCCCCAAGTTTAGGAAAGAAAAATGGTGCTTTGATTTTATGTTATAAAAAACATCAGTTTTCAATTGTACATCAGGAACACGACCCTGATGGTCGTTGGGTAATTGTTAAAGTACTTATTGATATAATACCCTTAGTTTTATTTAATGTTTATGCACCTGTTACTATTGATAATACATTTTGGACTCAGATATCTGACAAACTTATTCTGTTAGATGATGATTATGTTATTTTTGGAGGTGACAGTAATCAGGTCCTAGACCCTATATTAGATAGACACTCTTCCGTAAAATTCTCTAATTCCAAGATGCACTCACAATTTACCTCTGCCATACGTCGTAAAGCTTTAATTGATATCTGGAGACTTTGTAATCCAGATTTACAAGAGTATACCTTCTATTCCTCCCCTCACAATTCACAATCTAGAATAGATTATCTCTTTTTCAGTAAACCTTTGTCTCAACTGGTCACTCATGCTGAAATTGGTTCTATCCTCATCTCAGACCATGCTCCAGTTTTTTTAGATTTTGATCTGCTGCCCTTTTCACCTAATGCCGGTAGATGGCGTTTTAATAACGCATTATTATCGGATCCTAATTTCACGAGCCAATTTACTTCCTTTGCTTCTTAATTCTTTTCTAATAATTCCACTCCGGACTCTTCTCCTGTAATGCTTTGGGACTCTTTTAAAGCTACAGCTAGAGGATTCATTATAAATGTTGTATCACGGAAAAAAAAGTTTTTTGAAGCCAAAAATTCTCAGTTATTAGCCAAGATTAAACAACTTGAATATTATCATTATCGCTTTAATTCTGAAACGTCGTTAAAAAATCTTATTGAAGCAAAAATCTCTTAATAAATCTACTACAGAGGCTGCTTCCTCTTATCTCTTAAAAAGTAGTGCCCGTTATTATGGTGGCCAAAATAAGATGGGTAAACTTCTTGCAAATTATTTAAAAATTCGTCGTGAGCGGACTGAAATCGAATCCATACGTAATAATGTGGGAGATCTGCTATTTAAAGATAATGATATTCTAAATGAATTCGTCTCATTTTATAAAACTTTGTATACACCAGAACACCAACCAACTCCAGATGCCCTTTCCTCTTTCTTCCAATCAATAAATTCTCCTCCCCCTCATGATACTGATTTCTCTTTATTAGATGCGGACATCACTTTAGCTGAAATTAAACATGCTGTATCCGTTTTGAAAAGAGGTAAAGCACCTGGTCCTGATGGGTTTACTATTGAATTTTATGCTCACTTCGCGGCTTTATTACTTCCCCATCTCTTATCACTATATAAGTCTTTTGTCAAGGATGGTTCCTCTTCAGGGTCCTTTCGAGGAGCCGTGATCTGTTTAATTCCCAAGGAGAACAAAGATCCCGCTTTTTTGTAAAAACTATCATCCAATCTCTCTAGTGAATTTAGATTATAAGATTTTTGCCAAAATTCTTGCGCTTCGTATTGATCCCATTTTGCCGAACCTTATTGGTTCTGAACAATCAGGATTTATTAAAGGTCGTTTATCCTCAGACAATTCCAGAGTCTTCTTTAATATTTTAAGTAATGCCTCTTCTCTCGACTACCCCATTGCTGCGATAGCACTGGATGCTGAAAAGGCATTTGACAGGATTGGCTGGGATTTTATGTTTCATGCTCTTCGATGGATTGGACTTCCTACTAATTTGATTTCTCTTATTTCTTTACTCTACTTCGGCCCTAAGGCTTCTATTTTTGTTAATGGGAAAACTTCTGAATACTTTCCTCTTTTCAGAGGTGTTCGTCAAGGCTGCCCTTTATCACCCCATTAATTTATAATCGCATTAGAACCTTTCTTAACGAAAATAAGGTTAGATGATAGAATTACCGGTTTTAAACTTGGCACTACTCAGGTTAAAATGTCTGTTTATGCTGATGACATCCTCATGTATTTCTCAAATCCCTCTCAAATTTCCTGATTTTAAATCCTACCACTATGCTTTTTCTCTTAGGCAATCTTCTCGTTGGCTTTCTCCGGATCAAGGTGTGCATCCTCCTATTTGGTTGTTTATTGAAAAATATTTGATAGCTCCTTTTCTTTTAATGAATCTCTTAACTTTACTAATATTATTCCTTCTTTTCGTCCTCAAGTTATCTCTCATACAAGTAAAATATTACAGCCACTTCTTCCGTCCACGTACCCCTCATTTTCTTCGTTAAATCTACAGCCAATCTGCCATAACCACTTGTTGCGTATTAAGGGTCGTACTATTTATTGGAAGTCTTGGAGACTCAAGGGTTTACTCTGGATCTCACAATTAGTATCTAATCATACTCCTTCTTGGAGCTTCAATCACAATTTTCTTTACCCTCTTCATGTAAAACTCAATATGATTCTCTCCTTCCACCTCTCTTACAATATCTTCTCTCCTTACAACCTAATCCTAATATTCCTCCTAAATGCTCCAGTCTTTTTCCTTTATTATCCATTACTACATCAGCTTCCTCTTTATATAGAACCTTGTTTTTATCTTCTGATAGAACCAAGGGAAGGGCTGAGTTGGCTTGGGAAAAGGATCTTGCAGATTGTTGGACTATCCCTTTCTGGGATAAATTATGGTCAAAAATTCATAAAACATCTAGGTCAGCAAATACTTCTCAGACTCTTTATTTTGCTTACAAACGCCTCCTTCTAACTCCTTTAAAGTTGACTTCCTTTTCTACAGACTACTCTTCGTCCTGTTGGTCTTGCAAAAAGACTTCAGCTGATTTAAAACATATGCTCTTTGATTGTCCCTCTCTTTCCCGTTTTTGGCTCCTAGTCTGGTCTCAAATTAATAAAATTTTCAATATCCAAATCCCTTTTTCTCTACCTAACATCTTTGTAGGCTCCTTAGCACCTTCTTGGCCTTACCCAACTCCTAATCCCTCCTTAATTGACTTATTATTAGCTATAGCCCTTCATTTAATAACTTCCAATTGGAAACAAGTTGAAAAAGTTACTTTCAAAGCCTGGTGGAATGCTGTTTGTTTTCATCATAGATTGGATACAAGTAATGTTTTTCCTTTATCCTTATCTATTAAAAGAGATCTTTTATGGCTCCCTTTATCCACTTACCTAACTGATATAGCTTCTAATTCCGCCACTATAGTAAATACTCCAGATGAAGTCAGAAAGCCTCCATAAATCCTCTGTTGTCTTTTTAAGCTTAGTTCTAAGTATACACTTTGAATGACTCCTTTTTCTTTTCAATATTGTATTTTATGAATTTACGATTACAGTATATTTATTACAGTTCTTGTATATGAAATAGAATCTCAGGTTCCGATAATATTTGTTATTTATATTGGATCTTTTTACTCCTTATCCCCCCACTCCCTCTCTTGCTTTTTCTTGTTTATTATTAATAGGTTTGTTGTTTTGGTTTCATTATATGATGTTTCTCCTATATGATGTCACTTCTGCTTGTATGCTATGATTTTTTATCTTCAATAAACCTTAAACTTAATAAAAAAAAAGAAGTCTCTATTAGAATTTCAAATTTTTCAGTGTGTTCATCTGTATTGATAGCTGAAAAAGGTGATCTGATTGATACAGGTGCATTGATTATACAATCAATAAATATGATTCAAGAAGAAATACAAGACAAAGTTTCTAAAAAACACTTTCCACACAAATATTAATATTTTACAAGTGTTAAACCTACTAATTTGTCCAGTTACAAATTAGATTCTTTCATTCTCCTAGTAGTCCATTATAAAGGCACATAAAAAGGTCATTATTTCATATTTCAACATCTTCATAACGTGGAGTACATCCAGTTTAACATATACAGCATAGACAACAGGTCAAGTACTTTCAATTTCTTCAATATATACACAGTGCCGCATTTTCTAAAAAAAAAAAAAAGGAAGTACTTTGCATGTATAGTACAGTACTGTATACATTGAAGAAATTTGATGAACTTCACATGATGAAGTTATAATATGAAACAATATTTTTTATGTGCCTTCGGATAACCACTATGAATAGGAGAATTAAAGATTCCCATTTGTAACTAGGCAAACTTGTAGTCACTATAATTTATACGACTTATGAAGTGATACATAATATGAATATTTGTGTACAAGGTGCTCCTGAAAAATATTGCTTTGTTTTTATGAACTGGTGTCTTCCAAGTGCACCAGTTATTCTGGGCCTTATAGAAAACGAACCCCTATATTTTACGAAAGAAAAAATATATACAGTTTGAAGATCATAACAATAGAAAAGAGCAATGAATAAACAATTTCTTTATAACTGATTCAGACCCACTGAAAACCTTTATTCACTCAAAAGTGTGCAACACAGTTCCTTTTTCCAAAATCAGCTGCTAGCTTGTCGTTAAAGAAAATGCAATATTGGTAGCTTTTTCAGCCATCATATAAAAACAAATTTAGATTGTTCAACACATAAAAGCAAATTTAGATTGTTCAACGATGGGAATGAGAAAAGAAAGCACATTGATATGCCCTAGCAACTTAAGCCTGTTCAGTCAGTGGGAAATGCATAGAAAAGAAGTTGTTCAAGACTGACTGAGGAAGAAATGGGTATGGGAAATACAATTGCATACAGCAATATTAACACTTACCAGCAAGCCTTTCAGTCATGTCTTGTTTGGCTTTTCCACTTAGATGCTGAGCCTTTGAACATACTATTGGAAGAAGCAGATAACTGTCTAGAAAATAAAAGACATTTGCTAATATCGTGAAAAACGTGTACTGTAGTGAAAGAAAGAAATTGTAGGTATCACACAATGTTCCTTTGCAGCCTAATATATTTCATCAAGTAAAACATGACAACGTTTGTATGGGAGAAAACAATAAATTCTTAAAAAAATATTCTTGAGTTCTGCCGCTCAGAATGAAGGAATACCACAACTGGGAATTACACCTTGCACTATGCAAATTTCTTCTAATGTTGACAGTGAGAAAGAGCCATTCAGAGAAAAAATTATTTCAATGTACTATATGCACACATGTACACCAAGTCCCCTTATATTTGGCTGTGCTGCCCAAAGCATGGTTACAAAAATGCCACGCATAGATATGATAATTAACAGATAACACATTGATATTATTCCTATTACATAAATGTCCAGAGTCAGCATGCAATACAACAGGATTATGAAGTGTCACAGATCAATTAAAATGATACCATAATCAATACACAGAGCTCCCATTGCAGTGTATGCAATTTGTTGTAAAATGCACATGGCAAAAGTGGCAGCTCTCGAGAGTGATTTGGAAGGGGGCAGGGAGATGATGAACCTTTGGTCCAGCTCGCTGCCCACAATTGCGTTCAGCAGACACAGAAACACTTAATTTGGTTTACTATCAGGGGCAGGGTTTTACCCATGCATTATTACAAGTCACTCTTGGCTTTGCTCTCCTATGCAGTCCACTTTCACGTAGTGCTCCTAGCGCTGGGCTTCTCCTGCAATGCTAGGCACACTCATTCCCACTCTCAGCAGGCAGACATGCTTCTAGGCACTAGGCCAACCCTCCGCTCCACAGCAGGCTTCAGGTGATGTCTCGTCATGACTACAAGACTGACTGTCAAGCAGACACCAGCCTTGGATACACAGGAGCGCACTTAAAACTCTGCAGAGCACTTCCCTTCTTGGCCAATAAGAAATTGGGGTGGGGGTGGGGGTGTGAGGCGATTCCACTTTTATACACCTTTTCCAAACAGAGGACCACTTCAAAACCAGTTTGGGTAGCTGACCTTTCAAATGCGCTTCTCAGCCTTTGTGTATACTGCTCCTTACAGCAAGTAGCATTGTGGCTGTCTCCAAGTGAGAGCACAGATCACAAGGGCACAATCAAGTGTGAGTTTTCGGCACCTGACTGACATACTTTCGGAGGTAGCAATCAGTGACCAACAAAGCAACAGTTTTGGCCTAGAATCTTCCTTTCCTTGAACTTAAAAATGTTGTTTCACCCTTCACCCTTACCATCTAGTAAATGGCAGTGTTCAGAAAGCACTAATCAGCAACCCTTTGTGAACAAAGTCTTTATGGAATTTCTAAGGGTAGCCCGGTCTTCATTCTCCTCACTTCAGTATCTGGATGACTAGTTACCAACTACAGGAATGCCAGAAAAGTACTTCACTCTCTGGGGAAGCTGGCCTTATGCCATGCTAAGTCAGGCATATCAAAAATAGATCCCAATTGTTTCAGTACTGAGACTTGCATACAGAATTATACTACCAAGCATATATCACAGTCTCACTGTACACGCAAATACACGTGACATACACAGGCTATGTCAGTGCAAGGTTTTGGATTTCATGAAACAGTGGAACTTTACACCAGAAAGGGCAGTAGGAAACACTCTCATTGACACAGATAAAGTCTGTTCAACTATAAATCTCAAAACATGATACACTTCCACCACTGCTTTATGTGCTACACCCAGGACAGGGACAGTAGTAGTCTTCCACCTTCTATGAGGGCACACTGGATGCTGCACCTCTCCAGGTTACAAGACAGACCTTACATTGTCAGGGATAGTCTTATGCCCACAACCCACGGCACAGCTTGGTAATCGGGGTAGGGGAGTACACCGATATTCTATGCAAGGCACATTCCATCCCAACAGACTCATTGAAAACCCCAGGTGGCCCGGCACTAGCAGGTAGAGGAATACATGCATCTTTGAAGATGGGCATGACCTTTGCAAAGACCAAAGGGGTCAATGTAAGGCCAAAAGAGAGGGCAGAGAACTGGCAGTGACCTTACCCCCACTGCAAAATGGCAATACCTCCTGCCGTTCTGCAGAACTGGCACATGAAAGTATGCATCCTCTAGGCCAAGGAGCACCATCTAATCCTCTCAGTCCAAGGCCAGCAGAACTTGTGCAAGGATTGTCATCTTGAGGAATGAATAACATATTTCATACACTCTTCTTCTGCTGTGTTTCTGTGACAAGCTCTGCTGTCGTGCACTTTCTGAACATTCTTCTGCTGCAGTTTCTCTCTCTTCCGTCGTTGGCGTCATGGTGCTCCTGAACATGGGGTGGTCTCCTGATACATTTGATTGTTGATCAGTGGAGCATCGGGTAAACCAAGGTGGAATAAGGAGAGTGTGGAGGGAGTTTCTGATAGTATTACAGATGTATCATGTACCATGATGTACCACAATGTACCATGACAGACTTCACCATAGTACAGAATATATGTGCTGTGCATTGTGAAGGGACAGGGAATCTAAAATATGTTGGCTTCCGTGGAGGAGACAGGGCGCATGTGAATCTACAGCACTACAAGCTATGAACAGATTCTCACAGGGTAAGTACCATTTACAGTTTGTAGCATGTATTGCTGTAGACATACATGCTCTGCACAGACTGTAAAGCAGTATCTCCCCTAAACAGTGTTTGGTGAGCAAATGATGCAGATATTTACAATCTAATTATCAGAATGCTTTGGCCAACTAAAGACTTTTGGCAGGCTTGAATGTCCACTGAGTAATATTTGGAAAATGTGTGGGGACGAGCAGGTGGCAACTTAATATAGGTCTACCATGGGAATGTTCTTTAACAGGCCACAGCAGATGTCTTCTTTTGAGTGGGATGTACTTGAGGCATTACATGTAATGTATGCTTAACCTTAGCATAGCACTTTTGTATACACCGGACAATCCTTCTGGAGGGAAGACACTTGGAAATACAATTGTCTGTATACGGTTTTGGAAAGGTGATACGTTGGTTTGTCCTTCGTTTTGTTCTTTTAGTGTAATACATTAGAGCTCTCTTGACATCAAGTGTGTGAAAAGCCTATTCAGCCACAGTCTCTGGGCGTAGGAAGAAAATAGGCCACAACTGTCAGGTTTTGATGAAAGGGAGATGCAACTTGTGGAAGAAATCTCTGGTTTGTTAATCCCACTCTATTTATATGTTTCTGAATAAAAGGTTCCTCCAAAGTTAGTGCTTGCAACACACCGATTCTCATGAGAGTGGTGACAGTGATAAGAAAGGGTACCTTCCAGGACAGCAATGGTACGTCAGAATAATATAATATAGTGGCACAGAAAGACGACCCATCAGTCATGTTCAAGTTCCAGGCTGACACTGCAGGAGTCACCCTCTTCAGAAAGCCCTCAATGAATACCTCAATTACAGGTATTTTGAAAAGAGATATTTACTCTGTTTTGCATGTGTGCAACCGCAGCCAAATGTAAACTAACAAGGTGTATGCCAACCCTGCTTTTTGCAGATGTAAAAGATAGCAGATAATGTCTTGCACGGATGCCTTAAGAGGTCTATGTGCTGGCTCAAACAGTAATGGATATAGCTTTTCCACTTTTGTGCATACCGAACAAATTACCTTCAGTAACGCATTATCTGGTAGAGACAGGATCTAGCCGCAGATTCCTTACTTTCGAATCCGGCCCAGGCGCGAGACTGGATCCGGAAATGTTGTCCCATAGCATGGTAGGGCATCGTGCGACTCCGTACCGACATAGTCCACTGGATGTGATGTCAACATAGTCCATATAACTCCCTCACCGATGTCAGTTTCTTCCATGATTAATTTCAGCTCTCAAATCGTGGAGCCACATATAGAAACTTTCTATTGAAACAGTGTGCTAAAATAAAAGACACCCTTGTGTCAAATAATCACTGGATTCTTCCTTTACTTTTCCTCCAGGATGTGAATGACCATAATAAACTCTTTGAGACAAAAGAAGACTCAGTTCGAAGAGCGGGAAGGACGGGAGGGTCATTAAGGAATCGCCAGCTAGATCCGGTCTCTACCAAATAATGCGCTACCGAAGGTAAGTCACTTGCTCATCTCATAGACATCTAGCCACAGATTCCTTCCTTTAGAATCAAATGCCAAACCCTTACCATCCCGGAAGGAGGGTCTGCGAACTGAGACCATGAAAAGTCTCTTACTATAACAAACCTTGCTCAGTACAAGATAAAGAGACCGAACATTCATAATAATTTGTATGAGCAATAACAAACTCTACCACATAAAAACCTGCAGAAGAAACCACAGGTCAGAAAAGTCAGGAGACATTTTACCATGGGAATAAAATACCCATGTTAGCATGACAAATCTGTGTCAGAAGCCAACCAACAATATGAGTATAAAAGTATTTGCACCCCTAATGGCATCTGAACCATGCATTCTCACCTCACAATAACTGTAAACAGAACCTCAGTAACAAAAGTCATGAAAACATTAAAAGTATGGGGATAACATTACCTCTGCCAATAGAACAACTTCGTCAAATGACCCCATGAAAATAAACCCATTTGGTCTTATATCCAGACCTGAACCACATGTTTGAACCTGTGGAACACAAAGCAGCAGGCCATGCTACTGGGAAATACCCTAATGCCATATAAAGTCCCTTCCTAGCCATGACTAGGAAGGGACTTTATATGGCAAAAATCAATCACATAACAAATGTTCGTTTCAAAAAGAAATCGAAGACAACAATAGCAACTATTGGCATAGAGGCAGTCTTTAAATAGGAAAAAGAATTTGAGATGATGCAAATACCTCCAGGATATGCTATATATGTATTTTTACATAGGAGTAAAATAATTAAACGCCTATGTATCAACAAAAGAAAATTCATGTTTAAAGATACAAAAATAAAGCCAAATAATCTGCAGACAATACTGACATAACAGTATGGAACTATTGTGGGATCATATCACTTAGGAAAGCAACGACCATCCAACCTGTCAGTGTAATGCAAGTTGTCTGATAAAACATCATTAAGTAATAGTAGTATAAAGTTGAAGAAGATATTACGTATACGCTGAAGAAACCCAACTAATCCTCTGCCTCACCAAGGAACCCGACTTCACCAGGCGTAATTTCCAAGAAGGGATGAAAGATGTCGCAACCTGGATGAGCAATAGCTGCCTGAAGCTCAACACAGAAATCCTCATCCTTGGCGCCACCCCCTCCGCATGCCACAACACCTGGTGATCCCCCACCCTCGGAAACACACCCATCCCAACCCCAACAGACCATGCACGCAACCTCGGCATCATACTCGACTATTCACCCACCATGACCCACCAGGTCAACACCCTGTCCTCCACATGCGAAGTATGCGGAGGGTATTGAAGCATGACCTGCAAGTGGATTCCCTCCGACTCCAAGAAGACCGTCAGCCACGCACTCATCACCAGCAGACTTGACTATGGAAATGCCCTCTACACCGGAATCAACAAAAAACTCCTCCGCAAACTCCCGACCATCCAGAACGCTGCAGCCAGGCTTATCCCACGACATAACCACATCACCAAACACCTCCGCGACCGCCACTGGCTCCCCGTAGAAAGAAGAATAAACTTCAAACTACTCACACTTGCCTACAAAGCTCTCCACAACACCAGACCCCAATACCTCAACGAACGGATCTCCTTCCATGACCCCAAGAGATACCTCCGCTCTGCTGACCTCACCCTAGCCACAGTCCAACGCATCTACAGGGCCAGAGCAGGTGGCAGATCCTTCTCCTACCTTGCAGCCAAGACCTGGAACAAACTCCCCCTCCGCATTCGACGAAGCCCGATACAGTACCAGTCCAGAACGGACCTCAAGACCTGGCTTTTCAAATGGCCAACAGAGCTGCTCCCCCCTCCAACGCCTTGAGACCCTCACGGATGAGTAGTGCGCTCCACAAATCAATGATTGATTAATTGATTGATTGAAGTATGGAAAAGAAACCTTGATAGCCCAGAGAAAACCAAGGTTAGTATGTGACCTCACTTTTATGAATAGAGACCCATCTACAGATGATCTACCAAAAGTCCCCCATACTGAAACCAGAAACTTTAAAGGATTCCACAATAAAAGAATCCAACTGATCTATAAAATAAATGTGTATGTCATCTAGGGACCACACTTTGCAAAGTGTGAACCCAACCTAATTTCAGGTATTTACCTCATGTGCTGAGGATTATACATAGATAATATTGTGCCTTCTCCTAGCACAATTATTTGCTTTTTTATTCCTTCTATTTTTAGACACTTGTGGTATTTGTTTATTTTTTGTCTACATCTATTTAAGAGGAGGAAGAACAATACCTTTTCCCTCACTGGGGAAAAGTGGCCCTTTGTATTCTTCAATATGGAGGCATTGAAAACATTTGGCTTTTCTGATGAAGAATTTAACACCTTAATTGGTCAAGCTTCCACGACAAGCAAGAAAGTGGTAATATCAAATGTTAAAAATAGTGCATGCGTAAAATTGTTACATTTAGAGAAAAAAGCTAAAAGAACGGAGTCCCCCTCAATTTATGTTAGAGTATTTAAGAGAGGGTGTTATCCCATCAGGACTTAGGGTGAGAAATGTCCCTGCCCTATTTACAGATACAAAAGGTTTTAGAAAAATGGTCCCACATAGCAAACATGTGCTAAGGACTGGATGATCCTGAATGTGGAGACTGCTAGGGAAGTGGTCATTATTCTCAATCAAGAGATGGAAGATAAATTGAAAAGCATGACAGCCCTAGAGGAAGCAAAAGGTAAATTGGAAAGTATTACCAGTGAGTTACAATATTTTTGAAGATTATCTTATTTAAAAAAAAGACAGAAAAGCTGGAGAAAGACATTAGGTGGTATACTCAAGAAATGGCTTGTCCATATCTTAGAACAAACTACTATCAAGAGTGGGGACAGGAAACAGGACATCAAGATCAAACGTGTGCATCTAGAAGAAAGCTCATTACTTTCTCTGATACGTTCTCTATGGACTCTGAAGGAGAATTCTGGGGTGTCAGATGGAGGAAATATAGATCACACATCATTTAGGGGACGAAAGGGTGAGAATTATCGTTATCCAACAGCATCTCCTTTTTTATTCAGGGGCCACAACAACATGGACCGCAACAGATAGCCAAGACAGAACAGGGGTGGATACTTTCAGCAAGACACTCAACCCTCAACATCTGAAAACGAGAACCCAACAGTACTGGAGGTCATACAAGATAGAACGAGTAATGAAGAAAGTAATATTCCCATCTTCAATTTGTCTTCACAAAAACATCAGATGAATGTTCCCTTTCAACTAAAGGTCTATCCTTTGTGCCTTTCACGACTAGTAATTTTTTTTTTTAACATAATTTTTATTTATTTCTATAAAACTTAGACGAAAATCACAATTATGAGCAAAGACCAAAAGGGGGTTTGGTTACATACCCCAATTGTGCAGCAGTTTCACATAGCAAGCCAGGTTAATGAAGACCCACCTATGATAACGTAAACTGCTCATGCTTATTGCTCGGGCAAATCTTCGAGTGAAGATCTTGTAAGAGTCATTGTCCAACCAACGAAATTCAATCCCCATTCAAGACTAGTAATGTGTTCAAATTAAACCAAGATGTTTTTGCTGTCTTTAGAAAAATCAGACTCAGGATACTTCCTGTGAGCAGGAAACTAATTCATCAGGCTGCAAACTCACCTCCAAATTTACACCCACTTTAAATATGGTGGGACCAGAGTTGGCTGTTTTTGAAATAACAGTTTTGAAGGAAGTAAATACCATCACCAAGTATATTCCCAGGGTACAACCTAACCTCATCAGAGGGGAAACAGTAGCTCTAAAAAGATTGCAGGACAATACTAACATAACAATAAAGCCATGTGACAAAGGGGATGGTATTGCAATAATGGACACTCAAGACTATGTGGAAAAAATTCAAACTATGCTACAGGTACCGGAGCACAATAAAAAAAAATGGCCTAGGAGCATTAGACAAATTGAAAGATCAGATTGAAAGACTTATCTGTTCAGCTTTAAACCATGGGGATATATGTAAAAATAGAATGTGAAATTTTGAATAAATCTAATCTAGGCACCCGGCCATATATAGTGTCCCCCAAGACACAAAAATACTACAACCTCCTATTGTGTCCCATCGTATCGTCAATTAATTCTATGACGGAACCACTATCAAAGTATGTGGACACTTACCTGTGCCCTATGACTAAGAGATATAAATCCTATGTGAGAGATACTGAGGATATGATAGCTAAGATAGAAAATGCGCCTTTTAATCCAGGTTCAGAAAGTTTGGTAACATTAGACATCGAGGCGCTCTATACAAATATCCCTCAACAAGCTATAGAAGCTCTATTAGCAAGATCTATAGGGGATCGACCAGATAATTTTATTCTGGAATGTGTAAAAATAGTATTCCTTCAAAACTATTTTGAGTTTGATGGCAGCTTGTATCAACAAACTAAAGGGACTAGCATGGAAACATCTGGTGCTCCCAACATAGCGAATATCTATATGGGAGAATACGAACATAAAAATATATTCAATGAAGCTGCACCTTTTTTGAAAATATAAAGCATTGGCATTGCTTCATTGACTATTTCATTTTAGTATGGTCTGGACAAGAGGGAAGCCTTATAGAATTCATAAAAAGGGTGAATCTCAGCGATAAGAACCTTAAATTCACTGCTAAATATAAGGTAGACAAGGTGGAGTTTTTAGACATTTGGATTTCAGGGAAATCTACAGGTCAGCTTCTACAGAAAGCCTACTGCCAGGAATACAGTGCTATCTAACTTGAGCTTTCATCCCAACTGTAGGAAGGATTCTATCCCCTTTGAGGAATTTGTAAGGATCAGAAGAAATTGTTCAAGTATCAAAGAATATGTGATACATGGAGAAACTCTTAAGCAGAGACTTTTAAAACGAGGGTATCCGAAACGCTTGGTGAGTCAAGCGTTCAAGAGAGCCAAGTACTATAATCGAGATGCCCTTTTACAGGGACCTAATCGCAACAAAGAAGACAAATTGGTATGTGTCATTATCCACTCAAACTTGAATTATAAAGTTAAAGGAATTTTTGAGAAAAACTGGAACATTCTAAATGTAAATGGAGGAGAAACCATACTGGATAGACCAACCTTTGCATACAGAAGGAATGCAAATATAAGAGATAAACTAATACATAGCAGATTAAAATAAAAAAAGCACAAGTTAAAAGTTTCATCTCAGGAACCACTCTGGTCACAGGTAATCACAGGTTTGGCACTTGTCATACATGCGACACTGCAGTGATCACAGACAGGTGTCAATACGGAGGACGTACGGGCCTCCTAAGAGACCTGTCTAACTGTAGAAACTCCAATGTAATTTATCTTTTTATTTGCCCATGTGGTCTTGGATACATTGGAGAAAAAGGCAGGGATTTTAGAATCTATTACGGAGAACACAAAGCAGCTATCAGGTTAAAAAAACATCAGGCACCCCTAGTTCAGCATTACTGTGAAAAAGGTCATACAGAAAGTAATTCAAAAGGGCTTATCTTAGAAAGAGTAAAAGCCAAACAGGGCCAAGCAATGACAGACACTCGCAAGGATAGAGAGACCTATTGGATTTTTTAGCTTAATACTGTAAAGAAGGGGCTCAATGAGGAAATAATATGGTGCATTACCTGACTTATTGAACGTACACACTGAATGGGGCCTCATCATGTTTTACCCTAGTTGCCTTCTCAGCTATGGGAGCTGATTTGTAACTGTATTGAAAGTTACTGTGGGTAAACTATCTAGTGCAGAGACATACACTGCTAGTCTTCTATGTAATGATAGGAGGGCTGTTTAGAGGATACTGAGTTGTGGAGGACAAACACGGATTTTGACTGCCCATATGTAATCAGTACAGTATAGTATTCAGGGGGTATTGGACCGGACTGGAGCGAATAGCGGCCCCTCTGTCAAGGTCACTTACAATATAATAGAGAGACACTTTGGGCGAACTAGGCCAGTAATCTTCTTGTCTTGCCTTTGTAAACACACTATACAGTGCTATGTACCATCTAGACATGGCATACCCAAAAATAAGGTTCTCATGTGTGGTCATGTATCTTATGTTTACTACTTACTAGACAATAACTTGCTGACTATGCCACAAATTTCTTCTGACATTAAGAGATATTTTGGATAATGAGATGTAAAACTGGTCATTTGACATTCGTATCATGCAGTTTTTACCATTCCAGCATGGTGTTCTAAAACATTAAGGTGCCTTGGGATGTAGTCCTATATCCATGTTTACTACACTAGTAACGTACATCAAGTACGTACAAGAGCACGCCGGACGTTTAAAAAACAGATGCTTTCGTCCAAACTGCAGTAGCACGAGGAGCAAACCGACATTTAGATGCATGCAGTACCGTACGATGAGGTAAGGCCCTCTTATTTTTTTATTTAACTTTTAGGGCGATATATTGCTAAAACAAAAGAAACCTTGTTTATTTTCACTGTCCAGGTTAAATATAGGTATGTTGGATGTTTCAAAGAAGTTCAATAATTTGGTAAAAAGAGACTGGCCCTTCGTAACGACCTGAGCACTGTTCCAATTGCCCCAGTCATTTGAATCATGATTTATGCAGGAGGTGAGGATTTTTTATGGATGCTTCTGCCGGTTTGGCAGTAGCAGTAGGTTATATACTGATTTTGACATGGTGAAAGAAGATGCTTGGAGATCCGAGGCAATATGAACAAGTTACTTACCTCCGGTAACGATGTATCTGGTAGAGACATATGTTAGTTGTAGATTCCTTACTGTACAATTTCCCCCAGGTGTCAGTCTGGATCAGGAGATTTATGTCTTCAGCAATATCCCTGCACGCCGGTAGGTGGTGTTGGTCGACTCCGCGTCCGTCATCTCGTTGTAGTTGCCAGGATGACGTTGCGGTGCCTACTTAGCCCCTGCGCACTAACGTCAGTTCTGACACGACTTTCCACACCAGAAGCACAGAGCCATGAAAGACACTGACCAATGGTGCGCCACAACTAGGGCCCTGTAAGGGAGTCCCTATCCCTAGAAATCAGTTCGCAGAGCGTGGAGGATGGGTGGGGCGGTAAGGAATCTACAACTAACATATGTCTACCAGATACATCATTACCAAAGGTAAGTAACTTGTTCATCTGATAGAGACTGTTAGTTGTAGATTACTTACCTTAGAATAGATACCCCAGCAATACCGTCCCCAGAGGAGAGTCTGCGAACCAAGTTCACGCGAGAAAGTCCTGGAGGACCGAATGGGCAAAATATCAATCCCTCCGGACTTGACTGTCCAGGCAATAGTGTCTAGTAAACGTGTGCTGAGAGCTGAGATGCACACGTTGCCGCCTGGCAGATATCAAGGAGTGGGACTCCGGGTGCCAATGCAGTGGTTGCTGCCATAGCCTTAGTGGAGTGAGCAAGCAACCCCACTTGAGGATCCTTCTACGCTAAAGCATAGCAGATCTTAATGCAAAGGATAACCCATCGAGAGATGGTACATTTTTGAACAGCCCTGCCTTTCTTGGCACCCACATAGCCAACAAAGAGTTGATCATCCACCCGGAAGTCTTTGGTGCGGTCAAGATAAAATGACAGCGCACGTTTAGGGTCTAGACGGTGGAGTCTCTCCTCCTCCTTGGA